>NC_041730.1:83435639-84057861 GCF_004115215.2 Ornithorhynchus anatinus | reverse complement strand
GAAGTTAAGTGATTGGCCCAGGGTCACACAGTAGGCAAGTAGCAGAGCAAGAATTAGAAGCCAGGTCCCCTGACTCCCAGGCTCTTGCTCTTTCCCTTAGGCAAAGCTGCTTCCCTATCTATCAATAGTACCCTCATAGCTTCTTTCTTTCCATTTTAAAATGCCTAATATCTTTAGTAAATCTTTTTAACAGTATCTACATCTGATGATTTTCCAAGATGCCTTTAACCTTAGAATTCATATTTTTTAATCTTTCTTGACTAAATCTCAAAAGAAGGACAAATGAAGCTAATCTCCAAACAGGTGTATCCCAGAATACATACAATACGTCTTTTTGAAAGCCTGGGTAATTTTGAGTTATTAGAAGATCGGGCACGGTCATGCTGTGGGATACCTTTTCCTGTAGGCCTAAATAAAATTTGTTTCCTGTTACTTAGCAAACCCCAACATCACAACCGATCCCCTTGAGATAACTTATAAAGTAATCGATCAATGAGCAACTACTGTGTGCAGAGCACTCCATTAAGCACTTGGGGGAATACAACAGAAATAGTAGACCTGATCCCTGCCCTCAAGGAGTTTACAATCCACTTCGTAGGTTCACTGCTGCCTGCCCCCTCATGACTCCTAGACTGTCCTCATCCGCCGTATATTAAGCGCTTAGTACTGTGCTCTGCACACAGTTGAATGAGTGAATGAATCCCAAGCACGTCCCTCTCCACCCATCTACCCAGTATTTTATTTAACCAGGGACTTGTACAGCAGCTGCTCAAGCTGTGTTCCACTGTCACCACTTGCAGCAGGAAAGGACAGAAAAATGTTAGAGGACTCAGGCGGGAGCCCGATGGCCAGATACCGAGCCCTGGCTTCTCTCTCCTGCCCTAGGTGGCGGCGAGCCGATTCAAGTTTGACCATTTGACATAATAATTGCGGTATTTGTTAAGCGCTTACTGTGTGACAAGCACTGTACTATGGGCTGGGTTATATGCAGGAAAACTGAGAAGTGAAGTGACTGTCCCAGTGTCACACAGCAGACAAGTATTGGAGCCAGGATTAGAATCCAGGTCCTTCTGACTCCCAGGCCCATGCTCTTTCCACCAGGCCATGCTGCTTCTCACAGAGGTCGAAGTTCTTTCTTGCCAGCCCCTCTGTCCCTTATAGCTACCTGTCAGATTCTGTAGCCCAGGGGCATTTCCAGCTGTGATGGACAGCACTTCCCCCTTAAATGAATGGGAAGGCCTGAGGACCACTGATCGGGTTTCTCTTGGTTTGGCTGAGGGCAGAAAGGACTGGAGGCAGGAGAGAAGAGAGCGCCATCTCTTCCATTCCGGCTCCATCTGTGCCACCTCTCTCTGAAACCCAGCTGGCAAATCACCAATTTCAGGGCGATGATGTGGAGACAGGGCAAAAAGCAGGAGTGGAGAGGGAATTTAATTCCCTGCAGTGATTGGATGCAACACTGCTGGGACTTGAAGATCTTGGGCTACATCAGCAGTTAATGCATGTAATATCTCTAGCTTTTATGGCATTATAGTCGCTTTATAATTTGGTGGATAGAGAATCAGATTAGAATTTTGGGTATTGTACGACTTTGGATAAATCATTTACATTTTTTGCCTTAGTTTCACTATTTACAAATGGATTAACATATCTTCAAAGCAGAGATGCTGCAAAAGCGTATGTGGATGCTAGTAAAGTACTTGAGCATTTTGAAGAAAGGTTCCGTCTATGTATAAAGGCACCTTTTTTCTTTGATGAACAGCACTGGCTTATAAAATATCACAATACCGTAGATATTTGAAAGTTATGACTGTATCTAGGCCTTGGGTCCCTTCGAAGGGTCCTGTGCATTGAGATAGATAATGAAATTTTAGGAAAAAAATGTAGTTTAGAGACAGTTCAGCTCTGAGAAGAAAGAAAAGCAATCCTTGGTTTTATGATGCAATTGGTTCTTGAAAACTGCTTTAGTAAATTGAAATGGCATAAACACAAATTTATAAATTTTCTCATAGGCACACAAATGGGAGTTTGGTTCTGAACCAAGTCCATTTAACCAATTTTTATCCAAATTACGTGAAAACGTGATTTCGGTCCATTACAGCTGAGTGATATCTCTACATTCATGTTCTTGAAAATGTATACTGACTGTACAACTGTCAGCGTTAAAAAACAAAACAAAAAATCAAAATGGAGTGCTTGGTGTGAGAAGGAAGGAAGGGGCCACTGGGAAACCCTGGCGACAGAGGAGGTAAATTCAGGGACATGGGGTAGGGGAGAGCACACCGAAGCTGGTGATTAGAGATACATTTGGGGGGCACAAGGGAAACAACAAATTCTATCAATCTTGGTGATGATAACCAGGCTCCCTGGTTAATATTATCTCCCCAGGCACTTAATGAAGCAGATTTCCCAGCATTTCTTCTTTCAGCCCAGTGTTCCCTCTCTCAAATGTGCAGGAGCTGATTTGTCTCAAGTGGTGACTAATCCTTTTGGAAAGCAGAATTTAAAAAAAAGTTTTAGGATTTCTTTTTAAACGGTATTTGTTAAGCACATACTATATGCCAGGCACTGTGACACTGATCAGGTTGGACACAGTCCCTGTCCCACTTAGGGCTCACAATCTTAATTCCTGTTTTATAGATGAGGTAACTGAGGCCCAGAGAAGTTAGGTGATTTGCCCAAATTCACACAGCAGACAAATGGCGGAGCTGGGATCAGAACCCAGGTCCTTCTGCTCTTTCCACTAAGCCATGCTGCTTCTCATGCTTCTCTTAGGAATTTCCCTAATAAGATTAGCAATTTCAGATTTATGGGTAGAGGGGAGTTGGGAAAGGGGTGGATTGAGAGAGGTTGGGGATTAGTTTTCAAAATTGATCACCCAGTGGAGTCTCTAAGGACAGACAACTTGTCAAGCAGTGAAGCATTTCACTATCTGAGGCAGTAAATGATGCTAATCCCATAAAGGAGGCTCTTCTAATAAAGTCAGTCTTGATCACGTAAAGCCGAAAAAAAGTGGAAATGTAGACATATCAGGAGTATCATCCATCAGAACCCAAAGTCTTGAGGTAAGAAATGTCTGTAAATTATAATTAGGGCCCAAACCATCTTAAATGGAATAGAGCGACCTAGTGGGAAGAGCCCAGCCCTGGGAGGCAGAGTACTTGGGTTCTAATCCTGGCTTTGCCACCTTGGGCAAGTTGCTTAATTTCTCTGTGCCTCAGTTCCCTCACCTGTAAAATGGGGTTTCATTACCTTTTCTCCCTCCTGCTTAAAATGTGAGCTCCATGTGGGACTGATTATCGTGCATCTTCTCCAGCACTTAATGCAGTGCTTGGCACATAGTAAGTGCATAACTAATGCCATGATTATTGTTAATTATTAAATGGAAGTTGAAACCTGCATATTTTATTTTAAAATGTTTAGTGCAGTGGCATTGCTTCTACATCACCTAGATGTTTCACCTGGCTCCTGGGAAGTGAAGCCATGAATTTGAAAGCTACTTTAGGAAGCAGCATGGCCTAGGGGAAAGACCATGGGCCTAGGAGTTAGAGGACCTCGATTTTATTTCCGCCTCTGCCTGCCATTTGTCTTCAATATGAGCTTGGGCAAGTCATTTAATTTCGGTGCCTCAGTTTCTTCATCTGTTTAATGGGGATTAAATACCTGATCTCTCTCTTATTTAGACTGCGAACCTCATGTGGGACAGGGACTGTGTCCATCTAGATTAACCTGTATCTATTACAGCACTTAACCCAGGGCTTGGCACATAGTAAGCCCATAATGAGAACCATTGTAATTATTATTATTCTAAGTTTATTCAAGCCATGTGGAAGACAGAAGGCTATCAGTATGCTCTCTTATCCTTTTCAAGTGTATTTGCACATAGAGGTAGGACCTCATCATCAGTAGTATCATCTTGAATAACAAAAGATAGACACTGGTGCCATCAGGTGTTTTGAGCATTGGACACATACTATATAGAGGTAAGTAATTTGACATATGCTATGCTAGTTAGTGTGTCTCCACTTCTGAGTCATTTTGAACTATCGTTTTCTCTGGGCTTTAAAGAAAAATAACTGAAGCTTTGCTTCTTCCAATTTGGTGTTATATATTTACTTGCTTTTGCAATTAATTCCTAATGCTGAATTTGCAACATGTTTATTTTCTACTGGCTTACCCACTGGTAAAATAAGCAGATCTATAATTTCACTGCTACATTATGCTGAAGAAGCTGGTATTTCAGAGAGAAAAAGAAGTCTCATGATTTAGCTGAAAGTTTTTGTAATTTGGAGTGCTGAAAACACTTGGATGAATAAAATGTGTGTGGGCTGTATAAAAATGTTCATTTCTTTTCCAACTTTTTTCTGCTTTGAAAGGTTTGCTTTAGAAAGGATTGCTATTTTGATGAAAGGCTAGCCATAACGTATCAGGAGCTCACCAGAAAATTAATGGAATTGTGGTATTGGCAGGAAGATATTTTTGTTTATGTGGCAGTTAGGGTGAATAGTAAGAAGAGAAAGAGAAGTGGTTTGGACCCCATCCTGGAATGGAGTTATATTCATAATGATGTAAAAGGAAAACTAGGAAACTACAGAATAGCATTTATCAAACAGTAATGAATGAGAATGAAAGAGAAGAGAGAGTAAATAGATGGTCCCGTATGAAGAACCTATAACAGTGACAGAGAACATGATGATATGCTGCTATATTTATTTAGTTGTCCTTCACATTTGTGGATGGTAATACTGATACTGAACTTTACAAGTCTACTGAGGAATGTGCTGTTAACTTTCTTTAGCTGCATAGGTGTCAGCAAAAGAGAAAGGCAGAAGGAAAATGAGACTACTAGGTATTTTCTACAAATACATGCTGGCTAAATAGAAGAGCAAGAAGTAGTTTGATCAATGTCCTAAGATAGAATGTGAAAGACTTGCGCTGTATAGTTTGAAGACAAACTCTATAGAGTAGGTTAAAATCGGAATGTGAATCTTCAACGGTCACCCAACAAAATGGGTTCATTTGGTGTTCTGGGATTTAATGTTTAATTTCTGGGTTATTGTAACTTATTTTTAGACTTGCTTAAGAAATTTGACATTTCTGAGCTTACCATTCTCTCCTGGTTCTCCTCCCATATCTCTTACTGCTGCTCCTTCATCTTTTTCAAGGGCTCCTCTGCATCCCACCCCCAAACAATGAAGATTTCTCAAATCTTAGTTTCGGGCCCCCTTCTACTCTCCATTTACACCCACTTCCTTGGAGAACTCATTTACTCCCTCAGCTTCAAACACCTTCTCTATGCAGATGGCTCCCAAATCTATCTCTCATTCTTTACAATCTTGCAAATCCTCCTGTCTTCAAGACAGCTGTACTTGAATGTTTCACCGACACCTCCAATGGAACGTATTCAAAAGTGAACATCCCATCTTCCCAATCAAACCCTGTCCCTGTCTAGAGGGAGAGAGAGACAATAGTATAAATAAATAACATTCTTTGATGGATGAATTGTCAAATTCTCTCTCACATCTTGTTTTCCTACAAATATGGGCAAAGGCTTCTTCCTTCCTGTACTTTTTGTTCCTTTTAAAATCAGTATCTGGAGAATCAATTTCAGATAAAAAAATGATATCTTTAGTAGCTGGTAGTGCAAATTGATGTACCGCATATTTTGGAAACTGGCAGACACTAACCTGTTACCTTTTGAACTTTCTAGTATTTTGGGTCCACTCTCTATTTGGTTCTCTAAAACTGCAAGCTCAAACAAAATGGCTATTTATATACTATGATACAACCTTTTTGATGGCTCAGACATGCTTTTTTAGTATTTAAGGAAAATACTGGTCTTTGCTATTTATTTCCCCTGTTAATTGCCACTTTGCTTCTAAACTACCATCATTGTTTCTGGATATAGACCTGTCTAAACTATGTATTTTGGTTCCTCCGTTTTCCAAATGAAGGAAACATGTTTACTGATTTTATTTTGTAGTTCCAGAGTCCATTTTTACTTCCTTTTAAAAAAGTGAAAATGTTTTGTCAAATTTTAAGCATGATTACCATTCTTTAAAGCACACTGTAGGGCAAAACAATGTCTTAGTAGAATGCGTTCAGTAGTTCCTCAGTGAGAATATGTAGACTACATGAAACTTTGAATAGAATTCTGGTCTATACGTAACAATTTCATAACCTTTACTTAGTGGATGTTCATATTTAGTCAGAGGTCGTGGGTTCTAATCCCGGCTCCGCCACTTGTCTGCTGTGTGACCTTGGGCAAGTCACTTAACTTCTCTGTGCCTCAATTACCTCATCTGCAAAAATGGGGATTAAAAATGTAAGCCCCACGTGGGACAATCTGATTATCCTGTATCTACCAGCGCTTAGAACAGTGCTCTGCACATAGTACACGCTTAACAAATGCCATAATTATTATTATATTTGTTTTTTGACTAGGGAAGACACCCGTTGTTTTAAATCCTGTGTGAAAGATGTGAATAGTAGCGTGGCCTACTTGAAAGAACATGGGCCTGGGAGTCAGAAGGCCAGGGTCCTAATCCTGGCTCCACACTTGCCTGCTGGGTAACTTTGGGCAAATCACTTAATTTCTCTGTGCCTCCATTTACACTTCTGTAAAATGGGGGATAAAATACCCATTCCCCCCACCCTCATAGCTTGTCTGTGGAAGATAGAGACTGTGTCTGATCTCACTGTTTTGTGTCTAGCTCAGTGTTTAGAACAGTGCTTGGCTCATAGTGTTTAACAAGTGTCACAATTGTCACTAGTATTAAAAATTTGAATATGCCTTCTCAATTTCAAACTGAAGTTAAAGAAGGGAGGTGTCATTTGTCATGAAAGCCATATCTTTTTTTATGGCTGACTTAAAAAAAAACCCAGCAAAGATTTGCCTTCTGTTTATAAATTGAAATTGTTTAGGTTTCCTGGGGGAAAAATATGCGCAGTGAAATATTCTATTATTTAGTTTTGAAAAAACTCATTACATCAGAGTCAAATTTGTCATAATAGGGAAACATGATTAGAGTAGATATCCACCAGTGGATATAGTTTTCTAAATGTTTAAAATCCTTTTTAGGAATAGTTCCAAAAATGACTGCCAAAGTTTGATAGGTCTTTTGGGTTGTTTGATCTTTACGTTTGCCAAGAGGGTCAGCCGGTGTTTTTAACTACGGTGAATTAAAAACAAAACAAAAAAATGTTTAAAGTTCTGAAGACCGTTCTTTGAATAGACCTGCTCTGTTCTCTACTTGAACCCTGAATAATGTTTTTACTTATTTATTTTCAAAGCAAGCATATGGTCCACGTTTTGATTCTAATTGAATTATACTACAGCAGCAGATTAACTATTTAGCATAGAACTCTAGTATATAGCACAAGGTACTAATACCTTGCTTAGTACATGTAAAAGACACCACTTTGAAAATTCAGTATCTACATCCTAAAATAATTTATTATTGGCACGTATTTACATTGCTTATCGATCAGGTGACTGTATGGTGCTTTTCATCACTTTAAAAAGTATATTTCAATGATTTGGTCAATTTTTTTAAAATCTTGGGATCACAGTGTATTTTATTTTCTAAAGAGAGCTAGAAAATGGCTACTGAGCCTAGTGATGAAGGAGTGTAATTCCCAGGGCATTCTGCAAGGTGGACAGGCCCAACAGAAATCCTGAAAACTAGCTGACACTCATGGGTGGCAGAGACCCCAGTGACAACCAAGGCAAAAGCCAGCCTAGGGACGGTGTTTGGACCCAGTGTTTATGCTGCTGCAGTTCTTTAGGCTGGGAATAGATCGTCCACCTGAAAATAAAAATAATAATAAAAATGTTGGTATTTAAGTGCTTACAATTTACAGAGCACTGTTCTAAGCATTGGGGTAGATATAGGGTAATCAGGTTGTCCCATGTGAGGTTAACAGTCTTAATCCCCATTTTACAGATGAGGTCATTGAGGCACAGAGAAGTTAAGTGACTTGCCCACAGTCACACAGCTGATGAGTGGCAGAGCTGTGATTCGAACCCATGACCTCTGACTCCCAAGCCCGTGTTCTTTCCACTGAGCCACACTGCCCCTCGCAGACACACATTTGCTTGAATTTCACGGTGTGCCACACATATTTTCATTCAATCGTATTTATTGAGCCTTTACTGCATGCAGAGCACTGTTCTCACCATGTTACCTTACCTTAGCCGCCGCCTACGGCCGCCACCCACCCCGGACAACCTCAGGGCCCCCCCGCCGCCACAGGGTTATTTGGTCATGAGCTCTGGGACTCTCTCGGCCGCTGGCCGCTTGACTTTGAGTCTGATCGGGTAGGGTCGGCTCGTCCCCCGACCCTGGTCATCGCCTGCTTATTAACACTATTGTAGTGTGCCTTACTGTAGCATGTTGCTATATTTGCGATCTCGCTTTTTATTGTTTATTGTCGTCAGACTTTGAATTTGATCAGGTCGCCCCTTAATCGAGTCTACCCCCGACCCTGGTCATCACCCCTTTTATTAACACGACTATATTGTATCATACTGTATCATGTTGCTATATTAGCACCACTGTATTGTATCATATTGTATCATGTTGCTATATTACCGATTTCGTTTATTACTGTTTATTGTTGTCAGTGCTGCCACCCACCTCTCTGGCCTCGCCATGTCCCTCCTCCCCCCCTCCCCCCTCCCGCCCCTTCCTATCCTCCCCTTCCCCTTCCCCTCTCTCGCTCAGCTCTTTCCCGCGCTCTCCTCTGTCTCCTCCCCCCCTCCTCTCTCCCGCCCTAGAACCCCACTTTACCAGCGCTACCCCTCTTCCCCCTCCCCCTACTCTTCCCCCCACCAAACCCCCTCTTCACCCCCTCCCCCCTTCTCTCTTCCCCACCCATGCCCCATCCCAGTCCTCTTGTCCCACCGCCACCCCTCATCCCCCTCTCCTCGTCCAGGGCCCCGCCACCTCCTTCCCATCCAAACCCTCCCCTCCCCCCGCCCTTCCCCCCCTCCTCCCCTTGCACCCACAGCTACTTTCAAGTGTGGCCTCTGGAACCCCCGCTCTATCACAGGCAAGCTACCTTTCATCCATGACCTTTTCCTCTCCCGCTCTCTCCTCCTCCTCGCCCTTTCGGAAACGTGGCTCTCTCCCGAAGACACGGTCTCCGCCGCCGCTCTCTCCAGCGGAGGCCTCTCCTTCTCCCACTCCCCCAGACTCACCGGTAAGGGAGGAGGCGTCGGCTTCCTCCTCTCGCCCCGATGCCGCTTCCGCACTATCCCTCCTCCCCCCCCCTCTCCTTCCCCTCCTTCGAAGCCCATATCATTCGCCTCTACCACCCACTCCAGTTACTTGTCGCCGTCATCTACCGCCCTCCCGGTCCCACCTCCGACTTCTTCAACCACCTTGACTCCTTTCTCACCTTCCTCCTCTCCTTCTCTCTGCCCACTCTGATCCTTGGAGACTTCAACATCCATACGGATGTACCCGACGACTCCTCTGCCACCCGCCTGCTATCCCTCCTCGACTCTGCCGACCTCCTCCTCCACCATACCGCGCCCACTCACCGACTCGGTCACACCCTCGATCTCGTCATCTCCTACCGCTGCACTATCTCCTCCCTCACCAACTCTGAAATCCCTCTCTCTGACCATAACCTTCTCACCTGCCTCATCTCTCACACTCCCTCCCCCTGCAAATCTTCGCTACTGCCCCACAGAGACCTCCGCTCTCTCGATCCCATCCGTCTTTCCAATAGCATCTCTCCTCACCTTGCCGCCCTGTCCTCTCTTCCCACTCTTGACGATCGGGTCTCCGCTCTCAACTCCACCCTCTCTACTCATCTTGACTCTCTCGCCCCCCTTTCCCTCCGCCGCTCTCGCTCCACTAACCCACAGCCCCGGATCACCTCCTCCGTCCGCCTCCTACGCTCCTATGCTCGAGCTGCTGAGCGCTGCTGGTGAAAGTCCAAGCACCGAGCCGACCTCACACACTTCAAATTTATCCTTTCCTGCCTTAACTCTGCCCTCTCCTCCGCCAGGCAAAGCTTCTTCTCCTCCCTCATCGACACCCATGCCCGTCACCCCCGCCGATTGTTCCGGACCTTTAACTCTCTCCTTAGGCCCCCTGTTCCTCCCCCTCCCCCATCTCTCACCCCTAATGATCTGGCCACCTATTTCCTCACGAAAATCAACACGATCAGGTCTGAGCTCCCCAAAGTCACCCCTCCGCCTCTCCCCTCCCCCCCAACAACCCCCTCCCCTACTTTCCCATCCTTCCCTGCAGTATCCTCAGAGGAGATCTCCTCCCTCCTCGCAAGTGCCACCCCCTCCACCTGCGCCTCGGACCCCATTCCCTCTCACCTTCTTAAAACCATCGCCCCTGCCCTCCTCCCTTCCTTAACTTCTATTTTAACCACTCGATCTCCAAGGGCTCCTTCCCCTCTGCCTTCAAACATGCCCACGTCTCCCCCATCCTAAAAAAACCCGCTCTTGACCCCACTTCCCCCTCCAGTTATCGTCCTATCTCCCTACTACCCTTCCTTTCCAAAATCTTAGAACGAGTCGTCTACAATCGATGCCTAGAATTCCTTAACTCCCATTCTCTCCTAGACCCCCTCCAATCTGGCTTCCGTCCCCTCCACTCTACCGAGACTGCTCTCTCTAAGGTCACCCATGACCTCCTTCTTGCCAAATCCAATGGCTCCTACTCCATTCTGATCCTCCTTGACCTCTCTGCTGCCTTTGACACTGTCGACCATCCCCTCCTCCTCCATACCTTATCTCACCTTGGCTTCACGGACTCTGTCCTCTCCTGGTTCTCCTCTTACCTCTCTGGCCGATCATTCTCGGTCTCCTACGCTGGAGCCTCCTCCCCCTCCCATCCTTTAACTGTTGGAGTTCCTCAAGGGTCAGTTCTTGGCCCTCTTCTGTTCTCCATTTACACTCACTCCCTCGGTGAACTCATCCGCTCTCACGGCTTTGACTACCATCTCTACGCAGATGACACGCAGATCTACATCTCCGCCCCTGTCCTCTCCCCCTCCCTTCAGGCTCGCATCTCCTCCTGCCTCCGGGACGTCTCCACCTGGATGTCGGCCCGCCACCTAAAACTCAACATGAGCAAGACTGAGCTCCTCATCTTCCCTCCCAAGCCCGGTCCTCTCCCAGACTTCTCCGTCACCGTGGATGGCACGACCATCCTTCCCGTCCCGCAGGCCCGCAATCTCGGTGTCATCCTTGACTCGTCCCTCTCGTTCACCCCACACATCCTATCCGTTACCAAGACCTGCCGGTTTCACCTCTACAATATCGCCAAGATCCGCCCTTTCCTCTCCACCCAAACGGCTACCTTACTATTGCGGGCTCTCGTTATATCCCGGCTAGACTACTGTGTCAGCCTTCTCTCTGACCTCCCTTCCTCCTCTCTCGCCCCGCTCCGGTCTATTCTTCACTCCGCTGCCCGGCTCATCTTCCTGCAGAAACGATCTGGGCATGTCACTCCCCTTCTTAAACAACTCCAGTGGTTGCCTATCGACCTCCGCTCCAAACAAAAACTCCTCACTCTAGGCTTCAAGGCTCTCCATCACCTTGCCCCTTCCTACCTCTCCTCCCTTCTCTCTTTCTACCGCCCACCCCACACGCTCCGCTCCTCTGCCGCCCACCTCCTCGCCGTCCCTCGGTCTCGCCTATCCCGCCGTCGACCCCTGGGTCACGTCCTCCCGCGGTCCTGGAACGCCCTCCCTCCTCACCTCCGCCAAACTGATTCTCTTTCCCTCTTCAAAACCTTACTTAAAAATCACCTCCTCCAAGAGGCGTTCCCAGACTGAGCTCCTCTTCCCCCTCTACTCCCTCTGCCATCCCCCCTTTACCTCTCCGCAGCTAAAGCCTCATTTTCCCCTTTTCCCTCTGCTCCTCCACCTCTCCCTTCCCATCCCCACAGCACTGTACTCGTCCGCTCAACTGTATATATTTTCGTTACCCTATTTATTTTGTTAATGAATTGTACATCGCCTTGATTCTATTTAGTTGCCATTGTTTTTACGAGATGTTCTTCCCCTTGACGCTGTTTAGTGCCATTGTTCTTGTCTGTCCGTCTCCCCCGATTAGACTGTAAGCCCGTCAAACGGCAGGGCCTGTCTCTATCTGTTGCCGACTTGTTCATCCCAAGCGCTTAGTACAGTGCTCTGCACATAGTAAGCGCTCAATAAATACTATTGAATGAATGAATGAATACTAAGCGCTTGATGCAGAGAAGCAGCATGGCTCAGTGGAAAGAACCTGGACTTAGGAACCCCAGAGGTCATGAGTTCTAATCCCAGCCCCGCCACTTGTCAGCTTGTGATCAATTCCTTGGCACAGTTCCTTGGTCCTGAAGTTTCAGGATCCTGGCCTGGAGGGGTAAAGAGAGATGATAGGAGGAAGAAACACTCATTTTCTAACAAGTCATGAAGGCTGTAAATTATAAACCATGAAGGGTGAACCCAGTTGATTCAATATCAGGAGCAAAATCTCCTAAGTTTTTATTGCACATGAAGGGATAAGAAGTAAATTGCGTATACATCAATCAATCAGTGGCTTTATGTTGAGCACTAATCATGGAAAACATTTTAGTAAATACTTGGGAAGATACAATACTCATTTCCGCTTTTCCCCCTCCCATCTGCATCACCCTAGCACGTATTTGCACCCTTTAGTCGTCACTCAGCTCCACAGCATCTATGTATATATCCGTAATTTATTAATTTATATTTTCCCCTCTAGATTTTAAGCTCACTGTGGGCAGGAGGAATAGCTATTAACTGTATATCATACTCTCCCAAGCACTTAGAAAAGTGCTCTGCACAAAGGAAGCACTCAATAAATAAGATTGAGAGAATTGGTAAAGACAGTCCTGTCCCCCAGAGAGCTTCCTACTATCTAGTGGGGAAGACACACATTGAACTAAGTTACAGATAACAAAGTGTATGGATATGTACTTATATGATGCGGAGTGAATATCAAGTGTTCTGTTTTATGCTGTCGAGTCTTCCTCGACCTTTTGCGAGTCCATGGATAGATCTCTCCCAGAACGCCCCACTCTCCATCTGGAATCGCTCTGGTAATGTATCCAAAGAGTTTTCTTGGTAAAAATACGAAAGTGGTTTACCACTGCCTTCTTCCCCGCAATCTCCGCCCTCGACTCTCTCCCGTACTGCTCCTGACTAGCACAGTTGAGTTCCGATTTGTAGCAAATTGCTTTCCACTCGCTAGTCACTGCCCAAGCTAGGAGTGGAATGGGGTAGGCCTCTGCTCGACTCTCCATCCTGTAACAGAAGCTGGTAGAGTACTGGAAACTCTCCAGGTGCAATCCTGAGAAGGATTAAGTGCTTTAGCTGTGCTTTAAAATAAATTTCAGATACAGACCATGAGGATATTTCCATAAGTGCTGTGAGGCTGAGGGTGGGTGAATATCAAGTGCTTAAGCAGTAAAGATCTGAGTCCACAGGCAAGGCTGAGGGGAAGGTGGGTAAGGTAAATGAAGGCTTAGCCACATAAGACATTTTGGAGGAGGTGTGATTTTAGGAGGGCTTTGAAGATGAGGAGAGAGGTTGCCTGTCCTATATGAAAGGGGAGTGAGTTCCAGGACAAAGGGGAGGATGTAAGCAAAGGATCAGTGGTGAGAGAGATGAGATTGAGGTGTAGAGAATAGTTTGGTGTTCTGTAGAAAAGAAGTGTATGGGTTGGGTTGTATCAGAAAATCAATAAGAAGAGGTAGGAGGGAGAGTTGATTGGATGTCTTAAAGCCAATGGTAAGGAGTTTTTGTATGATGCGGGGGTGGATGGGCATCCATTGGAGTGTTTTAAGGAGTGGGGTCATACGGGCTGAACTGTTTTTTAAGTGATCTGGGCAGCAGGTAGAAGTATATTTTGGAGGGAGGAGAGACAGGAGGCAGAGAGGTCAGCAAGGAGGTTGATGCGGTAATCAGAGCAGGATATTAAAAGTGCTTGGATTAGAGTGGTAGCATTTTAGATGTAGAGTAAGTAGTTAATTCTAGAGATGTTATGAAGGTAGAACTGATAGAATACTGAAACACTGAATGTGTGGGTGGAATGAGAGAGATCAATTGAGGACAGTGTCAAGGTTTTTTTTTAATGGTATATGTTAAGCACTTACTATGTGCCAGGCACTGTACTAAGTGCTGGGGTAGATATAAGCTAATCAGGTTGGGCACAGATCATGTCCCACTTGGAGCTCATAGGCTCCATCCTTATTTTACAGGTGAAGTAACTGAGGCATAGAAATTAAGTGACTTCCCCAAGGTCACACAGCAGTCAAGTCACAGTGTTGCAATTAGAACCCAGATTCTCTGACTCCCAGGCTCGTGATCTTTCCACTAGGCCATGCTGCCTTTTATGGGCTTGGGAGACAGGGGAGATGTGGTATTATTTACCACGATAGGAGGACAGCGTTTGGGTGGCAAGATGGAGTTTTCTGTTTTTGTTATGTGAAGCTTGAGGTCTCGGTGGACTATTCAGGTGAAAAGGAGAGAGATCAGGGCTGGAGAGATAGATTTGGGAATCATCTGTGTAGAGATGGTAGTTGAAAGTTTAAAGTAGTTTAAAATAATAGTGAAAAGATTGAGAACTAAGGCAATTCATATGTCTGTGAACCAGTCTGGAGGACTGCTCATTTTTAGCTACAAAAAGCCCCCTTCAAACATGAGTAAGGCAGAATCCATGCAGAAATAATTAATATAAAATGAAGGGGCCCAGTAATAAAAATAAATGAATAACTCAGGCATTAAAGGAAATGATTATGGTGTTAATTATCATGATATAATTTTGTATGCCTTTCAACATTACATATGCAATTATGAAAATAACTTTCTGTCAAATACCATGAAATTAAAAGTTATTTGCAAATAAATGGAATGTACCGGGTGCTGAAATTCAGAAATTTGTAATTGCTGTAAATTTTGTGAGCAAACCTTATTTAAAAAATGAGTCAAAATAGAGATTTCCCTTATTTACCTTATTTTTATTGCTCCTTAAATTTGACTAAACACTTTAATGCAAGACATTGTTTTATATGTAGGAAAAGTGGTGGATAAATAAGACTTCTGGTTTACTCAAACTCTGGCTTGCAAATGAGTCTCTGGGTACTGTGATGCTTAATGTTTCTGTGGGTATAGGCCGAAGAAATAATAGAAATTCTGCTCTAATTTAATTCTCAGTAAAAACAAACAAATACCCAAATTCCTGTGATTCACATTTGTTGAAAAGACATAGATGTTTGGGCCTGAAAGAATCGTAAACTATCAATGAAAGGAAAGAATGTTGCCCTTTGGCTTTCTACAGTGATTTCAGAACTATTTATCTTGTGTAAAATTCTGAGATCTATCACTGCTCTTAAGTACTTCTGAATGTAATTTTGGAGTTTACGGGCTAACTTAAAGCTTACGGGCTAACTTAAAGCCAAAGGTAATGAGTGACTTTCTTTTAGCATTGCTGTTCTATTAAATCCATTTGAAATAGATATTTTTCACTTTTATAAGTTAGTCTTTGTGTTACTATCCATCTTTTTTAAATATATGACAATGAATAAACTTTGTGTTAAGGCTTAATAGTTTTAATAGTGCCGTATTAAATTTTAAATCAGTGTACATTGGTGGGACAGATTAAATACTGTGTGAAAACTTGTCAAATAAAAAAATTCTAAAAAGCTTTTCTAATATTTAGATATTTTTAAGTGAAAATGGTCAAGTTCACCCAAAATGTTTAAAGTGTATGCTACTGTCATATGTGATACAGTACAGTTAGGTGAACTATTAATGCTAATCAGTTATGTTTAGTTGATATTCCTAATTACTTGAAATTTTTTATTCTAATTTGAATTGGAATTAAACTGATTCAATTTTATATATAAAAATTTATTTAAATGATTATATAACCCATGATACAGATCTATATAATGAAGCTAAAATTTTATCATTACACTGTGGTATTAAAAAGAGTGCTAAGCTTTTTGTAGGCCTTTATTTACATTTGTAACTTAGAAATTTATTTCATTTTTGTAATTCCTATGGAGGTATATATCTTTTTGCCTTAGAAGGAATTTCCTAGATTTAGGGATGCTATTTAAATAAATATGATGAGTTTTGGGATAAAATATTTACCTCAGACTCCTGGGAGTGAAATTCACTTGTGACTTTTTGATTTATGGTTCTACTATTCTCTTATTGTTTAGAGTGGATACATTGATAAAATTGAATCATATAAGATAAACAATTGAATCGGATCACAGTGAGCGTCAGTCTATTCTCATTACTAATATATAAGTCAAATTAGGTAGCACGCTATAAAAAGGTTTATACTTTGTTCTCCCGGCTAAATTAAAAATGTTTGTGTTCATAATTGTTCTGTGCTTGCTATCTGCATGGAAAATAGACTCACGTTATGGTAATCAATTTTGAGGGGTAAAGATTGCCCAATATTCTGTGTTAATGTAATTATAAAACCCCTCTCACTGAAGTCAGTTTATCTGCCATATCAAGAAAGAAAATGACCTCTTTATTTTCAACTTATATTGTGCTAATTTGTCTTTAGCATTCACCATCAATGCTCGTGTGTTTATCCATTTGTCATTTATTCACCTGTGTCTAATATTCATGTCTATTTTCTTGTTCTTATTTTTTTGTGGTATTTGCTAAGTGCTTACTATATACCAGGCTCTGTAATAACCACTGGAGTAGATACAAGTTAATTAGGTTGGATCCAATCCATGCCTCATGAGGAGCTCAGTCTTAATTCCCACTTTAGAGATGAGGTAATTGAGGCCCAGAGAAGTTAAGTGACATGTCCAAGGTCACACAGCCACATGTTGGAGCCGGGATTAGAACCCAGTTCCTTCTAATTCCCAGGCTTATGCTGTATCCACTAGACTATTCTGCTTCACAGAGGGTCTTTCAATTTGTCTGCTGCCTTTCCTCCATTGTTAGTCTGAAAAACCTCGAGGGCAGGGGCATCTTTGACTACTTTTGTATGTTTGCCAAGCATTTAGTTCAGTACTGTTTCCGGGAGGGATTCAAAAATGCTGTTGATTCTGATGTTTCATAGAGGGCCTATTGGAGCCCCTTTTATGGCCATGTTATTCAGGCTGTTCTTGGTAAATATCTTCAGTTGAAAAGCATTGTTTTAGAAACTTCTAATCAATATGAAGCTGGATAACTACCTGGTATTTTATGCATTTCAAACCAACCAAAAGCTCAGACCTCTTTCATAGTAGCAAGGAACAATAAATTTATTTACTTGAAATAAACAAACTATTTTGATTTCTTTGAATCTGGGTAATGGCATTCTTGAGAAATTTTAAGATTTATTAACAACATTCTTGAGAACAACACTGCTTGAGGAACAGCGTGGCCAAGTGGTTAGAGCCTGGGCCTGGGAGTCAAAAGGACCTGGGCTCTAATCCCCGCTCCACCAGTTGTCTGTTATGTGACCTAGGACAAGTAACTTCTCTGATTGCCACATCTGTAAAATGGGGATTAAGACTGTGAGCCCCATATGGGACATAGACTGTGTCCAATCAGATTGTTTTGTTTCTACCCCATCACTTAGTACAGTGCTAGAACATAGTAATCGCTTACTAAATATCATTGAATAAAAAAAATTGTCAATGTGGAGGAATGACAAATAGGATAGGTGTAATGAAAATATCCCTGTTCTGTAGCCTGAATGTCACCCTTTTGAATACACTGCTCCCCTCCATATGTGAGGTATCTTAATGCAAGGTTTCATAAGATTGCAATCCTCATGTTATAGTAGAAACCAGATGTAATATGGTAACTGAGGGAATGGTACTAATCTCATTTTGGATTGGAGGAAGTGATGAGGCATGATCCTTTTGGGGAAGTTTCTCAATAGAAAATCTGGAAAGATTTGTTCACTTTTCTTGAAGGGAAGGGAGAGTAGATGGTTAAGCTGGAACTTTTAAAGAATCAGTCAGCAAATCAATGGTATTTATTGAGCACTTAGCGTGTGCAGAACACTCAGCTAAGCCCTTGAGGGAATACAGTACAATAGAGGTCATAGTTTTAATCCCTATACACAGGGAGTTTACAGTCTTTCAATCAATCAAGCACTCCATGGTATTTATTGAGTGCTTACTGTGTGCAGAGCACTGATCTAAGCACTTCGGACAGTATAGCACAGCAGAGTTACATTGTCTAGAAGGGGAGACAGGAATTAAAATAAATTACAAATAGGGAAAATGGGAGAGTGTCAAGATATGTATGTAAGTTTTTTTATGGTATTTAAGTACCATGTGTCTAGCATTGTTCTAGGTCTGGGGTATATACAAGATAATCAGGGGGCTCACAGTCTTAATCCCCATTTTACAGATGAGATAACTGAGGCCCAGAGAAGTTTAATGACTTGTCTAAGGTCATACAGCAGACAAGTGGCAGGGCTGGGGGTGGGGTGAATATCAAGTGCATAAGAGGCTCAGATCCGAGTGCATCGGTGACACATAAAAGGGAAGGCATATAGGGTCAGGAAACTAAGGGTTAGTCAGGGGAAGCTTCTTGGAGGAGATGTGATTTTAGTAGTCCTTTGACGATGGGGAGAACGACAGGCCTGATGGATGTGAAGGGATCGGGAGTTTCAGGCCGAAGGGACAATGTGGGCAAGTTGGCCACGATGAGATATATGTACAGTGGGTAGGTTAGTGTTAGAGGAGTGAAGCGGTAAGGCTGAACAAAAAACTGATTCCATTTTTTCGGGAGGCCATTTCCATGAATGTAATGAATAAACATAGTTGTGGTGTTCGTTAAGCACTTACTATGTGCCAAACACTGTACTAAGCTCTGGGGTAGATATAAGGTACAGGTCCCGCATGGAGTCCGTGGTCTAAATAAGAGGGAGAAGAGGTATTGAATCTCCTTTTTGCAGATGAGGGAACTGAGGCACAGAGAAGTTAATTGGCCTGCACAAGGTCACAGGTCTTCTAACTCCTGTGATCCTGCTTGTGTATTCCTGACATTGGATTAATGTAATCCTACACTTTTATAATTTGGACAGGTATACCTCCAGCAGCAAGGGAAATAATAAACTTACAATGCACTCTTTTTTCTGTTCCTGTTTGGATTTTAATTTACCCACTGATTTTTGTTGTTGTTGTTGAGGTAAATTAGTATAGTGGAGTCACACCAACTGAGTTCTTTCAATGTGAGGGACTAAGTGATAGGTATCTTTCAAAACATTTTGATAGGTAGATCTTGCTATGGAATTTGGTAATTCAAGAGTTAGACTTAAGTTAATTAGCATTATTGCTTGTTTGGAATTTCAATTTCAGTAATAATGGGGTGGTGTTCTTCTCGTTTGAAAGATAATTTGATTTACTCTGTTTGGGGAATTATGCAATAGCATTTTTTTCTAACAATACATAAGATCAAATGGATCAGTGAATAAACACATATTTCTCAATACTTCTGACTGTTGAGCTCTAAATGAATAATGTATAATTACTGAAAAACAAGTGACCATTTTGGTATATAGTTCTGAGCAAGGAATTTCAGACATTATCCAAAAGATGAATTATTGGTATTGTTTCCGAAAGAGAGTGCATACTGTCATGCTAGTCCTAAGACTTTAGTCTCCAGAATATTTATCACACCTAATAAAGATCAAGAAAATGAAACAAAACAAAAATGTTGTTTTAACATTCATAGCGTCTGAAACCTTAAACTTTTAAAATGTAGATAGTTGGTTTGTTGAGTAAATCATTTTTAAATTTGCTACTGTTGAAACCAGTACTTTTTCATGTTTTGCTTTTTATTTCATATTAGGCTTCCAGCTCTCCATTAATTATCTTAAATTAGCCATTTACATTCTGGCTATTTACTTCTCTCCCTTTTTTTGCCAAACAGCATGCCAGTTAATGCTGAAAATTTTGAAGTTATGAAGATGCTGAGTTCTGTAATAAGATAATGATAAACTCTTCCTGATGTCTAAGGACATGTATCAGTAGGCATATAGCTGATAAGGATTAGCCAAGTCCTATAAATTGCTGATTTGCAAATGGCAGTTATTGATGGTATGTTGTGTGCTTATATTCAGAGGCTACAGCTGCAATCTGAAGAGCAGTTTTTGTGTAGGAACATCTGTTTGTCTTGCATTGCTCTTTTCAGTCATACTCATGGAGAACAATTACCAACAATATCATCATCTTTAAAAATAAAATGATAAATATGCATTTTTCTGATGCCTCCTCTAGACTGTAAGCTTGTTGTGGGCAGGGAATGTGTTATAGTGTTGTGTTATATTCCCCCAAGTGCTTAGTATACTGCTTTGCAAACATAAGTTCTCCATAAATGCAACTGATTGATTGACCTTCTTATAAAGCTCAGTCCCCTCCATTCATTCATTCAATTGTATTTACTGAGTGCTTACTGTGTGCAGAGCACCGTACTAAGCACTTGGGAGAGTACAGTACAAAAATAAACAGATACATTCCCTGCTCACAGTGAGTTTACAGTCTTGAGAAGGCGAGACAGACATGAATACAAGTAAATAAAATTATAGATACGTACATAAGTACTGTGGGTTCAGGACGGGGAGGAGAGAGGAAGAGCAAAGGGAACAAAGGGCAACGCAGAAGGGAGTGGGAGATGAGGAAAAATGGGGCAGAGTCTGGGAAGGGCTCTTGAAGGAGATGTGCCTTCAATAAGGCTTTGAAAGCAGGGAGAGTAATTGTCTATTGGATTGGATTTGAGAAGGGAGGGCAATTCTGTCGGATTGGATATGAGAAGGGAGGGCAATCCAGGCCAGAGGCAGGATGTGGGCAAGGGGTTGGTGGCGAGACAGGAGAGATTGAGGCTTAGTGAGAAGGTTAGCACTAGAGGAATGAAGTGTGCGGGCTGGATTGTAGAAGGAGAGAAGTGAGGTGAGGTAGGAGGGGGCAAGATGGTGGAGTGCTTTAAAGCCATTGGTGAGGAGTTTTTGTGTGATGCAGAGGTGGATGGGTAAAGACTGGAGTTTTTTGAGGAGTGGGGTGACATGTCCTGAACGTTTTTGTAGAAAAATGATTCAGGCAGCAGAGTGAAGTATGGACTGGAGTGGGGAGAGACAGGAGGCTGGGAGGTCAGCAAGGAGGCTGATGCAGTTAATCTAAGCAGAATAGATGAGTGATTATATTAACCTGGTAGTAGTTTGGATGGAGAGGAAAGGGCAGATTTTAGCTATGTTGTGAAGGTGAAACCAACAAGATTTAATGATGGATTAAATATATGGGTTAAATGACTGAGAGGAGTTGAGGATAACACCAAGGTTATGGCCTTGTGAGTCAGGAGGGACGGTTGAAAGAAAGTGCTTCAGTAGTAGTATTCATAGTATTTATTAAGCACTTACTGTATGCAGAGCACTGAACTAAGCTTTGGGAAAGAGTATACAGGTGGGAATTAGGCACTGACCCTATCCCTGAAGGGCCTCACAATTTATGAATATCGGTGGGAGAGAGGACTGGAGACAGACACATCGGGACCAGTGTAACAACAAAATACCAAAACAGCATAAGAGACAGGAAGAAATAGACAATGCTCAGAGTAAAAAACAAAGTCTGGGAGTTTGTGACGGAGGAGGAGACTTTCAGGCCACTTGGGATCGAATCCACGGCACACACATAGCCGCAGCGATGTCTTCTGCAGTCACTTACTTTCCCCAGGTTCTATGAGGCCGCATGCTGCAGGTTCTCTGTTCTCTTGCTGTTTTGTTTCCTGGTGGAAAGCAGGGCGGGATGGGTTCCCCTCAGTGGTGTAGACTCTAAACTCAGCGTGGGCAGGGAATGTGTCTGTTATATTGTTGCATTTTACTCTCCCAAGCACTTAGTACACTGTTCTGCATGCAGTAAGTGCTCAATAAATACCATTGACTGACTGAGGGGAACTGGTTTTGGGTCCTGGAAAGGCAGTGTGTAGAGCTGTAGAGCTCATAGAATATGCCAGGGGCAGAATGCCCTGGGTGACAAGGAAGAAAGACAGTTCACTCAGCCACGAGCAGGGATTGAGGATGTGCTCTTTAGCTTCTGAAGAGCTGTAGCCTCACGCAAGACACTCCTAGAGAAAGATTTGAGGTGTCAGCAGAGCTATAAATGGAGGGATTGGGGCCTGGGACTGATTAGCTTTTTAGGGCTTCCTACACTTTAACAGTGATTAAATTAGTTGCCAAAGTAGTGGATTAATTATACAGTCCCACTAATTCCACATTGGTGACATGCAAAATTTTGCATCTGAATTTTTCAAAGTATAGGGCTTGCCGTTTGCTCTTATGCGCTGGAGTGCAGCATGGCTTAGTGGTTAGAGCATAGGCCCGGGAGTCAGAAGGATCTGGGTTCTGATCCTGGCTCTGCCATGTCTGCTGTGTGGCAATGGGCAAGTTACTTCACTTCTCTGTTCCTGTTACCTCATCTGTAAAATGGGGTTAAGAGTGTGAGCGTAATATGGGACACGGACTGTGTCCAAACTGATTAATTTGTATTTACCCCAGTGCTTGACACATAGTAAATGCTTAACAATTACCATTATTATTATGATTATTTTTGTTAGAAGAAAAGTTGCTGAAAAGAAAAGAAGGGTATAAAATGGATTCACAAGTGGACTGGTAAAAAAAAAATGGTATTTAACTCATGTAAAACTAAGCAAAAAACTAATCAATATTTTGGAGAGCGGCTGTACCCATACTCTCTGTGGCTCAGAATTGGGGTATGCATGAAAGAAATTCCCAGATCTTAGCATTGATTAGCTGCAGTTAGATACAGTCAGTCCTCAAGTTTTCAGCATCTTAAATCAGTGTTGGAAGTTGCAATCTTTTTTTCACAGGAACGGTGTTATGAATGGACTCTGTATGAGTATGAATTGAGGCCCAGAGAAGTTAAATGACTTTGCCAAAATCACCAAAGCAGAAAGGTGACAGAGCTGGGATTAGAACCCAGGCCCATGTTTTTTCCACTAGGCTATATTCCTTCTAATAGAGTAACTAAAACTGTAATGCAGTGCAGTAAAATGGGCATTATCCCTATAAACATTGCCCCTACCTATAAATTGTCTAAAAAAGCAGACACACATTTTAAATATTATTTTTTAACCAAAAATAGGCTCATGGGACGGTCTGGGTGAAGTTTCCAGGGCATTTTGAGGTAATATGGAGGGACGTTTTGAAGGGTTCTTGGCTGAAGTCTTGTTAGATGTCCTGACTGGAGCATAAGAAAGAAACAAAGAGGCTTCCCTCATAGGAGGCAACTTCCAGTTTGGTAACCTGACAAAACAGAGAAAGGAAAGAGTTGTAGGAGAGGAGAAGAAGGTTAGAAATGTTGGCGATGGTGATGATGATTATTGGGTAAATTAAAACAATTACGTGAATGAACTGATGCATAAGTGGATGGATAGTAAGTGTAGACAATATCAAAAATGTTTTTTCTCACAGGCATAGTTTTATTGGGACTCTAGAATGAGGACCCCTCTCAGGGTCACACTTGGAGAGTTTACCAGTCTCGGCTACAGGAGGGAGAGTCAGGCAGAGGTTTACCCATTCCATTCCTAGCTTGGGCAGTGGCTAGCGAGTAAAAGGCAATTTGCTACAAGTCAAAAACTCACCTGTGCTGGGCAGCAGCAACATGAGAGAGAATCAAGGGTGAAGACTCAAATTTACTGCGTGGAAGAAGGCAGTGGTAAACCTCTTACCAAGAAAACTCTATGGATACGCTACTAGAACGATTGCAGATGGAGGTGGGGCGTTCTGGGAGAGATGTGTCCATGACATCGCTATAGGTTGAAGACCACTCGACGGCATAAGCAAGACAAGAACGAGAAGGAAAGACTCTCCTTGAAATAGTGTATGTAGGAACTTTAACAGTAGGAATGTAAGCAAGTAGAATTTGTAAGAGAGAATTCCTATTGTTTGGTTTTAAACAGTTATATGCTACTTAGATTACGCAGAGTTGCTTCATAATATATGAAATGATGGATTAAAACATTTACTAGATAATTGGTACACAGAGAATAGAAATTCTAGACTACAGATTGTAAGTTCGGTTTGGGCAGGGAATGTGTTTACCAACTCCGTTATATTGTATTCTTCCAAGCACTTAGTAAAGTGTTCTGCACACAGTAAGTGCTCCTGAAACACCATTGATTGACTGATTGAAGTAGAAATAAATGGCTAAGAGTATCTCTTGATAACTGAACTATTATATTTGTAGTTATAATATTTTCTAAGAGATGAAGCTAGTGCCATATATTCTGCAAAATATATTAATTTACTGGTGAATGAGTACACTTTATCAGATTGCTCACAGATTCTTTTATTACTGTAGATTTTTTCTCACTACTTAATCCACATTTTAACATTTCTTTTCTTCTAGTGCTAACTGGCTGAAAATGGGAAATTTGACTGATTTTTAAGTTAGCTGCTCTTGTTCTTGTTACTTCTAGGCAAAAGACAATTATATTCTGCATTTGCTTATTTCTTCACCTGCCGTCTAGTAATGCATTTATATGGCCTTATATACTCTTGTAATTTTGAAAAAGTCTATTATTTGCAGTTTAATTAGTCATTTACAGTGATCCTCTCAACGACCACTGCATTTCAGAATGGGAAAATAATTTTCTCCACAAAATATGCCAAACATTTAAAAAGCATTAAATATATGTTCAGTCTTGATATTATTTTAAATTAATATTAATAAGATGTGATGCATTAAATTTTGCCTAATTAACCACTTGGAAAGATCCCATCACACTCACACCAGTTTACACTATTCTGGATTATCGGCATTGTTTTCATCGTTGTCTCCATTTTCTGAGCACACATGTGCCATGGCAGTTCAGTCTTTACACTCAGGGTTTTCTAATCAATCGTATCGAGTGCTTATTGTGTCCAGAGCACTGTACTAAGGGTGTGACCAACCACAGTTTAACAGAGTTGGTAGACACATTCCTTTCTAATAGTCTCAAACCCTCCAAAGAGTTCACCTGTATCAGTACCAAGCCTATCTACACCTTCCACAAAACAAGGATTTCCTAACCCAAAGCCATTAGGATTTTTGAAATCCCCAAATCCTTAGCTTTCAACAACCCTTTGGACAGTGTTTCTCAGAGCATTCTCAGATTGCCTGCTAATCTCCATCACCATCCTGTGACTTGAATTTTTGTCCCCTGAGCCAGGACAGAATTAGTTGAGGTTCAAAATCTAGCCTGGCTGTATGGCTGGAAAGATAGCTGCTCTCTGAGGGATTCTCCCGCCCTCTTCCTTGGTAGTGTGACCCAAATATAGAACTCAGATTTCTGGAAGAAAGGCCACAAATAATCACCCCTTTTCCCTCTGCTCCCTCTCTGCTCCTCCTCCGCCCTCTGCTCCTCCTATTCCCCCCTTCATCTCCCCTTAGCCAAACCCCCTTTCCCTCTGCTTCTCCCCACCCACCAGCACTGTGCTCATTTGTATATATTTTTATTACCCTATTTATTTTGTTAATGAGGTGTACAGCCCCGTGATTCTATTTATTGTGATTATGTTGTCTTGTTTTTGTCTGTCTCTCTCCCCTGATTAGAATGTGAGCCCATCATTGGGCAGGGATTGTCTCTATCTGTTGCCAAATTAGACATTCCAAGCGCTTAGTACAGTGCTCTGCACATAGTAAGCACTCAAATACTGTTGAAGGAATGAATGAATTTTCTATGAGAAGATATTCAAAGCCATTTTACCAAAGATGAAGATAAATTTAGTCACTTGATACCCCAGTATTGAACCAGCTTATATTCACTTAGTGTTTTGATTGTAAAGATTTCATTTGTAAATGCAGACGTGACTGAGAAAACTAAAGTGAAGCCGACAATCCCTTTCACATAAGGTATCTCGAGAGCTCACCCCATGCTGCATTGTTGCATTGGTTATGCATGATGCTTGTTGCAGCTTACGATTTTTTCTTCACATCACAATCTTCCCAAAGCTTTTGCTCCAAGACGGTTACCCCAGTTCTGATCACCGCATGTCATATAGCTTGAGGTTTAACTCTGTGGCATTTTTAAAACTTTCCTTCTCTCCACCTTTTCTGTGATCATCCTGTTTCAGCTCACCATGGAGCAGTTGTTTGGGCATCCAGTTTTTGTTTATTCTCCCCCTCCACCCAAGAAAGAAGTGAGGTACTGGTGATCTGATTGCGTGCTAGGATCTCCTTTTTGATGATCCTGCCTTTCATTGGATATTAAGTGGGGCAAGTATGTAGCACTGGTGGAAGTACTGTAGAAGCCCAATGTTGTGTCTGTGATAAATGTAGGCTACTTGCCAAAACGAAGGTAGTGCAACTCTGTATATTTTCAGTTTATTCTGAATCTCGCATAGAATGCACTAGCTAATTTGGTTTTCTACCTCCTTGTCTGTCTCTGCACTGTGACAGCATTCAAGGGCCATGATGTTGGACCTGGGATTTTTTTTTAAAATATGGTATTTATTAAGTGCTTCCTACATTCCAGGCACTGTTCTAAGTACTGAGTTAGATATAAAGTAATCAGGTTGGAAACAGTCCATGTCCCACATGGGGCTTACAGTCTTATACCCCATTTTTCAGATGAGGTAACTGAGGCACAAAGAAGTAAAATGACTTGCTCAAGGTCACACAGCAAATTGGCAGAGCTAGGATTAGAACCTAGGTCCTTCTGACTCCCAGACCCGTGCTCAATCCATTAGTCCATGCTGCTATTCTTTGTATGTAAGCTTTATCAAATTTTCTACTGCATTCTCCATCTTGGCCACATAGAGTAATTTTAACAGGCCTGGAACTGTTACACCATGGGAGATAAAGGATATGATTTGGTACCTTTAATTCTGTAGAGATCAGCCATAATCTTAGCACAATTTCATTAAACTACCTATTAAACTACCAAAGGTTAGTCAGCTAGCGGAGTCAAATGATTTTGAGAGGTCTACAAATATTATCATTTCAGTACTTGTTAAGCATTCATTACATACCAAGCAGTATACTAAGCACTGAGATTGTTACAAGATAATCAGATTGGACACAGTCCCTGTCCCACACAGGATTTACAGTCTAAATAGGAAGGAGTAGAGTTTTACCGAGAAATTGCCCAAAGTCACGAAGCAGACAAGTGACAGATCTGGGTTTAGAACTCAGGCTCTCTTACTCCTAGGTCCACGTTCTTTCCCTGATACTGACAGATACTGAGTCTTAATGTTGTGCCCTGTATTTTTCTGTCTAATATGCAGCAAAGATTGTGTCTATTATGCTTTGCTGTGGTGTGAATCTGCCTTGCAGTAGTAGGAGTGCATGGTAAACAGTGTTCTCCAATAGTTGGATGTTTCGGACTGGCTTGGTAATGAGCAGTAAGATCCCACATGTTTTCCACACTCAGTTATTTTCATTTTCTTCTTGAAGATGGCATATTTGAAATCCTGTGGCATTTTCTCTGTGTTTCATATGTTGAGGAAGCACTGTGGTCTAGTTGTTAGAGCACGGGCCTGCAAGTCAGAAGCACCTGAGTTCAAATCCAAGCTCTTCCACTTGTCTGCTAAGTGACCTTGGGCAAGTCACTTCAATACTCTGTGTCTGTTACCTCATCTGTGAAATGGGGGTTAAGATTGTGGTCTGTTTGTGGGAGACTGATTCTCTCTACTGTATCAACCTCAGCTCTTAATACAGTGTGTGGCACATAGTAAGCACTTGAGTATCGCTGAGGAAGAGTCTGTGGAGGTGACCAACCAGTGTATTCAGCTTGTTACCATTATTCAGTAGAGCTTTGCCATTCTTCATGACACTGCCTGTAAGTGGAAACTTCATTAAGTATTGGGGAAAAGGCTTTGTCTTCCTCTGTTGATAAGCAAACTCTTGTTAGAGGATGAATTTCAGTGGTGGAAGGTGATTATAGAAGTCATTAATCAGTTATTGCCTGCTTTTTGTCTCAAGATGACAGAGTCATTTCTATTCATCAAAGATGGTGTGTGCATTCATATATACAAGTTTGAGGGTTGGGTCTGCAGAGCTATAGTATTAGGAAAGAAGATCTAAAATAATATTTGGTTAGGAGTGCGTTCTTCCCCTCTCCTAGGCTATTCCTTTACTAGGGTCCATATTAAAGTTTTTCAGCTATGCAGAGGGTTGCTACTGGGCCTCTCTACTCATTCGAGTTCTTCCTATAATTTAACATGGCTCGTTTCTTCCAGCTCTTCCAAAATGGACCTGCTCACCTTGGCATTGGCTTGGCCGAAAGCCTCCCTTTTTGTGTTTCCTTTTCTATTATTTAACCCTTTCATTAGGTCTGGGATTTCCTGAGCTGGGATTGACTATGTTGTTGACTCATTAAGAATTCTATTTTTCTGGCTGGAGTTTCATTTTAAAATCATATTCAGCTAGAAATTTGTGAATTTGCAGACATTTTCCTGGTTCCTTCTCATTAACAGACTATTAATAGGGGGAGCTCCAGGATTACTTAACAGTAGAGCACAGATCATGCAGCATTTAAATTCTAGACATATTACAAAAGCAAAGTAGAATTTAAACCCCAAACAAGTTTGCCCTGATTATCACATGCACACAGCCACCACTTAAGCCACCTAAGAATGTGTAAACATGTGTAAGGGCCTACATTGTAGGGGGCTGAAATGGAACCTACACAAATAAGGAGTGAGAACAACTATTTTAAAGACTTAGCTTCTATCAAACAATGTAGTAAAATAGCTTTTGGGGATACAAGTGGCAGGCAAATCAGCCTGGCATGCAACCTTTGGGAAAGGTGTAGCTCCCCTTGAGCGGAGACCTTGAGGAGATTGGAAATCTTAGGCCGATTAGGAAGTAATTACAGGTTTTGGAAAGTGGCAAGTATTTTGTCATATCAGGTTGGGTTTTTTTTTTTATCACACAGTTTGGGATGAATTGTATGTTGTTTTTTTTTAGCCAAACTCACAAGCATGATCAATGACATAACCATTAACATGATTGAAATATTCTTGCCTTTTGTGTGTGTGTGTGTGTGTGTATATGTATTTAAGAGCCTTGCTGCTGATCTAGTGGGAAAAAACACCATTTTAGGAATCAGAATACCTGAATTCTAGTCAATCAGTGGTATTTATTGAGTGCTTACTTTGTGCAGAGCACTGTATGAAGCATTTGGGAGAGAACAGTACAGTTGGTAGACAGTCTCTGCCCACATGTAGTTTTCAGTCTAATGGGGGAGACATATTGAAGGTAAGGAGAGCAACTGATTACAAGGATATGTATATAAATGCTATGGGAATAGTAGGGGGAATACCTAACTGTGTAGGGGGTGGGACTTATTACATAGGAGAGGTGGCAAGGAGAGAAAATATGGCAGAAGGTGTGAAAGCATAGTCAAGGAAGGCTCCCTGGAGGAGATATGATTTCAGTAGGCCTTTGAAGAAGGGGAGAGTTCTGGCGGACACGTCAGGGGAGGGGCTTTCATTCTGGAGGGAGTGCATGCCCAAAGGTTGACTGCGGGTGAGGCAAGATCGAGGACCAGTGAGTAGGTTGGTATTAGAGGAGCCAAGTGTGCAGACTGGGTTGGAGTTCTGATTCTGCCGGGAGCTGGCTGACACAGAGGTCTCTGCAGTGGGTTCCACCCCAGCCACCTACTCACTCATTGCACTCTGCCCACTGGGAATGTGGCTGGCGGGGGGTAGGGGGAGGGCCAATGACATTGTACAAAGTCATGCACTATAATCAACTCTTTTGTATAGGTTCTCAGTTCTGAAATCTGAGGACTGAGGCTCATTTCTCATTCTTGATGGGCATTTCCATTGTATAAATTTCATATAAGGGATGATGTCTACCCACCCTGTTATACAGTACTCAGTGTATACAGTGCTGTTGGAGAGAGGTGGGATGAATGATAAAGTACTTAAGGGGTACAGACCCAAGTGCATAGGTGACACAGAAGAGAGGGAGTTGAAATCCAAGTTGTTTTCCAAGCACCTCCTCTTTGGGTTAATAATAATAATAGTTATGGCATTTGTTAAGCGCTTACTATATGCCAGGCACTGTTCTAAGCACTGGGGTAGTACAAGTTAATTAGGTTGGAAACAGTCCATGTCCCACATTGGGCTCACACTTCCAGCCTTTCAGAGTGATTCTTTCGGCTCAGGGCACTGTTCAGCCAGATCTAAGCTTTAAGGAGCAGATTTATTTCAATGGAAAGAAGTTAATGTCTCTTTGCGCTTGGACTTCCCCAGTTCTCTGCACCATTTCACTCTTCATTGTTACAAATAATTGAAAGTATACTATAATTGTTTAGGGTGACTTTTTCTAAAGCTAAAAATGTAAAATATTTCATGTTGGTTTTGGAGAAATGAGGTAGTAAAATCTTTTGTCCATCTGCTGGTAGAGTGGAAGTTCCCAAGTCCTCATGTTCCTTGAATTTTCAGCAGTGTACTTTATTTCGCAAGAATATTAACTAGAATTTTTTAATCTTGTTAAGTGGCAAGCTGTGCAATGCAATTGGAATAATGGAATAATTAGACTTGTATGAATTGTATGACTAAAATCATACAATCAACGAAAACTTCTCTCTCTAGGCTTCAAGGCTCTCCATCACCTTGCCTCCAACTACCTCTCCTCCCTTCTCTCTTTCCACTGCCCACCCTGCACGCTCTGCTCCTCTGCCGCCCACCTCCTCACTGTCCCTCGGTCTCGCCTATCCCGCCGTCGACCCCTGGGCCACGCCCTCCCGCGGTTCTGGAATGCCCTCCCTCCAAACTAATTCTCTTCCCCTCTTCAAAACCCTACTTACAGCTCACCTCCTCCAAGAGGCCTTCCCAGACTGAGCTCCCCTTCTCCCTCTACTCCCTCTACCGCCCCCCTTCACCTCTCCGCAGCTAAACCCTCTTTTCCCCCCCATTTCCCTCTGCTCCTCCCCCTCTCCCTTCCCATCCCCTCAGCATTGTACTCGTCTGATGAACTGTATATATTTTCATTACCCTATTTATTTTCTTAATGAAATGTACATCTCCTTGATTCTATTTATTTGCTATTGTTTTAATGAGATGTTCATCCCCTTGATTCTATTTATTGCTTTTGTTCTTGTCTGTCCGTCTCCCCCGATTAGACTGTAAGCCTGTCAAAGGGCAGGGACTGTCTCTATCTGTTACCGATTTGTATATTCCAAGCGCTTAGTACAGTGCTCTGCACATAGTAAGCGCTCAATAAATACTATTGAATGAAAGAATGAATGTATGATCATAAAATCATACATAGCGAAGCAGCATGGCTCAGTGGAAAGAACCCGGGTTTAGGAGTCAGAGGACATGGGTTCTAATCCCAGCTCCACCACTTGTCTGCTGTGTGACCTTGGGCAAGCCACTTAACTTCTGTGCGCCTCAGTTACCTCATCTGTCAAATGGGGATTAAGACTGTGAGCCTCTCATGGGAGAAACTGATTACCTTGTGTCTACCCCAGAGCTTTGAACAGTGCTCGGCACATATTAAGCGCTTAACAAATACCAAAAAAAGCCATTATTATTATTATAAAATCAGGTGTTTATTTAAGATATTCTTTTGAATATTTTGCTCTTTTTGATCAACTTGGAATATACCTTTTTCCTGCATGTAATTCAGATATTGTAAGGAATGATGCAGAAAAGGTGTAGAGGAGAGATGACTGTCCCCGAGTGGAGAATAGAGTCCAAGGTGAATTTATTAAATTATAGTGGGGACTGTTTTTCAAAAATCTGCAGTAGTGCTTGTATAATGAGGACAGATGCCTCAAGCAAGGTTGTCTAAAGCAGTGGTGTGGAATCAAGCTAAGTGTGCCAGTGTTGTACACATAAGACACCTGTGGTTCTGTTTAACTGAAGTCTTCATTCCTAAAATCCGTGTTCTGTTTGTTCATAGGACATCCTCAATAACCTTGACTCATGTGACCTTGAGGACGATGATCTCATGCTTGATGTGGACCTACCTGAAGACACACCTCTTGACAATGGTTAGTGAAAAAGGGAATGACCTTTATGGGAATGTTGTTCAACCACTCAACTTAAAAAACTGAAGCCCTGTTGTGCAATGGATGTCCCAAGTCCTTTCCCCGTCCTCTGAGTAGGCTTTTTAAATTGTTACCGGCACCTTGAAAGAAGGCAAGTAAATTCAACCGAGCATTTTCTTAATGTTCAGCAGATGGAGTATGTTTTTGAAAATTTTAAAAAAAAATTTTGGTATTTGTTAAGCACTGCATAGTCTAGTGGATAGAGCACGGGCCAGGGAGTCAGAAGGACCTGGGTCCTAATCTTGGCTCCACCACTTGTCTGCTTCTCTATGACCCTGGGCAAGGCACTTCACTTCTCTGCATCTCAGTTACTTCATCTGAAAAATGGGGATTAAGACTGTGAGCCCCTTGTGGGACATGGGCTGTGACTGTCCCATCGCTTAGAACAGTGCCTGGAGCATAGTAAACAGATGCCATTTTATTTTTTTATTATTTATTTACTCCATGCCAGGCACTGTATTAAGCACTGAAGCAAATACAAGCTCACGAGGTTGGATACAGTCCCCATCTCACATGAGACTCACAGCCTTAATCCCCATTTTATAGATGAGGTAACTGAGGCACAGAGAAATGAAGTGACTTTCCCAAGGTCACAAATCAGGTATGTGCAGAGCTAGGATTAGAACCCAGTTCCTTCTGACTCCCAATCTCATGTTGTATCCACTAGGTTTTGAATGGAAGTAGCATTAAAGTTTTGGTTACATCACTAGATGTTAGGTTAGTCTTTTACCTTCACACATGCTTAACTTCCATCAGAGTTCAAAAGTGTAAGCCTACGTCTACATTTTTGAAACTAGGTGAAAATGTCTCATTCTGGTTCCAGGAAGGAAAGTACACAGTCAAGTATCAAGACATGGGTTATGGAAGACACAATATATGTCACCCTGTCAGAAAAAGAAATGAACCTGGAATAGTTCTTTTTTCATGTCACTTGATATGACTTCTAAAAGTCACTTTTTTCTGATTATCCCTTTTATCAAGAAGAAAAAATAAGGTGCACATTTTCAAAATATTGCCATTCAGTGCCGTGTACCCCTTTGCCAAAACTCTGCTCCCCTTAAACCTCTCTGTCCTAAATTTGCTCTGTAATTTTATCGTCTTGAATGATTATCTGTGTTTTTACAGTTGGACATATGTGATAGGTTTAACAAGGGCATGTGTGAGAAGCTTCCAAGAATTCCTACTTTATTTATAAACTATTCTCTAAGATCAGATACTTTTAATCAGACATACCTGTTATTTTGCATTGTATGAAAACTGTGTGAACATTACAATATCCTTGTGTAAATAAAGGCCTCCTTATCTTCCTCAGTATAGATCATGGAGGATCATATTATTTAGTGACAATAATAATATTAATTATTGTATTTAGACACCTACTATGTACCAGGCACTGCACTAAGTACGATGGTAGATTCAAGTTTATCAGGTTGGACACAGTTCCTGTCCCACTTGGGGCTCAAAGTCTCAATCTCCATTTTGCAGATGAGGTAACTGAGGCACAGAGAAGTTAAGTGACTTGCCCAAGGTCACCCAGCAGACAAGTGGTCAAGCTGGGATTAGAACCTATGACCTTCTGACTCCTAGACCCATGCTCTATCCACTGCACCATCCACTTTTCTACTTTATTTTGCTCAATATGTGAAGGAACAAGCAGTCAAAAGCCCTAGTAGAATAGTTTTTAGGAGATATTTTCTTGGAAAAGTGCATTGAGCTGCCTACTTATAAATACTAAAAGGTGTTGATTAAGTACAAAATATGAACCGTGTCGTCTTTAAACCTTTTAACCAATCCGCAGGCATTCTTAATTTATGTGACTTCACTGAAATCAACTCCCTCATTTGCTGTCTTCCCGACCTAAAGAAACTTGGCCTGTTCCATTCCACAGTCTGGGATGGTGCTTAGTAGTATTTATAGAAACAGCCCTAGCTCAACAGCTATGTAAGCACCGAGCGAGGATGGTAGTTTGGAGTCACAGGGTAAACTGGGCTCACTTCCCAGTATGAAGGCTGGGAACGAAGCAGGAAGGAAGGCCTGTTTATCAATGTCTTGTGTAGAACTATGTCTGAGTAGGCTGCAGAGCAACACAATGTTTCTCTTGTACAAAGTAACTCTCTTAGTGAGAGGCCGAAGATATGAGGAAAAAGTTTTCCGGTAAGTGAAGAGGAAACTTGGGTGATCGAATGGAGGGTCTATTCTTTAGGGTTCTGCTCTGCTTTGATTTCAGGGAGAGAACTGTTTGTTGCAGCGAAGGGTTGGCTTTTTTTCAGTGGTTTTTTAAGACCTGCCAAGTAGTTTCCACTGGCCGGTTAGCGTAGACAAAAGCTTTGTCCTTTGTGAAAGCGTTATTGCTTAAGAAGCTTTTAAAAGTTTAAATCGTGTAGATTATTTAAAGGTTGGAATGCAAACTTGCAGTTGATGAGATTTAATCGTTTGAGAGAATTTTCAGTGGACAGCTGTTTTTCATTGCACTTTGGTCTAGGAACTTGAAAAAATCCTTGTCTTTTCAGTCATTTTTTCTCCAAAATCATAAAGGGTAAACCACTGGGATAAAAAACATTTAAAAAAATAACTCCACCACGATTATAAAATCCAAAATGCTAACTGCCATTTTAATAAGGCAATTTTGATGTTTTTTAACATAAAATATGATGGTATTTGTTTTTTACACCATTGTAAAATTAAGTTGCTGTGGGTTAACTAACAGTGGTACTGCTGCATCTATATCCCCCTGAAATTCTTTTCTTCTGTAATCTGTGTATTGTAACCGATATTAGAGCTCTCCCTGAGCTCCTTTTAACAGTATCCTAGCTGCAAACCATTCACAGTGCAGGCGGCGTGGTATTTGTATATGTGTGTAACAGGTTTTATTTCCACATTAATTTCTCTTTTGAAATCTGCCCAGTGGATTGTGACAATATGAATCGCTTCGATCGCTCGGACAGAAATGGGCGGCAGCAACAGGAAGGATTCTGGAAAAGGACTCCCCAGCGTTGGAGAGGGCAAGAACACTATCACCTGGGCCACACGGAGCACTTTCATCACGGAGAAACTGATAACAGGTAGAAACCTATTGCTGCCAAATCCAGTTTGAAAAGTTACTTTTGAAAAGTGACTTTTGAAGAAGCATGTGTCATTAGAGTTTTGAGAGGCACACAAAATGTGTCCCTGCCAAAGCAGCACTGTTGTCTGTTGCTAGTTAGACCTCGGATCTCTTTCAGCATTTCCTCATAGCAGCCCTTGTGGCGTGAAATCCTGTTTCTCTTTTAGTTTTGTCACGTGTAAGTGGTGGAGCTAAAGGTGAAGTTTGAACTTTAGGAAGGCCTTTTTTTTTTTTTTTAGCTCAGCTCAGCAATCCTCAATTTAGAGCTGAATAAACTTTGGAGTGTTTGATTTAATTGGTCATTTGTTCAAGAGCAAATAGAATCATTTTCAGGCCATTTCATGTCCTACTAAGAAGAATGCATTAATGAGCAGTTGTAAATGAACTCTTCTTGCGACTGGATAGGTACTTAACTCAAGTTATTCTCCTTCGAAGTATAGGAAAGTCTCTAATTTGATTTGACTTTGATGGCACTGTAATTTATTGGCTGTAGAATAACTTTAGCTTTCTTTTATTTATAATCTGGAACTCCTTTGATACTTTCTCTTCTATTTTTAAGTTACAAGGCAGTGCTAAAACTAAGGAAGATTAAGTATGTGCATGAATTATAATTTAACTTACTAGCGTTCTGAGGACTTATTTTCAAATTTCCCATTAGTTGGGAATGGGTCTGCCTCTAATGTTGCCAGCTGTAATATTTTAGGGAATGGGGCAGTTTTTATGGGTTAGGTGAGAGAGTATTCCATCCAGACTCGTAATCTAGATGGATGAGTGGTTAAAGATGATTCAGGATATGGTGCTCAAAGATGCGGAAGGCATCTATGCGACGTACTCCGATGCCAGAAAACTATTTGATTCTACCCTATCCCGAGATGACAGTGTGGATCGTGGAAGTCTTGATGTACCTGATCTTACCTGATCCCTGGACCAGAAAGCCCCTGGAAAGGCAATTTTACCATGGACTTGAGCGGTCCAGCCTCATGGATGGTCTTCAGATTAGAGCAAGCTGAGAGTCCTGATCCACACCCTGGGGTTGTTTGGGTAAAGGGGATGATGATGATGATGATGGTATTTGTTAAGTGCTTACTATGGGCCAACCACTGTTCAAGCACTGGGGTAGATAGAAAGCAATCAGGTTGTCCCATGTGGGGCTCAGAGTCTTAATCCTCATTTTACAGATGAGGTAACTGAGGCACAGAGAAGTGAAGTGACTTGACCAGGGTCACTCAGACGATGAGCGGAGGGCTGGGATGAGGAAAAGTGTACCGGGGCAGGCACCCCATGGCATTCATCTATGTGTTGGGCTTTCCATCCATGGGAGACGTGTTCAATTTAAAGAATGAAGAAGAGGGCAGAATTGTAGTTCACCCAGTTCTGCTTTAACATTGGGATTGCATTCTTGCAGTATGGTCTCGTGGAAAGAGCCCACCAGGACTAGGTGGGAGTTAGGAGACTCAGGTTATAATCCTGTTTTTGCCACTTGTCTCCTGCTTGACCTTAGGCAAGTCATTTCACTTCTCTGTGCCTCTGTTTTTATCTCTGAAATGTAGATAAGCTGCCAATTAGCCTTTCCCCTAGACTAACTATGTGAGCCAGGCACTGTGCTTGGTCTGATGATCTCGTGTCTTCCCTTGTGCTTAATTCATTGCTTGGCATAGAGTAAGTGTTAAACTAATGCCACAATTATTATTATTATCGCAGAACCCCACATTAGGAAAAACTTGCATCATGGTGCTCATCTTGTGCCACTGCAGTCGGAGAGACTTGGGTTGTCAGAGGAATGTTCCCCAATTATGCCAATGAGCCTTGACCAAAACATGTAGTGAAAAAATGTACTGTGGCAGGACTCACGGAGTGTACTTATTTTATGTATATACTATCTTAGGCTCTGGGGACTGGGGGTGCACGTTAGAAGAGAAGAGCACAAGAACCGGATCTTGCCATTTAGGAGTTAGTGGCTTCTACTGGGCGTGCTTCTCCTTTTCTTTGGGATCTCAGTGAAGTTGAAAAAGGAAACTAGAATATGCCCGACTGCTCTGGATGAAGAGCTGAATTTGACCTTTTTACATTTAATTTATGGCATTAGAAGCAGTATTTTACAAGAAGCCAAACTCACTAGTTAACCTGCAGAAACTCTTCTTTAAAAGTATTCCTTTCAAAAAAATGGAGGACTATTTAGTTCTGCCACAGTGCTTGCTTCCACTAGGTGTTTTGGATAGGTTATAGTGACAAAATTAGGAACTGCTTTTTGGACACTGTACTTCTGTCCAAATAAGAGGTTGTGCACATGCAGGGTGTGTGAATATTACAAGATGGGTTTTCTTTAATAAGAATTTCTTTTAACTATGCAAACCCCATGTTATAGGAGTCTTGTTTGAAGATCAGTTTTGGGGTTCGTGATCTCCACTTCTCATTCATTCAATTGTATTTGAGAGTTTACTGTGTGCAAAGCACTGTACAAAGCGCTTGAGGGAGTACAATATAACAATAGGCACATTCCCTGCCCACAATGAAATTATAATCTCTTTGGTTCCCTCCCTCCATCTACTGTTACAGCCACACCATAATATGCCAAATTAGAGAATTGAGGAGTGCTGTTTTTATAGAGGAGATAAGTCCAGAGAGAGCAACCTGAAAAATAGCCCATTCCAATTCAGAGAATGAGGCTTCAGGGAAATGGAGGACCCCTGGGTTCTATTTCCAGCTCGGAGTCAGGAAACAGCATATGCCATCGTTATTTGAGAGGATGTGCTTTCATCTGTAGCAAATTTGAATTCAAGGATTTATGAACCATTGTATAATGGAAATTTATGGTAATTAATCTTGCGTATGTTATTTTGACCCCAAACCCTTAAATAGCAAATGCAGCTAATTTTTTTAAAGCAAACCAATTCAGCCATGTTAACTAAAGTTTGCATTCAGCTGTCCTAGGAATTAAATTAATACTATTATGAGACTCCTAAGACTAGTGTTTCTAAACTACTTGATTTTGGATATGAATTTTTATTTGGCAACTTTGGCCTTTATTTTCTATGTCCCACTGTTAAAAGCAATCTAAAGAATGTTAGAGAAAATACAGTTCTGATAGGTCACTCATAATATGCATTTACTTTGCATTAATCTAACAGTAGTATCATGGTTTCAGATTTTACTATATTACTTTAATCTTACTTCTATATCATTTTGTCATTTCATAGTTTAACAATATTCACCTTATTTGAACAAACAAAAATGTTGCAAAAATATGTCCTAAATAATAAAGATATATGTGTAAATTATTTGACCTCAAAATGCCCTAAAGACTTCTTTGTTTAAAATAAAAGTATTTAGGTCTGAGCCAGCATGAGAAATTTGAATAATTCAAACAATAATTTCACAATGAGAGTTTGCATAACCATTTAAAGACATGGAGTTTTAGGATGTGAAGATGTATTTTGAATTGGGGTAAAGACATAGTGATTGAAATAAAATGAAACCACGGCTTCCAGGTTCCTTAGAGTCAGTGCATTTTAGTGTTTGATTATAATTACACTTTGACTTTAATCGTTATGGGTTGTCTTGGGTAGTCAACAGTGAACAGAGAGAAACTTCCACTTCAGATGAATTGAGCTACAAAATCAACTCCACCACTAGGTCATATTCATTTTGTTTTATTCAAATGGTACAGATACTGTACAATTTGGGTCTGGCACTGCAGATCTGTGGTGATTGTTAGAGTTGTTGGTTTATTGTGGTGGCAGAGCCTCCATGGACATTTAAAACACTTTTGTCCCAGATGAAATATCTCAGAATGCCCTTGATAACCTAGGGAAGATGATGGTTGATGAAGAGTTTAGGATGAAATCCCTCAACTGCCTTTTCCCCCTGTGCCCCCACCCAAAAAACAAAAGCGAAAAAAAGACAACTTAAGAGAGCAGAAATTAGCAGAAATTTAGATTCATTGGGTAGAATTCTGGTTTTGGCGAGTATTTGACCTAAAATCAAAAATTACATGCTTAAAACTCTTGCTGTAGTGTATTCTTAAAAGCAGAGCACCCCTCTGAATTTTATACATTGTATTGCCACATCAATAAAATGTACTCCCATCATCAACTTTAGAGTGAATTGTGACCACACACATCACAGATCCTCCACAGAACTCCCTTTAAATAGTTTGCAGACTTAGTGAAATGCACAAACCTCTTTAAAGTCAGTGTGTATCGCACATCTCCATACAATACTTGACTTTTCATACTTTTTTACCCTCATAGAACATGCACATCATTGGCATGAAATTAAAATTCGTCATGCACTGATTTAATGGGGTATAGATGTAATGGGCTTTTTGCAGTTAAGATGAAATAATAAGGGACTTTTTGTCAATTCCAGTTTGTTAGGGAACCTAGTTATGAAAGTGATGCATAGACAAAGCTCTGATGAGGGGTTTTTGTTTCTATTGCAGCAAAAATGAATGGGATCATTCTCTCTAACCAATGATGACATTTGGGCCTCAGCCACAGTTTTTTTAAAAAAAAAAAAGAAAGAAAACCCTCCCAGAGGACTGCTAGAGCTAATTCCAGTGGAATTTAATGCTGGGATTCAAAGGAGAGTTAATCATCTCAAAGGCCTTCTATAATAACTATAAATTATTCAGTGCCAGTAGTGACCATTTTGCAACCATTTTGGTTTATTCTTGATGTGGTTTTTTCCCTAACAAATTACACGTTCTTGTTAAAGCTGCAAGCTGAGATCAATCTAAAGCAAACTGTTTCTTTCAGAAGATCACCCTACTTAGAATCTCCTGTGGGACATTTTGAAAACTATGGCAAAACCAACCTTTACCAAGCTTCTCGCCCAGTGATGGGTTTACCCGAGAATACAGTGATGCTCGATGAAATGACACTTCGGCATATGGTTCAGGACTGCACTGCTGTAAAAACCCAGTTACTCAAGTTGAAACGGTTGCTGCATCAGGTTAGTGCACACTGATATTTCACATCTCTAACAGTTTTACTGGTGAAGCATGTGACTGGATATTATTTTCTCCAACTCTTTATGTCGTGAATACTGTGATTTCGTTCAAGATTGTTTAGGACAGAAATGGAAAGGGTAAATGAGAAATTTTAAGAACACATACAGTAGAAGCTTGTTTACATGGTTTGTATAGCATATAGTAGGTTAAATATTAGACACTTACCCACCCATTTCTTGAATAAATTATAACATATGAACCCATCAGTGGTGTTTGAGTGCTCACTGTGTACAGAACAGCTGTATTAAGCGCTTGAGAGAGTACGATACAGCAGAATTGGTAGAAACATTCCCTGCCTACAACGAGCTTACAGTCTAGAGGACTGTAGCAAACTCCCTGATCTGTTAAAATATCGGCAACTTGAAAAAGAGTGGCTTTCCTCTTTCAGTAATATGGTGATGTGTACCTATTTTGATTGCAGGTAATACTTGACTTGATAATATTACACTTAAAGCATCAGATTAGAAGGTATATTTCTCTTTAAGCAAGAAATACAAGAACCAGATGGTTAATAGTGAATGGACATGTTGTCATGCAACACTAAGCAGCAGCATTAAGTAAAATTGAGCAAAGCCATAGACTAAAGTAGAGGAGGTGAATGAATCCGTACTCCAACCACCCCAATATGAGTTCTATAAACAAATGATTTTGCACAGCAATCTCTGAAATAGATTTCAGGTAGTATAGAAGTGTGCATTTGATTATTAAGTATTGAAATTCTGTAGTTCTGTCTGGCTTGGCATGGACTGGTGTGATTTTTATAAAAATTATAATATAAATATTGTCATAAAATAACACTGTCCTAATCACTCAGAAAAGCTGAGAATCAGTGTGACCTGGTGAAAAGAGCACAGGCCTGGGAGTCAGAGGATCGTGGTTCTCAACCCAGCTCCACACATGTCTGATGTGTAATCTTGGGCAAGTCACTTCACTTCCCTCCCTCAGTTACCTCATCTGGAAAATGTGCATTAAGCCAGCAAGGCCCAGATGGGACATGGACTTTGTCCAACCTGATTAGCTTGTATCTCCCCTAGCGCTTAGTACAGTGAAGGGCACCTAGTAAGTGCTAAACATATGCCATAAAAGGAAACAATCAAAAAACAGTGCTCTGCACACTGTACTTGCTTAATAAATACTATTAAGTGATATTTTGAAAAGCACTGAAGAGCAGTACATTTTAAAGTATGTGTATCATGTTTGTACTGTAGTTAAGTACTTTTCAAAATTTTTTTTGAAAAATATAAGCCTATGAATAATTATTACCTAATTTTAATTGAGCCAGAAAATTTTTAAAACAATTTAAAATAAGAGTTTTCAATAATGTGATTACAAAATTACAAGTCCTACAACCTTTAAGAAGATGGGTTTCCAAGTACGGAAGTACTTGTTGGAGCATTAAGTTCTTTTCATGCTGCATTTTTGCAGAAAAAGAGGGCTAGACTTCTTGGATAGTTTGAATGACTCTGTCAAAATTTTTTGCATTTGATCTTTGGAAATTCAGTGATAATGAAGCTAAACCTTCCTGGGTATAATATTATTTTGTCTGGTTGTATCCACATTGGAGGACAGAATAGGATTTGAGATCAGGGCCAACAGGGTTTTGGGAGAAACCCCAAACACTTCCTCCAATTCAGAATTACCATTATTAATATTTTTCCTAATTCAGTGATCCCATTTACCTTGAGAGGAGAAGTAATCAATGGAAACTGCGAGGTGTGAAATTCAAACGATGATCTCTTATTATCCTGAAAGAACAGAGGTTGTGAGTATAGGCTTGTCTTTGATGTGAAATTTTCGTTTTCCAATATTTGAAAGCATCATTTCTGGGAGGAATGAGGGCTCTCCCACCATTATCTTGAATTCCTCTACGGGTGCACACTTGATGAATTAAGCCTGTATTTTTTGTGGTGGGAAACACAGTAACCGGTTTGTGACACTTTGCTATTATGTACCAAAGGATATTAACATCAACTACAGGATGAAACTTCTTGCTTTCTGTACCGTCATAGCTACTTATTGGAAAGCAACTTGGATTTCAAGTCAGTGTAAATGAATGAATGAAGAACAGTGTGACCTAGTGGATAGAGCATGGACCTGGGAGTCGGAAAGACCTCAGTTCTAATCCCGGCTCCGCCACTTGTCTGCTGGGGGACCTTGGGCAAGTAACTTCACTTCTCTGTGTCTCAGTTACCTCATCTGTAAAATGGGGGTTTAGACTGTGAACCCCATGAGGGACAAGGACTTTGTCCAACCTGTTTACTCATAGTGCCTGACACATAGTAAGAGTTTAACAAATATCATAAAAAAACCACAAATATTCTAAATATTCAGCATTTCCATCCTCAGACTCTTAAATGGGCCTAAATGATTCTTTGCTACCCTTGGCCCTCTGAAGGCCAGCTGAAATGAAACTGCTCCCTTCAAGGATCCTTCTGTCTTTGCTTTTGTGGTATAACTTTCTCCTTTCATTCCACTCCCTCTCCCCAACCTATGCACAGTTTTTAAAATTCTTTTCTTGCAAGAATATTCCTAGGGCAATCTTTTTCCGAGAATCATGCTTATTCTTCATTTTCAACTAATTGCAAACTTGTGTATTTCTTTAAATGATGAAATTACTCTGCTAGTCTGTGGATTGTCCATCATCAGTAACTCTTCATGTTGCCCTCTCCTGTGTTAACAGCCCAGAAAGGAAAGTTTCTCAACCCAAGACTCCCCTATGGAATGACTTCTCTTACTACTATGCATAATTGGTCCTCCTTATTTTCTTACAATTTCAATCTGAAACATAAATGTAAAAGCTTTTTTATATTTGTTCCTTTGGCTCCCTTTGTAACAGTAGTTTTTTGAGAATCACGGGTAGTTAAGTGTTTTTACATTTTAAATCTCATTTTTCAAGGACTTTGGATCTAAATGGATGGATTTGAATACATCCATCTATTTAAAGTACTCTGAACATTTTCTTCCCTATTCAAATTTTGGCTTGCCATTGAAAATGGCATTCAGGTTAAATGATCGCTATTAAATTTTTTTGTAAAATCAGAAGCAAAAAAAAAAGCTTTTGCATCTTCACAGTCATTTATTGTTAACTCTCTCACTCATTGGGATGTTTTTCTTGGTCATCTTTTTTTTTAAAAAAAAAACAAAAAAACTTTTAGTACTACTTTTGTTTTAGGGCAACTGCAGTTCCCTCTTGGTTTAAGATTTTCTGATTTTTATCTCAACAGAGACTTGCTATGATTTTGTTTCCTTGACTTAAGCACCTAAAGCATACATTTCAGAAATACAGTTCTATTTTTATGGGAGCTTAAACAATTTTAAAGCATATATAGTGCCTATCAGAATAACAGCTGTCAGAATAATGCGTTGGTTATGCTGTTACATTCTACTCTCCCAAGCGTTCAGTACAGTGCTCTGCACACTCTAAGCACTCAGATATGATTGATTGACTGAAGGGAGTACCCAGGGTGTACTGATCAAATGAGAATTAATCTATCAGTGATATTTACTGAGCATTTACTGGGGCACAGCACTATACTAAGTACTTTAGAAAGTACAGTACAACAGAGTTGGTCAATTGGATCCCTGCTCTCAAAGAGCTAAAACTCTACAGAGGGAGACAGGCATTAAAATAGATTAGGGTTAGGGAAACTAGTAGAATATAAGAATATTTTAGAATAAGTACTGTGGGGCTTGGAAGAGTATCAAAGTGTTTAAGGGGTGCACAGCAAAGTTCAGAGTTCATGCAGAGGAGAGAGCGCTTAGGGAAAATAAAATGCTTAGGCTGGGAAGACCTCTTGGGAGAGATGTGATTTTAGGAAGGTTTAGGAAGGATGCAGGGAGGTCAGCGAGGAAGCTGCTGTGTAGTCAACATGCGTATTGAGGAGTGCTTGGATCCAACCGCGTAGCAATTTGGATGAAGAGAAAAGGGCCAAGTCTAGAGATGTTGTGAAGGAAGATCCAACAGGATTTTGTGACAGTTTGAAGGTGTTGGTTGAATGAGAGAGATGAATTGAGGATACTCTCCAGGTTTCAGACTTGTGAGACAGAGGATGGGGATGCTGTCTACAGTAATAGGAAAGTCAGGGGGATAACAGTGTTTAGGTGGGAAGATGAGTTCTGTTTTGTATATATTAAATTTGAGGTGTCAGCAGGAGGGTGGGAGGCAGAGGAGGAGCCTACAATAGAGATTGAGAATGAGCTGTAAGAGAAATAAGAGGAGATCTAGAAGAGGACAATGCCGGGGAAGCTAAGATTAGAAATGTTTCCAGGATAAGGGGGTGGTCCTCAGTGTCAAAAGCAGCAGAAATTGAGGAGGATTCAGATGGACTAGTTAGTGACCATCAGTGCTTTTACACAATAAGCGCTTAATAAATACGACTGAATGAGTGAATTTGCCAAGAAGGACACATTGGTGTCCTTAAAGAGGACCATTTCCCTGGAGTGGAAGGGACAGAAGCCAGATTGCCAAGATCGTGGAGACAATTGGAAGAGAGGAAGTAGAGGCAGGAAGTATAGACAGCATGCTCAAGAAATTTGAAGGAGAATATGAGAAAAGATGAAATGCCATTCCTAGATCCTAGTCACCCATTGAGGACCTTTCATTCTTTATCCTAAGCCTGGTTGAATCTATTGATATATATGGCATGCATAGCTTCCTGGGGTAACAAATTCAATGCACTTAGACCCACTGTGTGACTCCTCTAAGTCATCTCACAATTTACCCTTTAGTTAATATCAGAAAATTTTTCGTTCTTTATTTTGAGTTCTTGTGTACTACTTGAATACTGATATTTTCAGTCATTCATTTGTATGTAAAACAATGATGGCAATTATGCAGTAGGGATTGAGGCTAATTCAGAAGTCCACGAGTCCAAATTTGACGAATTGAGCGTTAAACATGAAATTTCAAGAGCAGAATACTTTTTATGGCTCTTTCAAAAATCAAGTTACAGACTGTCACCAGTGCCTTCTATTAACCCATTTGCTGTCTGTATTATCCAATGATGGGACAGTTCTCACTTTGCTGCTTTGTTCGGCTGAGAGGGAGGTATTGTGGAAAATGGTGTTATTTTGGTAGTAGTGTATAAAGTAATGTGCAGGTCACTTTGTTGAAAGCAAGCAAGCGCCAGTCTGAGAGGATGCTTGTCCTTTCAAGGAGCAGACTCCCTTTATTGCTCCCTCTGAAATTCCAGCCAACATGCTGTGCTAAAATTGGGTTTCCTTTTTGGTGTCAAATAAGAGCTGAATAACTTAAAGAGAATCAGGAAGCTTTCTAGGGCGTGTTTGAAAGCTTGTCCAAATTCTTGCAGAAGCTAATAACTTAAAAGTCATGGTGCCAAAGTTCTTTTTTAAAGTCAGACAGGAAAGCGCTTTCGGAAATGGCTCAGGAAGGAATTTTTAGATACGTGAGTGACCTTTGATATCAGTTTACTTTATTCTGTCAGGCATCAAGAGTGCAACTCTGAGTGTGGTAGAATTCAGGAAAAAAGATATTGTCTTAAATTTACAAATAATTTAGAGAGGTTGAATCCATTATGTTTTGGTATTTCCTTAAATATAGACCTAAAGTGAGGGAATAGGGAGAAAGTGAAGGAGGGGGGTCAAGTTTGGGGTACGGGGAGCAAGAAAACTGCTAGGAACAAAGGAGGGGAAGCTACCAGGTTGAAGAATTTCCTTACCTGAAGGGCCCTATCATCATGTTAGTTCTGGTTCTGGAGTGGAACCCACCAAATTAAGTGGAAATCTTGGGGGAAACCACCATGAGCTGTTCCATGACTGTATTGTGGGGTTCATCTGTGGATTGTTCATGGGGCTGAGGGTTTGTGTTTAGAGGTGATCGTGACATCTTTTCATCTTAAAAATAGATTTATACTACTCTTATGTGGGTTTCAGTAATGCCTTTTCTTGTCCAATGTCTTCAGAGTTAAAATGAATCATCTGGAGGTAAGATGTTCAAAATCTTCCAATTTGTAAATGCCTTTGTTCTGTTTCCCAACACAGTTGTTTTTCATCTGATATAGAAAGGTAACACATTCTTGTGAAAAGGCAGTATTCATTCTGAGAATAGCAATAGGACAGTCTTATATTATTGATTTTGCTCCACTCCCTCAGTCCCATACCCTTTTGGCTGGACCAAAATCCTAACCTGCCACACTACAGTAAGGAGGATTATCTTCTTGCTTACCTGTTGCCTGTCTGGGTCCCAGTAACTTTTAAAAGATGGCGCATAAATGTGTTAATGTCCAAATCTATCCCTCTCCTGGCATAGATAAAAGGATGAGGGAAAGTTTGGAGGTGTATGCAGCTTGCAACAACTTTATTTCAAAAAGCCTCTGGGAGCCAGGGTCAGGGCAACAGATTGTTTTCTTTTTGTATGGTATTTGTTTATGTGGCAGGCACTGTTCTAAGCTCTGGGGGAGATAAAAGCGATTCAGGTTCGACCCAGTCCATGTCCCACATGGAGCTCATAGTCTTAATCCCCATTTTACAGATGAGGGAACTGAGGCACAGGCAGAGCTGGGATTAGAACCCGGGTCTTCCTGACTCCAAGGCCCGTGTTCCATCTACTAGACCACCCTGCTTTTTGTTGGCTTTCTCCAGGAGCAAGTGAGGCAACCAAATAATAAGTAGGGCCAGGCAGAGAGAGAAGTAGGCAAAGTGGCACATGAGAGGCCTGAGTAGGAAGGGTTAGAAATAATACTATTATTATTATTATGGTATTTGTTCATCAATGAGTGGTCTTTATTGAATGCTTATTGTGTGCAGAGCATTGTACTAAGCACTTAGAGTACAATACCCCAGAGTTGGGAAATACATTCCCTACCCACAATAAGCATACAGTCTGGAGGGGGAGACAGACATTAAAATGAACAAATTACCAAAATGTACAAATGTGCTGTGAGGGTTTGGGGGTGGAGGGAGGTGAATAAAGGTAGCAAGTGAGAGTAATGCAAAAGGGAGTGGGAGAAGAGGAAATGAGGGCTTACTCACGGAGGGACTCTTAGAGGAGATGTGCTTTCAATCAGGCTTTGAAGGTGGGGAAAGAGAGTAATTGTCTGTTGGATAAGAAGGGGGAGAGCATTCCAGGCCAGATGCAGGACATGGGCGAGAGGTCAGTGGTGAGATAGATGAGATCGAGGTACAGTGAGTAGGTTGGCAGGAAAGTATGTGGACTGGGTTGTAGTAGGAGAGCAGCGAGGTAAGATAGGAGGGAGGAAGGTGATTGAATGCTAAAAGAGCTTATATTTGATGCAGAAGTAGATGGGCAACCACTGGAGGTTCTTGTGGAGTGGGGAAACATGAACTGAATGTTTTTGTAGAAAAATGATCCAGGCAGCAGATTGCTTCTGGAACACTAATCTCTCCACCTGCCAACTCTCCTGAGAGTGAAGTGAGGCCAGACATGGGGAAAGGATCCAGGGGACAAGCCCCCACTTTTCCACCCAATATAAGAGACACCACCCACCTCATCGTACAAACATGAGTCTCTGGGCTCTCCCTGGTCTATTTCTGTCTCCCGTGCTTTGTTTTTAGAGCTTAGTTCTCAGTGTCCTTCTTTCTGTCTTCCTCTCAGTGGGTCTGTGGGTCTACTTCTCTATGGGACTGAGATGGCTTCTACTCTTCTTTTGCTTTTCCCGGCATTTTTCCCTCTTTTCCCTCCCTGTCCAACACAGTAGTAGAATTATCCTTCAGTTAGAAGGTGAAATTTTTTGGTGAAATTGCTGTGTGTGAGTCTTTGAGAGAGAATCTCTAGCACGTTTGCATATGTGGGTGATGAAAATATAAGCATGCACTTTTTCTTGGTCTCTTATCATTGCTCAGGCACTGATGATTAAGAAAAGGAAATACATATACCTGAGTTGTTTTTCAGTAGTGGTGCTGATTTAGTAATAATTGTGATATATAAGTGCTTACCACATGCCAAGCAGTGGAGTAGGTACAAACTAATCAGGTTGGACACAGTCCCCGTCTCCCGTGGAGCTCACGGTGTAAGTAGGAGGGAGGACAGGTATTGAATCCCCACTTTGCAGAAGTGAAGTAACTTGCAGGTAACATGGCAGGCAAGTGGCAGAGCCAGGATTAGAACCCAGCTCCTCCAACTCCAAGCCTCCGACTCTTTCCATACTAGGCCACGCTGCTTCTTGGTGCTGAGCCACCCACACTCTCCAGCTTTGTCCTCCTGTGCCACCTGGGTACCTATTGTGAGACTGCTGATAGCCAGAATGAGTTAGTGCAGTCTGGAGTCCCCAACAGAATGCCCCAGCCCTAAACCACAGCAGACACCGCAATGCTGTCATCCTTATGCTAAGCCATTGTTGAATATAAAGGTCCAAGGGGATCATTTCAACTTTCTTGTGAAATCCAAAGAAAAACAAAGAGCCACAGCAACAGCAACAAAAGGATGAATAGAAAGATGATTGTGCTAAGGGCTGGGCCAGGGTTCTCGTAGACTGTGTGCCTTTGGTCCCGACTTCAGGCCATGCTGGCGTGGCTCACTGCCCATCATACAAGGAAGTCCAGGGAGCTCAGGAGAAAGAAAGAGGATTTTGGGACATTTGGGGTAGCAGAATCAGTCTGTGGTGTGGTGGGCAGTCAGCCTGGCCCACTGGCATGGCATGAGGCAAGGTGATGGTGGCTTTGCAAACCCCTTTCTAGTAAACCCCACAGATGTCTCCCCTCCATCCATCCTCTGTCCCACAGTGAAGCTAAAGTCTCTCCAGTTTGTAGTTGTAGCGATTGATATTCTGAGCCATGAGAAGCAGCATGGCTTAGTGGATAGAGCACTGGCCTGGTAGTCAGAAGGAACTGGGTTCTAATCCTGGTTCTGCCACTTATCTGCTGTGTGACCTTGGGCAAGTCATTTAACTTCTCTGTGGACAAGTTACCTCATTTGTAAAATGGGAATTAGAACTATGAGTCCCATGGGGGACAGGGACTGTATCCAACACAATTTGCTTGTATCCACCCTAGTGTTTAGTACAGTGCCTGGCACATAGTGAGCCCTTAACAAATGCCCAAGTAAAACCCAAGTAAAAAACCCAAGTAAGAACCTTGTCTAATTGAATGTCACCAAAATCCCCTTTTAGTCCCAAATAGGTGTTTGTTAATGTTATATTTTAACCATCTGTAAGTTCTGGTTGGTGTTGGATATCTTTTGTCATCCTTTTGAACAATGGGCCCAGTAAGTTATTTGTACAAGCCTACTAGGCAGTAATTCAAACCACCCCCTCAACAACAACAACAACAACAACAACAAAAAAACAAGCCCCAAGGTGTGCAGGAAAGTTTATTATAAGCTGTTTAGATTTCCTTCAGGGGTAGACATTGAGTTTTCAACTTAGAATTTCCATAAAGCATTAGGGGAAAGCAGCTTGTAAACCAAGAATACATTTATTTGAAAAATGCCTCCTAAGGCCCGAGATGTTTTAATCTGTTATGGAACATTAACACTGGTCTCCTGTCCAAAGCACACAGCTTTCAGCAGCTCAATAATTTTCATGTGTCTACAGATCATTGCAAAGGGGGAAAAGGTTATAATGAACAAATACCTACAAAACTTTTAATAAATATTTTCTCCTGGCAGATTTAAGGCACTCTTGCTTCTACATTTTTGTATCTAATTGGAGATTCATTTCATTCTTTTGGGAATATGTTGATATTTCTTGTTTGTATTTACAGGCCAGGCATTTTGAAGTGGCACAAAAATACTGCTGAGGAAATTAATTCTGGAGTGGATTAGCTAAAGAACCCATTCTAACCACGAAATATTTTGTAAATATTAATAAATGATTTAGTATGCATCTGCACAAAAAAGACACAACTCCTGAAATCGGAATGCCTAAAAACAGGATGATTTGTGGCTTTTACTCTTCCCTCTGCTGTTTCGTACTCAATCTCTCTGCATGGTTAGTGACAACAGCCTCACGCCCTTTGGCGGATTATAGTCTTATTTTTTTTTCCTCTATTTCATTTCCATTGATTTCCTGGATCTTCAATCTTACTTTAAATTTCTGAGCTTTGGGGAGTTGCAGAGCCATTGATAAAAATGAACTTTGGTTCTTAGGTTGGTTGATTGGAGAATAAGTAGTAGTAAGTTTTGTTCAGGATGGGGAGAATGTCTGCTCCCACAGGGTAGGGGCCAGAGTGCTCTGAGGGGTCCCTGCGCATAAGCACATATCCTGTTCTAAAAGTTGTTTGGGGCCTGGGACAGTTCTGCTGGGAATTCAGCAAGTTCTATTTGGTTTTTGTTGTCCTTTGTAATCCTTTTAACCAGTGGGCCCAATAGGTTTATTACATAAGTTTACCAGGCAGTAATTCAAGCCACACCCTCAAGAACAAACAATAAAAAAACTTGTCTTTTCAAAGAATGACCCATTTAGAAGCTGCAATGCCTCTAGCTTCATAAGCCAATTTTGAGAGGCATGTGCATGGAGAAAGGGTAGAAGGGAGAAGGGGAGCCTGGAAGGGAAGACGTCTACCAACTCCATTACATGGTATTATCCCACGTGCTCAGTACAGGCCTCTGCACATAGTAAGCACTCAAAAAATACTGTTGTTGAAGATGATGATGTTCTGTCAGCCACAGATATGAAGGGTGTGTTGTTAACTTGATGGAGTGGCAAAGGGGAAAATGCGATTCAGTGAGTTGTAATTTAAACTCACTGAATGCAGAGGTTTTTAAGTTAACCAGCCAAGATGAGCAGCATCACCCATGTGCAGATTGCTTGCTCTCCCTATTTTCAGATCACCTGAGCATGAAAAACCCTGAAGCAGAACAGCCATGAGAGAGAATTACATAATAAAATGTGGAAGACTGTGAAAGGAACTATTACAGGGTGGGGTGGTGCAACAGAGGAAAAAAGTCAAAAAATTTAGAAATAGAAAAGTTGTGTAATGAGTTAGAATTCTGATATATTGAAATTTACATTTTGCAGTTTTGACAATACAAAGCTTAAAAGGCTTTATGAAAAGGCATAAACTTTCTCCATGTTTTATCCATTGTTCTTCTGGATGTCAACCTTCTGCTTTTGATCTTAATATGATGTGTTAATTGAATTTTGACCCCATAACTCTTAGAAGTCTTAGATTTATTCATTCATTCAATCGTATGTATTGAGCACTTACTGTGTGCAAAGCTCTGTACTAAGTGCTTGGGAGAGTACAGTATAACAATAGACACATTCCTGCCCACAGTGTGCTCACAGTCTAGAGGAGGAGACAGACAATACTATAAATAAATAGATTAAATAAAGAAATAAATTACAGATAGAACCTTATGTGCTGTGGGGACGGGAAGAGGATGAATGAGGTTGCAAATAAGACCAGTGCAGAAGGGAGTGGGAGAGGAGAGGAAGGCTTAGCCAGGGAAGGCTTCTTGGAGGACAGGTGCCTTAAATAAGGTTTTGAAGCGGGGGAGAGCAATTATCTGTCCGATATGAATAGGGAGGGCATTCCAGGCCAGAGATAGGATGTGGGCGGGAGCTTCATAAGCCAGCGGAGAGGTAGATGAGATTTATCCAAAAACGTGCCAGTATGCCTAATGCAATGTTTGGACTGATAGAGAATTTCAAAAACATGCAACTTTTTAAAAAAATGTATGAATCCAGAAAGAATGCAATTCAGTTTTTTGCTTACCCAGGCTGGATATGAATTGGTAATAATCGTTAGGAAGAAGACTGAACATTAAGTAAAAAAGTTCAAAAGCATTTACAACGTACAGAGAAGTAACCCCCAAATGAACGTATTTTCACTTATAATTTTCCATTCATGTTTTGAAATCTGGGTCTGTGGTTTGGGTATTTTAAGGGTATTGCAATTCCTGTTTTAAATTAATCTTCATATTCCCAGAAAGGTTTCTGGTAATTTGTTGCATGCTAAAGCAGAAACTTGAATGCTGTTATCCATGAGAAGTAGAGAACTGGAAGGAGAATGGGGCATGATTTTCTGTGGGTTTTTGGAAAGGTAAAAGTTGTTTCTTATGAATTTTCCATTTGGATTTTCTCAAGACAGTAGTTCCAGAAGGAAAATTCCAGATAAGCACTTTCAACCTAAATAACTTAAGGTGCCTATCTGTATCCGTCCCAGTGAAAGCCATGATTTCTCTCTTCTCTGAGCAGTGAAAACTTGTCATGACTTCTCCAGAAATTGGAGTTATGAAATTAGAAAGCATCCGCTGTAGGAACGCCACCTAATTTTAAAAACAGTGTATATACTTGTCCTTTTGAGTATATAAGAAGACATTATCCTATCCATGGCAGATAATGTGACTGACACACTCTTCCATTTAATGGGCCCAAAAAGACATTTTCTTGCTGTGCTTTTGCATTTTGTCCTATACAAGACCTCTCTCACTCTCTTGACCATAAGCTCCTTGTGGATAGGGAACATCTACCAACTCTCATATATTGCACTCTCCCAAGCCCTTAATCAGTGCTCTGCACTCAGTAAGGGCTCAGTAAATTCCATTGATGATGATGATGATCATCTTGGTTTCCTGATCTTTGCAGAATCTCTGCTCCAAGAGCAACCCCTCTCCTGGTTTTTACCCTTTAGGCTGGTGTTTCCTGCTAGTCCCCTGAGCTTTATTGTCTTTAAGATGTTTATTCTGTCTTACAAGTGCTCCTTTTCAATTCCTAGAGAGGTGCTCTCAGTTCGGAACAGTGCTGGGGATGCAGGGATGTGCTCAATAGATATTGTTTTCATGTGAGAATCTCAAATGCTTTGCAAACTTTCCCTGCTATGGTCCTCCTAGCACATAGAAGAAAAGTGTTTTCTAGCCTAAAGCCATTTACGGCGTACTGTTTGTTATAGATTTTCTGTCCACAAGGATGAGGGTTCTAATTCCAGCTAGGGCTGTTTATGAGCCTGCAGAGCAGTCTACTAGGCTTTTGGGGAAAAACAAAAGAAGACTTTACTCAAGGCTTTGAGAAGTTTACAGATTGCAATTCTATTGTATTGTGCTCATCCAAGTGCTTAATACGGTGCTTTGCACACAATAAACAATCAGTGGTATTTGAATGCTTACACTGCTCTGTAGAGAGCAGTGTACTAAGCTCTTGGGAAACCATGATATAGTAGAGTTGGTAGAAACCATCTCTGCCCACAAGCAGCTTACAAGGCAGAAGGTAAGGTGGGTAGGGGAAATGAGGATTTATTTAGGAAAAGCCTCTTAAAGGAGATGGGATTTTTAGGAGGGCTTTGAAGGTTGGTAAAGTGGCCTTCTGTTGGCCATAAAGGAAGAGGAAGTTCCAGGCCAAAGGAAGATATGGGAAAGGGGGTCAGCCGCAGGATGGATGAGAATGAGGTGCAGATAAGATTGACATTAGAAAACTGAAGTATGTGGGTTGGGTTGTGGAAGAAAATCAGTAAGGTAAGGGAGGGGGAGAGCTGATTGAGTGCCTTAAAGCTAATGGTAAGGAGTTTCAGTTTGATGTGGAGGTGGCTAGTCAACCATTGGAGGAATTTAAGATGAGGAGACATAGGACCTGAATGGCTTTTTTTTTTCAAAGAATTGTGGTATATATTAAGCTCTTACTATGTGCCAGGCACTGTACTAAGTTCTGGGGTGGATACAAGCAAATTGGGTTTGACACAGTCCCTCTTCCACATAGTGCTCACAGTCTTAATCCTCACTTTACAGATGAGGTAACTGAGATACTGAGGTACAGAAAATAATAAATTCTCATATTTGTTAAGCATTTACTATGTCCCAAGCACCATACCAAGCTACTGTACTAAGACAATCAAGTCACACACAGTCCCTGTCCCACAAGGGGTTCACAGTGTAAAGTGGAGGGAGAACAGGTATTGAGTCCTCATTTTACAGATGAGGTAATTGAGGCACAGAGAGGCTAAGCAACTTGCCCAAGGTCTCACAGTAGACAAATGGCAGAGTTGGGGTAAGAACCCGGATCCTTCTGATTCCCAGGCCCATGCTCTATCCACTAGGACACACTGTTCCTCTGATAAGTGATAAATACCATTTATTGATTGGGACACTGGCCTAAAAACTATGCAGTCTTGTTTGGTTAGAGTGTAAGCTTCTTGTGGTCAGGGAACATGTCTTGTGCTTCTGATTCATTTCATTCATTCATTCAATAGTATTTATTGAGCGCTTACTATGTGCAGAGCACTGTACTAAGCGCTTGGAATGGACAAATCGGCAATAGAGACAGTCCCTGCCCTTTGACGGGCTTACAGTCTAATCGGGGGAGACAGACAGACAAGAACAATGGCAATAAATAGAGTCAAAGGGAAGAACATCTCATAAAAACAATGGCAAATAAATAGAATCAGGGTGATGTACATCTCATTTCATTTGTTGTTGTATTTATTGAGTGCTTACTGTGCAGAGCACTGAACTGAGTGCTTGGAAAGTACAATTCAGCATCAGAGGCAATCCCTGCCCACAAGGGGCTTACAGTCTAGAAGAGGGAGACAGACATCAAAACAAGCAAGCAGGCATCAATAACATCCATATAAATCAATAGAATTAAAGATATATATACACATCAGAACAAGTACAGTGGACCACATTCATAGGTACTCAGTCAAAAAACCTCAGGTCCCTCACTGGTAAAATGGGCGTGGCTCAGTGGAAAGAGCCCGGTGTTGGGAGTCAGAGGTCTTGGGTTCGAATCCTGGCTCTGCCACCTGTCAGCTGTGTGACTGTGGGCAAGTCACTTAACTTCTCTGGGCCTCAGTTACCTCATCTGCAAAATGGGGATGAAAACTGTGAGCCTCACATGGGACAACCCAATGACCTTGTATCTACCCCAACGCTTAGAACAGTGCTCTGCATGTAGTAAGCACTTAACAAATGCCAACATTATTATTATTATGGGGATTAAAAGTGTAAGTCCCATGTGGGATAGGGACTGTGTCCAGCCTGATTAACTTGAACCTATTCCAGCACTTAGAACAGTGCTTGGCACATAGTAAGCGCTTAAGAAGTACTCTCATTATTAGGGCAGGGGGCAACCGAGCGGCAGCCCGAAGAGGTTCCCACCCTAGTGGCTGCACATGCCAGGAGGTGTCCGCTCAGGGCTAGGCTCAGTTCCTGGAGGAGCTGCGGGTCCTGGTCCTCATTCATCCACATTGTCCCCTGCCTGACAGATCTTACTGGGGTTCATTCATTCAATCAATCGTATTTATTGAGCGCTTACTGTGTGCAGAGCACTGTACAATTGGAAAATACAATTCGGCAACAGATAGACAGTCCCTACCTGACAATGGGCTCACAGTCTAGAAGTGGGGAGGCTTCCCCTCCTCACCCAAACTGTGCAAGGCTGGCGTGGGAACCCTGGCCACTCTTTAGGTCCTCTCTCTTCCCCCTTACCACAAAATATTCTGCACAAGCGTTCCTAGTCGTCAAATGGAAGGGCGTGAACTACTGCTAAGGACAGCAGCACTGCTTCAACAGCAGGAAGACGAGCACACTTTAGCACCCTAAAAAATAAGATTTAATAGACAGAGCGTTTAGCTACCTGCAGCCATGGGGGAGGACCGAAGGAGAGGGAGGGGAGAGAGTGGGGAGAAGATGGGGGGAGCGGGGGAGGCAGAGGGGATCCAGCTGGCATGGCGGACGTGCAGGCTCCTCTTTTGGACTGCCCATCCCAACTTCCCCTAAGTCAAAGCTGAGCCACTGGAACGAGCCCTCTGAGAGCGGGTCGTACTGTGAGTAGGGGCAAAACAGCGCTCTGAGGCTGGGCTCAACTGGAAGACTGTGGTCGGCTGGTGGCAGCAGACCTTGAGGCCGGCACTGAGCCGTGCGTGGCGGCTGGAGCGCTGCTCCGAGAGCACAGTCCGACATGCTTTCCCCTGCTCATCCAACAGCCGCCTGCTTTTTCATAGAGGAGAAATTCAAAGCTGTCGCAGCGTCAAGGGAAACAGGGAAGGGAGGAAGGATCGGATGGCGAGGACTATGCATTGATGATATTGCAGCATTTGAAGACAAATGTTTCGATTGCTATCTTCTGTCAGGAGCTGTCTTCCTAATGTTCCAGCAGTGGCCCTAATGCTAAGATTAGGAAACATGCGGTTGGAAGCAGCGTGGCTTAGTGGAAAGAGCACGGGCTCGGGAGTCAGAGGTCATGGGTGCTAATCCCGCCTCTTCCACTTGTCAACTGTGTGACTGTGGGCCAGTCACTTCACTTTTCTGTACCTCACTTACCTCATCTGTAAAATGGGGATTGAGACTTTGAGCCCCACATGGGACAGGGATTGTGTCCAACCTGATTTGCTTGTATCCACACCAACGCTCAGTACAGATCTTGGCACATAGTAAGCGCTTAACAAATTCCACAATTATTACTATTATTAGTGGGAAAAACACAGGTCCAGGAGTCGGGAAGACCTGAGTTCTAATACCAACTTTGCCACCTGTCTGCTGTGTGACCTTGGGCAAGTTATTTAACTTTATTCCTCAGTGCCCTCATCAGTAAAATGGGGATTAAGACTGTGAGCCCCATGTGGGACAAGGACTGTGTCCAATCTGATTAACTTGTATCTACCCCAGCACTTAGAACAGTGCCTGGTATTCAGTAAGCATTTAAGAAATGCGGTAAAAAAGTTGGCATCTATAAATGACCTCTAGAAGTGGGGGGTGGCAGGGCCTAAGACTGACCCCTAAATCCTGTTCTTCAGTTTCCACCCCCTCTTAGGCCTCTGCTGCTGCCTTGGGGAGTGTGAGGATAGAAGATGGAAAGGTATGGGGAGAATGGTAAATTTAAGCTTGGGAAGAAAGAGCAAGGGAGCCATACTGGTGGCAATTCTAAGAAAGGCGAGGCTAAGGCAAGAGGGAGAAGAACTTACAGAGAGGGATTTACCTGCAAAAGCCATGAAAGTGAAAGCAGAGCATATATCACTTGAATAAGAAGTGATTTCTGCCAGGATTATTTCATTTTATTTATTTCATTTCTTTATTCATATCTCAAGCCTTTGAAAGCCTCACAGTATATTAAAAACAAGCTACTTATCCGCCCTCATCACATTGGTTGCGAAAGTGAGTTTCAGAGTAGCTAGCTAGGGCGTATATTGCAGGGTAAAAATGAAGAGGTGTTTTATTGCTGGGATGTTCAACATTACTTATAACTTTGTTTGGGACCATTCTGTGTTTGTGTTAACTAAACTGATATTTCATATCCTGTATTTACTCACATAATTGCCTTCCTTGCATAATTCTCCCCAGGCCCCTGGTTTTTGAGGAGAAAATATGAGATTATTTTTGTAAACAGTGAGAGTTTTATAGAAACTCCAGGGACGAAGGGGAAATGGAGGCTGAGTTTCTTTGTGAGCACGTTAGGGTAGAAAGAAGAGAGGGGTCAGAGCATGCAGGGTTAGAAAGAAGAGAAGGATCAAACCATGCATGAAAGTTGCAGTTACAAATTCATCACAGTTTCTTCACTGATAGAGAAGCAGCGTGGCTTAGTGGAAAGAGCCCGGGCTTGGGAGTCAGAGGACATGGGTTCGAATCCCGGCTCTGCCACTTGTCAGCTGTGTGACTGTGGGCAACTCACTCAACTTCTCTGTGTCTCAGTTACCTCATCGGTAAAATGGGAATTAGGAATGTGAGCCTCATGTGGGACAATCTGATTACCCTGTATCCACCCCAGTGCTTAGAACAGTACTCTGCACATAGTAACTGCTTAGCAAGTGCCAACATTATTATTATTATTATTTTTGCCAATCTGGGGTAGGAAGAGGAGAAGGGAGAAGGGTTAATTCATTGAGTGCCTATTGTATGCAGCATTTGGGAGAGCACTGTGGAAGAGAGACAGTATCAAATGCCCTTTACCTTTCTATTCCTTTCCTGTTTATTTTTCCTCCTCTTTCTCCTGCCTTCTTTTTTTGCTTGACTAGACTCCCCACATATTAGCCCCTCCTCTGTGGCTACATATCATGTAAGAAACTTTGGTATTTGTAATTCATCTCGGCAAGGATGGTTTTTAGGCAGAATTATAGTATGTTCCAGTATCGTGATTATTTCATGAGAAGAATTGTGCCCTAGAAACTTTCTTCATCCTCATCACAATTGATACCACCACCAACCTGTCTCTGTTTAGATTGTGAGCCCGTTATTGAGCAGGGATTGTCTCTATCTGTTGCCAAATTGTACATTCCAAGCGCTTAGTATAGTGCTCTGCACATAGTAAGCGCTCAATGAATACTGTTGAATGAATGAAGCCTATAGTCATGACATTATCCCTGAGTCCTCCCTCTCCTTCAACCCCCAAATTCAGTGACACACCAAGTCCTGTTAGTTCTTCCTGCACAACACTTCTTGGATCTATTCCTTCTCCATTCCAGTGGTCACCACTCTGTGCAAGCACCTGTAATAGCCTGGCTTCCCTCTAAACTGTAAACTCATGGGCAGGGAGTGTATCTACCAACTCTGCTAGATTGTACTCTACCAAGCACTTAGTACAGTACTCTGCACACAGTAAGTGCTCAGTAAATAAGATTGATTAACTGCTGCATCAATATCCTTAGTGATTGGGCTGCCCAGAGAGAGTCCCCAGGCTTTTTAGGCTCCTCCACGTTGGAATGTCTGATTCGGTCAGAGTCAAAGGAATCATTTCTGGCCCTTTTCTGTTGTTGTAGGAGTGAAGCAGAACTGGGGGGGTTAGTCCCCAGTCTTTGTTGTCACGTTTGACGATACAGAGAGAGATCTGCAGGTTGAAGTCAGAACGTGCTTCCGGTCCACTGGGGAACTTCCAGCTCATCAGGTTATGAGCACCGTAAAAAGTTTTTGAGACCGTAGTTCAGGAATTGCTCTATGCAGATGACTGTGCTCTGGAGACGCATACACGAGAAGACGGGCAAATGCTTTGCCGATTCAGCACCGTGTTAAGGGCCGACAATAAATCTGAAGAAACAGAAGTTATGTATCAGCCTACACCTGGGAAACCCTACACACAGCCAGAAGTTTTCATCAGCAACACAGACTTTGAAGCAGTTTCCGTTAATTCTGCTAGGTGGCCAAAATGTTGTTCAGTTATGCATGGGAGAGAGAGAAAATAATAAGAAAGGTTGGCATAATCTTTGGCAGATTGCACAAGGAAGTGTGGTGACAATGAGGCCTCCGGTGCCAAATCAATTTGAAAGTCTAACAAGGTTCTTTTTTAGGGCATTAGTTAAGCACTAACTACGTGCCAGACACTGTTCTAAGCGCTGGGAGAGATACAAGCTAATCAGGTTGGACCACATGGGACTCACGATCTTAATCCACATTTTACAGATGAGGTAACCGAGGAACAGAGAATTGAGGTGACTTGCCCAAGGTCACCCAGGAGATGAGTGGTGAAGCTGGGATTAGAACCCAGGTCCTTCTGACTCCCCTGCCTGTGCTCAATCCACTTGGCCACGTTGCTTCTCTTGTGGAGTCCATTCTTCCAAAACTATGAGACCGGAACCTACCTATCTAGCTTCTGTGCCATCTATGAACCGTGCCAAACAAATGGTAGATAGGACAAGTTGATCAACAACAAAGTCCTGGAATGCAGTCAGATTTATTACCAGGCTCTCCCCAACACAGATCCACTGGGTGGGACGTGTGAGGAGAATGGATGACTGCAAGGTACCCGAGCCGCTGTTACGTGGAGAAGTATATGGAGCACACCCAAATTGGGAAGGCGGAAGAAACATTTTAAAGTCATGGTAAAACACAGGCTCAAACAGTCCAACGCAGCAGTGGAATGTTAGCCGACCATCACAGCGGACAGGACGGGAGAGCCTGGTGGGCAGAAATCAGTGAGGGCATTTTTCTCCTAGTGTCAAAGACAAGGAAAGAGCCAGTGTACGACAAGCTGGTTAGGGTGTCAGGGATTTCATTTTTATGATATTTGTTAAGCGTTTACTATGTGTCCAACACTGTTCTAAGTGCTGGGGTGGGCACAAGTCAGGTCGGACACAGTCCGTGTATCACATGGGGCTCACGGTTTAGGAGGGAGAGCAGGAATTGAATCTCCATTTTAAGGTTGAGGAAACTGAGGCACAGAGAAGAATAATAATGATCATGGTATTTGTTGAGCACTTACTATGTGTAAAACACTGTTCTAAGTGCTGGGGGCGGTACAAGTCAGTTAGGTCCGACGCAGTCCCTGTATCACATGGGGCTCACAGGTTAAGTAGGAGGGAGAGCAGGAATTGAGTCCCCATTTTAAAGTTGAGGAAACAGGCACAGAGAAGAATAATGATAATTATGGTATTTGTTAAGCACTTACTATGTGCCAAGCACTGTTCTAAGCCCTAGGGTAGATACAGGGTAATTCCCACGTGAGGCTCACACTGTTTAATCCCCATTTTTCAGATGAGATAACTAGAGACACAGAGAAGTTAACTAGCTTGCACAAGGTCACACAGTAGACAAGTGGCGGAGGTGGGATTAGAACCAATGTCTTCTGAGTCCTAACCCCATGCTCTTTCCACTAAGCCTTCCCGCTTAGTCAAGTGAATTGCCCAAGGTCACACAACAGATAAATTGAAGACCTGGGATTGGAACCCAGGTCCTCTGACACCAATGCCCATACTCTTTCCACTAGTCCACTCTGCTTCTCCTAACAATGAGGGAGATGTGTCCATCCTGAACTGGTCACTTCAGCCATACCTGCTACATGGTTAAAACCTCACTCATTCCTCCAATACCTGTCAGAACTCAATTGTGATAATTGAGAAGCAGCATGGCTCAGTGGAAAGAGCCCGGGCTTGGGAGTCAGAGGACATGGGTTCTAATCCTGGCTCAGCCACTTAGCTGTGTGACTTTGGGCAAGTCACTTAACTTCTCTGTGCCTCAGTTCCGTCATCTGTAAAATGGGGATTAAGACTTTGAGCCCCAAGTGGGACAACCTAATTACCTTGTATCTGCCCAGCGCTTAGAACAGTGCCTGGCACATAGCGCTTAAGAAATACCAAAATTATTATTATTAAAGCCAGCCTGGCACTGACCCCATTGCCGCCCAGCCTCTCCTGTTGCAAGATAGGGCTGTGAATGCCAGGGATCTGGGACATTCCTGATAGGCGTGGGGGTCGGGGGAGGGCAGGATGGTTCCCTCTAGACTGTAAGCTCATTGTGGGCAGGGAACATTCATTTGCTCATTCAGTTGTATTTATTGAGTGCTTACTGTGTGCAGAGCACTGTACTAAGCACTTGGAATGTACAATTCGGCAACAGAGATAATCCCTGCCCAGCAACAGGCTCACAGTCTAAAAGGGAAAAGCAGTGTGGCTTAGTGGAAAGAGCATGGGCTTAGGACCTCCGCCACTTGTCTGCTGTGTGACCTTGGGCAAGTCACTTAACTTCTCCGTGCCTCAGTTATCTCATCTGTAAAATGGGGATTAAAACTGCGAGCCCCCCGTGGGAAAATCTGATTACCTTGTATCTACCCCAGCGCTTAGAACAGTGCTCAGCACGTAGTAAGCGCTTAACAAATACCATAAACATCTCTACCGACTTTATTTTGTACTCTCCCAAGCGCCTAGTCAGTGTTCTGCACATAGTAAGTGCTCAATAACTACCATTGGTGGAACAGTTGCCCTCAGTGAGTAGAGGAAGGGGAGCAGAAAAAGGCTAGGCCGTCCTTCTGCTCACCCCTGGGAGTGATCTACCCCTTGGCATACTTTGCAGCACTCCTACTTGGTGCCCAGACCTTTTGCCTCATAGCTTCCAGAGTGGAGGGGCAGAGCCAAGACCTATGGCCTGCCACGCTTTCTCCCAGCACACTTTCTTGCATCCATTGAAAACCCCAGGAAGATGTCTCAGGCCAAGCTTTGGTTCCCATCACTGACCCCCTCCATCACGGATAAGTCATGTGTACATTGGGGGACACATTGTGGTTTTCCCACCTGGATGAGGATTGTATCTGCCTTTTTTCTTCTCTGCAATAACACTGGTTCTGAGGGCTGAAAATAATAACAGCAATATAATAATGAGAGTTAAGGACTTTTTAATGGTATTTGTTAAGCGCATACTATGTGCCAGGTATTGCACCAAGTTAGTCAGGTCCCACATAGGGCTCACAATCGTAATCCCCCTTTTACAGATGAGGCAACGGAGGCCCAGTGAAGTGACTTGCCCAAGGTCACACAGCAGATGAGTGGCGGAGTGGGGATTAGAACCCAGGTCCTTCTGCCTTCCAGGCCTGTGTTCTGTCCACTAGGACACACTACTTCTCTATTATGTACCAATCATTGCGTTAATAATAATAATATAATAATGTTGGTATTTGTTAAGCACTTACTATGTGCCAAGCACTGTTCAAAGCGCTGGGGTAGATACAAGGTAATCAGGTTGTCCCACGTTGGGCTCACAATCTTAATCCCCATTTTACAGATGGGGTAACTGAGGCACAGAGAAGTTAAGTGACTTGCCCAAAGTCACACAGCTGATAAGCGGCGGAGCTGGGATTCGAACCCATGATCTTGCCACTAAGCCATGCTGCTTCTCAGTTAAATTCTGGTTTAGATACAAGATAATCAGAGAGTACACTGACCCTGTCCCACAGTTGGGTACTGATTGGGGGAGGCAGCAGAGTAAAGCTCATTAAAGGACTAGAAGAGGGCGGAATGGGAGTCTGATGGACCTATAGACTGTAAGCTTCTTGTGGGCAGGGAACTTGTCTACCAACTCTTTTGAATTGAATTCTTCCCAGTGCTTATTACAGTGCTCTGCACACAGTATGTGCTCAATAAATACCCTTGATCGATGGACTCTGAGGGCAGAATTAGAGTGGACAATATAACTGGACTTTCCTTTGCTCTTCTGGTGGCAGGGGTTGGGGCTCTGATGGGTTACCTGTCAGGAAAAGGGGAAAGAGAACCCACTCCAGACCAAGTGTCCTTCTCTTTAAGAGATGAGTAAGGTGGAGGAAGGGGAGAGAGAGAATTGAGCTGGACCCAAATAATAATATAATTATGGCATTTAAGTGCTTACTATGTGCCAGCCACTGTACTAAGTGCTGGGCTGGGTACAAGCTAATCAGGTTGGACACAGTCCCTGTCCCACATGGGGCTCACAGTCTGAACCCCCATTTTACAGATGAGGAAACCAAGGTCCAGAGAATGGAAGTGACTCGCCCAAGGTCACACAGCAGACAAGTGGCAGCGGTGGGATTAGAACCCCTGACTTTCTGACTCCCAGGTGCGTGCTCTATCCACTACGCCAGGCTGCTTCTCAGAGATGTTTGGTGGTACATCCAGGCGGCAAAGGATGAGGAGAGAATGAAGGGAGGGAACTAAAGTAGAAGAGAAGATTGTGGAGGGTGGGGAGGGAGGGTGCCCAGCAGGGAGGGAGGGCACCCTAGTCCAGCCACGAGCAGCTCAGCTGCTCGGGATGACAGAGGCAGTGTCAGTTTGTGCTCCCCTCCAACCTGCCCCGTGTCCCCGGCCGCTCACCATTGGGCATTCCTGGAGGTTTTGGATGCCCGTCGTTGCAGCCGCCCCACCTGGCGCTCTGGCCGTAGCCCTTGCCCCTCCGCCTTCGGCCGGGTCTCCGAGGCCCAGGGGCCGCTCAGCACGGAGTGGAGCCTGAGCAGCCTCACCACTGGCACCCAACATCCCGCAGCAACCTCACCACGCCCACAGAGCGGGCCAGGAGGAGCCGCGGAAAGGATGCACGAGCAATCCCTAGGGCACAAGGACACTTAGTCTAAGAGGGAGAACGGACCCAGCGGGGAATAATGGTAAGCTAATTCAGGTAGAAGTAGGAAAAGTGATATTTCATGCCTGCAACTCCTTCCCCCCTTCATAGATGACCAACCACCATTCTCCGTACCTTCAGGGGCTTTTCCAACTTCACATCCCTGACTAAGCCCTCATTTCTCTTACTCCTGTCTGCTTCACCTGTGCAGTGGGATCTGCACCCTTTAAGCACTTGGTATTCTTCCCACCCTCAGTGCCACAGGCCTCATGAGCATATCTGTGATTTATTTTAATGTCTGTCTCTCCCACTAAACTATAAGCTTCTTGTGGGCTGGAACACACCTACCGACTCCGTTATATTGCCTCCCAAGTGTTTAATATGGAGCTCTGCAAATAGTAATGCAGGGTAAATGCCAGTGATTGATGTTAAAAGCAGCTCACACAGTCTTTTTACATTTTCAGCACTTGCTTGATTTCTAATACTTTACAAAAATATTTCACATATACCCTTTCTTTGCATCCAAAGGTACATGTTCATTTACAACTGAATGTATAAGACATTTTAAAGCTGGTCTTATTTTCCCAACTCTTCTCCTTTTATCCTCATACTATCCCTGTGAGGTAGGGAGAGTCAGCATTATCCTCCTCATTTTCAAAGGCACAGGGAGGTTAAATGACTTGCCCAAGGGCGTACAAGCCTGTGGCAGAACTGATACTCCAGATTTGCCAACTTCCCGAGTTGGGTTCTTTTCACCACACTAGGGGTCTGTGACCCTTTTTGTGCAGAGCAGCAAAAAAAAAAAAAGGAAACTTGGAACAAATGGTGCATGGAGTCAATCACAGAAATTAAGCACACATTTAATGAACATTAATGTAATTTCATTGTGGTGGTATAATTGTGAAGTAATAATGAAGAGAAAAGATATATATAATGAAAAGATATATATATATATATATTTTTTTATGACGAGAGGAGGCAACGAAAGAAGGAGAAAAATCAATGAAACAGTGAGACAGATAAAAAAACACCCCAGTAGGAGCTGAGGATGGGTAGAAGCAGGGTCTTGTGGGGCTCTGAGCGCCCCTTGGCTCTACCAGGCACCATAGAGGAAACCCTGCCTCCAAAGAAGTAAAGGGCAGGTAGAACATTTAGAATGTCAAAAAGCTTGGGCAGATAGGAGACAGGTAACAGAAGCCACTGAGTATAAAGAAATGTACAAAAGTGCTGGGTGGGGGGTAAGGGTGGGGCAAGAACCCAAGTGTTTAGGGAGGGGAATAAGAGAAGCAGCGTGGCCTAGTGGATAGAGCCTCGGCCTGGGAGTCAGAAGGAGCTGGGTTCTAATTCCAGCTTCACTACTTGTCTGCTGTGTGACCTTGGGGGAGTCACTTGACTTCTCTGTGCCTGTTACCTCATCTGTAAAATGGGGATTAAGACTGTGAGCCTCATGTGGGACATGGAATGTGTCCAACCTGATTATCTTATATCTACCCGAGTGCTTAGTACAGGGAACATATTAACAGATATCACATTCTTATTGCAGGAATTAAGGCAAAATACTGTTACCTCAAAAAAACCCCCCACGAACTGTTGCTTTTCCTGCTTTGGTATCTGAATAGCTTCAATTAGCTTACCATTTGTTACTGTTATCAATTAGCTTACCATTTAAGCAGTTAGAACAGTGCTTTGCACATGGTAAATGCTCAATAAATACGATTGAATGAATTAATCTCCTATAGGTCTGTTCTCCCCCTCGAGACTTTTTTTTCTTTTCCCTCTCCCTCTGTTTGGGTGGGCTCTAGAGTGGGCGTCATTGTTGCACACCACCAGGCTAAACAGATAGGTTAAAGGGGGTTAGGTGTTCATCTTGATTCCAATGTTAGAGGGAATATCTCTGTTGGCACTCAGCTGGAGGGGAAAGAGGTTAGCATGGGGCAGAGGAAAGGAACTGGGAGGGACATAGGCTTATTTGAGCAATCAACCAGTCAATTCAGTATTTACTGAGTGCTTACTTTGTTCAGAGCATTGTTCTAAGCTCTTGGGAAAGCATAATGTATTTTTTCCTCTTTTTTTTTTAAATGATGTCTGGGCAGTAGCTAGTGAGTGGAAGGCAACCTGCTAAAGTCAAAATTCACCTGTGCTGGGCAGCAGCAGCATGGGAAAGAGTCGAGGGCAGAGACTCATTTACCGCATAGAAGGAGGCAATGGTAAACCATTTCTGTGTTTTTACCAAGAAAACTCTCTGGATACACTACCAGAACGATTGCAGATGGAAGTGGGGATTTCTGGGAGAGATGTGTCTATGGCGTCGCTATGGGCCGGACACGACTCGACAGCATAAGACAACTATAACAACATTTTAATGCTTACTGTGTGCCAGGAACTGTACTAAGGGCTGGGATAGATACAAACTAATCGGATTGTACATATTCCCTGTCCCTCATGGGATTCACAATCTAAATCAGAGGAGAATAATCCCCATTTTACTGTTGGTGGAAACTGGGGCACAGAGAACTTTCTCCCTCTCTAGACTGTAAACTCCTTATGGGCAGAGAACATGTCTACCAATTCTCTTGTACTCTCCCAAGTGCTTAGTACAGTGCTCTGTACACAGTAAGTGCTCAATACCAATGGTTGAATGACTTATTCAAGATCATGCAGCAGACAAGTGGCGGAGCTGGGATTAGAACACAGGTCCTCTCTCTCCCTGGTCTGTGCTCTTTCCATTAGGTCACACCGCTTGATGGACATGATGCCTGTCCTCAAGATCTTATAGTCTAGCAAGGGAGACAGGTAACAGAAGCAACTGAGTATAAAGAAATGTACAAAAGTGCTGGGTGGGGGGTAAGGGTGGGGCAAGAACCCAAGTGTTTAGGGAGGGGAATAAGAGAAGCAGCGTGGCCTAGTGGATAGAGCACAGGCCTGGGAGTCAGAAGGGCCTGGATTCTAATTCCAGCTCCACCACTTGTCTGCTGTGTGAATTTGGGCAAGTCACTTCATTTCTCTGTGCCTCAGTTCCCTCGTCTGTAGAATGGGGATTAAGACTCTGAGCCCAATGGGCACACGGACTGTGTCTAACCTGATTACTCAGTCAATCATATTTGAGCACTTATGGTGTATAGAACACTGTACTAAGTGCTAGGGAGAGTACAGTAAAGCAGTAAACAGACAAGACTCCCTGCCTACAACAATCTTGCAGTCGAGAGGGGGAGACAGACATTAATACAAATAAATTACAGATATGTGCATAAGTGCTGTGGGGCTGGGAGGGGAGGATGAATAAAGGGAACTTGTATCTACTCCAGCACCTAGTAAAGTGCATGGCAAATAAATACTATAAAAAAAGCATGAGGAAGTAGGGAAGGAAAATAAGGTGGGAATGAAAGGTTAGTCAGGCAACTCTTCTTGGAGAAGATGTTTTACTAAGGCTTTGAAGATGTGGAATGTGTTGGTCTCATGGTTATATAAGTGGAGGGACTTCCAGGTAGGAGGTGGAGTGTGAGCAAGGGGTCATTGGTGGGTGAGGTGAGAAGTGAGGAGCAACTGTCATATTCAAGCGCTTACTCTGTCAGGAACTGTACTAAATGCTGGGGTGGATACAAGCAAATCAGGTTGGAAACGATCCCTATCCCACATGGGGCTCATGTCTTAATCCCCATTTTACATCTAAGCCCAGAGAAGCTAAGTGGCATTTAGGTTGGTATTAGAGGAGCAAAATGTGTGGGCTGGGTTGTAATGGAGAGGGTTGAGGTGTGCACATGGATTTCTAGCCTTTCTTCACCTCCCACTCCCCTCAGCCCCCCAGCATTTATGCACATATCCATATTTTCATTTATATTAGTGTCGAGAAGGACTGAGGGACTTAAAAACAACAACACATTAACAAATAATGGAAAGTACTGCTCAACTTGGACTTCAGACTACTTTACACTTGCCTTTTTAAATAACTACAGTTCAGTGAAATGCTTTCCATTTTTTCCTTTTCTTTATCCCCTGAAAGATTGATTTGGTTTTTAACAATGTAGATTATCATTGAAGTCGTGCATTTATAGAATGTGTTCAAGCATGATCATAGTGTATAGGAGCCAAACAAGGAATGTGATTGTAGACTTGAAGGATAATTTTTTGTTCAATTCACAGTTTGTTATGACTTTCTGGCTCTATTTTGAGAAGTGTGTTTAGTGAAAAAATTATACTCCCAACATACTTGTCAGTTGAATTGTTCAGGAATGTTGTTCAGGAGAAGCAGCGTCTTCTAGTGGAAAGAGCACGTGCCTGGGTTCTAATCCTAGATCTGCCACATACCTGCTGTGTGTCCTTGGGCAAGTCAGTTAACTTCTCTGTGCTTCAGTTCTCTCATCTGCAGATGGGGTTTCAATTTCTGTTCTCCCTTCTACTTAAACTGGGAGCCCCGTGTGGGACCTGATTGTCTTGTTTCTACACCAGTGCTTAGTACAGTGCTTAACAGAAACCACAATTACTAATATCAGCACACCAAATTTTAATTTTATTATCATAATCAAAGTACTAAGATGTGGTGTATAAATTGCTCTTTGGAAACAGGAGAATCCAGGCCAACCAGAAAAAATAGCAAGAGCTCTGCTCTACGTTTGAAGGTGATGTGCGTTTTAAAGCTTGAATATTTCAAGAAATGTTTTGTGAAATTGATGTAGATTGTTCATTGAAGAAAGAAAAACCATTTTCAGTTGTGCATTTTTCCAAAAGGAACAATTTATTTGGTGAGCTAAAGGACTTTCATGAATTCTGGCCCAACCAGTTTCCCATTTTAGTCTGCATCCTTTAGCAGTAAGGCAGAGATCTGTACTCATAATCAAAAGGCTAGTGTTATTTATGGTTTGGACACAAAGTGAATCTGAGAACTTTCATAACAGATAATAGGTGTTATCTGCGGTTTCATTAACTATAGCTAGCTCTGAGAGAGAAGATTTTCACAGTTAAAATGAACATATTCTAGGTCTTGACATTTGTTTTTAAGTGAAAAGAATGGAATTTTCAGTTCCTTTTTTCAAGCCTAGCACATTTAGCACATGTACAATTATAGAAATAAATTTGCATTAGAAAGATGTTGTCGTGATCTATGCTTTTTTAAAAATATTAGTGATTCTGTTACAATCTAGTATTTTTCTTCTACTAATCACAGTTTATGGTTATTGTAATTATTGCTTTAGAGGAACAGAAATTGTAGGTAGTTAGCAGAGTCATGGGCTATTTGGAGACAGTATTTTGAAATTAGGCCAAATACTGAACTAGGATTTATTATTACTTAATCCAAAATAATTCCTCCTTCCCCTCCTCCTTTCCCTCTCCTCTCCCCTTCTTTACTCTCTCCCCTCTTTTTTTCTCCCCCCTCACCCCCTTTCCTCTCCATCCGATCTATTGGATTTTCAAGGATGAGGTTCTGGGGGTTGGTGGTGTGTTTCCCCTTCTAGACTAAAAGCTGGTTTCAGAAAGGAATGTTTACCAACTCTGTTATACTTTACTTTTCTCAAGTGCTTAGTACAGTGCTCTGCGCACAGTTACGTGCTCAATAAATATGATTGATTCAAGTGGGGGCCAGGACTGAATTTAACAGATGTCTGACCCTATCTCCATTCATTAAGGGATATGAAACATCTGTCCCCTTTCTGGTGCTCAGTATCATCTATTTCCATTACGTATCCAATTCAGAGTAGAGCTGTCTGAGCCATGGAGGCCTACATGATCACATCTCTCAGGTCATAAATTCCTGTGACTTTTGTCTTCTATTGTCCTCTCCCAAGTGCTTAGTTCAGTGCTCCGCGTACAGTAGGTGCTCGATAAATACTATTGTTCGACTAACAAAAGGGAGGAGCAGAAAGCAATCTTCCTTACTGCTTCTAGTATCACACTTAGCCCAGTTTTTCTACTCACATCCTTGCCCAGATTCTATTTTCAAATGAGGAGTTAATAAATATCTAGCCGCTAACAATACAGAATTCCCACACTACTCTAAAAGTAGAGCAGAATGGTCTAGTGGTTAGAACATGGGCCTGGGAGTCAGAAGAGGCTGGGTTCTAATCCTGGCTCTGCCACCTGTCTGCTGTGAGACTTTGGGCAAGTCACTTCACTTTTCTGGGCCTCAGTTCCCTCTTCTGTAAAATGAGGATTAAGACTGGGAGCCCAACTTGGGAGAGGGACATGTCCATCCTGATTACCTTGTATCTACCCTAGTGCTCAGAATAGTGCCTGGCACATAGTAAACGCTTAGCAAATACCATAAAAAAGGGCCTAGAAAAGTGGCCTTGGCAGCATGGTGGAGCTCCTTCTATATGACCAGAATTGATTGTCCTGTCTACCTGTCCTGTCTACCTGGCTACCCCTTCTCCTTTACTGTCTACATTACTAAATTTGCTCTCAGATGGAGGTAGGCCTGAGTGTGTAAGTGGGAAATTCTCCCTTTAAAGTATAGCCTGAAGATGGTTTACAACAGGGCCTTTTCCCTCCAGGGTGGGGAAAGGCAGCTTAGCCAGTTATATGTGTTTCGTTGCAGTGATAAAAGATGGAGGGCACAGTGGGAAAATAGGATCGTGCCACAATGCCACCAATTCAAAGCCACTTCCATTTCTAGCTTTTATATGACAGTGTGTTTTATGTTGGGATACACTATTGCACCTCTTGGTAAAGTCAGCAATGACATTTTGACTTGTAGAACAGGCCCTTCAGTCATCATTTAGCATGAGTTAACTCTTTTCTTTTGCTTTAACTGCAGTGAGATTCAATTCCTAAGATCTTTCTCCCCATATATGTCAAATGTAACAGGTATAGATCACATTGTTGAAAAATAAGGACATTAGTTATGTTTTCATAACAGTCGCTAAATAAAAAATTAAATGCACAATAAAGAATTAAATTGAATATTGTATAGATTGACAGAAAATCACATCAGACAATTGAAGTTTTCGAAGTAAAAGGCGTTAAACGTTATCCCTAGAAGGAGTGCATTAAAACCAAATCCATACAATCCATTAGTTTCTCACTAAGACAATAAACTCAGCTAGTATGTATGATGTAGGAGCCCTAAAAAAAAAATTCTAAATTCTATTGCTGTGATATTAACTTTCTGTGTGTGGGTTTCAGACTATTTCCTGACCTGCTTCGAAGCCTGAAATGAAAATCTCATGAATAACTTTGAGTGCCACTATGAATAACAGCCACTGTGATTGCAAAGTTTTAGTCAGCTCAATCCTTAATTTAAAGTAATGAAAACTGACTACGTAGATTTAATGATGGAAAACTGTAACTGAGCCCTTTTCATGAGGTTCTAACTGTTGCCACTTAATTAGTTTTACTGTGGTGTTGAACTTGAAGTGGGGCATGCCAGGACTGTGCAAGAAGCCACATAAATAAGAACAGTGTGGCCTCATGGATAAAACACAAGCCTGGGAGTCAGAAGGACCTGGGTTCTAATCCTGGCTCTGCCACTTGTCTGCTGCGTGAGCTTAGGCAAGTCACTTCACTTCTCTGAGCCTCAATTACCTCAACTGTAAAAATTACCTCAACTGTAAAATGGGGTTTAAGATTGTGGGCCCCATGTGAGAAAGGGCCGGTGTCCAACCTGATGACTTTTTGTCTATTCCAATGCTTAGTACAGTGCTTAGAACATAATAAGCACTTAACAAATACCATTAAAAAAAAAGACTTCTAAAGATCCCAGAAGAAATGTCCAAGCCCAAGCCCTGCCCCAAAACATTACCTAAGTGGGTCCCCGGACCATGCGTTTCACAGCCGCAAACCCATTGGAGATTACATCTACTCCCAAAAGACTCAGGATGTAGCTTGGAAAACTATTAAATTCTGGTATTTGTTCAGCACTTTATGTGCCCAGAACTGCAATAAGCTCTAGGATAGATGCAAAATAATGCCACTTTCCCTTCCTCTGTTCTTTCAAATTTAATGTAATCAGTCAGTCAATCAGTTGTATATCATAAATGCTTACTATGTGTAGATCACTATACAACAGAATTAGCAGACATATGTCCTGCCCACAGTTAGCTTAAAGTCTGTTGCCATGATTACACTCCTTATCCTCTTCAGGTCACCTAATGACATAAAACTAGGGTTTCATGCTTTCTACATTGCTAATTGACAGCTAAAGACATGTCAACAGTCTTCTTAATGCATACTCCACTGGAAAAGGGGCCATCCTATTGAGAAGAGTGTTCTAGTTTTTGCAGACATTTTCACTGCAGTTTAGTCAATCATTGGTATTTATTCAGTGCTTCCGGCAGGTAGAACACTGTACAAAGTGCTTGGGAGAATATAATACAACAGAGTTGATAGACACCTTCCCTGTAAATGCAGGAGAAGTTTAATAATAATAATAATAATGTTGGTATTTGTTAAGCGCTTACTATGTGCAGAGCACTGTTCTAAGTGCTGGGGGAGATACAGGGTCATCAGGTTGTCCCACGTGGGGCTCACAGTCTTCATCCCCATTTTGCAGATGAGGTAACTGAGGCACAGAGAAGTGAAGTGACTTGCCCAAGGCCACACAGCTGACAGGTGACAGAGTCGGGATTTGAACCCATGACCTCTGACTCCCAAGCCTGGGCTCTACCCACTGAGCCTCGCTGCTTTAGGAAAAATCATGCTACCTTTACTGTATTCGAGGACCTTGGAAAAGGGTTCAGGGCCATCAGTTGATTAAGCTCTGGCAGTTGATGTGTTTTGACTACCTTGAGAAGTTTATCAAGACCTTAAAGTTACTCTAAAATGATAATAGCCGAGGGTGTCAGAATCGAACTCACCAGGTGACCTTTTTCCCATCAGTCGTGCAGTGCGAGTGTAAGTGTGTGTCAAGACCAATTTTGATCGACAGTCCTTGCATTTGTTACCCACAGTACCCGATGCTGCTTAATTTTTCCCTCTTGGTGCAATAGAATCCCGGCTCTGCCACTTGTCAACTGTGTGACTGTGGGCAAGTCACTTAACTTCTCTGTGCCTCAGTTACCTCATCTGTAAAATGAGGATTAAGACTGTGAGCCCCACGTGGGACAACCTGATTCCCATGTGTCTACCCCAGCACTTAGAACAGTGCTCTGCACATAGTAAGCGCTTAACAAATGCCAACATTATTGTTATTATTAATAGAAGCAGTGCATCCCAGTGGAAGGAGCACGGTCCTGGGTTCTAATCCTGGTTCTGCCACTTGCCGCCTGGGTGACCTTGGGCCAGTCACTTCACTGGACCTCAGTTTCCTCAACTGTAAAATGGGAACTCAATACCTCTTCTCTCTCCCCTTTAGACTGTGAGCTCCTCAAGGGACAGGGATCGCATCTGACCTGATTGACCTGTATCTCCCCTAGTGCTTGACATAGTGCTTGACACATAGTAAGCGCATATCAAATTGCACCATTATTATTATTGTTATAGTCTTCCCAAAGCCTCTGCTGCGAGACATTCCCTCCATTTCTAAAACAGCTCCAGAGGCTGACCTTCCTTCTGTTGCTGCCTTCCTCTGCCATGCCTCTTTATTATGACTTTAAACTCTGCTCACAGTTATCTCATTTCACCTCACCTTATGACAGTCATCGGAGAATCTTGCTGGATCTGTTCTCCTCACGTGTGCCATCCGACAGTAGTTTAATCAAACGAGTACTGATCTGCTGGCGGGAGCCCTATTACATTACAGGATCTTATTGTCCCTGATCATGTCTTGACCCTCGATGTCATTGAGGTGGTCTTGGTGGACCTATTTCAGAAATTGGCTATTGAGCAGGTGGCAGATTTGGGTTTTACAACTATAAAGCTGTCATTGCTTTTTATAACTTAAGTACTATCTGAATCTTGATACCGTATTGTGCCACAGTTTTTTGATTCTCGAAGGACCACTAGTTTATCTTTTTTTATTACTTTCCAGAGCCCAGAGGTACTGTTATTAGTTTTGAAAGATATGTAAATGTTGTAGAGATGTCTTAATGATGTTCCATATACATTTGCTACCATGTTAATCCATGCATTTATCCTATCCTGCCTTGATTACTGCATCAGCCTCACGGCTGACCTCCCTGCCTCCTGTCTCGCCCCAATTCAGTCCATACTTTACTCTGCTGCCCAGACTATTTTTCTACAAAACTGTTCAGTCTGTTTCCCCATTTTTCAAAAACTTCCAGTGGTTGCCCATCCACCTCTGCATCAAACAGAAATTCCTTTAAAGCAATCACCTTGCCCCTTTTACCGTATCTGTCTGATTTCCTGCTACAAGTCAGCCTGCACACTTCACTCCTCTAATGCCAACCTACTCACCGTGTCGCAGTCTCACCTATCTCACTGATGATCGCTTGCCCACATCCTGTCTCTGGCATGAAGCTCCCTCCCGCTTCATGTCCAACAGACAATCACTCTCCCCACTTTTAAAAGCTTTATTAAAAGCAACTTTCCTCCAAGAGGGCTTCTCCAACTAATCCCTCATTTCTTCTTCTCCCACTCCCTTCTTCAGTGCCCTAACACTTGGATTTGTACCCTTTATTCATCCCACTCCGAGCCCCACAGGACTCACATGTATATCTGTCATTCATTTTAATGTCCGTCTCTTCCTTTAGACCGTAAGCTCCTTGTAATCAGAGAATGTCTCTACCGACACTGCTGTATTATACTCTCCCAAGCGCTTAGTACAGTGCTCTGCATACAGTAAGCATTCAGTAAATGCAATCGATTGATTCTGTATCCGATTCGTAGCAAAAATCAAATTATCTCTACCTAACTGTGGTCTGGAGTCACATTGAGTTTCTGGGAGCACATAGTCGACAGTATTCTTCAGTAGTTGTTCCAGGAGGACTTTGGTTAGGATTTTGCCCACAGCGTAGAGTAGTGAGGTCCCGCGTCTTAGTGGAAAGAGCAGGGCTTGGGAGTCAGAGGATGTGGGTTCTAATCCCGGCTCCACCACTTGTCTGGTATATGACCTTGGGCAAGCCACTTAACTTCTCTGTGCCTCAGTTATCTCATCTGTAAAATGGGGATTAAAAGTGTAAGTCCCACATGAGACAACCCCTATCTTGTACCTACCCCAGTGCTTAGAACAGTGCTTGGCTCATAGTAAGTACTTAACAAATACCGTAATTATTATTATCCCTATGTGTACATATTTATAGTTATAATTATATTTATTTTTATTAATGATCTGTATATATATCTATAATTCTTTTTATTTATAATAATGCTACTGATGCCTTTTACTTGTTCTGCTGTCTTCCCCCTTCTAGACTGTGAACCTGTTATGGGCAGGGATTGTCTCTGTTGTTGAATTGTACTTCCCAAGCGCTTAGTACAGTGCTGAGCACACAGTAAGATCTCAATAAATACGATTGCATGAATGAATGAATCCCAGGAGGGTTTCTGCATTCAGCTTTTGCTAAATCAGGTATATGTATTACAGCCAGTCATATTCACTCCAAGGCTCTGGTGATGTACTGAGGCACTGATATTAGAATGCACTTTTCTAGACCACTGGGAAGCTTCTAACTCAACAAACTATTTGCCCAATCACCTTACATAAATTGGATTATGGAAGCACAAACACAAAAAGGTGCACAATTATGAATTTCAGTAATTCTGAGTTGCTTTCGGGAATTAACCAAATGCTGCACTCTTAATAAACTGAAGACTAAGGTTAGGTTCTAACCTATATTTAGCAATTTCTACATATAAGTAAAATTTTCACTAGTGATAGAGATTATTACTAACACTGAATTTTGCTAAATGGGACATAGTCTAATCACTCGCTCTCTTTGTACGTGCACGCCGCCCCCCACCCCCACACACATATTTTTTGGGAACTAACAGCCTCAAACTTTGGCCGAAATTGAAGAACTACAGTACCTATCCAATAGAGAAGCAGCATGGCATAGTGGAAAGAGCACGGGCTCGGGAATCAGAGGTCATGGGATCTATTCCCGTCTCTGCCACTGATCAGCTGTGTGATTTTGGGCAAGTCACTTGACTTCTGTGTCCCTCACTTACCTCATCTGTAAAATGGGGATTAAGACTGTGAATCCCATATGAGACAACTCTGGTTACCTTGTATCTACCCCAGCGCTTAGAGCAGTTCTCAGCACAAAATAAGTTCTTAACAAATGACATTATTGTAATTATTATAGTATCTAACCTCTGTATATCATTGAGGCCTGGATCCTGACTTATTACTTGAGGTAATTGTTCATTCAGTTGTATTTGTTGAGGGCTTACCATGAGCAGAGTAAAAGATGCTCAGTAAAATGGGCATGATGATCATGTTGGATTGCTGGGAAGTAACAGCTGTAGGAAAGTCATTCCGGTTTGTGACAATCAGGAATGGGATTGTATTTAGAAGACTTCAGAGAGTAATTGATTCCATAAACCACAAATGCAAACGCTTTCAAAGCAGCAGCTATTTCCAGCCCATTCCTGAGCACAAAAGACAGTACTCCCTTGTGTACCCTTGCAAACCCTCCCACATGGAGGATTATGGCATTAGTTGTGTTCAAAAGAAGGTGCATATTATGAGCTGTAAATAATCTGGGGCCACCTTTTATTGTAGCAGGCATATCCCACAATATTGCCATAATGTATTCTCAAAAATGCAGTGGATTTAAGTATGTTTTCTTGTAGACTTGCATTCATATAGTTAGGTTCTGTTCCCAGAATCAAGAAACCTCTCTTTCCACCTCTTTTGATCTTATGTTTTCCTCATCCCCTTGCACATAAGGTCTCCTCCCATCCCCAGAATTTGTATTTTTGAAAATAGAGAAGCAGAATGGCCTAATGGATAGAGGAAGGCCTGGGAGTCAGAAGGACCTGGTCTCTAATCCCGACTCCTTCACTTGTCTGCTGTATGATCTTGGACAAGTCGGTTAACTTCTCTGGACCTCAGTTACCTCACTATAAAATGAGGATTAAGACGGTGAGCCCCATGCAGGATGAGAGCTGTGTCCAACTTGATTAGCTTGTGTCTACTTCAGCACAGAGTATATTGCCTGGCATACAGTAAATGCTTAACAGATGCCATTAAAAAAACCCAAACAAACAAGGAAAGGGTGCCCTTCAAGATATACACCATTGCCAGTCGAATAGGAACTGAAAAATGTTTCCGGGTTTCCAATTTGAACCATCCCAGCGGCCTGATGCCGGTTTCCGTCCCCTCCTCTGTGCCCCAAGCAGGAGGAACCGTCTCCCCATCAGCTTGGCTGACCAGCTCCCAAATTTTCCTCCTCCCTGCGTGCATCTCCTTCCATTGTTCTCTGACAGAGAGAACCAAGTTGCTTCTAGTGTTTCTCCCTGGAAGCATACAGCCAGGGTGTAGTAGAAGGTCAGAGCCTAAAGAGGGGAGGCCAGAGGAAAGGAAGGGGCAGCAATCCCCTCCCAAGCCTACTTCCCCTGCCCTTCCATTGGTTGTTCACTGACTCGGCCATCCCAGAGAAGCTGGGCTGCAGCTCAGAGAATGAGTTGTGGTAAAGAGAGGGGGAGGTGGCTTCTCCACTTTGAACGGAGGCAGCCCAGATAATAATAGTTGTGATATTTGTTAAGCACTTATTGTGTGCCAGGCACTGTAAGTGCCAGTGGGGTAGATACAAGCAGATTGGGTTGGACACAAACCTTTGTCCCACAAGAGACTCACAGTCTCAATCCCCATTTTACAGACGAGGTAACTGAGGCACAGAGAATTGACTTGCCTAAGGTCACACAACAGGCAAGTGGTGGAGCTGGGATTAGAACCAATGACCTTCTGACTCCCAGGCCCATGCTCTATCCACTACGCCATGCAGATGGATGTAGGATAAAGGGGGCCTGGCTGCTCATCAATGAATAGTGGAAGGGAGCTTCTCAGCTCCTCCTGGAGGCAACTTAGTTTCGGGGCAGAATGTAAGGAGTAGCCCAAGTTCAGGAACGGGAACAAGGGTGAGCAGGAGCGCCAGGGGAGTGCGGCTTATCTGACTGGTGATGGCACAGATCAGCCTGGGATGGAAGAAACAGGCCCGCTGCAAGTTGGTGAATGGGAGGTGACAGGGTTGGGGAGGGAAGAGTGGCATCTTTGGAAGGGATACCACCCCTATTATCCCATTCCAGTCTTTTCTGCCTTTGTCCCACAAGCCTTTTGGTTAGAGAAGTTGAACTGCAGCTCACTGAATGATTGTTAGTGGGGTGGGAATTGACTTGCCTGCCTGTTTCCTCTCATGTCCTTGACCCATACTGACTGCTGCTTTCTATAGGGGTGAAGACCACAGGCATCCATATCGCTTCTGTCTATTCGACTTTAAAAGCAACATAGCTGACAGGATTCTTCACCTCTGAAAGCCGTTAAAGGAAGGCACTTGTCTTCAAAGCAACCTGGCTGTTGGGAGGTTTTAGTCATAATCAGTAGTATTTTTGAGCACTTATTCTGTCAAGATCACTGTAGTAAGCACTTGGGAGGACACAGTAGAGTTAATAGACATGATCCCTACCCTCAAAGATCTTCAGGGTAGAGGAACTGTAGAGCCTGGAGTCCTACAAGGGGTTGGAACAGTGGGGTAAGAACAACCTAAAAGCTCCCTGTTGGACACTGCTGCTTTAAATGATAGGAAATGCAGCCAGGATACTAAAATCCCACCTTCTGCAAGAGGCCTTCCTTGGCCAAGCCCTTATTTTCCCCTTTTGTCTCTCCCTTATGCATCATCTGTGCACTTGGGTCTGTACCGTTTTAGCACTTGATATTGATCTCACCCTCAGCTCCACATCCTTTATATACATAGCCATAATTTATGTAATGTCTGGCCCGTCCTCTAAACTATAAGCTCCTTGTGAATGTCTTCCAATCCTGTTGTACTGTACTCTTCCAAACAGTACAGTGCTCTGCACATAGTAAGATCTCAATAAATACCATCGATTGATACTAGGATGATTGCAAATCTGAAGGTTGGACATTTTAGTTTTAGAAATGCCAAGCAGTTTTGAGGGCTTGATGTTGTAATCAATATGACACATGGAGATTTTGCAGGCTTCACAGAGCATTTTTGAGAAGGTTGTCAGTGTTTTACATAGATCATTAAATGTTCAATGTAAAACTGTCCCTTTAAGAGGGACTGAAGCAAGTTTATAGATGGTTTTTGAGCCTTCATTCGCGTCGATGGTACAGATCTCCATAGAAAGAGTCAGTTTGTAGATCTTGAATTTATTAGAACTTTGTGCTGGTTTTATAGCTTCTTAAATGGATTAAAAGGCAATTTAGGTACAAATTTATTGTATGGAGTTTATTTTTTCTTTTCTGTCCCACAGCCCTCACTTATTAACTGAAGTTAGAATTCAATTTAAGAAATTAGGTAACTTTTTTTCTACACCCATGTGCTGTTGCCGATTGGTTTTTAGTATGTAAAATTAATCAGCAAAGCTTGTCAACAGTGCATTTGTGCCCTGGTTATTAGCATTTTCTTCAGATTTTCATTGAATTATATTGCACGGATCCAAATTACAGAGAAGCATTTTCATCAGAAGAACATTAGACCTCTTCTCTTTTGCGTGGTCCCCTAGGGTGCTGCAACTTACTTTCAGAAATCGTGGAGGGGGAAACAACTTCTCTAGTGCTAATTCTCTGCTGGAAACCATTTTTGGTGAATGACTATCACTCTACGGCTGCCGGTTTTCTTGCCTCTCCTTAGTTCTCCAGGATTCCTCTCTCACGTGTGTTGGGGGATGTGGAAGAGGATTGAGACAGTGGTGGCCATGCTGATGGCAGAGTCATTGGAACCACTCCTATCCGTTACCAAGACCTGCCGGTTTCACCACTACAGTATCGCCAAGATCCGCCTTTTCCTCTCCACCCAAACGGCTACCTTACTGATACAGGCTCTCGTTATATCCCGGCTAGACTACTGTGTCAGCCTTCTCTCTGACCTCCCTTCCTCCTCTCTCGCCCCGCTCCAGTCTATTCTTCACTCCGCTGCCCGGCTCATCTTCCTGCAGAAACGATCTGGGCATGTCACTCCCCTTCTTAAACAACTCCAGTGGTTGCCTATCAACCTCCGCTCCAAACAAAAACTCCTCACTCTAGGCTTCGAGGCTCTACGTCACCTTGCCCCTTCCTACCTCTCCTCCCTTCTCTCTTTCTACCGCCCACCTCGCGCGCTCCGCTCCTCTGCCGCCCACCTCCTCACCGTCCCTCGGTCTCGCCTATCCCACCGTCGACCCCTGGGCCACGTCCTCCCGCGGTCCTGGAACGCCCTCCCTCCTCACCTCCGCCAAACTGATTCTCTTCCCCTCTTCAAAACCCTACTTAAAACTCACCTCCTCCAAGAGGCCTTCCCAGACTGAGCTCCTCTTCCCCCTCTACTCCCTCTGCCACCCCCCCTTTACATCTCCGCAGCTAAACCCTCTTTTTCCCCTTTTCCCTCTGCTCCTCCACCTCTCCCTTCCCATCCCCACAGCACTGTACTCGTCCGCTCAACTGTATATATTTCCATTACCCTATTTATTTTGTTAATGAATTGTACATCGCCTTGGTTCTATTTAGTTGCCATTGTTTTTACGATATGTTCTTCCCCTTGACTCTATTTATTGCCATTGTTCTTGTCTGTCCGTCTCCCCCGATTAGACCGTAAGCCCGTCAAATGGCAGGGCCTGTCTCTATCTGTTGCCGACTTGTTCATCCCAAGCGCTTAGTACAGTGCTCTGCACATAGTAAGCGCTCAATAAATACTATTGAATGAATGAATGAATGAATACAGTCTATTCAGGGGGAGAGCTGGGACATAATTTTCCTCCTACCTTTAACCCCCTGTAATGTCCCTCTGCTGACTTGTCAGCCCTAACTTCTTCCCAGCATTAGAATCAGACTCAGTATGCTTAACTGAAAACACAATGAGCCGGGATATTTTATTTTCTACTTGAATATTTCCCAAATGTTTCCCCTTGAGGTACTCCCAAATAAGGAATAACATGCTTCAGAAAGTATTTATTGAGTAAAATGCATTTAAGAAAAAAAAAAACAAACCTTTCCATATAGCTTTTTGATTTATTGTAGGAGAGGGTCTGAATGGGTTCCGAAAATTGTCTAACTACTGACCTTAAAAACTGGCTTTATGTTTTTCCACCATTCATTGAATTGTATTTATTGAGTGTTACTGTGTGCAGAGCACTGTACCAAGCACTTGGAAAGTACAATTCGGCAACAGATAGAGACAGTCCCTACTCAATGGGCTCACAGTCTAGAAAAGCCACATGGCTCATCTTTTCTTCCTCCCATATCCCTACTCCTACACCCCACTTGAAGAAAGCATTTGAATTAGGTGTCCTTAATCAAAACTGGACAAAGCATTTAAATTGGATATCCTTAGTCAAGCAATCAGTCAGTGTTATTTATTGAATACTTATTGTGTGCAGAGCATGGTGCTAAGCACTCGGGAGGGTACAATATAGCAGAGTTGATTGGTTCCTTCCCTCTCCACAAGGAGCTTACAGTTTAGAGGACTTAATATATAATAGCTCCTCCACTCACTGACTGAGTCACATGGGGCTTAAAAGTAGAATTAATAGAAAACATTCAGCAATCTTCCCATCAGTGGCACCATCCAATTCATACCCAACACACTGCTTGATAGGGATGGAGAAGCAGTGTTGCTTAATGGATAGAGTACAGGCCTGGGAGTCTGAAAGACCCAGGTTCTAATCCCGGTTCTGCTACATGTCTGCTGTGTGATCTTGGGCAGGTCATGTCACTTCTAATAATAATTTAAAAAAAAATGTTGGTATTTGTTAAGTGCTTACTATGTGCAGAGCACTGTTCTAAGCGCTGGGGTGGATACAGGGTAATCAGGTTGTCCCACGTGACGCTCACAGTTAATCCCCATTTTCCAGATGAGGTAACTGAGGCACAGAGAAGTTAAGTGACTTGCCCACAGTCACACAGCTGCCAAGTGGCAGAGCTGGGATTAGAGCCCATGACCTCTGACTCCCAAGCCCAGGCTCATTCCACTGAGCCACACTGCTTCCCTACTTCTTTGCTTGTTACCTCATCTGTAAAATGGGGATTGACTGTGAGCCCCATGTGGGACACGGACTGTGTCCAACCTGATTAGCTTGTATCTACCCCAGTATTTAGTATAGTGCCTGGCACATAGTAAACGCTTAACAAATACTATTAAAAAGAAATAGTGTTCCTGTGGCCTCTGGATAGGTTTGTGGCTGCGGGCCTGTCCACCACAGCTCCATTTTGGACCCTGCCATGGGTGTCTCCTGCTGGAAGTCCTTGAGGAAAGCTGGTTGGCCAGGGAGTTTCAGCTCCATGTGATCTGGAGTTTTGCTTCCCTCTGCATGGTCTGGACCTTTTCAATATGACATCCCTACCTGTCACCTAAGAAAGATCTTAAATTTACTTTTCTTTATTGCCCTGCCTTCCTCCTACCCACTTAGTCAAAAAACATGAAGTCAGATGAGTCAGTTGAACCAGTGGTATTTATTGAACACTTACTCCGTGCCCAGACCTGTACTAGGTGCTTGGAAGAGAACTGTACAGTAGAGTCGGTAGACATATTCCCTGGCCCCAAGGAGGAGGGAGGAGGAGGGAGTGTGTTAAACACTCGGGTTAAAAAAAAAAGCCTAGTCAGTGATGAGATTGAGCAGATTGTTAATTGAAGTTTTAGGACAATCACAGGGTTTCATGCTATTATTGACATCTAGTACAACCGATAAAAATTGGCTTCATACCTTTAACTCAATATAAACTTTGATTTTGGATATTGTAGACACAGTTATTCAGCAGAAAAATAGACAACCTTCCTTTTCTTTTTGCAGAATGATGAAAATGACTCATTGCAAGAAATGCAACTCTCCTTGCCACCAAGTCCAGAAGTAGAGGATGTCGATCCTGTGTATAAGGTAGAGTCAGTGGTATTGTGTTTTTATTTAAACTATTGCTTATACTAAATGTTTGATAACCCATGAATGCACAGATGAGAATACTCTATAACCTATATATTGAAGAAATTATAAAAATCTTTGAGAATGAGACGATTACTCTCTTTTTGCAAGGCTATCAGGTAATTCTCTTCCCAGTTCCCAATCTGTTTTGCTTGCATCCTGCTTTGGTTATCCCGACTGCTTCTAGACTATAAGCTCCTTGTGGGCAGGGTACATGTCTACCAGTTCTATTATGTTGTACTCTCCCAAGAGCGCAGTACAGTGTTTGCACACGGTAAATGCTCAATCAATATAATCAACTGATTGACTAGCATGAATCTGGTCCACTCCCCTGACTCCTGATCGGTAGATCGAACTTCCTTCTTCAACAGGAAAGGTCCCTGTTCTGGGAATTGACTCTAAAGCTCCGGGACAAGAAGGATGAGCCTAATTATGTACGTGTGAGAGGGACATACCGGCCAGTTATTGCTGGCCATGGTACCAGAAATCTCCCTTCCTCTGCACTATTTTATCTTTCCTCACCCAACCCTCCTGTAATCATGTGCCTCTGTTCACATCCCTTACTCGTATAAAATTGAGGCACAATTCTGGGGAATTCTGGTGAAGATCGGGTCTCCGACCGTCGTTCGGGAACAGACTTCCTACTTAATAACATTAGTTACAATATTTTCTCATTACATCATGCCAGCTTGTACAGTTTTGACTTAGTATTATAACCAAGAGCATTTGCCCATGTTGTAACCTGAATTTCACAAAATTTAGGACCTCTGAACATTCGAATATACCCAAAGTGTGGAGAGCTGAGAGATGGTGGAAATGAGTCTCTGCCACCTCTCAGCTTTAGGACTCTAAAGAGGATCTCTGCTCCTCTTGCTTTCAGGACTTTCTGAATAGCTGCTCACTTTACATGTCCCACCTTCTGGTATATTTCTTGAAGACAAAAAACAGAAACAGAACCTCAGATCATTCTATCTAAAGGGCCCTAAGATGTTTTCATTTTAAAATAGTTGGCAAATGTGTGCTCTGTGAAAGTGAGGAATACTGTATTTTCATTTTAGTGACCCTCACTGACCTGCAGACTAATTGAAGGTGGAATAGTGACACCTTTAACATATATATGAAACTTCTTTTCCGATCGTGGAGAGGTAATGAGTTGTATCCTTCTATAGAGTACCCAAGGATCAATCGTTTCTATGCTTATCTCTAGTAATCTTCATAAAGCAGTCAGCCAAGAATGAAACAATAAAAGTATTGATATTTTGAGGGCAACTAGAAGCTGGTGCTAGTTAGATATTGAAAGTATCAAGCTATCACCTTTTTTTGGTGAACCTAAGAACATGAGAATTGTCAGCCTTTGTGAGATCAGGGTTTGATATACACCAGTTTTTTTTTCTCTGATAGCATCAGAAGATCTTGCAGCCTTATTTATATTAATGTCTATCTCCCCGCCTAACTGAAAATTTGTTCCGGGCAGAGAATGAGTCTGTTATATTGTCTTAGTGCTTTGCATATAGTAAGTGCTCAATAAATAGTCTCATATTTAAGAGTGTCTATATGACCAATTTCTGACTTAAGAAGTTTGGAGTTAAACCACAAGGCACTTAGACTTATAAATTCACACCCTGTTTCAGCTTTTCAACACTGGTTTTCTCTATGGTTCTGAGGTGGTGGGTGGTGGGAATATACAGGAGCAGGAGGAAAGAGGAGAAGCAGGAAAGCCATGGTGGAGTAAAAGAGAAACGAGGGTCGAGGGAGAAAGGAACAGAAAAGGCCAGAGAGTGGTGGGGGTGTTAATCTAATTGCTAGGGAGGGTTGAAGTACCCTTTTTGCTTCAGGTGAAGTAAAAATCAGATTTGTTTTCCTGGAACCTTGCTGATTAAATATAAATAAATTAATTTAGTTGTATTACTCATCTGCAATTGAGTACACAATTCTGGTTTTTGAAAAAATAGGGCATCTGACTGTGGTTCTGGGACCATTGCTTCATTTAATAATCATTTAAGAAAATTGGTTTTCACTTCCAACATTTTGACTAAAGGCACAGTTTTCAGGAATCGGTTAAGTCATTAGTCTGAGGACTGTCTGTACTTCCAACATACCTAAATTATCCTGCTAATAATCCATTCTGGACCCAATTTCCATGAATTTATCAATTTTTCTTGAACCTAATGATTTTTTTCTGCCTACACAAACTGCCCATGCTAATGAATTGTTTCCCTTTTTCATAGTTCTACCATATCTAGATAAAATTTATATGGACATTTATTACACTTCATTATGCTCAGTTCTACTTGAAGGGGGCAAATTTAGTTGACTCACAATTTAACGTAAAAAAAATTGTTCCCAATATGTCTTTGAAAAGCTCATTTTAAGCCTTCTTCTTCCTGTCCTTTCTTTCACACTTGTGACAAACATGCAAAGGGAATTATATCGATAAAAGTTAAGCCGATGATTTATCTGGCAACATAGCGTAATGGAAAGAGCATGAGCTTGAGAGTCAGAGGACCTGGGTTCTAATCCTGCCTCTGCCACTTGTCTGCTCTATGACCTTGGACAAGTCATTTATCTTCTCTGTGTCTCAATTCCCTCATCTATAAAATGAGGATTAAGACTGGGAGCCCCAAGATTGAGATGGACTGAGTCCAATCTGATTATTTTGTACCTACACCAGTGCTTAGTACAGTGCCCAGCACATAGTAAGTGCTTAACAAATACCATTTCCCTTTAGACTGTAAGCTCCTTCTGGGAAAGGAATATATCTACCAACTCTTGTATTATACCCTCCCAAGTGTGTAATACAGTGCTCTGCACACAGTAAGCACTCAATAAATATGATCGATTGATCTTACCAGACCGAATAAGAAATTCAGAGGTGAGTAGAATTGTACATTGTACCTTTCCTCAAATTATTTCCTAGATCTCTCAATTCCTCCCTAAATCTACTCCTTCCACCTGTGCTTCTGACCCCATCCCTTCATGCCTTTTTTAAACACTTCCCCCTCCCTTCTTCCCTCCTTGACTGCTAACTTCAACTGTTCGCTCTTTAGTGACTTCTTCCCCACTGCTTTCAAACATGCTTATGTATCCTCTATCCTAAAAAACCCTCCCTCTCCCCCCCCCCCGGCCCTCTCCAAATATCGCCCCATCTCTCTCCTACTATTTCTCTCCAGACTTTGGGAGGAAGTTGTCTATACCTACTGTCTCCACTTCCTATCCTCCAATACTCTCCTAGATCCCCTGAAATCTGGCTTCCACCCCCTTCATTTCACAGAATCAGGCCTCTCTAAGGTAAGCAATGACCTTATCTCTTCAGATCTGATGGCCTCTACTCCATCGTAGTTCTCGTAATCCTCTCAACCATCTGTGACATGGTAGACCACCCCCTTCTCCTTGAAACTGTATCCAACCTTGGATTCAATGACTCTGTCCTCTTTCGTTTCTCTTACTATCTCTGACTGCTCCTTCTCAGTCTCTTTTGCTAGTTTCTCTGCCTCCCACCCTCTGACAGTAGGGGTCCTTCAAGGCTCAATTCTAGGTCTCCTTCTGTTCTCCCTCTATACCCACTCCCTTGGAGAACTCATTTGCTCCCATGGCTTCATTTACCATCTCTATGCAGGTGATTCCCAACTCTATAGATACAGCCCTGACCTCTCTCTTTCCCTTCAATTTCACATTTCCTCCTGCCTTCAAGACATATGTACTTGGATGTCCTGCTGACACCTCAAATTAAACATGTCCGAAATTGAACTCCTTATTTCCCCATCCAAACCCTCTCTTCCTCCTGTCTTTCCCATCCTGTAGACAAACACCACTCTTCCCCCTGTCTCAAAAGCGTGTAACCTTGGCATTGTCCTCAAGTCATCTCTTTCATTCCACCCGCATATTTAATCTGTCACCAAATCCTATCAGTTCTACCTTCCCAGTGTCGCCTAAAGTCAGCCCTTTTCTCTCCATCCAAACTGCTGCCATGCGGATCCAAGCCCTTATCTTATCCTGCCCTAACTACTGCACCTGCATCCTCGCTGACCTCCCAGCCTCCTGTTTCTCCACCTTCCCCCCCCTCCCCCACAAACCTCACACCAATTCGTACCTCACGTACCTCACTCTGCTCCACGGATCATTTATTAACAGAAACAGTCAGTCCATGTCTCCCCACTCCTCAATGGCTGCCCATCCACCTCCACATCAAACAGAAAGAAACTCCTCACTATCAGCTATAAAGCATTCAATCAACTCACTCCCTCCTACCTCACCTCACTAATCTTCTACTGGTGTACAACTACTATACTCCACTCATCTAGTGCCAGCTTATTCACTGTGCCCCGATCTCATCTATCTCCCTACTTACCCTTTTCTCACATCCTCCCCAACCCTGGAACTCCCTCTCCCTCCATATATGCCAGATCACCATTCTTCCCACCTTCAAAGTATTATTAAGGTAACATCTCCAAAAGACCCTCCATGATTAATCCCTCTTGTCCCTGGCTCTCTCTCCCTTCTCCATCATCTTGGATCTGTGACCTTTGGACAGTGGATATTTTCTCCCACCCTCAACCTCATAGCACTTATCTACAAATATTTACATTAAATTATATATTATAAATTACTAATTCATATTAATGTCTGTCTTCCCCTCTAGAGTATAAGTTCTTTATAGCCAGGGAACCTGTCTGCTAATTCCCATGTATTGTACTCTCCCAAGTGCTTAGTATAGAGCACTGTAAAGTGCTCTGCACGTAGTAAGCACTCAATAAATTCCATTGATTGATAGATTTATTTTGAGCCAAAAGGAAAGCTCCCATTACAAGCTTACCTCACTTATAGTCACCCAATATTAAACACCCACACACACACACACACACACCCAGTTTTCCTTCATATTCAAAGAAGACGCCAGTGACAGTGAAATTCATTCCTGGGTGTCTGTGTGATTGCAAGTCCAACCCACCTCAGTGCAGTAGAAGCCATTTCAGGTTGCATCCAGTATTGTTTGAAAGCTTACCCTGCATTACAGCGATCTTACAGTATAACAACCTTGTAAACCCAGCATGGGCAGGGATTGTGTCTATTGCTGAATTGTCCTTTCCAAGTGCTTAGTACAGTGCTCTGCACAAAGTAAACGCTAAATAAATATGATTGAATGAATGAATTTGCTTGATGCCTTACGCTGTGCCCAGGCCTGACTAGACCTAGTGAAGTAGCTGAGCACTGTAGGTAAATATATTCCTTCTGCTTTCTCTCCTCCTGGAGGAGATTAAGCAATCAACAATGAATTGACCTTGGAGGAAACTCTGCCCACATTGTATGTCAGCTTTTCATGGTGTTGATGACACCGTCAGAGCAGATAATCAAGGAGATGATTGAACTGAGAAGACAGCTTACTTAGCTCATTAATAGCCACATCATCCATTTCTAAATTGGGTCTCATTGTGAGGAATCAGTGTCCAAAGAGTTCAACAGTCCAGTGCATCAATGCCAGATGCTGAAAAAGAAATAAAGATTTCCTCACCACCCACTGAAATCTGGAGAATAATATTAATGCTATTTAATGCTACAATATGCTCAGCATTGTACTAAAACCTGGGGAATATGCAAAGGTAACCAGTTTGGATAATCCGTTTAATCCCTGTCCCACATAGGATTCACAGTCCACAAGGGAGGAAGAACAGGTATCTTATCCACATTTTAACACTGAGAAAAGTGAAACCCAGGGAGTTTGTGACTTTCCCAAGGTAACACTGCAGATAATAATGATAATTATGGTATTTGTTAAGCAGTTACCATGTGCCAGGCACTGTACTAAGCAATGGAGTAGTTACACGCAAATTGTATTGGACACAGTCCTATCCCACATAGGACTCACAGTCTCAATCCCCATTTTACAGATGAGGTAACTGAGGCATAGAGAAGTAAAGTGACTTGCCTGAGGCCCACAGAACAGACAAGTGGCAGAGACAGGATTAGAACCCATCACCTTCTGACTCCCAGGCCCGTGCTGTATCCACTACATCATGCTGCTTCCCCTAGGTAGTAAAGCCTGCACTGGAACCAAAATGTCTTGACTCCCAGTTCCATGCACCTTCTCCTAGGCCATGATGCTTTTCAAATGTCTTGTATGAATTTTCAAGAAAGTGGATGAACTTACAAAGGTAATGGAAAAAAGTCAACTCTAATCGAGAGAGGAGTTTAAAGATGTTGTGAGACGTTCCGAGGGAGTTAGCCTGTAAGAGTTCTTTAGAGAGAAAAGAAGTCTGAAGTTCAATCCAAGTGGGACAATTCTTCCCAGAAGTTGAAAAGCCATAGTTAGCAGAACAAATTTCTATTTTTGCAGTCACGTGGAAGTCATATTACAACTGCTGTGATATTATGATTTGAATTATTTTAGTAAAGTTTACTAAAGTATATGGCATAAAAAGGAATTTCATATTAGTTTACAAAAGATTGTGGAATGGCTCCCAATTTATAAAATGTAAATCCATGGGGAAAAAGTACCCCCAAACCAAAATACAAGTATATTTTCAAGGTACATAATCCAGTTGTATTATGTGGTGTGCCTGAGTCATTAACCTGTATCTAAAAGAGAAAAATAAAATAATTATTTTCATTAAGGAAGATAGCCCTTGTTTAAGGCATGACTCTTCTTTATCTTTTTAATTAGTGCAAATTAAAAATATTTGTTTAGTATCTATCAAAGTGCTTTCTTTTTCATTCAATAGTATTTCAGATGTATTTACTGAATGCTTATTGTGTGCATAGGACTGTACTAAGCACTTGGAGGACTATAATGCAATAAAATCGGTAGACGTGTTCCCTGCCCACAAGAAGCTCGCAGTTTGGGGTGGGGAGGCAGACATTAAAAAAATGTACATAAGTCCTGTGGGGCTGAGAGTGGGGTGAATATCAAGTGCTTAAAAGGTTCAGATCCAAGTGCTTAGGTGACAAAAAGGGAGAGCAGGCAGGGAAAATGAGGGCTTAGGAAAGGACTTTTGGAGGAGATGTGATTTTAATAAGGCTTTGAAGGTGGAGAGAGTGGTGGTCTGTTAAATATGAAGGGGAAAGATTTCCAAGTCAGAGTGAAGACGTGGGCAAGAAGTAGGTGGTGAGATAGATGAGTTCGAGGTACAGTGAACCAGAGTACAGTTAGAAGAATGAAGTATGCGGACTGGGTTGTTGTAGTAAGTCAGTGAGGTAAGGTAAGAGGGGGCGAGCTGATTGAGGGCGAGCTGTCTGATGCAGAGTTGGATGGGCAACCACTGGAGATTCTCAAGGAGTAGAGAGATAGGGACTGAAGTTTTTTAGAAAAACGATCTGGGCAACAGAATGAAGAATGGATTAGAGTGGGCAGAGACAGGAGAAAGAAAGGTCATCGAGGTGGCTGTTGCAATAGTCAAGGTGGGATGTGACTGGTGTTCCGATCAGCATAGTAGCAGTTTCAATGGAGAGGAAAGGGTGGATTTTAATGAGGTTATGAAAGTAGAACTGGCAGGATTTGGTGACAGATAATAATAATAATGTTGGTATTTGTTAAGCGCTTACTATGTAATAATAATGATGTTGGTATTTGTTAAGTGCTTACTATGTAATAATAATGTTGGTATTTGTTAAGCACTTACTATGTGCATAGGAGTGTTCTAAGGGCTGGGGTAGATGCAAGGTAATCAGGTTGTCCCATGTGAGGCTCACAGTCTTAATCCCCCTTGACTTGCCCACAGTCACACAGCTGACAAGTGGCCGAGCCAGTATTCAAACCCGTGACCTCTGACTCCCAAGCCCAGGCTCTTTCCACTGAGCCACGCTGCTTCTCCATGTGCCAAACACAGGTAGTCAGGTTGTCCCATATAGGGCTCAGAGTCTTCATCCGCATTTTACAGATGAGGTAACTGAGGCACAGAGAAGTAAAGTGACTTGCCCAGGGTCACAGAGCTGACAAGCAGTGGAGCTGGGATTAGAACCCGTGACCTCTGACTCCCAAGCCCGAGCTTTTTCCATTGAGCCATACAGCTTCTCATGGAATATTTGGGTTAAAAGAGAGATGAGTGGAGGATAATACCAAGGTTACAGGCTTATGAGATAGGTAGGATAGTGGTGTTGTCTGCAGTGATGGGAATATCAAGGAGGGGCAGGTTTTGGGTAGGACGATGAAGTGTTTTGTTGTGGAAATGTTTAGTTTGAGGTATTGGTGGGAGATTGAAGGCACTGGAGTATTGAAGGTATTGGGATATTGAAGGCACATGTCGAAGAAGCCTTCCCTGTCTAAGCCCTCCTCTCCTCTTCTCCCACTCCCTTCTGCATCACCCTAACTTTATTCATCCCCCTCCCAGCCTCACAGCACTTATGCACATATTGTAATTCATTTATAATAATGTGTGTCTCCCCCTCTAGACTGTAAGCTCGTTGTGGGCAGGGAATGTATCTGTTATATTGTACTCCTCCAAGCACTGTGCTCTACAAATAGTAAGCGCTCAGGAAATACGATTGACTGACTGACATCCTGGTAGAGATGATATGAAAGCAGAAGGAAATGTGAGGTTGCAGAGAAGGAGAGAGTTCAGGGCTGGAGATGTCGATTTGGGAATCATCAGTGTAGAGATGGTAGTGGAAGCGATGGGAATAAATTAGTTAGAGGGAGTGGGTATAGGTGGAGAATAGAAGGGGACCCAGAACTGAGCCTTGAAGGACTCTCAATGTTAGATGGAGGGAAACAGGAGAAGAGGAGCCTGCGAAAGAAACTGAGGAATGGCTAGAGATATAGAAAAAGAACCAGAAGAGGACAGGGTCAGTGAAGTCAAGGTTGAATAATGTTTTAAGGGGAACGGGGTAGTCTGCAATGTTTTTGCTTTCAGAATAGCTGCCAGCTACCAAAAATCTTTGGTTTTTTTGTATTGAGAGCTTCTGGAGCCATGGCAAAAATCCTGGGACCAGTCCAGAGGCTTTTATAGCTTGATAAAATTCTTGGTGGCAAGCTATCTTCTCCTGTTCCCAACTTTACTCACCTTTGAATTCATACAGCAATGTTAGAGAATGGGCCCGGGAGTCAGAAGGATCTGGGTTCTCATCCCTGCTCCTCCGCTTGTCTGCTTATGAACTTGGGCAAGTCACTTAACTTCTCTGGGCCTCAGTTACCTCATCTGTAAATTAGGAATTAAAACTGTAAACCCTGGGCTATGGACTGTGTCCAACCTGATTACGTTGTAGGAACCCCAAGGCTTAGTCCAGTGCCTGGTAAACGCTTAACAAATGCCATATAAAACAAAAAAAAAAGATATTCCCTTTTTATCATGAATGGTTGTATCATGCGGTATTTTTTCCCATTAGATGTATGTGATATAAATTGGGTTCCATTCCAAAACCTCTAGAAAACTATGCATTTCCTTTATATGCTATATACTGCTACAAAATTATTGTTTAATTTGGTTCAATAATTCAAAACGTATCACAGAATTAAATGAGAAGTTAGAGTATATTATTGAGTTTTTCATGGTGGCTGAAATGGTAGATAGTTGTTCTGCTGATTGGAGTAATGGCTTTTTCAGTTTTAGTGAAGACTCTTTCCAATTTAGTTGAACACCACCCTTCTTCATGAAGTTCCTTGTTACAGATCAACTCCTCGTTGTCATCTCAAATTTGAACTCCTTTCATCCTCAGATTCATCTCTTTTTCTTTAATGCAAGATGTCTTTTTTCCCAGATCTCGTCTGATGGTGCCGAGTACAGTGCTCTGCACATAGTAAGCGCTCAATAAATACTATTGAATGAGACCATAACTTTTTCATTTCTTTACGCATTTTGCAGTGATACATTAGATTTTCAAGGTGTCAAATAATAAAAGTTCCCATCCCAGTTGTTTGTATTAAGGGGTGGCTTTAACCTGGAATATGTAAGCAGATTGATTCTATCTCTGGCTTATAATTATCACAGGGTGGCTGTAACCTGGAGTGTGCTTGTGTTTGTAGTAGAAGAACATTGTTATAGTTTAAATTATATGATGTTATGATTTGCTGTTCTCAAGAAGGACCAGGTCTTTTAATGCTCAACCAGTTACAGTTGCAAAAATAAAAGTTTTGTAAATATGAAGGTTAGCATTGTCCCACCTAATAGAAAGAGCACAAATTTGGAAGACAGAGAACATGGGTTCTAATTCCAATTCTGCCACATATCCTCTAGACTGTGAGTTCATTATGGGTAGGGAATGTGTCTGCTAATTCTGTCATATTCTCTCCCAAGTGCTTAGTACAGTGCTCTGCACATTGTGAGCACTCAATAAGTTCCATTGATTGATATCTGTCATGTGACTTTGGGCAAGTCACTTAATTTCTCTGTGACTCAAGTATGTCATCTGTAAAATAGGGATTAAGACGGTAAACCTCTTGTCGAACTTGGGTGTCCAGCCTGATTATTTTGTGTCTACCCCAATGCTTAGTACAGAGTAAGCGCTTAACAAATAGTGTTAAAAAAAATGGAAAAAAACCCAAACACTGCAAACCGTTCTCATGTGCTTTGTTGCGAAGTGTCTTAGAGTGGCGAAATTCTATCTGAATCTGTTCTTAGTTTTAGTATTTTCCTTTCTTGTGCTTGCTTACATCTTGTATGTATTAGAGCAGTGTTTGAAATGTCCTTGCACCTTTTGAAATGTGTTGTCTTTGAACCCAATTCCAAGGAAATCCCTTGCTAATAGTTAACTTCACGAGGGCTTTTTAAAGTAGTAGATAAAAGCAAGCATCGGGGAATTTAACTCATCCAATACACCTATCATCTAAAAGGAGATTACTCAACAATGCCTATGTGGCAAAAATATTAGAGTGGATTGCCCTTTGAAGCACCTAATAAATGATGAAAGGAAAAATATATTCCGTATGTTTTCTCGTATTTCCTTTATATATAATCTGACTTGCTTTAGTTATCAAGATTAAAACCGACCAGGTTTTAGAGTTATTTTGGTGGTTGTTTTGTTTTTGTTTTTTTCTTCTATATCTGGATGTCTTATTCCTTCTAGGTCACTCCCAAATAATAATTGGAACAAAATGTCCTTTTTGTACAGCAGATCAGTCATTCTAAATTGAGAATATGTGGCTTTAGTGGCTATCTAGTCAAAACCCGTTAAAACATAAAACCCAATTGCAAGATCAAATTCTATTGTCAAGTGTTTACTCTTTACTGTGAACTTTAAGTGTCAAGTTGCCTTTTGCACACAAATCGTAGCTCCCTTGTTTTGGGTTAGGCAAGCCAGACTGTAGCTATTAATGTGGAGCCCAGCTTTTGTCTCCTCTGTGGATTGAGTAACCCTGTAATTGAGGGAATGTAGATAGCATGGAGAATTAAATGGCACTTAAAGCTTTTTCCTTCAGAAAAACATGGTGTAAATATGATGGTCGATAGACTGTACTTAGTCCTGTTTTTCTCAGAAAAACATCTAGCCTTAGTGAAAAGCTCTGCACGTAGTAAGCGCTCAATAAATACGATTGAATGAATATGTTTTGGCAAATACATGTTTCCTTCAGAACATGGCAGGATGATAAAACTAAATATTCACTTTCTATGGAAGATCTTTTTTCATAATTAATGCTTATTTTCATACTAGGACTTGAGCACTATTTGATTTACAGCTTCACAGGGAGATAGAAAATGTATTGAACTACCTCCCTCCTCTGCCCAGAAAATTCATATTGTCTCTTTTTTCTATTATGCTAGACTGAAGATCTCCTAAATGAGATAAAGCAGCTTAAAGAAGAAGTGAAGAAAAAAGATGAAACAATTAAACAATTAGAGCATCAGCTTGTAAGTAGTTCCAGAACGCTCTAGATGGATACTTTTACAGAAAAGATGTGCTCTCATACGAGGGTATATTTTTATAGCTCCCTTGATGAAATTCTGGGCTAGGTTTTAACTTCAATTTTCTCCTTTTCCCCTGTCAGGAACATGAGGTTTTTAATTTAGACATTTTAATTTAGCAAGGGACTATCTGTATAGTTCAATTTTCAGTCAAGAGGTGAAAATCAAATATTAAGAATGAAACTTTGACTTTTTTGGGGCATCCAGGGAGCACGTCTATGAAATCTGTTGCATTATACTCTCCCTAAACCTTTAGTACGGTGTTCTGCACTCACTAAGTGCTCAATAAATGCTACTGATTGATTGATCCAGGATTTATGGAACAAGATTGACTATCTGTGGCACTGATGAGTTTTTAAATTTTCAACAGTTTCTAATCTATAATTTTTCAAGGCAAGTGTTTGCCTCAATAACACTGTTGGTAATTTAGAGAAATATTTTTCTTATCAATAGATAAGTATTTTGAAGAACACCAGATTGATAAGTTAAACCAATTTTTCATATGCAATATTGACAGCACTTTCTCTTTTTCTCCTTCATAGAATCATTCTCAAGATTATTGAAGGAGCCTCTGTTGCTCAGGGGATGTGACCAAAAAAAAGTATAAATATGCTTATTTGGCAGTATGCCATCTGGAAAAATAGCTACTGAGAGCCCCAAGACAGAAAAAAAATTCAGCAGTTAATATATTTTAAAAAGGGCATATAATTTTAATGAGGGAGGTCTTTTCTTTAGTTTTAAACAAAAGTAATCATTAGTGGTGATTCGTGGTTATCACTGTTGCTAATAACACATTAAACCTTTAATTTTCCTTCCCAACCCCAAACCAGGCTCAGCAATTCTCTTTCATGGTTTGCTTTTGACTATATAACCCCTTTTCTTGATTTTTAAAATATATCTTTTTGGGTTTATTTGTGTGGGATTTTGCCCCAGGAATATATAATTTTGTTTTTGAGACTAGCAATTTGAGTATGTGAATTGGAGAAAAAAGGAAGGTGGAGATGTATATTTTAGTGGGAATCTTCAAAAGAGCATTTGCAATTTGAGCTTGAAATACCGGACTTATGCAAAACTAAGATAAAACGTTTTTCATAGACTACAGCCACCTTTTAGCTTAATCTGTGGAATATTACTTTTTCTGACTTATACCATTTTTTTCTTGAAATCCTTTTTCCTTGTAGCAAAGGATTACATTTTTTCCCTTTACTAGTTCACCTGATTACTTCCTTACCAGTAGTCTTGGAATTTATTGACTGTACACTTATTGACTGTAATGAGAAAGAATTTTGCATTTCAACACTTCCTTTGTTTTTTCATGGAATTTTGGATATTAGTCTTCATCTCTCAGCCTCTTTGTTTCGTAGAATGTCAGGATTCCAGCATTACCAACTTTTCAGCTCTCTGTATTTTTTTCTTGTGCTGTATCATCCTTATATTGAGCTTCAGAGTTTCCTAATGCCAGCCTCCTCCCCAAATTGTGAAAGTGTATTGCCTTTCCAAATGAACTAACTTTCTTTAATAGAAACGTTTTGCCTTTTAGATATTTCTATTCAACTTTTACGTGTACAAATGACTTTATCTTTCTTTCATAGTTTTCAAATGAGAGCTTATTTCTGATTACAATCCTTATCTGCGAGCCTTTTCTCCGAGGAGCTTACAGGACTTCCACCAGGGTGAATTGTAATCTTATCGTGACAGATCATACCCCCATATAATATATGAAAAAGCTTGAGCTGAAGAGAGGTTAGGTTATTTGCTCCAAGTGAACAGCATACCCTGATTTAGTTAGGGCAGGCTGTTGTTATGAACATCAGTTTGGCTCTCCCATGTAACAAACAAAGGCAGTTTCAGAAACCATTTAGTGTGGTCTCTCCTTAATGGAGCTGAAGTCCTTGAGAGGCATGAACACTATCACAATAAGTGATTTTTTTTTTACTTTTTCATTCCCTTGATTTACAAAATTCTTCATGTGTAAAACCTTGGTTTTTATGCATTTTTGGCATTAAAAAATGAATTTTAAAAATCAGCATTATAGAGACTGGCGTTTCCAGGGAGCTCTTGTATATTCGTCTTTTGTGCTGAGCCAATATGTTTTGTGTTGCATATTCTCTCTCTGTCACTCCCTCCCAAACAGCGAAGTAGGAAAATGAAAAGCTCTGGTAGTATTATGAATTGCCCATTTTCTCAGACAGAATTCTTAGTGTTGGTGTAGCAAGACAAATAGCAGCCGTCTAGCATTATCGTTTCTTGCAGTAATCGTGGATCTTTTTTTTCTAGTTGGTTCCTCAAGGAAGGGAATTTACTTTCCTACTGGGCTTTATAACTAGTTGTTATGGCAACTCACTAGCTTCATGTGGAGGAGAAATGTATTTTAAAGATGAATGGACTTTTCACATTTTTGGTCTATGGTTATTTAAGAGAATCCTAAAATGTATTGCCTTTCCAAACCCAGATTTTCACAAAACAAAACATTTATTAACTGTTCTAACCAAATGTATGCATAAATATATTTGGAGTGAATAGGATGTTTAGTGATGATTGCTTTCTAGATATCTGTATATACAGTGACTGTCACCCTAAGACTTCCCTTTCTACTATGAGCAATTGCAAAGGTTAGCACTAAATGCCCCAAAATATATATATACATATATATGTATATATATATATGTATATATATGTACAAAGATGTCCAAGCTGTATATATATTTGTCCCCCCAAAATTGAGAAATAATGATTTTGATCAATAATTAAAACCAATTTTTTTTTTTTTGTGTTAAGACTGTGGGGTGCAACTGCCAGAAAGAGAGCCCAAAATCTAAAGGAGACAAATGCATATTATTGGACAAATATACCCAGACATCCTGGAGAAGAAGTTCTGTGAGTAGCACTTGATCTTTATCCTTTCATGCTTGCTCCCTTCCCATACAGTTTTGCTTCATTCTTTCATGCCAGGCCCTGATAGTTTGGGCTGTTTTATTGCTGCATCTCTTATCTCTTTCTTTCTTCGTCTTTGTCCTCTTCCCCCTAGTTGTGTCTGTGTGTCATCAAAAGCTTTTATCGTGAGTCCTGTAGAGATCGTCCTTGCATTTTGATATCTTTGCCGTTCCGCACCTTTATATAGCCAGACTTATACGGGGGACTAGCCTGCACATGTGTAAAAAACAAAAAGAAGCCTGATCATAAAGAAACCTAGAAAGAGGTCCAAGCTTTATTCCTTCCTAGTAACCAGAAAGTACACAATATCCACTCGAAAATTATTCCCTTCATAAAGTTTTGGATGATCAGTTAGTAAAGATTAAATGGTGTTTTCAAAGTGTAACTTGATCAAATTTTTTATCTGGTTCAGTCGTACGTCCAAATTAACACATGTGAACACTGAGACGTAGATATATAGAGATATATAGACGTAGGATTTGAGAGGGGGGAATTGTTCCACTATCTATCCTCCCACAAATGCAAGCTTTTTCAGCTAGGTAGCACAGCTTAAAGAATAAAGAACCACCGTAGTTGGGGAATGTGGACACTGCAGAAGGGGATAAATGTTAGTGGGGGAAGGAGACCCATAATACTTTTTATTTAAGCACACCCCCATCCACCATTAGACCCTACTCATTTGCAGCACTTTGAGGCAGTGTGCAGAGTCATTGGTTCTCCTTTCCCTTGTTCCTTTCATCTGCCCAAAAGAGCCAAACATTTTTCTCAGCTCTCTTTTCCTGAGTGAGTGTTTTTTTGGGCCGGGAGAGAGGGGAATGGACTCTCATTTTCAAAGAAGACCTGAAGTTCACCAATCAGGTGATTATTCCTGGATTAAGGGGTTCTAGAGAAGCAGCGTGGCTCAGTGGAAAGAGCCCGGGCTTTGGAGTCAGGGGTCATGAGTTCGAATCCCAGCTCTGCCACATGTCAGCTGTGTGACTGTGGGCAAGTCACTTAACTTCTCTGTGCCTCAGTTACCTCATCTGTCAAATGGGGATTAACTGTGAGCCTCACGTGGGACAACCTGATTACCCTGTATCTACCGCAGCGCTTAGAACAGTGTTCGGCACATAATAAGCGCTTAACAAATACCAACATTATAATTATTATTATTATTATTACTTTTCATCTCATTTTTCAAACATTGACATCAGTTGGATTTCAAGCTCATTTTAAGAGGGGTCTGGCATACCCGAATTGAAAAATATATTTAAGCCTTGAAGTTTGGGTGGAAATTATTTGCTGTAATCCTTGGAGAAAATCATTTGGTGTTTGCTGTTTCCTCAAAATACATTTTTGATAACTATAAAGATTTAAAAATTCTCTGTATTCACTGATTTTATTTTTCCACAATAAGGTTACTGCAATTATATAGAATGGTATTTCTCATCTCAAAAATTGTCAATTTAGCCTGCTTGAACTTTAGCAAGAGCCCAGGAGTCTGGAACAAGACAGTGATCTGGAAAGAATATCATCCACTTCGGTTCAGGCTCCAGTAACTCGTAATATCGTTTAATGAGTACATTTCTTCTTTGGAAATATGTAAATTTGCCTCTACTGAATTCAGTTTAAGTTTGAGTTTTAAAAATCTGCTTTAATCTAAAAGAGACTAGGGATAGCTCTCCTTGTGGGTGAATGAACTCAAGTAGGAGAAAGAATCCTGGGCTAAGAATCAGGACACCAATTTCAGCCCCACCCCTGTGACTTGGGCTAGCTGAATGACTTCTCTAAGACTTTCTCCATTTGGACAATACTTGTTTATTTTGGACAATGCTTGTTTATTTGTATTCATGATGGTATTTATTAAGCACCTGCAATGTGTCAAACACTATCCGAAGCACTGGGTAGATACAAATTAATCAGGTTGGACGTAGTCCCTGTCCCACCTGGGGCTCACAGTTTAAGTAGGAGGGAGAACAGGTATTGAGTCTCCAATTTACAGTTGAGGAAACTAAAGCACAGAGAATTAAATGACTTGCCCAAGGTCATACAGCAAACAACTGGCAGAGCTGAGATTAGAACCCACGTCCTCTAACTCCCAGGCCCGTGCTCTTTCCATGAGGCCACACTGCTTCCCAACTTTATAGGGATTTTCCTAACTTTACAGGGGTATTATGAAGTTGGGAATCATTGAAAAAAGAAAGTTAACGCTAATCTTCCTACAGAAAGAGATGACGTTGGCATAATAATAATTATGATATTTGTTAAGTCCTTCCTCTGTGGTAACCACTGTAGTAAGCCCCGGGTTACATACCAGATAATCAGGTTGGGAAGAGTCACTGTCCCTCCTGGGGTTCATAGTCTTAGGGGAAGGGAGAATAAGTTTTGAGGAAATAAAGGCACAGAGAAGTTGAGTAGCTGAAGGTCACACATCAGGCCAGTGGCACAGATTCTCTGACTGCTTAAAAAAGGAATGGATCAATGTTGGGGAGGACAGGCAAGTGGGAAGCTAGGGGTTGGGAAGAGGGCTTTGGGGAGACCATAGAGGAAGGAAGCCATAAAGAGGTGGGATTTCTGTTTGTCAAATACATGTGAATTCGTCTAGACTGTCAGCTTGTTATGGGCAGGGAACATGTCTGCTGATTCTGTTGCGTTGTACTCTCTTAAGTGCTTAGTACAGTCCTCCCCACATAGTAAGTACTCAATAAATGCGACTGATTGATTGAAATCTGCAATAACTAGTGAAATTCACATTGAGAGATATATACCAAATATTCAACATTTCTGAGGAAAGATCACAGAATCATAGCTTGAGTACCATCCAGATGTTTCTGGGTTAGGCTCAATTTTAGAGAATTCCCTTTTACCCAATTATTCTGTGGTAGTTTCTTTTTAAATTGAAGTTTAATTTGGATTTTCTAAGAGACATTAATGGATAATAGTTCAAAATGGAAAATGAGTTCAGATTTAAATAGGTTATCATTTGATTTTTGTACTAAATTTAAAAGTTTAAAATAATTTTCTGAAAGAGTTTGGAATGTTGTCCCTGATAAAATTTCTAAAAACAAATCTACAAGCCGAACGAGATCATTAATGTGCAAATACGATGAGCCTCTCCAAAGAGAAATGCTATGAAAAGATGGCCAATTTTCAATGATAATAATATTAATTGTGGTATTTAATAATTTTGGTATATGTTGAGGGCTTCCTATATACCAGGAACTGTACTAAGTGCTGGGTAGATAGAAGCAAATTGGGTTGGACACATTCCATATGGGGCTCACAGTCTCAATCCCCATTTTACAGATAAGGTAACTGAGGCACAGTGAAGTGACTTACTTAAGGCCACACAGCAGACAAGTGGTGGAGCTGAGACTAGAACCCCATGACCTTCTGACTCCCAGGCCCGGGTTCTATCCACTACGCCATTTCTAGCCAGTACACCGGTTTTGTTGTTACCATGCAACAGTTCACATGTGGTGCTTCTCATATGAATGGAAGTCTGTATCTCTACTGTCATGCAGACCACATGATGAAACCAGATCCTGCCTGGGTGGATGTTGGGTAGAAAATGGGCCTAACTTGCTTTGGCTGGGCTCGAGCCAGCCACTGTACAAAATATCGTGCTGCTCTGGGCTCTCTGTGAAAGATTTGATGGTTGAGAGAATTGAGAATACTTGAGATCTGTCTTGGGAAGACTGATAAACCTCCGCAAGAAACAAAAACTTCCCACTCTAGGCTTCAAGGCTCTCCATCACTTTGCCCCCCCCACCTCTCCTCCCTTTTCTCTTTCTACTGCCCACCCCGCACACTCCGCTCCTCTGCCGCTCACCTCCTCACTGTCTCCCATTCTCTCCTATCCTGCCGTTGTCCCCTGACCCACATCCTCCCACTGTCCTGGAATGCCCTCCCTCCTCACCTCTGTCAAACTAACTCTCTTCCCCTCTTCAAAGCCCTACTGAGAGCTCCCCTCCTCCAAGAGGCCTTCCCAGACTGAGCTTCCCCTTTTCCCTCTGCTCCCTCTGCTGCCTCTCCACCCCCCGCTTCACCTCCCCTCAGCTAAGTCCCCTCTACCCCCTTTCCCTCTGCTTCTCCCCCTCTCCCGCTCCTCTCAGCACTGTGCACATTTGCTCATTTGTATATATTTTTACTACCCTATTTATTTTGTTAATGAGGTGTGTATCCCCTTGATTCTATTTATTGCTATGGTTTTTGTCTGTCTGTCTCCCCCGATTAGACTATAAGTCCGTCAATGGGCAGGGATTGTCTCTATCTGTTGCCAAATTGTACATTCCAAGCGCTTAGTACAGTGCTCTGCACATAGTAAGCGCTCAATAAATACTATTGAATGAATAAATAAACGTTAGACAAATTCCCTTTAGAAAGTTTAGTGAATTAGATTGCCACAAAATACCAAGTGAATAGAGCAATAGCGCAGTAAAGGAATATTTTTGATATGTATTGATACATTTCATGTATTGGAGATCCTACGTTTTCAATTTTCGATAGATATATTACTATACATCCTCCATCTGCTTCCTTGTGTATATCCGTGCCATTAAAGTACAGGGCAGTAGTGTGCATAGATTTTGGAAAGAAGTAGAAAGTAAATCAAACTAAGAAGAGATCGCAGTTGCCGTACTATGTCATTGAAACTTTTTCTTCACATCAGCCAGTCAAAAAGTTTTCATGTTGCCTTCTTTTTTTAAATTGTTGGCAAGTGACAGAAATCATTTCTAAAATTTTCTTTTATTACCTGAGAATACTCTGTGATGAAAGCTAAACAGGGACTCTGTCGAGCTATATTGGAAAATATGCTAAACTATTCTTGGGTTAACTTAATTTGACAATACAAAAGTAATCTTACTGTCCTTCTAAGTTAGCTCAAGCCTATTTATATTTCATAGGGTGGTTTAATATAGCAACAAATATAATGTATTGACATGAAATCATTTTTGATTTGGAAGCAGAGGACATGAAATATCTGACTTGCCGTATAAGAGGCAGTAATGGGCTATATGTTCTTGATGGAGGAATACATAAAATGAAATGATTTCAGAAAAGACCCTGGTACAGTATCTCTACTCAGCACAAAACAGAACCGAGTGGTTTTTTAAAAAATGCTTTGCTTTAAGCAGTGATTTTCCTTCCCAACCACCATCCTTCATTATGAAATAATGTTCTGAACTATGTGATATACTGGGTGCAGGAAAATAGAGTTCCAAATTGCACTTTTATGAAAGTGAAATAAAATAGTGCAGATAATGCCCCTTCTTGAATCCTGCCCTTTTTTTCAAATAGCCAACCTACAAAAAAATACTGGAACACAAAATCCGATGTCTGTCTGGAGGCATAAATTTCCTGACTTACTCAGTTTTGTGGCGGTATTAGCTCATCAACAGGGCTATAGAGTAAATTATTAAATGATTCAACTCTCAGTTATCCACTGGTGTATCATCTGTGGGAGATTTCCAACCTCCTTCCAGCTCCATGCCTGTCCTCCCATTGCACCGCCCCTTATATTCCTTGGAAATGACTCTTTTCAGTCTCCAGTGAGCAGGAGTTGACTCCCCTAATCATTTAGAGCAGCAGGGCTAATAATAATAATTATAATAATTACGATATTTGTTAAGTACTTACCATGTGCCAGGTCCTGTACTAAGCACTGGAGTGGATACAAGCAAATACGGTTGGACACAGTCCTTGTCCCACATAGGGCTCACAGTCTTAATCCCCATTTTACAGATGAGGTAACTGAGGCACAGAGGAAGTGCAGTGACTTCCCCAAGGTCACACAGCAGAAAAGTGGCAGAGTCTGGATTAGAACCCATGACCTTGTGACTCCCAGGCCCGTGCTCTATCCATTGCTCTATGCTGCTTCCCCAGCTCCATGCTGCTGCTTTCCTGTCATACAGATGGAATTCCAGCCACCTTCTCTTCACATACAATCAGGAATTTAATTGTAAGTGCCTCCTTTTCATTAGACATGGAGGGTTTTTTCCATTCATTTTTTCACCATTCATTCATTCAATAGTATTTATTGAGCGCTTACTATATGCAGAGCATTGTATTAAGCGCTTGTAATGTACAATATGGCAACACTTAGAAACAATCCCTGCCCAATAACGGACTCACAGTCTAAACAGGAGAGACAGACAGCAAAGCAAAACGGAACAAAACAAAACAACATAATCAAGGTAAATAGAATCATAGAGATATACACATCACTAACAAAATAAATAGAGTAATATAGACCTGTTACGGTACTGATGTAAAAATTCTGTATCATTTTTGCTTATATTTATTTGCATTATGAATGCTTTCTGTTAAATATAGCCACTATGGTTGTGGTATTTTGCAAGGTTTCCCAAAGATAGGTTCAGTGAAAACAAGATCCCTCTGCATTTGTCTTTTAGGATTTGTCCCTGAAAAGCTTACGGGTGCTTTTCCAGAAAACCCTGGGACCTATCCGATATGTCTGTAGTGCCTTCCCTCCATTCCCTAAGGGGTCTCTAAGTAGAGTAGCCCCCTTCCTTCCTTCCAGCTTCCTTAGACTGCAGATGAAAAACAGTAATTGGTGGAAAGAGCACGGGCCTGGGAATCACAGGCGGTGGGTTCTAATCCTAGCTCCGCCACTTGTCAGCTGTGTGACTTTGGGGAAGTTACTTAACTTCTCTATGCCGCAGTCACTTCGTCTGTAAAATGGGGATTAAGACTGTGAGCCCCACGTGGGACAACCTGATTACCTTGTATCTACCCCAGTGCTTAGAACAGTGCTCGGCACATAATAAGCGCTTAACAAATGCCAGCATTATTTTCATTATGTGACCCTTGCCCACAAGGTGCTTACGGGCTAGCACGGGAAGCAGTGTGGCCTAGTGGAAAGAGCACGGGCCTGGGAGTCAGAGGACCTGGGTTCTAATCCTGACCCTGTCACTTGTCTGCTGGGTAACCTTGGGCAAGTCACTGGACTTATCTGAGCCTCAGATCCCTTATCTGCAAAATGGGGATTCAGTACCCATTCTCCCTCCTACTTAAACTCTTAGTTCCATATGGGACCTGATTATTTTGTATATACCTCAGGACTTAGTATAGTGCTTGGCACATATTAAGCTTTTAAGAAATACCACAATTATTATTATTATTATTGTTACTACTATTATTAGAGGGAGTCTGACATTAAAATAAATTACAGAGAAAGGAATGGTAGAGTATAAGGACATGTACAGAAGTGCTCTGGGGACCTATGACAACGGTGAGCTCGTTGTGAGCAGGGACTGTGTTTATTGTTATATTGTACTCTCCCAAGTGCTTAGTATAAAGCTTTGCACACAGTAAATAATAAATACCTTATTTATTAGTGATAGCTCATTAGTGATAGTAGTGATAATAGCATTTATTGAGCACCCACTGGATGAAATGCAGTGTATTGTGTAGTTGGGAAATAAAAAACAAGTAAGTGACTAATTGCCTGCTAATAAGGAGCTAATACTTTAATGGCGGATGATTCTATATAGTTTTATATGACCTGATGAAGATGCTGGGAATTTACTGGTTGAACGCATCATGAATATGGGGGCTTTTAGGTGGATCGTGAATATGGGAAGGGCTGAGGTGGGTTAGATTTAGGAGTGAGTTCCCAGCCAGGTAAACAATGTGAGCAAGGGGGTGAGGGCAGGAAGTTGAAAGTGAACCTCAGTTGAAAGTGAGGTACAGTGAGAAGGCTACCTTGTGAGGAATGAAGACAGTAGATTAAGGAGTAAATAGGTGAAGAAAAAAATGATGCTATTTGTTAAATGCTTACTAGGTGTCAAGCACTGTCTGAAGTGCTGGGGTAGATACAAGCTAATCAGGTTGGTCACAGTCCATATCCAACATGAGGCTCCCAGTCTTAATTCCCATTTTACAGATGAGGTAACCAGGCACAGAAACATTAACTGACTTGTCCAAGGTCACACAGCAGACAAGTGATGGATGCAGGATTAGAATCAAGGTCCCAAGCCAGTGCTCTATCCACTAGGCCATGCGGCTTCACTAAATGAAGAGAGTAGGGAACATGTCTACGAACTCTGTTGTATTGTACTCTCCTAAGCACTCAGTACAGTGCTCCGCCCACAGCAAGCACTCAGTAAATACCGCTGATGATGAGGAGAGCAGATACATCAAGTGGGGTGACTTGGTGAAGAGCTTTGAAGTCTGTTGAGTTTTCGCTTGTTGCAGAGGAACACGTTGAGGAGTGGAGAGATGTATGTCAAGCGGCAGTTCAGGAAGATGATTTGTGGAGCAGCGTGAGGTATAGGTTAGAAACCGGGGAAATTAAAGTCAGGGAAACCAGTGAAGGGGTGAATATAGTAGTTTTAGTCAGGATTTAACCAGAGATTGTACAGACTGGTAGCTGTTTGGATGGAGAGTAAGTTTCAGATTTAGGAGATGTTGTGTAGGAAGGACTGGTGCTATGTGTCAGATAGAATGTGGGAGTTGAAGTAGAGCAAGGAGTCAAGGTTGTGGGCTTCTGGGACAGACAGGATGGTGGTATTGACTGAGATAAGGAAGTTAGCTATGTAGGAATAGATTTAAGGGGGAATCAATAATAATAATAATAATGTTGGTATTTGTTAAGCGCTTACTATGTGCCGAGCACTGTTCTAAGCGCTGGGGTAGACACAGGGAATCAGGTTGTCCCACGTGGGGCTCACAGTCTTAATCCCCATTTCCAGATGAGGTAACTGAGGCACCGAGAAGTTAAGTGACTTGCCCAAAGTCACACAGCTGACAAATGGCCGAGCCGGGATTTGAACCCATGACCTCTGACTCCAAAGCCCGTGCTCTTTCCACTGAGGCACGCTGCTTCTCAGCATGGCTGCTTCAATCAGTCTTCAATCAGTCGGTAGTATTTATTGAGGAGAAACAGCATGGCCTAGTAGAAAGAGTACAGGCCTGGGAATCAGTGGATCTGGGTTCTAATCCCAGCTCCACCACTTGTCTGCTGTGTGACCTGCAGCAAATACTTAACTTCTCCCTATCTCCATTTCTTCATCTGCAGAATGGGGATGGAGAAACTCTGGGAAGTTTCAGTTTTGCCACCAAAGTAGTAATCAGTCAGTGGTATTTATTGAGCATTTGTGTGCAGAACACTGTACTAAGCACTCACTCGGTTTTTAGGGGTTTAGGGATGGAGGGGATATTGGCACTATATACTTCAAGAGGGAGTTAAGTGTTTGGAAAAGTTGATGGATTTTGTGTGGAGTTCTGTGAGAAAGGAATAGAAATTCTTGAACTTTCCCTCTGCAAGGAACTCTAAATATTGATGAGGGTAATTATCAAGTTGCATGATTATAGCTCAAGTTTTGTCATAGCTTGGAAGTCTATAGGATGAACCCTTTAGTGCAACTGAATTCCAGTGTAGCATGCATTTTAGAATATTAAAGAATAAAGAAATTTCTAGCATAATAAGTTTATAGGGTAAGTGGAAAAAGATTCATAAAATGGAAAAGGGCCCGAGGCAGAACTATAAAGTAGAGAAAGTGTTATTGAAATTATTTGGCAATAAACTATGCTATCTTAAGTGTGAGGTTCCATTACCAAATTTAAGAGTTGTTTGTTTTTCATCCGACTGATGAATGCCTTTGAAGTAACCACAGAAGGAACAAGGAGAAGGAAATTGCCAATGGCTCCTTCAACCACATTCTTACAGACTCAGTTTAATAGGGCTACTTCCCAGAGTTTATCAGGGATTTTAATCTTTCCTGTCCTCTGCCTGATAATACTAGTGTCTTCCTAAAATAGAATTCAATTTTTATTTTATGTGTATATTTTAAGGACATCATTTATCTGTCCCATTCTTTCATTACAGAGATGGACTATTCATTGAGTTGGTGGTCAAAGGTTAAACAGCAGAAACTCTCTGTTACAGATTAGCAGTGGGAAATGGAATCTGTATACCAAGATCTGGTCAACAAGCATTCTGCTTTCTAGCTCGTAGCACAGTTTATTAGAGGTGAATGTTAATTCTCTTAAGGGTTAGAGACTGTTCAGCTTTTGGTGCATGTCACTTGAGTGATAATCAGTACTTAACTGCATGCTAGCTCACTGTCAGATCTTCTTTTTCATAGGGCAATTCATAAGCATCACTATAGCTACGTTACACATTGAATTTTGTTTTTCAGTGCTAAAAGAAATCTCTGACAATGGTAGCTTGGTGGATGACACAAGATTAAATACATTTTTACCAGAGACTCAATCTTCAGGGCAATACTTTGAAGGCTCCCTTACAAAACCGTGTTAATATTTCATGTATCATGCTCTGGGGGAGAAAATTAAAACCAGCACATCTAAGAGATGGCTTTTGAAAGTACAAACTAAGACAGGCATTCTTTATTATTCAGGGTAATGCAAAACCCGGGATTGGATTATCCCAAATCACTGGTAATCTGTGCATTATACAAATTACACAGTAGAAAAAGGTAACCATCGCTCAATCAGTAATAACCCTTATTAAGCTTTTACAGCATGCAGAACACCATACTGGGAAGAACAAATGAGTAGGTTTCAGTCACAGTCCTTAGTCCACCATGGACTCAATCTAAAACTCGTAGGAAGAGAGGGAGAAACAAACCCACAGAGAAAGGAAAGGTTTAAAAAGAAAATAAATAGCTTCCCCCCATACACACACACAAAAAAGCAAAGGCAAAATGACACATCACTACTGCCTGGAGGGAACAGAATTCTCTCTCCTCAGATCTTTCTGGCTTCAGTTAGGGCAGTGCCTGCTGCAGTCTTCCCAGCACTCAAAAAGTTACGGATGTGGGCTTTGGCCTTTCGGTGGGGAGAGGGAGCTGAATAAAATTTTAGGTACAAAATTTTTTGTTACCAATTATACTCAGTTCTCCTATATCATGGATATTGTAATCCTGAGAATCCATCAGTAAGAAAACCTCAGGTTACGGTATGCATGCTATGTGGGTTTGCACAACCATATTTCCTCTGGCTAATTGCATTCTATTCAGGAAGACACACATTTTGGGAAGAATGCCCTAGTTCCAAGGCAGAATTATGTCCAAAATGCATAGTTATAAAACCTGTTGCATAGTTAAAAAACCTGTTCTTCTGTCCTCCCTTCATCCCCCTCATGGCTCCAGACACCAAACCCTATTTTTAATCCTCCGACATCTCCACTCTCTCAAGAGGGACTGCGAACAGACTTCTGTCTAGCTTGCACTGTCAGTGATTTGTTTGACTGATGCTTGGACTGTTTATAACTTAACTTTTGCTTTTGCATGTGACTACATTTTATTATTAATTTTTGACTGTTGACCATTTCTTACAGAAATACCAACTTCCTTTTTAATGAAAGGCTGTTATCCTTGAAAGAAATCTCAACGGATTTACTAGACTGTAAGCTCACTGTGGGCAGGGAATGTGTTTGTCCATTGTTATATTGTACTTAGTACAATGCTCTGCACACAGTAAGTGCTCAATACCTACAATTGACAAAATACGACTGACTGACTGAGAAAATCCTTTACTTTTTCTTCTCTTCACCTTTTTTTTTTTAAAAAAAAAAGAAAGCAAAAGTTGGCTCTAGAAATAATGCATTCGGCCAGGAAACTTTTTTCTCTCACTTTTTTCCCCATAAAAATGTCAACTCGAATTTATTGTCTTATTAAATCTTTTCGTTATTGTCTTTGGAACTTCCCCAGTTAAATTAATTGTTAGAACTGGGTGGCAAGACTTTCAGGAGAAAATAGTATAGTATATTACTCTAATTACAGTGTGCTGCTCATCCAAGGATTTTGAAATGCTTAGAGTTTGTTGGGTTTTTTTTTAATTAATTTTTTCCTCCACCAGCAAAGTGAACAGGAGTTTGTATTTCTCCTCCTCCAGATCCCCTCTGTCACCTTAGTTTCTGAGAAATTAAGGGAAAACCAACTGGAGAAATAACCAGTTGAATTGCCTTGGGTTGAGAAGGCAAGTACCACAGGAACAGCAAGGATAAAAAGTCTTTGGAAGGATGATAGATGAAAATTGGGAATTTGTTACATTTTATTTATGTGATCTGTTTAAGGCTTTAATGCATTGTTCCTGGAAAATGTGCATTTATTGTATATAGTGATATACACAGCTGAGGGACCGTCATTGACAGCTTCCGAGGAGTTCAAAAAGCAAAGTCGGGATTTAATAGTCAAAGTGTAAAAGATCTAAGACAAGACAGTCAAGTGACAAATTGTAATTTTGTTGGGATATGTATCGACCAAGGGAAGATAAGGTACCTACTATACAACAAAGTAGAATTCCACATTAATGACTGTTTATTACATTTCAAATTTTGTTTCAAATGAACTGGGTTTTTTTACCAAAAATTTATTCTCCCACTTGTTTTCTCAATTCTTTTTGGTTTGAAAACAAAGCCTTTCATATTGACATGTTTTTTTCCTTCTCTAATTATCATTCAGTGCTATTGTGGAGGTACAGTTGTAACCAGCTGAATGTCGTCTTTTTCTGAAATGAATCTAGCTTTTTTTTTTTTTAAGAAAAATCAATAGTAGATTGAGCCTATACTGCTAAAAAGAAAACATTTCTATACTATCATTAATGGCAACTCATAGAAGAAATGAAAATATAAAGAAAATAAATATAGACAAGCAGCATGGCCTAGTGGATAGAGCATGGGCCTGGGAGTCAGAAGCACCTAGGTTCTAATCCCAGCTCCACCACTTCTCCGCTCTGTGACCATGGACAAGTCACTCAACTTTTCTGTGCCTCAGTTACCTCATTTGTAAAATGGGGAGTAAGACTATGAGTCCCACGTGGGACATGGACTATGTCCAATCTGTCTCGTATCTACCCCAGTGCTTAAAACAGTGACTGGCACATAGTAAGTGCTTAACAAATACCATTAAAAAATGAAAAAAATCAAAGACTACTGGTTTAGTTTTTGCAATCTGCTGCTCAAAGGATGAAACCATTCCTAATTTGCATTTCTTTCTTCCAAAAGGAAACTGTATGGCTTTTGGTGTCTCTATTTTCCTGTTCTCTGTTTTATTATACTTTTCTCCTCTCTCTTTCTGCACAGGGTGGGTATTCTGCTCCCTCCTTCTCTCCTTGGCAGGGCCCAATCCAAGGGATTCCTCGGACTGTTCCACCGCACCGCAGACAGAGTGAGTCTGTATCTCTCACTCGTATCCCTCACTGTTCCCAGTAGACGTTTCTCCCTTGCACGCACTGTTCCTCCTGTAGCATCCTCCTTCCAAGCTACAGAGATTTTCAGCCATCCCTACTGACTCCTAACTTAGATGCTTCCTTTGGCTTCATTTAAGCAACTCCAACTTACACCTTCAGGAAAGTTATTAAAATTTGATTTTTATCCCCATGGTAGCCGAACCTCAAGGTCTTGTTGTCAGTGTTTTGCTTTTAACATGTATCGCTCTTGCTTGATGAATTTCCCTTTCTTTTTGGTGGCCTTGCTATATTACGAGGGAGCAGTTGTTCTGTGTGCTGAAACACATGGGCCTACACAATTTGTGTTGTAAAAGGCACAGATGCAGGTACATATTTGATATCCTGCTGCATATTTTTATTTTCTGTCTTTCTAAAGTAGTCATAAAAATAGTGGAAGTTGAATTTCCATTCAGTGCCACCTGAAGGAGAGACCTTTTCCTTTTTTAATAATTCACTTTTTGTCAAGATAGCTATGTCACCTGTGAACTTATTTTACATCAGCAGCCTGAACTATTTAACCTGGGAATGTGGCTTTCAAAATGCATGGTTGACTAATATTGCTAATTGAGGTACCTGCGCTTGAGTTTTAATAAAATTAATTTGTTACAAATTTTGATTCTGCTTTTCAAAAACCAGATTTTTCATTGTGTACTACGTGCTTTCATAGCAAACCTGGTAAGTTTGTCTTTGTGTGAGTTTGTCCAAAAACAGTTAAATCATAAAATTCTATGCCCCATTCTTAGATGTACTTTAACACTTGAGTTACAACCCGTTTGCAGTTATTTGAAAATATACATCACCCATCCTTCCTAATCGTGATCTAAATGATGCAGTCTTTGCCTGGGTCTTCACACATTTAACCAGTGGACCTATTATGGCTCCACACATATTTGGGTTTGAGGCCAACATTTCTATCATTCACTTAATGGTATTTTTTAAGTACTTACCCTGTGCAGAGCAATGAACTAAGTGCTTGGGAAAGTACAATGCAACAGAGTCAGTAGACATGACTCCTGCCCACAAAGAGCTTACAATATACAGCCTATTTAGTTTTTCTTCATATATGAAGATGAAGATGCTGATGGGGAATTTGCATCCATGCATATGTAATTGAGAGACAGTCTCTTCCACCCTGGATCTAGGAAATGTAATTGGGTGAGTTGCCTCCTCTCTTCCATGCTTACCTCAAGGGGTTTGGGGACAACATCAAGCTCTGAAAATACCAGGAACCTACCATTCTGGTGGTAAGCTACTGTCTGAAAGGGCACTGTGATCTGTTTCTTGTGGAGTCACAGTCTGTGATTTCTACCTTCCTGAGGCCTCTTGGAAAAGTCTGCTAATGCCTGCTCTGCTAATGGTATTTATGATAGGTTTTAAGAAAATGTTGGTTTAAAAACTAACTTGAGGCCATCAGCTTTTCCTAAATTGAGATGGAGGGGAAGAAACTTGCACAGCTCTTCGTTGCCCCAGTATTTGTCTTCTAAAATGATTTCTTCATTGGTTCTTTGGTATGTGCATTGTTTAAAATATTATCCCTATGTATCTTTTAAGCTTTGATTGTTGACTACTCTAGGTATCGCAAATGAGAATATATCAGTGCTTTCCAACTACAAAGATGAAAATGCACAGTGGACTAGTTATGCTGAACTCTATTATTACTTGGTTCATATGGACTCATTTATTTTCTCATATTGTTTAGGTCTTGTTTTTGATCTGAAGAATCTGTGTATGGGCTTGATGATCAAGAATGTGTATCGAGACTGAAAATGTTATGCTTTACAAATGCCCCATTTCCTCACCTTTATCCCCTTTTCCTTTTAAGGATCTGTTTTACAGCATACATTTTGTTTTTATTCCTGCCCTCAGAATTATGTTTATTGCATTAGTATTTATAGTCTTCATCAGGTGGTGTGTCTACCACAATAATAGTGGTTCCTTGAACAATCTTTTAGAGGGTCTAGTTTTAGAGATGATGTGGTTGATTGGTTGAGAGAGAACGATAATTCATATGCCTAGTCAGTGAATTCCAGGTCTTTGGAGCCTAAATCCTTTGGTTACCAAACCAAACTTTCTTTAGAATAGCTTTCCAAAGGCATTTATACAACTAAAACAATCCCATGTAGATGAGCCAAATAAAACTACCAGACAGATCCTATTTTTCTTATGTAGTGCCTCCCCTCACCCCCCCTCCTCCCCGAAATCTAGTCTTGGTGAGAAATAGTACCAGAGACTTTCCACAGTTTCAGTAATGCAGAGGAAAACAGTGGAACTTTAGAATGATAAATTTTCCTTTGGCGCATTACAGAACTTCCTGAAAGGAAGAGCGATTTAAAAATAATGCCTTCTTTATTAAATAGATCTGTAAACACATTCGTATTGCTTGACTCCCAACTCCGAAGTCACATCTTTGCTAATTCCAGACTCTGCATCTAATCCCAACCAAGCGTCAGAGGTTCATTTCCCTCTACAACCTGTGTTCTGCCTCTCTAGTGACCAATAGGTGGATCTGTTTTCTCTTCTGTAAAATGCTGCTATTAAATGTTGACCCAGTTTACCGTTAAACTAATGAGATGTTGAGGGATAAATTGGACTATAAGCTCATTGTGGGCAGGGAACTAATTTTTAATGCTTAGTACAGTGCTTAGCATACAGTAAGTGCTCAATAAATACCATTGATTGATTGAAAAGTGGTCATAAAACCCCAGCAAAATTAGAAATGTGATGTGAGAGTCAAAGTCTGTCTGTGTCAGTATGTATGTACCCAGGCCTATGTCTATGGCAGTATGTACCCAGTTAAAGCACATTTTGAAGTGCAATTTGAAATCTGCTGCTAATAGATAATGCTATAGGAGTCACCTATTTTCCATCTAAGCTCTTTCCCTATTAAGTTTCCCTGCAAACATCTGCTTGAACATAGGATTTCCCATTAAGAGTCATGGATTTGTAAACCAAACAAACTCTTGAAAGTACTGCACACTGAAAAATATAGGGAAGTAAAAAGCCTAATATGCTGAGAGATTTCCTTCTTAATTTAGAACTCAAGTATGGGTAAATAATCAAATCCTCAAAATGATAAATATTCCCAAAAAATATTTTATTTTCCTTTATAAAATTTCCATTTTTCATTATAAAAGTTTAGATGACTTCAACTTAAAGCTGTTTACCATCATTAGACTAATTTTTAAAAGGTTCCTAAAAATCTAGTGGCTGCAGGTTTGACCCCAGGAATGTATTTTTTTTAGGAACTATTGGTCTACACATTGCTAATAAGCTCCACTCTGTGCTAGAATGCATGCATCCTGTTTTTTTAAAAAATTTTAGATACATTTTTAAAAATCTACTGCACATTGAATTACTTTGAATATTAAGCAGCTAAACCTACCTGTTAAATTTCAATAACGCTACCATAAAATGTATAATCTTGAGTCACTGTGAGAGAATTATAATTGAAGAGATCATTCACAGTCTAATTTTAGGAAGAAATTACTTTACCCTTTATACCCTGTGCTCTACATTTTGTTCCTTATGTTGTAGAGGACTAATTACAGGTCAGTTCAGTCAATCAATGATGTTTATTGAGTGCTTACTGTGTGCAGAGCACTGATCTAAGTACTTGGGTCTATACGAAACAGCAAAGTTGGTGAGCATATTCCCAGCCCACAAGGAGCTTACAGTTTAGACTAATTGTCCTGCATTATAAACCTTTGGGCTTATCTTCAGCACCTCTTAAATCTTAAGTTCCCAATCAGAAAATTCTGCTCAAGTGTATTAACACCAATATTAGCTTGATATTCAGATATTATTATTATTAGTAATATAATAGTTAATTATTACTAATAATATAATATAATAATTAATATTACTAATAATAATAATATCTTGCAGCAACCTAGCATGTGATATCAAGCACTGTGGAAAATTTCATGAGGCACTCTCTCAGTAATACACCTGAGCTTAAAAAACCAAAACACTTTTCTAAGAAATACACTCTTTATCTTATCTAAATTGTACAGATGAAATCTTGCTGATATGCTTTTCAATTTTCAGCTGCTCTTTGCACTCTTGTACTATATCCTAATACACAGTGCAGTCATCAGAGATGTTGCAATTTAGAAAACTATGATGTTAAGTGAACATGCTGGGCTTTTATAATAAACAAGATCTCAGACACTGTCACTTTTCATAAGTAATTTTAGCTGTTTGAACAGTGTTAAGTACTAGATTTTAGAAGTGACTGCAGTCTTTTAGAAATGCCAAGTTTAATTCATAAAAGAATGAATTTGTTCGGCAACCACAGCTATCGGGTGTCTCTGTAGTTTTGCCAAGAGCTACTTGAGACAACTAAGCAAAAAAAGAGAGTGTTCATGATTGCTAAACAATCCTAGAAATTGATTTAACTGGTGAGAAGGCATTTATGTAAAATATTCAACTTTTATTGAGGCCTAAATTGCAGTTTAACAGACTTTCATGAGACTTTCAGAATTTCATTAGGGGTACGGATCTAAATCAACTAATATTCATTTGGGAAGGATTATAGAATACTGTCTTTAGTAGACAAAGGAAGGTCTGAAGAAAGAGAAGTCATTTTCACTTCCTTTTAGTAGAAATGTGTTGAGTGTGACCAGAGTACTTTTAATTTCACTGAGGTAAGAACTTATGAGTGAGTCCTTAGGAATGACTGACTGCTTTGTTGATGAAATTCTGTGGGTACCTAACACTTGGACTTCTCTCCGACACCATTTAAGAAGACAGTTGATGGGATTCTATTCAGTATCCTTAATAGAGTGTATCTAAATACTCCTAGTTGCTATTCTGTCCTGGCAATTGCTCATTGTTTTGTGTTGGCATTCTGACTTCATTGTCCTTGTCTTTTTCTTGTCTCTGCTTTCCCATTATGCCATTGGCAAGGAGTTGAGGAGTTAGTCCATTACTTCTATGATAAAGCGTGGTACAGTACAATTTCAGATTTCTTCCCACTACCACCTTCCACCAAAAAAACAACCTATTTTTCCACCTTGCATGATGCATGCTTGTCAAGTCTGTGCATGGATTACAGTCATGCTTCATATTTCCCTCCCTCTTACCCATTCAAAATATATTTAATGGAATCCAATATGTATTTGTCCCAGTAAAACCTTTTAAAAATGATGCAATATTTTGGCTCAGTGGAAAGAGCACGGGCTTTGGAGTCAGAGGTCATGAGTTCAAATCCCGGCTCGGCCACTTGTCAGCTGTGTGACTGTGGGCAAGTCACTTAACTTCTCTGGGCCTCAGTTACCTCATCTGTAAAATGGGGATTAAGACTGTGAGCCCCATGTGGGACAACCTGATTCCCCATGTCTACCCCAGCGCTTAGAACAGTGCTCTTCACATAGTAAGCACTTAACAAATACCAACATTATTATATTGTAGCCAAATGTTTAAAAATATTTAATATCTCGTACCTCTGTAAGCCTTTACGTAGTGGGTTTGCAGTTTTCTCTGGTGACCAAGTTTGACTGTTGCTTAACAGGTGAATTGGAGATAAGCATGGTTTTTTTGAACATATTTGAATCCAGTTATAAATAAACCTCTCTGGCCAGCAGGCTGCCAGTTAGCCAGGGAGAAAGCTCGAAGTGGGTATATTTTCAAGGCCTCAGACTCAAGGCCTTTCTTGTGGTATAAAACAATAAAAAAGGCTCCCAGTTAGGTGCTTCAGGCTCCTTTCTTCATATTAGATTACTCTGTGTGAGTTTTATCAATCAGTCAAAGGTATTTATTGCATGCATACCGTATGCAGAGCACTGCATTAAGTACTTGTGAGAGAACAGTACAAGTTGGTGGACACAATCCCTGCTCACAAAGAGCTTAAAGTTTAGAAGGAAAGACACATTAAAATAAATTACAATAGGGGAAATGGTAGAGTCTAAGAATATGTCTGTAAGTTCTATGAGGCTGAGACTGGGGTGAATATCAAGTGCTTAAGGAGTGCAGATCTGAGTGAATAGGTAATGCCGTGGGGAAGAGAGTTAGGGGAAATGAAGGCTTAGGGAAAGTTTCTTGTGAAGTGCTGTTCCAAAGTTTACCACATCTTAATTGCTGTCATATAAGGAGCAGTAGGATGTAGCCCAAACTGGCCACATAGATGAGGGAGAGGAGGAGAGAGTTGAGAGTACCTTGATTTGGAAGGAAGTATTGAGAGCAGACCAGCTAGGGAAGGATTGGGGAGGTGGGTTAGGAAAGACAGCCTCATTGTTTAAGTAAGGTACCTCTGGTGTTGACCTGTTGGTGTCAGGTGAGTTACTTTCAGCTCAAACATGTGGCTAAAGTTAACCTGGAAATGATGAATGGTTATCCCAGAGATTTCTTTAGCAGTGACAGTGCCTTCTTTCCATCAAAACATCGTGGCCTAGTGGAAAGAGCCTGGGTCAGGGTGCTAGAGGATCTGGTTCCCAATCCTGCTTCTCCACTCAACCTTTTGTGTGACCTTGGGAAAGTCACTTAACTTTGCTCTGCCTCAGTTCCCTCCATCTGCAAAATGGGGATTAAATACCTATTCCCCCTCCTACTTAGACTGTGAGCCCCATGTCGGACCTGATTATTATGTATCTACCCTAGCGCTTAGTACAGGACTCAGCACTTAGGAAGTAGCATGGCTCAGTGGAAAAAGCATGAGCTTGGGAGTCAGAGGTCATGGGTTCTAATCCCGGCTCCACCGCTTGTCAGCTGTATGACTTTGGGCGAGTCACTTAACTTCTCTGTGCCTCACTTATCTGTAAAATGGGGATTAAGACTGTGAGCCCCATGTGGGACAACTTGCTTACCTTGTATCCCCCCCAGCGCTTAGAACAGTGTTTTGCACATAGTAAGCGCTCAACAAATGCCATCGTCATCATTATTATTATTATTATTTAACAAATAACCACAATTATTATTAAACTCTTAAGCATTCTGAAGCACCGAGTGATTGACCATTCCTTCAGTGGAATTCCTGAATCCCGGTTGAAAAGGCTCTTGACTTTTATAAAGGCATTTAGGCTTTTGCATATCTCTAATAATTAAGGGAATTACAGGAGTACTTGGAAATACCAAAATATATGTCATATTAAGTGTCTGCCAGTGTACTAAGTGAAATGTTTGTTTTCGTAGAGGCTGGCTTTCTCTGGGACGGAGACTTGGAAATATTCCATTGCTGTGGATTGTAACCAAATGCCGAAAGGCTTTGTGTGAACATTTAGATAGAATATCCATTGTTAAAACAGAGTTCATTAGGAATGGAACTAGAGAATAGTAAAAGGTTGCTGAGGTGAACTATCATTGGATGGACAAATTGGACACATCAGTGAAAATCAGATTACTAAAGATGTAGCATTGACAAGAATAACTTGCTGATACTGTCAAAAATTGAAGTTTACTCATTGCCAGAATCAGTCAACCAAACTCCTTCATCCTTCCTGATCAATTTGGACTATGCAGATTAGACCTTTAATCCAAAGGCTCGGCACGCAGTAAGCGCTGAATAAATCTCATTGATTGATACATGAAAGTAATGTCTAATCAAATGAGACTCATTTTTATCTAGCTTGAGACTGTTCAGATGAACTACCATGTGCAGTATGGATGGGCTGACCTCCCTCCTCTGATGCTAGGACTGTCCAAATGATAGGTTTCTGATCACTGACCTTAGGGTTCAAGCAGCTCCAATATAAAAGGGTGAGATTGCCCTTCTGATATAAAGACTGCAGCTGACCAAGTGATGTGGATTGCTGATCTAATCCATGAAAGAACTCCTCATGGATTGGATCAGTGACTCCGAATGACCCCGGCTACTACTATCCCAATATTGGGAAGGAGAAGGGTAAAAGACCTAAAATTTTGTGGGGCAGGGGTAGAGGGAGGGAAAGGGGAAGAGGAGAATTCTGGGAGAGGTCAAGGAAACTCAGTCTAATTAAGACCGGTGCTAGAATTCATGTTGGAAATTCAACCTTGGATTTTGGAGTGTTAACTCTTGATCAGCAGTATCACGATATCAGGAAATTATCCATCACCCAGGCATTCCTCCCATTCCAACACTTGTCAGTGGTTAGTTTGTATTATTATTAGTATTTATTAATTGCAATGCAGTAAGTGTTGAGGAAGTACAGAAGGTTGAGAGAGAGGGAATTACTGGAGACCCAGTCATTCTTGTTAAGATCCACTCAGTTCCTTCAAGCCCTGACTATAGGACCAGAATCATATCTGGTCGTCCAGGCCCCATCCCAACTTGTTAGATCCCATTTTGAAACATACCTAGTTAAAATGTGGCAAAGACACCAATAGGCCCCATTGGCAACCTTTGTTTCCAACTGACGAATCGTAGGGGATCCTAGATTTGTGTCAGTTTGAAAATTTGTCATACAGAAAATGGCTGTTTGGGAGCTAGAACAAGCACACCTAAAATATATTTTTATTTATTTCTGGTATCTGTTAAGCATCTACTATACTGCTAAACACTTTACTAAGCACTGGAGTGATTACAAGACAATTGTGTTGGATATAGTCTCTGTCCCACCTGGGGCTCACAGTCTAAGAGACTTTAAAATGAAAAGTTTAGCTAGACGTGTAGAATTGATTACAGAAGAATCTTAATAAGCATTGCATTTGAAAGTATTAAATATGCTCAGTACGCACCCTAGTTTACATTTTTCCCAACAGAAATTCTCTGATGGTAAGATCAAATAAAAGTTGGCCGTGTACCATGACATTATACCATGCCCATAGAGTTAAGATTTGGTAATATACTGAAGGTTAATCAAGCTATTAAGGCATCTGTTCTTTGCCATGGGACCTAAAGGTAGCACAAACTCTCTTTGTCTGATGTACTATTATTTTGAGATTGTTGTTTTGATCAACAGGTTTTAAGGAATCTCTGTACTGAGAGAGGCATTTTTTTGTTTCACTGTCTCTTGGGCTTAAGCAGCCTTTTGATTCCACTCAGTAAAGCCAACTTGTCATGGAACACCATCTCTTGAATTTTTTGTTTTTTGGTTTACTTAAAAAAATATATATTGGGAACCATATCCTGTTAAAAAAAAAAAAAGCAAGGGGTCTAATGAAATGGAAAACCTACCAAGGCGTTTTTAAAAAAATTTACTCACGACACTAATTGCTTTTGGATAATTTGGAACACAGCTAATTAGTGTGTCTATTAAAATTGATTTGAAATACAACAATATAATGTTTAATTTCCTCTTATAATTAGAAAATAAAAATTTGAAGTATTCATTCACCTGAAACAGCTATTACTGTGCAGTAAACATCAATTGCCACATTAATCTTTTCTATATTTTACAATTAGAGTTTAAAAGCCGAGTGTTTTTGACCTTTAGGTAGCCCATTCATTTTGACACCCCCTACTTTGGCATGACTTATTTCATAGAAAAAACACCACTTCATTAAGGTGTAGATAATCAGATTTTCAGTGTGAGCTATTGTCTGTCATTTTAGGGCCTTGATGTAGGATTCCTGGGTCTTAGTAAGCAATTCAGATTTTACTCTTCAACCCAAAACTCATCAGCCTGGTTTAAGCTTTGATTTGACTTAAAATGCAAACTTCATTTTGTGATAGCAGAAGCAGTAGCAGCAATAGCAGTAGTAATAGTAGAATTGGTAGTGGTGGTAATTAGATTTATTAAAGCACCATTCAGAAAACAGCACAAGAGGAAAGCACAAGTGATAATTAGATTTAGTCCCTTACACCTAAGGCACTCACAGTCTAAGAAAAAAATGTTGGGATGGTTAGAGATGGGCGCATAGGAAAAGAAGAAATGAAAAACAAAACCCAAAATAACATAAAGGATAAGAATAATGGTACATACAAAAAAGAAATGGGGAATTGCGGCTAGAGGAATGGAGTTTCAAGCTCCTCACAGCTCAGATTCCAACATTTACAACAGTCACAGCCACGGCATCAGTCTTTTTGGCTTTCTAAAAGTGGAAAGGCATGCTGCCAGAGTTTAGGTCTACAAGGATACTGCTGCCAAGCCATTCCTTAAATTTCTCTTTTCACTTCTTTAATTATTAGCTTGGCTGTAGAGAGCTGGGTATGGTGATGAGCAAGTTTGGTTGTGAGGGTCAGTGAACAGGAAAGAAAGCATCCTGGAGGTACTAATTCAAGAGAGCCCTTATCCTCTGGCTCAGAAGTATTTTCCTTTCCAGTTTTTAGATTTGTTTAGTGTGTCCTTGTGTATCATTTGCCCCTCATATCCTGGTTTTCATTCCACTTAGAGCAGTGCTTGACCCATAGTAAGTGCTTAACAAATACATTATTATATCCATTCTTGTTAGACAGGGATTGCAGGGAAACCCAGTTAATTTCATATTGAATATGGTCACCTCACAAAGGCTGAAATCTTTTCCCTTTTGTTTATTCATCTGTGGGGTAACTTACCGGGAAAGTGATCCTTCCACAGTATGGAAGCCAAAGATTTAGAGTTGATTCCGATATGCCCAGTCGAGAGAGCAAGGCCAAAGAAAGTGGACAGGTGTTAAAATTCACTCAGAAAGTCAGTGGTTATAAACCCAAAGAGTAGCTCTACTGTTTTGGAGAGTTTGAACAACAATGATAAAATTCCCATAACATTTTGGGCCACACAGTGGTCTGTTGAGAAAATGGCATATTGGAAGAGTTACCCGGTTTCTGCTCTATTCCTCTCAGCTCTCATTTTATACATGGGAGTTGGGGAGTTTCTTGAAAATCAGCAGTAGAGTCTTGACGTTCAGAAATTAGACTTACAACCTTTTAAATACATAGATAAAAGTGGTTTTCAATGACTTTCCCAACCATTAGGTGAAAGTTTTGGGGGTGGGATTAACTCTACTCAGTGGAGCCATGTACCCACTGGGTTAGCTCCCATTGACTTTTTTTTCCTCTGAGTATTTTCCTAAGTAAGGATGATGATGAAGTAATAAAGGTCAAATGTAGGTTGATTTTGTGTGAAATAATCAGAATTTCCCTTCACTGAAGACTCATAATCGTCACTAAGCATCGTACTGGGTATGTAATACAAGCACTCAGATACGGCTAGTGATACTGGATTGTATTTTATCAGTTTTTTGAAGTTTTACAGGGTAAAAATGATTACTTCAGAAGCCCAATTAGAACAAACTTTTTTCATAGGTGTATTCGCTTTTAGTTCTCTCCAAATAAGTTTAGTGTGCTTTGAGTATACTCCAACCACAAGTGTAGCTATAGAATTTAAAATGAATAAAAGGCCGGAGATCATAATGCTAGCCGTATGCTTCGTGAAGATAAACTGGGACTTTTTATTAATTTATTCAGGATACTTACAATACCTAGTACTTAGGTATAATGTCTAAGATTTTCAAATAGAATTATAAAGTGAAACTCTGTTTCTCAAGAGTAAATCAGTCATTATGCTTTTCCATTTGGGACTTCCATTTAATTTTGACACTCGTCTGGAATTTATTGCTGGCATTTTTTTTCTTTTTTTCTTTTTGCATACGGTATCAGTCACATTTGTCTCATGGGCCCACCTGTGTGTTTTGCCAATGCCGATTTCTTTTAAAACATGAAGCCGCATATCAAGTCACATTGGGCACCAGATCGGCACACTTTGAATTTAGCGTGGTATTGACCACCCTTTTTTAAAGTTTTTTGTTGTTTATATTGTTTTTCATTTTACAGCCTCAAGTACTACAGCCTTCCAGCAGCCTTCCCAGTTCCACAGGCCACGTCCGGGGAAAACTAACAAAGCCACCACTTATCGAGGCCCACAGTGAAAGGCCAAGCCACAGCTCATGTCAGGATGCTGACCGTCCACACGAAAAGGTTACAGCTGCCTCTCAGAGGAAAGGTGATTATGGTCTCGATGAACTGCCCCTGTTATTTAATACACAGCTAAACTTAGAGGATGAAGCTGAGAAAGCACCTTCTGGAGAGAAGCAGGGGGTAACTGAGAGTGTTACGGAGTCCACTCAAGCAGGTAGTCATAGAGCTAGAGACCTACAGTCTTCACTCCTGTCTGTTCAGACACTTACTCCAGCAAATTCGAGAAAAGAAGGGCAGATTAATTTAGCAGTGAAAACTCCACCGTCACCCACGGATCATAAATTGCAGGAAAAGACCTCGCAGCTTCTAAAGCCATCAATTCAGGATGTTGCATCATCTCAGAAGAGTTCCCTCGCTTGCAAGGAGTCAGAGTCAACGTCAACATGCATTCCGCTTCAACGGACGCCTACTCAGACAAGCCTAATGAGTAAGCCGAATCTGAAAACCTCTAAGCTTCGCCCACCAACTGCCTCCTTGATTAAACATACGCCAACAGGCAATCCTAAACTATCATCGTCTGCAGAAAGACAAAACATCCAGCCCAAGACACATATCCCAAGACCTCTGGCCCAAAGAAAGGAAAACCTGCAAAATCCGAGTAGCAATTTACATTCTGGGGATAGCTTGATGTCTAATCGGTATTCTCGTCTCCCTAAACCAAAGATGCATTAAGGCTCTAACTGCTCCAAGCTCATTTCTTCGTAAAGATTGTCATGCTGTAATTGCATTCTGAAAATGCATCTGGTCTGAAGGCTTCTCGAATATTAAAACTTGCAGCTGTCATTCGTTAGGCCATTCCCTTCTTGGTTGAATTCCGTCTTATTGGAAATATTCAGCATCTCTTGAGTGAATGCTAAGGTTTATGTGTCAGACTCCAGGGCCTACAGGAGCACCTGATTTCATGGCCCTTCTTCCCACATATCAAAAGGTGTAGCAAACTTTGAAGCTGGCAAAGTCCACCAAGCCCATTATCAGAATGCGCCACTCGGCATTCAAGAAGGTCGGCTTGCAGACGTGCTCCCTTTGCAGGTCTGATTAATCTTGACTATCAAAAAAAAACACTATGATCCCACCATTCACCCAGTCTTTGTAGTGTTACCGTTTAGGCTAGAACTGTTGCTTATTACTCAGAGTCTTAGTCTATAAGCAGATATAATGGCATCGGTCATAAGTCTGACTCTGGATTTCAGAGGGCTATGCAAAATCCTCATAGTCATCCAACTAACTCAAGCCTTCAGTAGATAGTTTGTGAAGTCTGTGATATATTTTTTTTTCCCTCAAGGATCAAAAAGTTGTTTTGTTATATGATTTAGTGCCCCTGTTCTCAGGTGCCAGGCAATTCCACAGGGTAAAATGAATCTGTTTGCTTATAAACACCTATATTATCCATGCATTGCTGTAACAACTCCTTGGTATTCCTTTGAGTTCAGCTGATGTGACGGGGAAGTTTCTGAAACACAGAGCTGAAGGTGCAGCGCTTTGCAAAATAGCTGGTGTTACTTTTGTCAGTGGTGACTCATGGCCTGTTGGATGAGGGCCCACCGTGATGCCTGTGCTAGGGTTCCACAGCATACATTTTTTAATTATGTTTTTAACTTTATTGTACTATTTGTATTTATTGAATTTCTGCTAATATCAGAAGACTCTGAAGTACCTGACTTGAAGTGTTTGCACAAAATTTTGCTGTATGTATAGGGATTTAAGACTATTTTGCATAATAAAACTTGTGTTTAAAAAATATTTTGAGAAAAATCACAGATTTGCTTTGAGCAAACCCATGAGAAGAGCTGGTACTCTTAAGAGCTTTCCCCCCACCCCCCGCCCCAAGGCTGTCTAGCTTTCTGTCCTTTGGATGGATGGATGGATGGATGGATGTGTGCATACGTGTATATGCGTGTGTGTGTGTGTGACTAACTCCTTGAAAGGTGAAAAGTAACTGAGAAAGAGTTGTGCGAGGAAGAGCAAATGTGATGGTTAGGAAAAAGCCTTCTCTTAAAGGGATTTTGGGAAAAAAAATCTGTAGCAGGGGGAAGCTGTGGGACTAGGAAGTAAAAGCATGCATGGTACTGGACTTGTATGCCCGCCAACAGTGAAGTGTTTGACAGATTTACCCTCATATTTTTCACATGCCTGCTCAGCAGTATTGAATCTGCATCCCGGCCAACTACGAAACACAGCCAGATTTAAAATTGTTTTCCGTAAGAGATGCCTCAGCTGAGGTTGTGGACAAAAAGAAAATCCACATTTTGGCAGTCTTGTTTTTAGCACCTATTGAATCCTAACGTATTGAAAGTGTATCAAGTCAAGAAAATCAGTCGCACAGCTTCCGAGTGATAGTTTTGAAAAGAAAATGCTGGTGAATGAGGCTAATCTTTCCCCCTCCTAAGTGGCCAGTGTTGAATTTAATTTCAGAAATGACATCCGCTTCATGATGCTGATCAATTTTCCTTCCTGAACTGACCTTAGAGTGCACATATAGTTAAGTGTGAACTGTTTGTTCTGGGATATTCAGGGAACTGGTGAGAAAATGGGACTAGATGATTTTTTTCATTCTTGCCATAAAATTTTGTTGTGATGCATTAGTGTTACAGCAGATTCTATAGATGGTATCATTTATGGTAAGCGTATAGTAATGGACCCCATCGACAAGACATTTAACGTCATTTAAATGATTTCCATTGGAGACGGTCTGTTGGACTTGCAGTCCAGAAGCAGAGGGCCTTTTTTTTTCCTTCTTTTTATGTGGAGATGAAATAAGGCATGCCAAAAAACTGGCTTCAGCTTCTAGACTCTTTCCCAAAAGTTGAAATCTGCTGACTGATCATTCAGCAGACTTCTGGTTAATTTTCAGGTCTCTTTAGATTTTTATTGAGTATTATTTGAAAGATAACCTTTTCTTTTATTGGGGAAGAGCAATTTTATTTTTTTATTTTGTTTTTTATCCACTTGTCCAGGAAGATGTGGAGTTTGAATTGGTTGTGTTTTGTCTTGTTTTTCTCCCCGATTCCTTTCTCATAATGTTAATGTACACGATTCACGGGTTCTGCACCTTAACTGATTTTGAGTCTTTAAGGCCTAGGCCCATTAGGTCGTCATAGAAATGGGGTAACCTATAAAGAAAAAAATATTGAAACGTTCACACGAGGCAAAACAAGTTTTAGGCCTGTAGTTATTTTAATAGCTGCAAGAAGAAACAGATTTTGACCTGAACAGGAATGCCAGGTTTTCTTCAGTGTAAGTTTTGAATCAGAAGAGGAGGCAGGGGATTAGCAGAGCTTCTGGATGTTAACAGCTCACTGAATCAGGGATTGACAGGATCTTTATTTGAGTCCCTCTGTTCGCAAGCCTCTCGCAAAGTGTTCCTCTGGAGCTCAGCTCAGCTCCTCAGTTGGCTTTTGTGTGGTTAATGGAGAAGGCTGCAGGTATGTACTTTAGAGTCCAGAGGATGAAGTGAAAGTGATCAGCTGATGAGTGGGTGGAAGAGATAATGGAGTGAAAATAAAGTTTCACGCTGATGAGCAGGAAAATAAATGGTAGTGGAGAAGAAATTTGGAATTGGGTTATGGGTGTTAAGTGGTTGCCCGAGAGCCTTAGCAGTACAGGTGCAGATGATTTTAAAGGCATTAATCAAAGGATTAAGGAGTTGCATCTTTTAGCTTGGTTCTCTAGGTTTCAGAAGACTATTAATGTTGATTCCCATTGATGTTTTTCTTTTGGGGTCTCATTCATTTGTGCAATATTTTCAAGAGTATGAGACTACTAACTGTTCAATGTATTTGTATAGAAATGAGAGCAATTATTAATTATTTTAGCAAGCGAATAATGGAACTTGAGGAAGAAAAAGAAAAACAAATTTGCACTTTAAATGAGCTTTATTGCTTGGAGTTGTGCCTAAAATAATCTAAACGCCTCCCGTTGTGTGTGGCTTTTGTTTGAAACAAACTTCCTGTAATTGTTGCTGTTTGAAGGTAGCTATACAGCACTGCACAGAATTACTATATCCCCCCTCCCCCCTCCCCCCTTCCTTGCATGGCTATTTTTTCCATTAAAGCGCTAAGTTTTCTTGTATTTAATCCTCCTTCCCATAAACCCTGCCCCCCTCACTAATAATGCAGCACAGAAATGTATCCCTTCCCTTGACTGCCATGTAACGATGCTTGTGTAGTATAACGCGAGGTTGATTCTGGGCTGTGTGCACAGTGTTGATTCGTGGGTGCAACAGAACTGCGTTCATCATTTCACCCACTCCAAAACTGTATCACTTCCCTTTTCACATGCTAAAACCCGCTGGTGCCCGAATTGCACCCAAACAGCTTAAAGTGAGTCTCAACAGTAAATCTCAGTGTGTCCTCATACTTAAGCACCGGCATAGTGTTTATGATTGCTAAAGGACCCGGATTCACTTAGGTCGTGATAACAACATGCATGTATCTGCCCTAGGCACCCATTTTGAATTTCTGTAGAAAATGTATATGGAAAATTAGGCATAGGATGAGGGGAGGCAAGGTGAGGACTACTTCATGATTTGCAAAACACACTATTCCCGCCCCCACCCCTTTATTCCGATGCTTGAAGTCAGTGATCTAATTTGCCTCCATATTGCCTCTCTCGTCTCACTGTAGCTGCAGGCTCTGAAGCGCAGTGAGTCTTACTGTACGATTGTAGTGGTAGACATCAATTTTAAAGTAATCTACAACCATGCTATTAATGAAATGTACAATTCACTTTGATCACTGCTGTGGTAAAGCTGCTCACTGCCTCCTTAGCTTTCAAAAGTCCAGAATAAAGACTGTAAATGTTAACTCTAATGTTAAGATTTGAAGTCTTAAATTCAGTACTAGATACAAAACAAAAACACAACATCTCCTTAATACCTGCAGTGTTTGTTTTGCCCCTTTGGTTTTATTTAACCAATTCAGAGTAAATACTGTATATTGGAACTTGCTTGTAAAATGGATTTAATAAACTTGTATGTAAAAATAAAATCTTTCCTGAAAGTGTTGCTCTAGTGAATAAAAATAAAGTTGATATTCTAAAAATGATCCCTTCTGACATTTGCTGCTATGAGTTATTTGGATTTTGTTTTCCATTTTCACCAAGAGAAATCAAGCTGACCAAAGGACATCTGTCATGGTAGAGTATTTCTCTTCTGGCTTTGCTGCTTCAGTTGTCCAGTAAAAGACTAGTGTCTACTGAAATGGGAGTTTGGGAAATATCACTTCTCGTTCCACCAAGGGTTCAGCGGAGCAGCATAGCGTAGTAGAAAGAGCATGGGCTTGGGAGTCAGAGGACCTGAGTTGTAATCCCGGCTCTGCCATTTATCTGCCGTGTGACCTTGGGTCAGTCACTTAACCTCTCGTGTGCCTCAGCTCCCTCAACTGCAAAATGGGGATTCAATGCGTGTTCTTCCTCTAACTTGGATTTTGAGCCCCATGTGGGACCCAGTTATCTTGTATCTACTCCAGGGCTTGGCACGTAGTAAAAGCTTAAAAAATTATTATTATTATTTGACCTTTCCCATATTATTTAGCTCTCTGCCTCACAATTTTCCCATAAGTAGAGGAAAAAGTTGTCCCATCCAATACTTAGCCCACAAGAACATTGGGAGGGTTTTGCTTCATTGTAGGCTGTTAGGCACCTACCACACTGCAATTATGGGTTTATATAAATGAAGGAGGAAATATCTCCAGAGAATCTTCCTCGCAGAAGTGTGAACATGGAGTTGAAGAAACGTCAGTGTCAAAAGGATGGAAATCCTAGGATCCAAACCTTAAAATCTATCTCAGTGAAATTGAATGTTACAAATGAAATGTAGATAATTAAAAGGGTAATACACTTTAGCAGTGTTAGTAATATTTATGAAGTGCATACTGGGTGCAGAGCACTGTATTAAATGTGGGAAAGAATGTACAGGTGGGAATTAGTCCCTTCCTTGGAGTGCTCACCCCCTAGGTGTTGGATAAAAGGAAAAGACATTAGAGGAGAGTCATTACCTGTGGTTTTGAAAAGAGGAAGCAAAAGTTCCGGTTTTACAACTACCGAGAAGATGGAACTGATTTGTGTACTAAGTCCTCAGACTTGAGGTAGAGTGAAAGGCAGTCCTATTGAAGAGAGTAATCCCCTGTTAAACTAACAAATACCTAGATTTCATCCTTCACATTCAAAGTTGACCTTAACCTCAAGTGAGGTTCTACCAGTGAATGAGGCTGTAAAGAGCGATGTGGTATTGACACACCTTCCCTCGATGTTCCAAATAAGGATAGGTCTTTCTGCTGTTTGGGGTTGTCTCACATTGGACCAACCTCTGTCTCCCGTCGTTATGACCTTCATGAAGACTTTGCTCAAAGAAGCCCTTCCTGGGGCTTCTGTCCCAGAGGCTGTCCTGTCAGCTCCCGTGGTGTCCCATAACATCCCACGGCACTGTCGCACTGTCACCGTGCCTTTAAATAGTTCCTTCTGCCCTCCAGGATTACATGTGCCCCTTTTCAGTGCTCCCACAGTAACCACTCACATATCCTGCTGTCATATCTTCTCCTCATCTGTCCAGCAGAACTGCATTGCTGTGATTTCACTGATTTCCTGGGTTACAGCTGTTGAGCCATCACCAATGGCATTTATTGAGTACTTAACTGTGTGTGGTGTCAGTCAATTGTATTTATGGAGCGCTTGGGGGAGTACAATATAACAGGCACATTCCTTGCCCACAGTGAGCTTACAGTCTAGTGGGGGAGACAGACATTAATATTAATACATAATTTATAGTATATAATTTATAGATCTGTCAATAAGTGCTATGGGGATGAGGGTGGGGTGAATATCAAATGCCCAAAGGTCACAGCTCCAAGTGCATAGAACAGAGAGTGAGCCAGGGAAAAGAGTGGACGTTGGACAGGGTGCCTGAAAAGTGCTTAACAAATACCATAAAAACCCCCCAAACAAAATAAAAAACATATAGAGAGGATCAAGCATAGGTGAGTTAGAGTAAAACCTTGTTTAAATTATTTCTAATAAAAGTTGTCAGAAATGGAGGAAGGCACAACTTTTCTTGGGGCCTCCAATGATTATGGAGAAGAAGTTGAAAGGATTTAAACAGCTCCCGGCCCAATTGGAAACATTCAAAACAATTTACAAATGAAGCTAGAAACAACTGAGCTGTCATAGCTGCTGGGGAAACTCAAAACACTGGGAGATGGCAAGCTTTAGACCTTAAGCGGTATCCTCCTGTCTCTCTCCACTCTAGTCTATACTTCATTCCACTGCCCGGATTATCTTTCTTCAGAAATGCTCTGGGCATTTCACGCCCCTCCTCAAAAACCTCCAGTGGTTGCTTATCAACCTTTGCACGAAACAAAAACTCCTCACTCTTGGCTTCAAAGCTCTCCATCACTTGCTCCCTCCTACCTCACCTCCCTTCTCTTCTTCTACAGCCCAGCCCGCACACTCAGCTCCTCTGCCGCTAACCTCCTCACGGTGCCTCGTTCTCACCTGTCCTGCCGTCGACCCCTGGCTCACATCCTACCATTGACCTGGAATGCCCTCCCTCCTCACATTGGCCAAACTAACTCTCTTTCCCTCTTCAAAGCCCTACTGAGAGCTCACCTCCTCCAGGAGGCCTTCCCAGACTGAGCCCTCCCTTTCCCTCTGCCCCTCCTCCCCCCCAATCCCCCTACCCCTTCCCTCAGCTCTACCCCCTTCCCCTCCCCACAGCACTTGTGCATATTTGTATACATTATTTATTACTCTATTTTATTAATGATGTGAATGTATCTCTGATTTTATCTTGATGGTATTGATGCCTGACTACTTGTTTTGTTTCGTTGTCTGTCTCCCCCTTTTAGACTGTGAGCCCGTTGTTGGGCAGGGATTGTCTATCTGTTGCCGAACTGTACATTTCAAGCGCTTAGTACAGTGCTCTGCACACAGTAAGCGCTCAATAAATATGAATGAATGAATGAATGAATGAATGTGTTACGGAAAAACCTTTGGCCAAATTCCCTATAATATAGAGGGCGTAAGGACATTGTAGAATTAGTTATTCATGAGCAGGGACTTAATTTAGCACAACATTTCGGTTTGGTGGATGGAAAATGTTCATTGCAAATTTGCCATGGGGGTGGTGATTTACATAGCTGGGGAGCTATAAAGTCAGGGGCTTTGCCTGAAGTCCTAAACATAGGCCACTCAGTATATATGTGTTCTGGGACAATTCAAATAAGTCTTCAGGGATAGTTCCATTAAGAAAATCAAAATGAGGTCGGTTCTAACAGGATACAAAGGGAAAGGGAAAAATGAAATAATGTAGCTTTGCCATGGGGAATGCTGCCTGGCCATCAGTGTGGGAGAACTGCCAAGGTGAACTTACCGCCCCCTTGAAATGGCCTCATAGAACTTGAACAAGGTCACTAATCGTGAGAGGTGAGAGGAAGGTGAGAGCAAAGGAATAGTGAAATATGAGTCTCACAAGAACTGGGGCTGGCTGGTGATTGGGGAAATAAATGTTATCTTCCAGTTTCCTCATTGCAGGTGCGTAGAAGGTTAGCTGCTTGCTGCCCTTTGATGGAATTGGTATTAATCAATGGTATTGGAGTGCTTACTGTATGCAGAACACTGTACTAAGTACTTGGGGGAGTACAATATCCTCACTAGAGTCAGCTCCCTCAAAGAGGAGGGAGAGGGGGAGAGGGGTGCTGACCCTGGCCTCTCCTCCCTTCTCTCTTTCTACTGCCCACCCCCACACGCTCCGCTCTTCTGCCATCCACCTCCTCACTGTCCCCCGTTCTCGCCTATCCCGCCGTCGACCCCTGGGTCACGTCCTCCCGCTGACCTGGAATGCTCTCCCTCCTCACCTCCGCCAAACTAATTCTCTTCCCCTCTTCAAAGCCCTACTTAGAGCTCCCCTCCTCCAAGAGGCCTTCCCAGACTGAGCTTTCCCTTTTCCCTCTGCTCCCTCTGCTACCCCTCTGCCCCCCACCCCCACCTCCCCTCAGCTAAGCCCCCTTTTCCCCACCTTTTCCTCTGCTCCTCCCCTTCTCCCTTCCCCTCCCCTCAGCACTGTGCTCATCCACTCAATTGCATATATTTTTATTACCCTATTTATTTTGTTAATGAGATGTACATCACCTTGATTCTATTTATTGCTATTGTTTTTGTCTGTCTGTCTCCCCCGATTAGACTGTAAGCCCGTCAATGGGCAGGGACTATATCTGTTGCCGATATGTACATTCCAAGCGCTTAGTACAGTGCTCTGCACATAGTAAGCGCTCAATAAATACTATTGAATGAATGAATGAATACAATACATAGAGTTCATAGACATGATGCCTGCCCTTCAGGAATTCTAAAATTTGTAGAAGCTGTGCATTGCTGAAGCTTAACTCCCCCTGGGGCATGTTGGGAACGGGGGGATGGGGGTGGGGGGTGGTCTCATGGGTTACCAGTGGTTTTGCTCAGTAGTTCAGGAGAAGGACACCACATTGCTAAATCATGTTCAGCTGGTGGTCAACTCTGACCTCCAGATCTTTTTCTCCTGTGTGAATGCTTTGTCAGTTGCACCCCTTTCCCCCTTTTTGTGTCTTGGGTTTTGTCCCCAGAGGGTCTGTCTTGGAAATGAAAGAGTATTTTACTGAAGCCAATGGCAGATGACAAGCTTGTAATAGTGTAAGGTTAAAAGAGCATACTACTACTAATAATTATTATGGTATTTGTTAAGCACTTACTATGTGCCGAGCACTGTTCTAAGTGCTGGGGTAGAGATACAGGGTAATCAGATTGTCCCACTTGGGGCTTACATTTTTTAATCCCCATATTTACAGTTGAGGTAACTGAGGCCCAGAGAAGTTAAGTGACTTGCCCAAGGTCACACAGCAGACAAGTGGCAGAGCCAGGATTAGAACCCACGACCTCTGACTCCTGAATCCATGCTCTTTCCACTAAGCCACACTGCTTCTCTAAAGCATAAAATCAAAACCAGATATAAACCACAAAATTATTTCTGTAGCAGTAATAATAATAGTTAAGTACATAGTGGATTTGGAATGCTGTACTAACTACCAGAAAAGAATATAAAGTGGGAATAAGCCCCAGCCCCCATCTTTTGAGGGGTTCATTCATTCAATCGTATTTATTGAGCGCTTACTATGTGCAGAGTACTGTACTAAGCACTTGGAATGTACAGTTTGGCAAGAGATAGAGACAATCCCTGCTCAACAACGGGCTCACAGTTTCTCTTCTTCTTCAAATGTCGTCGAGTCGTTTCTGACCCAGAGCGACTCCATGTACACTCCCTCTTCAGAACGTCCCATCTTCTGTCATAAAATCGTTCTGGTGTGTGCACCCATAGTGTTTTCTTGGTAAAGATATGGGCGTGGTTTACTATTTCCTTCTCTGACGCATAAATACTTGAGTCTCTGCCGTTGTCTTTGATCATCGTTTTGATCACTTAAGCATCCGCCTTTGACTCTTTCCTGTGCCTCTCCTGCCCAGCAAAGTTGAATCAATTTTGTCTGATGTTTCTGCTTGTACCTTTCCGTTATGGGTAGCCCTCTATGAAATAGCTCTAAGCTTCATCTGCATATGCAAACTCTCCTGCCATGATAAGGCATTGATTTATAGAGTTTGAGGGGCTCACAATCTATGAATAGAGGGGCAAGGGAGAGGATTGGAGATAGGATTGGGGGCAATGAAACAATAATAATAATAATCACGGTATTTGTTAAGCGCTTACAATGCTTCAGGCACCATACTAAGCGCTGGGGTGGATACAAGCATATTGGGTGGGACGCAGTCCCTGTGCCACGTGGGGCTCACGGTCTCAATCCCCATTTTACAGATGCGATAACTGAGCCCAGAGAAGTGAGGTGACTGCTCCAAGGTCACACAGTAGACAAGAGGCAGATCTGGGATTAGAATTTATGATCTTCTGACTCCCAGGCAAGTGCTCTACCCACTATGCAGTGCTGCAATAAAACCTTCCACACTGGGGATAGTGAAACAATAAAACATTAAACAGTAAAACATTCTCCCCAACTCCCTAACTTGGAATCCCAGTTTTCCGAATAATAAAAATAACTAGAGTACATGGTAAATGCTTACTATGTGCAAAGCACTGTGTGAAGCATTAGGGTAGATACAAGATTATCATCTTGGACACAGTCCCTCTCCCATATGGGGCTCACAGTCTAATAGTAAAGAGTAGAATTTAACCCCCATTTTAAGAAGAAACTGAGGTATAGAGAAGTAGTGGCTTGTCCAAGGTCACAGAGACAAGTGGTAGAGCAGAGATTAGAACCCAGGTTCTCTGTCTCCCAGCCTTACTGCTTCCAAATCTTTCCCAAACTCAAATCCCAGGTGTGCAGGACAGTTTAGAGCCACACTTTACATTTGACAGTTCACACATGTAATGGACATATCAAACGTGGTTTGATGGATCAGACTTTGGCAGCCTGGCTCCGCCACCACGCTCCAACAAATATGATGAATGTCCAAGTCAATTTCTATAAGTATCAATGAGAACCATTGATTCTTGATTCTATTTATTGCTATTGTTCTTGTCTGCCCGTCTCCCCCTCTCCCTTCCCATCCCTTCAGCACTGTACTCGTCTGCTCAACTGTATATATTTTCATCACCCTATTTATTTTGTTAATGAAATGTACATCGCCTTAGTTCTATTTAGTTGCTATTGTTTTTACGAGATGTTCTTCCCCTTGACTCTATTTATTGCCATTGTTCATGTCTGCCAGTCTCCCCCGATTAGACTGTAAGCCCGTCAAAGGGCAGGGACTGTCTCTATCTGTTACCGATTTGTACATTCCAAGCGCTTAGTACAGTGCTCTGCACATAGTAAGCACTCAATAAATACTATTGAATGAATGAATGAATGAATGAATGAATGAACCAGACCCTGGACCAATTTTGGTTGGACCCCACTTAATCCATCCCCCAAGATGAAACCTTAACAATTACTGTGGCATTTGTTAAGTGCTTACTCTATGCCGGGCAATGTACTGTGTACTATGGACAGCTGGGGTAGATAGAGAATGATCAGATTGGACCCAGACCCCATCCCACATGGGGCTCTCAGTCTAAAGGAGGGTGGGGAGAACAGGTATCTTACCCTTGTTTGTACAGATGAGCAGACTGAGGCACAGAGAAGTGGTGACTTGTCCAAAAACACACAGCCGGCAAGTGGCAGAACCAAGTTAGAACCCATGTCTCTTGGTTCCACGGCTTTTTCTCTTTCCACTAGACCATACGCTTTCGGGGGTGAGCTTTAATCTAGCCAGGTGTGCCCATCTAACTTCAGATTGATCAGTGGAGCAGACTTGAAATTCAGCTACTGAGTGCTCCTTGAGGGGAGGGAAAACGTCAGACAATTTTGTTCTAGCGTACAAAATTACAAAAACGTTCAGTCCACGTTTCCCTGCTCTTCAGAAACCTCCAGTGGTTGTCCATCCACCTCCACATCAAAAATAATCTCCTTACAATCTGCTTTAAAGCACTCAATCACCTTACCCGCTCCTACCTTACCTCACTGTGCTCCTACTATAACCTAGGCTACACACCACTCTAATGCCAACCTACTCACTGTACCTTGTAAAATGGGGTTTCAATACCTGTTCTCTCTCCCCTTAGACTCTGTGTCCCATGTAAGACAAAGACTTTATCATGTTTCTACCCCACTGCTTAGCACAGTGGTTAACAAAAACAACCACTATTATTATTGTTAAATGTGTTTCTATTTACATAATTATTCAGGTATTTCCTTTTGATGTATTTGTCTTATTCATTCATTCAATAGTATTTATTGAGCGCTTACTATGTGCAGAGCACTGTACTAAGCGCTTGGGATGAACAAGTCGGCAACAGATAGAGACGGTCCCTGCCGTTTGACGGGCTTACTGTCTAATCGGGGGAGACGGACAGACAAGAACAATGGCACTAAACAGCGTCAAGGGGAAGAACATCTTGTAAAAACAATGGCAACTAAATAGAATCAAGGCGATGTACAATTCATTAACAAAATAAATAGGGTAACGAAAATATATACAGTTGAGCGGACGAGTACAGTGCTGTGGGGATGGGAAGGGAGAGGTGGAGGAGCAGAGGGAAAAGGGGAAAATGAGGCTTTAGCTGCGGAGAGGTAAAGGGGGGATGGCAGAGGGAGTAGAGGGGGACGAGGAGCTCAGTCTGGGAACGCCTCTTGGAGGAGGTGATTTTTAAGTAAGGTTTTGAAGAGGGAAAGAGAATCAGTTTGGCGGAGGTGAGGAGGGAGGGCGTTCCGGGACCGCGGGAGGACGTGACCCGGGGGTCGGCGGTGGGATAGGCGAGACCGAGGGACGGTGAGGAGGTGGGCGGCAGAGGAGCGGAGCGTGCGGGGTGGGCGGTAGAAAGAGAGAAGGGAGGAGAGGTAGGAAGGGGCAAGGTGATGGAGAGCCTTGAAGCCTAGAGTGAGGAGTTTTTGTTTGGAGCGGAGGTCGATAGGCAACCACTGGAGTTGTTTAAGAAGGGGAGTGACATGCCCAGATCGTTTCTGCGGGAAGATGAGCCGGGCAGCGGAGTGAAGAATAGACCGGAGCGGGGCGAGAGAGGAGGAAGGGAGGTCAGAGAGAAGGCTGACACAGTAGTCTAGCCGGGATATAACGAGAGCCCGTAATAGTAAGGTAGCCGTTTGGGTGGAGAGGAAAGGGCGGATCTTGGCGATATTGTAGAGGTGAAACCGGCAGGTCTTGGTAACGGATAGGATGTGTGGGGTGAACGAGAGGGACGAGTCAAGGATGACACCGAGATTGCGGGCCTGCGGGACGGGAAGGATGGTCGTGCCATCCACGGTGACGGAGAAGTCTGGGAGCGGACCGGGCTTGGGAGGGAAGATGAGGAGCTCAGTCTTGCTCATGTTGAGTTTTAGGTGGCGGGCCGACATCCAGGTGGAGACGTCCCGGAGGCAGGAGGAGATGCGAGCCTGAAGGGAGGGGGAGAGGACAGGGGCGGAGATGTAGATCTGCGTGTCATCTGCGTAGAGATGGTAGTCAAAGCCGTGAGAGCGGATGAGTTCACCGAGGGAGTGAGTGTAAATGGAGAACAGAAGAGGGCCAAGAACTGACCCTTGAGGAACTCCAACAGTTAAAGGATGGGAGGGGGAGGAGGCTCCAGCGTAGGAGACCGAGAATGATCGGCCAGAGAGGTAAGAGGAGAACCAGGAGAGGACAGAGTCCGTGAAGCCAAGGTGAGATAAGGTATGGAGGAGGAGGGGATGGTCGACAGTGTCAAAGGCAGCAGAGAGGTCAAGGAGGATCAGAATGGAGTAGGAGCCATTGGATTTGGCAAGAAGGAGGTCATGGGTGACCTTAGAGAGAGCAGTCTCGGTAGAGTGGAGGGGATGGAAGCCAGATTGGAGGGGGTCTAGGAGAGAATGGGAGTTGTCTTATGTGCTGCGGCTTTGTTCTTCCTCCTACTCCCACTATTTATAAATCATTTGTCTGTCTCCCCCATTAGATTGGAAGATCCTTGAGGGCAAGGGGTAACTGTCTTTTGCAAGTGTTTCCCAAGAGTTTATTTTAGAGCTTTGCACTCAATAGTCCCTCAGTGAATACCACTGATTGACTGACATTATGTGTTTACAGGTTGGGAATAATCCTTGAGCTCCTCCCTGCTCTTAGGCAAGGTCAAGGTAGGTCTAAATTGCCCCAAATTTCTGGAAGTTAAACAGAGGCTTTAGTCTGTCGTGCTTTACCGGACCACCTGGAGGTCCCATGGCTGATAATTCCCAGTCCACCCTTTGAGAAATACTACTGCCTGGAGTTCTAACATATTGATGTGTTCTGGTGTACTCTCAGGGAGAACTCAGAAATAATGTTTGCATATGCAAGTGCCTTGCAGTGACTCTTCTGTCACCCTTACACTGAGGATACACCGGACTAATTAGCACCCAATTAACAGCAATGCATCACTACTAAGTACTGTCAACTCTGATGTTCAGTCTGTTATCTGATTTTTGGGTTTTTTTTTTTTTTACTTATTAGGAGCTTTGGCGCCAAAGTTCAAAGGAGAAGAGAGTGAAACTGTTGATTGAAGTAAGGTTTTGAGATGGGTTCTTTGGTTTTCTTAATCTGCCCTGAATCTTACCCCCATTTCTACCAGAATCTTGAGTTACTTTTCACTGTAGGACCAAGATATGTGCCCCACATATCCCCTCCATTCCTTCCCTCCCAGCTCTCCAAGTATGGACAGCAGTCACTGTTTTCACCCCCACAGCCCCACTCTCTCAAGGTTTCTGACTAGATTAGAGAACCCTGGAGGAGAGCTGAAAAGAGTTAAGATTCCAAATGGGGCTGTGGACCCCGATAACGTCTCTTTGACCTACTCCTGCCTCAAAGCCTGCTTTCCACCTTGTTACACATTACTTGCTCCCAGCCATGTCCCAAGCCCTTTTTATTCCTATACTCAAATTGAAAAGTTTGAAACCGAAGAGAGCATCTATTTTCTGCATTTCAGGAGTCTTAAGTTTCATGTTTTAAGAAACCATGCTAAGGGGGAAGACATTAGGGAAGGACATAAAAGATGTAATATTGATCTTCTCTGGTGAAACAGATTTAGCTGACTTGGGTTGATGACACCACAGGTATCCTTGCTAATGGTGTTGAACATGTAGTTTCCCAAACTTGAAAAATTCTCACAATTCTCAAATTTGTCACCTTGCATAGGAGCCAACATTACAATATGTGAACAGTGGTGAAAGAAAGACAGAACTTTGAGTAATAATAATAATAATAATGTTGGTATTTGTTAAGCGCTTACTATGTGCAGAGCACTATTCTAAGCGCTGGGGTAGACACAGGGGAATGAGATTGTCCCACGTGGGGCTCACAGTCTTCATCCCCATTTTACAGATGAGGGAACTGAGGCACAGAGAAGTGAAGTGACTCGCCCACAGTCACACAGCTGACAAGTGGCAGAGCTGGGATTCAAACTCATGACCTCTGACTCCAAAGCCCGCGCTCTTTCCACTGAGCCACGCTGCTTCTCTGGGGGATGGTAAGTGGGTTTGAAGTGATACCAGTCCAGAAAGCTACCATTTTGGGACTTTTCAGCTTTGCTTCAAGATTTCTCAGGTTTTGCCAGAGATCTGGAATGAACAAGACTGGAAGCCCAGCTCCAAAAGGTGTGAAGAAATGACTCCATGAAGTTGAGATGTATGGCATTGTGGAAAATGAAATTTGGAGAAAAGCAATTAAGTGATTTTCTTTCAAATTCACCTTTGGCTTGGAGGGGCTTAGGAAAGGATAAACTGACAACATTTAAGACTTAACAAGAAATTTGAATTCCCTTTAATAAGCTGAGCTGGCCACCCTACAGCTGAACTAGAATCCAGACAGTTGAAAATAAACCTCTAAAAGTCAGTCAGCAACAAACCAGTCATTCTTTATGACCAACTTTCTAAAATACCAATTATTGACTCCTTCCTCCAAGTTCCAACACCAACCCTGAGGAAAATATAGTTATGTACCAGCTTCCCCATAACCAACATAACAACATAGAACTTAATTTGATCACTGGATTCTTCTCTGATGCCAACCTATTCACTGTACCTCAATCTCATCTGTCTCATAGCTGACTCCTTACCCATGTCCTCTGACTAGCCTGGACTTTCCTCCCATTCTAATGCAGCAGTTCATTTTTTTCTCCACCTTCAAAGTCCTACTAAAATTACTCTTCTCAAAGAAACCTTCTCTGATTAAGTCCTCATTTCTCCTATTTGCCTTCCCTAATATGTTGCTTGTGTACTTGGGGGTATATCCTTTAAGAACTTGATATTCACCCTATGCCCACACCACTTATGTACACATATTCATACTCTCCCATTCCCCTATCAGTAATTTATTTTAATGTTTCTCTCCCCATGGGCAGAACAGCATGGCATAGTGGATAGAGTATGGGTCTGGGAGTCCTAAGGTCATGGATTCTAATCCTGGTTCCGCAGCACCTCTGCTTTATGATCTTGGGCACATCACGCCTCAGTTCCCTCATCTGTAAAATGGGGATTGAGACTGTGAGCCCCACGTGGGACAGGGACTGTGTCCAACTAGATCTGCTTCTAGCCACCCCAGTGCTTAGTACAGTACTGAGCACATAGTAAGTGTTTAACAAATACCATTATTCTTATTATTAACTCCATGTGAGCAGGGAACACGTCTACCAACTCTACTGTATTGTTCTCTCCCAACCTCCTAGTAGAGTGTTTGGCACACAGCAAGCCCTCAATAAATACCACTCATTGATTAATTGATCGTTCACTAGAAGATGGCTTCACTGGGCAGCGTATGAATAAAGTATGGACAATAGCAGTTATGGTACTTGGAGCTGGGAAGTCACAGCAAGCATAGTCTCTGCCCTTCCAGACTGTCGGTGGGAGACACCAATAACAGAGAGACCAGCCTGACTGGCTGCAGAAGTCAGGAGAAGGATTGCTCCCTTTGAGCAAAGAATTTGGGTCACTTCAGAGATCGAGACGGTGTCAAAAGTAGTGACACTTCCTGCAAGTTTAAAATGGGTTAGTGCAGTAATGTGCCCTCTGAACAGAAGGGAATGTTAGTTATGCTTCCATCTTTTCGGGTCATGCATATATGATAGTGTCTGCCACTGGAAGTGATGAATGAACTTCCATCCTAAGACTTCAGAACCAAGAGGCTGCAGAAGGGAATTGTACTAGTGGTTCGTACAGTGCTACTCACCGTGACACAGTGGAAAGAGCACGGGCTTAGGAGTCAGAGGCCATGGATTTTAATCCCGGCTCTGCCACCTGTCAGCTGTGTGACTTTGGGCAAGTCATTTAACTTTTCGGTGCCTCAGTTACCTCAAGTGTAAAATGGGAATTAAGACTGTGAGCCCCACGTGGGACAACCTGATTCCCTTCTATCTACCCCAACGCTTAGAACACATAATGCTTAACAAACACCAACATTATTATTATTATTACTCCCCAGCTTTTGCTGCTGCCAGTCATATTTCCACTAGGACACGGTGTGCAGTGACCAGAAGGAAGATAAGGGTCCAGAGGACTGAGAAGGGTGAGCAAAGGTTCTTTCCAAGCAGGCCCCCTCTTTGGCTGGAGTGACCTCAGCAAGGTGCCCGTGCTGTGCTAATTTACCCTGACTAAGCAGGTGGTTGCACTGATAATGTTGGTTTTGTTAAGTGCTCACTATGTGCAGAGCACTGTTCTAAGTGCTAGAGTAGATACAGGGTGATCACATTGTCCCACGTGAGGCTCACAATCATCATCCCCATTTTACAGATGAGGCAACTGAGGCACAGAAAAGTTGTGACTTGCCCACAGTCACACAGCTGACAAGTGGCAGAGCTGGGATTCGAACCCATGGCCTCTGACTCCCAAGCCCAGGCTCTTTCCATTGAGCCACACTGCTCCTCTGGTACCCAGTGAGCCTTTGCTGGCCAGCTTAACAAGCTGCTTCCAGGATTCCCGATGGCCTATCCACCGGTTACAGAGCACCCTAGGTGGTTCTTTGGTCAGAAAATTTCATCTCTGGCGGCATAGTCCCACCAGGTAGAATCAGAACCAAAACCTGGTTCTACTTAATTTCTGGAACCACGTTCTTTCCACTGGACCAAAACAACTGGTTAGGGTCTCATTGTCAGTAACATAATCTTCAAAAATGAAGAACAGAGATGTATTTCTATGTGCCTAGACACATCTGAAATTGTGGGTTTAGATAGACATATATGTGTTTTATCTATATATTTCAATATATATGTATATGCATATGGAGAAAGAGAGAGAGAAGGCTTTACACTCTGGGCAGAGGATATGTGATTGGAAGCATGCCAGTGAAATTATAGCATTCTTGCAAAAACAATATAGAAAATATCGACATAATTTCCAAGTATTTAAAATAACATTTGCATTTCCCCGATGTAATCTTCTTGACACTGTGCCATTGTCTACCTCTAACTGGCCCTGCTGATGAGCTTCTCTCCATTCTTCTTTACTGGAGAACACTGGCCTGAAACTCACAGATAGCTTTCTAATGCCTCTTCACTGATAGTTGGTTCCAGGAGAAGCCAGGGTCTATGGATTAGCCATGGGCCATGTGTTCACACCATTAGCTTTTGCAGCACTAGTGGAATGTTAGAATCATAACCCTATGGAAAAGATGTTTACTTGGCCAGATGTAGCAGTTTATACTTGGTCTTTCAAATAGAAATCCTGGCACGTTTATTGTATCAAGGGACATAGCAAAGAAAATTTCTAGTGTGTGAGGATAAAGTTTCTTAATTTCTGCCATCAGGAACTAGTGAACCAAACTTTCGACTCTGAACATTAGAGTATATTTAGCATTAGCCAGGCAATTTATTTAAGATAAAGATGTCACAGTCATCTGATGCGACTCTCTCATTTGTATGTATGGGTCTGTTATCTGCCCGATTAGACTGTCAGTTTCTAAGGAACAGGGACCATGTTTCTTATGTCTGTTGTATGTTCCCAAGCCCCTAATACAGGTCTTCCCACAGAGGTGCACAGTATCAGACTCTGCACAGAATGCCAATGGGGTCTAGAGGGAAGAGCAGGGGTTTGGACATCAGAGGACCTAGGTTTTAATCCCTCCTCTACCAGTTGCCTGCTGGGTGACCATGGGCAAGTCACTCAATTTGGGCAAGTCACTCAACTTCTCTGTGCCTCAGTTTTCCCTCCAGTTCCTCACCTGAAAAATGGATCAATAACTGTTCTCCTTTCCCCTTAGACTGTGAGTCCAATCTGCATATTTGGAATCTAGTACAATGCTTGACACACACTTAGTGGTTTACAAATACCACAATATTTTTTTTTTCTTCTCCTGCTTGTGCTCTTCCTCCTCCACCTCCTCCACCTCCTCCTCTCTGCATGCATTAGGCACTTAGTATAGGGTTCTGAAAATAGCAGACACTCAGAATGGTGCCCTACATACAATAAGCAAGGTGGGGCTTTTTCTCCCATCCCCGAGAATAGAGAGTGTGTGCTCTGGTTTGGCTTATTTCAGGGTGTAAAACCCCAGATATGGTCAAGATATTTTTAGATATCAGAGTAGGGCTGCAAACCACCTTGTGTCCACAGAAACAAATCCAGCCTCTGGAAACAGCAATGCCAAAGGAGCTTGTCCTTAGGAGAATCGTTTCCGGCTCTTCCTATTATTTACCCTGTCCCTCTCTTCTAGGATCTTACCATCGAATGGTAGTGGACAGACAAAAAGTATTTACAAATAATGGGAGCAGGAGGAAGCACAACAATGGGTGAGGCTTTAGGGGTGTAAGTGGGTTCTTAGTGAAGTTCTCTGGGGTGCTCTTCAGTGAGCGATTAGAGCTGAGGAAATCAGTAACCGAATGTAGGACGTGGAAAGGGCATCTGATCAGGGGTGTGCGTGTGTGATTCTGTGTGTGCACGTGCATACGGGCATCTTTAGATGGGTGGGTGCTTGTTCTGACCTGGGGGTGAATAAATATAGGTAGCACTATTCACACAAAGAAGCTGTATCTTGATGCTCAGCTGTTAGCCTTCTGCGACTTTAGTATGGTTTATCTCATCCAGATTATCTCATCCAGAAATCCGGGATGTGCTTACAACTGTGTTGCACAGCTCTTTATCACTTGTGTCTTCTCTTGAGAAACAGCAAATCAGTAAACTGAGTGAGGAGGCTGGGTACTGGTAGAAGAGGTGTGCTGAGAAAGGGGTAGGTTTTTGAAGACTCTGGATTTTGGGGACAAGACTTTGGGGGTTCAGTGCAGGTTTTAAGATTCATTTTCTTCTCTACCTGCGTATTTATTGTGCTGGTTAGCTATGTGGGCACTGGCCTGCTCCTCGAGTTTTGGGGCACTAGAGCATCAGAACTGCTGGAATTAGCTAAGGCTGGGCAGACAGGGCACTTGGTGGATAGAGCAAAGGGAGATTCATAGATAGGAGCAGGGTAGGGTCAATGTGAAAGTATTGGGCACTAATTCCCCTCCATAAAAATAACCAAACTCCGTGGCCTAGAGCATGGACTGGGAGCCAGAGGACCTGGGTTCTATTCTTGGATCCACCACTTTTTAAAATGGTATTTGTAAAGTGCTTACGGTGTGCCAGGCACTGTGCTAAGTGTTGGGTAGCTACAATATAATCAGGTTGAACACAGTCCTTGTTCCACATGGGGCTCAAAGACTTAATCTCCATTTTACAGATGAGGTAACTGAGGCACGGAGAAGTTAAGTGACCTGTCTGAGATCACACAGCAGACAAGTGATGGAGTAAGGATTGGAACCCAGGTCCTCCGACGCCCAGGCCTGTGCTTTATTCACCAGGCCACTTGCCTGCTTTGTGTCCTTTGGCAAGTTACTTAACTTCTCTGTGCCTCAGTTTTCTTCCCTGTAACATGGGAATTCAATAGCTGTTCTCCCTCCCACTTAGACCATGGGCCCCATGTGAGGCAGGGACTGTGACTGACCTGATTAACTTGTATCTGCCCCAGTGCTTGGCACATAGTAAGTACTTCACAAATACCATAAAAAAATTATAGTTCTGGAATCATGGGATCCCAGGACCACAGAACAGCTTTTGTTATCTGATCTTTGTCTGGCCTTCACTTAATGTCACCCTTTTTCTGGGTTCTAATCCTCCACTATCTCCACCCATCCCCTCTCCTGAGTGCGTGGGGGGACAGGCCAAAGGGTTTGTGAAAGAGTGAGCCAGGATACTCCACCGTTCCTTGGGCCCATGGGAACAGCTTGAGGAGTGAGACATCAATCAATCAATGGCATTTACTGAGCACTTACTGTGTGCAGAGCACTGTACTAAGAACTGGGAGAGTACAATACAGCAGAGTTGGTAGACACGTTCCCTGCTTACAGTGTGCTTACAGTCTAGGGGGGAGCTAAGGGGTGGCCTTAGCAGCCCTGTTTCTAAATCAAATTGGAAATTCCATCTCAATGCCCGTGTCCTAGGACTAGGTCTCTGAGGCCGTGGACTCCCTGGACCTGCAAGGGGAAGGATTTTCTAGCTGGAAATAGCCAAAGCTGAATCTGCAGAGGACGTGACTGTGGGCAAGTCATTTAACTTCTCTGTGCCTCAGTTACCTCATCTGTAAAATGGGGAGCCTCACGTGGGACAACCTGATTACGCTCTATCTACCCTAGTGCTTAGAACAGTGCTCTGCACATAGCAAACGCTTAACAAATACCAACATTATTATTACTATACCTGTCCTTCAGGGACGGACCCACACACTGGGGAGTCCCCGCCCCGACACACATACATAAACGCACGGGAAGCCATGCACCTCTAATCCTGCCTCAGGACTTTTAGTAGGCAGATGGCATTGAAGGTTAATAATAATAATAATTGTGGTATTTGTTAAGTGCTTACTGTGTGTCAGGTGCTGTATTCAGCATTGAGGTGGATACAGGTAAATCGGGTTGGACACAGTCCCTGTCCCACGTAGGGCTCACAGTCTCAATCCCCATTTTAGAGATGAGGGAACTTTGGCACGGGGAAGTGAAGTGACTTGCTCAAGGTCACATAGCAGACAAGTGGCAGAGTCAGGATTATAACCCAAGACCTTCTGACTTCCAGGTCCATGCTCTATTCACTATGCCATTCTGCTTCTCCTCCCCAGCCTCCTCCATTCTCTGGAACAGGCACCTCACCCCTGACTCAGGTGACCACTGAGGGCACTTGAGAAAGCATCTACTGAGATGCCCATGTTGGCAAGCAGTGTGAAGTGATGATGTCCCACATGCCATTTTGTGGAAGAGCATTGTGTTGACCTCAAAGAAGAACATTTCTCGGTGGGGACCCTTGATTCACACGTGCTGCAAAGACAGATCCCCCGTCACAGATCTGTGCCTGTGTCTGTGTAAACCCAGGTACCACTTCTGAACCAGGAGACTCGGGCAGCTGTTGAAGGGTAGTTGGATGCGAAAAATGCAAATGCCGCATCTACAGTGGCATTTGCTTACTAAATCCCTACTAGGCAAGGAACGGAACAGCTGAAAACCTGACTGTCCGGAATCCAGCTTGTTGATTGATTGATTGATTGACTGTTCCTTCCGTAGAGAAGCAGCGTGGCTTAGTAGAAAGAGCATGGGCTTGGGAGTCAGAGGACATGGATTCTAATCCCGCTTCTGCACTTAGCTGTGTGACTTGGGGCAAGGCACTTAACTTCTTTGTGCCTCAGTTGCCTCATCTGTAAAATGGGGATTAAAACTGTGAGCCCCACGTGGGACAACCTTGTTTCTACCCCAGGGTTTAGAACAGCGCTTGGCACATAGTAAGCGCTTAACAAATACCATCACCGTGGCTCAGTGGAAAGAGCCCGGGCTTGGGAGTCAGAGGTCGTGGGTTCGAATCCCGGCCCTGCCACTTGTCAGCTGTGTGACTGTGGGCTAGTCACTTCACTTCTCTGGGCCTCAGTTCCCTCATCTGTAAAATGGGGATGAAGACTGTGAGCCTCACGTGGGACAACCTGATTACCGTGTATCTACTCCTGTGCTTAGAACAGTGCCCTGCACATAGTAAGCGCTTAATAATAATAATAATAATGTTGGTATTTGTTAAGCGCTTACTATGTGCCGAGCACTGTTCTAAGCGCTGGGGTAGACATAGGGGAATCAGGTTGTCCCACGTGGGGCTCACAGTCTTCATCCCCATTTTACAGATGAGGGAACTGAGGCACAGAGAAGTTAAGTGACTTGCCCACAGTCACACAGCCTACAAGTGGCAGAGCTGGCATTCGAACTCATGAGCCCTGACTCCAAAGCCCGTGCTCTTTCCACTGAGCCACGCTTAACAAATACCAACATTATTATTATTATTACCCCAGCACTTAGAACAGTGCTCTCCACATAGTAAGCGCTTAACAAATACCAACATTATTATTATTAAATATTTTGGTACCAACTATCCCTGACAGCCCGCTTTGCTGTCCTCCCCATAGATCCTTTTCGCCTCTCCTCCTCCACAAACAAATGTTTCCAAGGCTGGCTGCATTGCACAGCAGAGGGCACTGTGAGTCCAGCTGCAGAGAGGTTGTTCATTAAAGTTGTGATTCCTGTCACTGTCAAAACAGCTCTCGGCATGGAGAGTGGGCCTGTTCCATCTTCGGCTAATGTACACATACAAAACACCGTCTCCTTTTCACACCTGCCTTGTTTGTTGTGTCGGTGGATACACGCATTAAGCATTTAACTCTATGCTGGGCTTTACCCACCTGACATCGAACAGGAGCATATTAACTGTTCTGCTGAAAGGAGCTGTCCCTAGGCAGGGACTCGTTCAGATCAACGTAAAATGAAATCCTGGATGTGCTGAATATTACTGGCCCGTTGACGCAGCCGTGATGAGGAGCAGCAGGGCGTAGCGGATAGAGCACGGGCCTGGGAGTCAGCAAGTCACGGGTTCTGATCCAGGCTCTGCCACTTATCTGCTGTGTGACCTTGGGCAAGTCGCTTCACTTCTCTGTGCCTCAGTTACCTGATCTGTAAAATGAGGATTGAATACTAAGCACTGGGGAGGATACAAAGCAAATCGGGTTGGACATGGTCCCCGTCCCTCAAAGGGCTCAAGATCTCAATTATCGTTTTACAGATGAGGTAACTGAGGCCCAGAGAAGTGAGGTGGCTAGTCCAAGGTCACACAATGGACAAGTGGCAGAACATGGATTAGAACCCGGGACCTTCTGACTCCCAGGCCAGTGTTCTATCCACTACACCATGCTGCTTCATGGCATAACATGCACAAGGAGAATGAAGGCTGTCATGGGCTGTTTGGAAAGAGGAACAGAGAACACATGTCCTCCAGTCCAGCTGAAGAGTGAGGCCATTAGAGGAGAAAGCCAGGATCTCCAGTCCTTGATTCTCTGAGGTAAGTGTTCATGGGGAGTGCTAGTCTACCTTCCATGATAGATGGCGGGGAAAAAAGTCTTGATCTTCCCCTCCGCCCTTCTCTGTCTTATTTCTGCTGCACATTTTCAGATAATTGGCAATCTTGGGGTGTGTGCTTTATTGGTATTAGAAGTAATTCTGCTTGTTGTTGATTTGGGGGAAGTTCTTGAGTTCCGCTGGAGAAAGACTTCATAAATATAAGGGCTTAGAGTTAATGAAGTCCCAATATAGTAGATGAAATTCTATACAGTTTCAAGTTGGTGATACATCGCTTCTCAGGCTAAAGCCCCAAATTTAACTCCTGAGGAGGATGGCAATAGAACCCATTGGCCCCTTCATTGGTAAGTGAGCTTTGGACATGCTTTTAACTGACACACATCTATCCACCCCTCTGAGGTAACCGTGGTGCGACTGGCATTCCATTCTCAGATCTCTCTCGTCCCCTGACAAGTGTCCTGGAAGGGAGGGAACCAAGCCTACATTGCCAATATGATCTCTCCTTACTCTTGCAGAGAAACTGCTGGGCATCTTGGAACAGCCTTACTTTCTGGGACCTGCCAGAGTCTAGGCCTGCAGGGAAATCTTAAAACTGAAGGAAAAAGACAAAGCTAGAGTAAGTTGACCACTGGTTGTAGAACTTCGTTTCATTAGCTTTAAAAAGAAACATTCTTTGACAAATAGATATGTACCCAGTGACCCAACCAAGCAAAATGTCCCCCTCCTAGTTCTACTGTTGTTGAGGATTAACAAATCATTTTACTTCTGTGTCATCTATACATGTGGACCTGGGACTTTGGTTGCTCGGTATTCACCCCACCCTCAGCTCCACAGCTCTTGTTTACATATCAATGAATTACATATTATAAATCATTTATTTATATTACTGTCTGTCTCCTTCTCTAGACTGTAACCTTGTTAGGGGCAGGGAACATATTTGTCAACTCTTTGTACTATCCCAAGCAGTGAGTATAGTGCTCTACCCATAGTAAGTGATCAATAAATACCACTGATGATGATAAATACCACTGATGATGATAAATACCACTGATGATTGTGTTCAGTGTGAGGTGTTGGTGGGAAATCCAAGTAGAAATGTCCTGAAAGCAGGAAGAAATATGAGACTGCAGAGGAGAGAGATTAGGGCCGGAGAGATAGATTTGGGAATCATATGCATAGAGATGGTAGTTGAAGCCAAGGGAGCAAATGAGTTCTACAAGGGTGGAGGTGTAGATGGAGAATAGAAGGGGACCCAGAACTGAACCTTAAGGAACTTACACATTTAGGGGGTGGGAGGCAGAGGAGGAGTCTGTGAAAGAGGCTGAGAATGAGTGACAAGACAAATAAGAGGGGAGCAGCATAGCCTAGTGGATACAGAACAGGTCTGCGAGTCAGAAGGACCTGGATTCTAGTCCTGACTCAGCCACTTGTCTGCTGTTTAACCTCGGACAAGTCACATGTCTTCTCTGTGCCTCAGTTGACCTCAACTGTAAAATGGAGATTAATACTGTGAGTCCCATGGGGGACATGGACTGTGTCCAACCTAATTGTCCAATCTGATTAACTTGTATCTATCCCAGAGCTTAGTACAGTTCCTGGCACATAGCAAGCACTTAACAAATACCATAAAAAAGAGAGGACGTATCAGTGAAGCCAAGATTGGATAATGTTTCCAGAAGAAGGGGATGGTTCACAGTAATGAAGGCAGCTGAGAGGTCAAGAAGGATTAGAATGGAGTAGAGGCTGTTGGATTTGGCAAGAAGGAGGTCAGGGGTGACCTTAAAGAGGGGTTAAACAACATGTCTGGGTAAGCCCAGTGGCGGAAGCCTGGGACTAGAATCCCAGTTTGCTGACTCCAGGACCTTTGCTCTTTCTGCTAGGTCATGTGACCTTTTTATTCCCATTTATGGATCTTTCTGCAGTATCTTCAGAATGCAGTGGACAGGCACACATCATTCGGGGGATTGCAGATGAGAGTTGTCCAGAAAAGTGGAGGTGGGTAAGGGATCTTGCAAGCTGTAAAAGAGAGTGCCCTTATGAAGAGGAGAATTCTACACAGAGTTAAAATGCAATAATTAAATGAGTAATTACCTTTCCACTTTTCAGCAGTTATGCAATTAAGAATAATTAAAAATTCTCTCCACTTCATCAGTCTCGCATAGAGGAAAGTAGAAAAGGGTGTGGCGAGGAAAGAAAAGGGCAGAGGAAAAAAAACACTCTGGAAACAGGAAGAAGAGAGATGAGATGGGTATGTGGGATGCTAGATCCAGCTGAATTTGCCCTGTCCCTCTCCAGGTGATTTTTCAGGGGGTGGGAATCAGCCAGAACTCTCTGTCCTAGAGGAAAAAATTCCCCAAAACATCATGGGGTGGCAGGGATCTTTCATAGGTAGCCTAGTTCAGTCAGAGCAAGAAGAAGATAGCATATAGAGAAAGGAAAGAGGAAGCAGTTGAAGAGAAATAATAGTAACTAGTTGTCATTGAAGATGTCAGCTCTGTGTCAGATAAAGTCATGGAGTGCATGCACCCATACACAAACACAACACACACAATACACACATACACTCCACCCCCCTTCTTCCATTCCTCCCCAACTTTCCAGTTTCCTACCATCTTTTCCTTCTTTCTGCCTTGCCACGCCCCCCCCCCCCCCCCCGTCCCTTCCCCATCACTGTCTAAAGCCAGTAGAAACAAGAAATCAAAAGAACGGAGTGGAGGATTATGGAGAGAAGGTGTTGTCTAGTGGAAAGAGCATGTCTGCAAGTCAGAACACCTGCTTTGGGAAAAGCATGGCCTAGTAGAAAGAGCATGGGCCTGGGAGTCAGGACCTCAGTTCTACTCCTGGCTCTGCCACTTGCCTGCTCAATCCCCTTGGGCAAGTCAATTAGCTTCTCTGTGTCTCAGTTTCCTCCTTTATAAAATGTGAATTCAATATATGTACTCCCTTCTATTTATACTTTGAGCCCCATATGGGACAGAGACTGTATCTGACCTGATTAACCTGTACCCACCCCAAAGTTTAGAACATTGCTTGACATGTAGTAATTGAGTAACAAATATCATAATAATAATTATCATTATTAGTAAACCCTAAGTTCTAGTCCCAGATCAGCTTCTGCCCTGGCCGTGTGACTTAAGGCCAGTTGTTACACCTTTCTGGGTCTCAGTTTCCCTGCCTGGAAGATGGGGCATTTCACAGGCTACCTTATGATGATAACAGTGGATGAGCCCCAATCCTGAGAGTTCAGGAGCGTGAACCTGTGCAGACAAATTGATTCTGAACCTGTGCAGACAAATTGATTCTAGTGCTAGTGGCTTGTTTAATGCCATTCACATTCTCTCCTTCTCCCCATTCATGCATCCTCTGGCATCCAAAGTGTAATGAGAAAGAAGGCCAGTAGGATGAGGACATTGCCAAGTGAATGTGCATGTAGCCTTCATCCACAATAGCAGGCAGAACCGGGACAAGAATTTAGCTCTTCCGATTCCTAGATTAGTTCAGGAACGTCCATTGGTTGCCCATCCACCTCCACATCCAACAGAAACTCCTTAACGTTGGCTTTAAAGCACTCAGTCACCTTGCCCCATCTGACCTTACCTCCCTGATTATCTACTACAACCTACCCCACACACTTTCCTCCTCTAATGCCGACCTACTCATTGTACCTTGATCTCACCTATCTTGTCACCAACCCCTCGCCCACATTCTGCCTCTGACCTAGAATACCCTCCTTCTTCATATCTAACAGACGATCACTCTCCCCACATTCAAAGCCTATTGAAGGCACATCTCCTCCAAGAGTCCCTCCTGACTAAGCCCTCATTTCCCCTTCTCCCACTCCCTTCTGCATTGCTCTTGTGCCTGGAAATGCACCCTTTATTCTCCCCTTCCTCAGCACCACAGCAAGTATGTACATATCCGTTACTTTATTTATATTAATGTCTATCTCCCCCTCTAGACTGTAAACTTATTGTGGGCAGGGAACTCTATTGTACTGTACTCTCAATAAATACCTATGATTAATTGATTGACTGGATGAACAGCAGGGTCTCGGAGTCCCAGAACTCTGAGAGTCAAGAGTGTGTTCAGTTGCTTTGGCTGGAGTGTGGCAGGCCAGCATTAGAGGCTAGCACTTTGGGGAATACAAGTCTGCTGTTTTCCAGAATCCCCTGGGGCATCAAAGCGCATTATTTCAAATCCTAAAGAACCTGTGGAAATGATACACTGCAGCTCCATCCTTCGGAAGGACACTGAAAGTTTTGACATTGGGAGAATTGTCCATGGTCCCAGAGTGGGTGGTATCCTGTCCAGAAAAAAACTCAGCCTTATCTCCCTCCCTTCCTCCCTAACCACCTGCTTGGATTTGTCAGCTGTATAGGGAAGTTTTTGTTGTAGTCTGAACAACAGCTTTGGGAAAGCAGGACTGTAAGCACGGAGCTCTGGGGTCCCGATCCTTTCCTTGTTAATTAGGAGGGGATAAAGTAGGACAAGAACCTGGAAAAAGTTCATCTGCTGCCATGAGGGGTATAAGACCCTAGGGAAAGGATAAGGGAAGGTCTCACTTGTAGCACAATTATGCTCATTAGAGCTCCCATGTCCCTGACTTTCTGTTTTCACAGGAGTTTAAACAGCCTAGCAGAAGAACCCAGGAGTTGCGGGAAGTGGGAAGCTGGGCCCTCCCCAGCTCTCCTTCCCAACCAGGGTTAGCCCTTGAGTTTATTGTGAAAATCCTGGTTTGACCACAGTCTGACCCTGTGATCTGGGGCAAGACTTTCTCCTCAAGGAATCCCTTAGGGGATGGCCAAGTTTTAATTAACCTGCTGCCAGAGGATTCTTCAAATCAATTCCCTCTTTCTGTGGTTAATTATTTTTAGACTGGAGGCTAGGGGAATACATGGAAGGAAGTGAAGTCCGCTCTCTGATCTCATGGCCAGTGTTACAACAACCAGAGAAGTCAGATTAATACTGGGGTCTGAGTAGGAGGGAGGAGGAAAGAAGTCATGGAGACGTTCTGGGGCAAAGACTGTGAACTAGGAGGAAAATCGCCTTCATCAACTATCATCAGTATCAACCATAATCATCAGCATCATTGTAACCATCATCTTCAACATCATATCATAAGACATTTGGGGTGTATACTTGGCTGGGAAGCAAGTGGGGGAAAAGCTACCACCTATGGAATTATAATAATTGTAGTATTTGTTCAGCGCTTACTATGTGCCAAGCACTATACTAAACTCTGGGGTGGATACAAGCAAATTGGGTTGGACACAGTCCCCATCCAACATGGGGTTTGCAGTCTTAATCCCCATTTTACAGATGAGGTAACTGAGGCACCAAGAAGTTAAGTGACTTGCCCAAGATCACACAGCAGACAGGTGGTGGAGCCGGAAATAGAACCCAAGTCTTCTCAGGCCTGTGTTCTATGTACTACGCCCCACTGCCTGAACATCGTTCTATCAGAATCTTCTGTAAGCATAATGATATAAATTCCTTCTAAAATCTCATCTCCCCAACACACTTTCTTCAGTTGATTTCCCAGAAATATGCATTTAGTTACTGCCCTCCTTAACATTCATTAGAAGCAGCATAGTAGATGGAGCATGTGCCTGGAAGTCAAAAGGTCATGGGTTCTAATCCCACATCTGCCATGTGTCTTCTGTGTGACCTTGGGTAAGTCACTTCACTTCTCTGGGCCTCAGTTACCTCATCTATAAAATGGGGATTTAAACTGTGACCCCTACATGGGACAGGGACTGTGACCAACCCAATTTGCTTGTATCCACCCCAGCGCTTAGAACAGTTCTTGGCATATAGTAAGTACTTAACAAATACAATTATTATTCATTTATATAGTCCTCTTTTATTTTTGACCTCTCTAGCTGTAAATTCTTTTATGTGTTTCCCCCATTAGAATGCAAACTCTCTGTGGGCAGGGAATATAGAGAAGTAGCATGGTCTAGTGGATAGAGCCTGGACCTGGGAATTAGAGGGATCTGCATTCTAGCCCTGGCTCTGCCCCTTGTCTGCTGTATGGCCTTGGGCAAGTAATAATAATAATGATAATTATTATAATATTATTATTACAGTATTTGTTAAGCCCTTACTATGAACCAGACACTGTTCTAAGCCCCGGGGAAGATATAGGATGATTAGGTTGGACACAGTCACTGCCTCATGAGAGCCCTTTATTGGGCAGGGATTGTCTCTATCTGTTGCCAAAGTGTACACTCGAACGCTTAGTACAGTGCTCTGCACATAGTAAGCGCTCAATAAATAATAATAATAATGTTGGTATTTGTTAAGCTCTTGCTATGTGCAGAGTACTGTTCTAAGCACTGGGGTAGATACAGGGTAACCAGGTTGTCCCAAATGAGGCTCACAGTTAATCCCCATTTTACAGATGAGGTAACTGAGGCCCAGAGAAGTTAAGTGACTTGCCCACAGTCACACAGCTGCCAAGTGGCAGAGCCGGGATTCGAACCCATGACCTCTGACTCCCAAGCCCGGGGTCTTTCCACTGAACCACGCTGCTTCTTTACTATTGAATGAATATAATAATAATAATAATGTTGGTATTTGTTAAGCGCTTACTATGTGCCGAGCACTGTTCTAAGCGCTGGGGTAGACATAGGGGAATTAGGTTGTCCCACGTGGGGCTCACAGTCTTAATCCCCATTTTACAGATGAGGGAACTGAGGCACAGAGAAGTTAAGTGACTTGCCCACAGTCACACAGCTGACAAGTGGCAGAGCTGGGATTCGAACTCATGAGCCCTGACTCCAAAGCCCATGCTCTTTCCACTGAGCCACGCTGAATATCTGGGATCACAGTCTAAATCCCCATTTTACAGATGAGGTGACAGTCAAAGGCAGGAGAGGTGAGAGGGAAGGAGAAGACATTTTCTTGGGAGAAACAAAGAACACAAACTGTGATGGAGCAGGAGAAGAGAGCAGGCAGGTAAAAGGAAGCCAGCTGGTGGGGAACATGGAATCCAGTTCCAGGAGCTCTGCCACAAAGTCCTTGTTCTGCTATGTAGCACACCTCAGACTTTGGATACCATTCTCCTTTACTCAGCCAGAAGCCTACTGTAACTCATGGCAATGGACCTTTGCTTCCACCTAAGTAGAGAGAGCCTGAAATTAATCAATCAGTGGTATTTATTGAGTACTTATTGTGTGTAGAGTATTCTACTAAGTGTTTGGGGAAACACAATACAACAGAGTTGTTGAAATGATCTCATCCCTGTCTACAGGAGCTTTACAGTCTAGAGGGGGAAAAAGACATTGACATTTATTACAGATAAGGAAAATGGGACAGGTAGGATGAGGTAACTGAGGCACAGAGATTTAAGTGACTTGCCCAAAGTCACACAGCTGATAAGTGGTGGAGTCGGGATTAGAACTCACGACCTCTGACTCCCAGGCCCGTGCTCTTTCCACTAAGCCATGCTGCTGTGTACAGAGCATGGAACTAAATGCTAGGAAAGAGAACACAGGTGGAAATTAGGCATTGACCCTGCTCCTTGAAGGGCTCACAATCTATGAGTTCACGCTATTACTCACCACACACCCTGAAAATCTAGAGACGAGCACAAATAGGAAGAAGCATTTTGTCCAATCCCTAGACTGGTCCCTTTGCTCCTCTTTCTTCTGGGGGAGGGTAGATAAGAGCAAATTATGTTCTGATAGACATTCTTTCAGAATTACATTCCAGTGAATAAAAATAACAATAATACTAATACTACTAATAAAAATGCTATTTGTTAAGTGCTTAAAAGCAGCGTGGCTCAGTGGAAAGAGCATGGACTGGGAAGTCAGAGGTCATGGGTTTGAATCCCAGCTCTGCCACTTGTCAGCTGTGTAACTGTGGGCAAGTCACTTAACTTTCATCCATTCAATAGTATTTATTGAGTGCTTACTATGTGCAGAACACTGTACTAAGCGCTTGGAATGAACAAGTCGGCAACAGATAGAGACAGTCCCTGCCATTTGACGGGCTTACAGTCTAATTGGGGGAGACAGACAGACATGAACAATGGCAATAAATAGAGTCAAGGGGAAGAACATCTCGTAAAAACAATGGCAACTAAATAGAATCAAGGTGATGTACATTTCATTTACAAAATAAATAGGGTAATGTAAATATATACAGTTGAGCAGATGAGTACAGTGCTGAGGGGATGGGAAGGGAGAGGGGGAGGAGCAGAGGGAGATGTGGGGACAAGAGGGTTAAGCTGTGGAGAGGTGAAGGGGGGGCGGTAGAGGGAGTAGAGGGAGAAGGGGAGCTCAGTCTGGGAAGGCCTCTTGGAGGAGGTGAGTTCTCTGTGCCTCATTTACCTCATCTATAAAATGGGGATTAAGACTGTGAGCCTCACTTGGGACAACCTGATTACCCTATATCTACCCCAGTGCTTAGAACAGTGCTCTGCACATAGTAAGCGCTTAACAAATATCAACATTATTATTATTATTATATATCAAGCAATGTATTAAGCACTGGGGTAGATACAAGGCAGTCAGGTCAGACACAGTCCCTGTCCCACATAGGGCTGCCATTCTAAGTAGGAGGAAGAACAGGTACTGAATCACCATTTTAACAGATGAGGAAACTGAGGCACCAAGAAGTTAAGTCACTTGCTCAAGGGAATGGAGACTGGTGTGTTCGAGGAAGCTGTTGCTTTCAGATCTGGTGCCAAGACCTGCTGTTCCCTTGGAGTTAAATAATCCCATGAGAGAAAGAACACTGAAGGTGCATACTACTGCACCTTCCTGCTACTGTGCAGGATTGTAGAAGCAAGAGGGGGAATGGGCAGGCTAGGGCTGCTTGAAGCCTCCAGGCAGGCTTGAAGCCCTAGGAACCAAATCTGTTGGGACGGAAGAAGCCACACAGACAGGTCACATCAGAGGCAACGTTCTCGGCCTTCTCTTGGGGCAAAGAGATTGTTACGGGTTTTGGCGAGGTATTCTTAAGCACTTACTATGTGCCAGACACTGTACCTAAGTGCTGCGGTAGATACAAGATAACCAGGTTGGACTCAGTCCGTGTCCCACTTGGTGACTCACGAGTCTTATCCCCATTTTACAGGTGAGGGAACGGAGGCCCGCAGAAGTGAGGTGACTTGGTCAAGGCCACACAGCAGACGAGTAGCCTCAGATGGCCAGTAAGGGTGTGGAGTATAACCCCAGCATTGTCTCTGGACTATGGCAACATTATAATACCCAAGACTGAGTCATGGCATGGTAGAAGCATTGTAGTAGAACACGGCATATACCCATTACGTGTAAAGCACTAGACTGGACTGGAAAAAAATACATGGGTGAAATTAGACACCATTTCTGGCCTTCAGGGACCTCCTAATCTAAGAATAATTGTGGAGGAGAGGGGAATTATGGGTGGCAACAGGCACACAGGGAAAGATGAAACAATAAAAGTCACAAGAGCAACATAAAAGACAAGGACAAAGATAAATTGAATGAGAGCAGTAGGGTACTTTGGCTTTGTATTCCTAGAAATCTCATCCTGTGGCATTGTTATTGCTATATGAAGAGTCAATTGGCACTTTTATGGGCGAAGGTTTGGCTACGAACCTCAAGGCTGTACTGAATTCAGTGACACTCCATCTCAACAATGAAATATCCAAACTTAACTTTTACAGGTGACCTCCTGGTACCAGGCTGACAGATGAGTTTGAAGTTATTCTGCCCATATTTGGCCATTTGTTTCTGCTTGTTTCCCTCGTTTGATTTAAAGTCCTTGAGGGCAGGGATTGTGACGACTGCTCCTATTGAATGTTCCCATGCTCTTCGTCCAGTGCCTGGCTCGCAGCAGATGCCCGGCCCATCGCCCTATACCCTGCAGGGGTGGAGGCAGTATGGCCTAGTGGAAAGATCATGGAACTGGGCATTAGGAGACCTGGATTCTAATCCCAGCTGTGATTCTGCTGCGTGATCTTTAACAATTCACTTAACCTCTCTGTGCCTCAGTTCCCTCACCTGTAAATGGGAATAAGGTACCTTCTTCTCACTTTCTATTAGACCGAGGACCCTACGTGGGACAGGAACTAAGTCTGATCCAATTATCTTGTATCTATCTTTGATTTTAAACAGTGTTTGCCATATAGTAAGCAGAGTAAGCCCCCTCTCAGGTTGGCAGCATTAGTTTCCAGTGCTCTTCCAGTCTCGACTACGGGAGGGAGAGTCAAGCAGACACATACCCATTCCATTCCTAGCTTGGGCAGTGGCTAACGAGTGGAAAGCAATCTGTTACAAGTCAAAACTCACCTGTGCTGGGCAACAGCGGCATGGGAGAGAGTCGAGGGCAGAGAATCAAGTTTACTGCGTGGAAGAAGGCAATGGTAAACCACTTCTGTATTTTTACCAAGAAAACTCTGAGGATACACTACCTGAACGATTGCAGTTGGAGGTGGGGCATTCTGGGAGAGATAATAATAATGATAATAATAACTATATGACAAACACTATACTAAGTCCTGTGGTGGATTCAAGCAAATCTGGTTGGATACAATCCCTGCCCCACGTGGGGCTCACAGTCTCAATCCCTATTTTACAGATGAGGTAAATGAGGCACAGAGAAGTGAAGTGACTTGCCCAAGGTCCCACAGCAGACAAGTGGCCGAGCTGGGATTGGAACCCAGGTCCTTCTGACTCCCAGGCCTGTGCTCTAGCCAATAGGCCATGAGGTGTCTGTCCCCCCAGACCTGGGCTTTATCTACAAGGCTGATTTTAGGCATGAGGGAGGCACAGTAAAGAAGAAGCACAAGTATATAATGCATATTGTCCTAAATCTTGTCCAGGTGAATGGGGGTGTCTCTTTTAGCCAGGGGTGACTCCTGGAAGGGTCCCAGCTGTGACAGGTTACAGTGATTGGATGGGGTCTCCGGTTCCCCGCCTTCCCCCAGTCCATGACCCAGTGAAGGGGCGGAACACAGACAGGCATCTGCGAGATAGAATATTCAGGTACTAGGACCGTAAAGATGAATCTGGGAGGCAGACATTTTTGAGGTCTGCTGTAATTACTTTGTGAGCAAGAGATAAATAGGATGAAGGAAATCATAAAGCTGGAAAACAGTCAAGTCGTATCAGATCAGAGGGAAAAAATTGTAAACATTATTTCATCATAAGTAACAAAACCGAATTTCTTCCATCTTTTAAAAAAAGCTCACCTCAGTTTCATAGTGAGGAGTCTGGAGAACTGTAAATCACAGTTTCCTCAACTTCTTTCTAAGCAGCTCATTTGGGATCTCAGAGGCTGGTTGTGAGAGACCGTGTAAATCACTCGGGTCTTATCACTGTGGAGTGGAATAACTTTTCCTTCCTGCCGATTTATCTCGATATTTCATTTGAATTCTGCAAAGCCCATTAGCAAGGTGTCACTTTCCTCCAGTCAGTCAGGGGAGTGTTTCTCCCTTTGGTTAAAGGTTCTGAGAGGGCGACCCGAGCAGGAAACAGGCCTTGCCACTGGAAGGAAGAGTTGTAGTGATTACAATCGAGCGGGTAGTTTCTTCCCTGACTTGTCAGCAGCGAATTCTGGAGGAGGGGTGGGTCGGTGGGAGAAGGGATGACTGTAGCAAGGCTAATGAAACACGAGGTGGCAGTGTCATGTTACTGGAGAAAAACCTCAGTGATTTACCTAAAATTAAGTCCTACTGGTTTACCTTTAAGGGATTGTGATTTTTGAGGTCGCCATGTTTCCAGTGAACACCAGTGGTGCCCAAATTTCATTGGGTGAGTGAGGCAGTTGAAGAGGACCCTGAACGTTTCTGTATAGGACACCAATACCAAGGAGCATCAGCTAGAAAGCCGGTGGGTTTTGGTATCTGAGTCCCTTGGCCTCGGCTTTATAATGTTCTCGGTTCGCTTTCAAAGGTTTTGCCCAGTGTGAATGTTTGCCCTGATGTTTTGGCTGCCATAGGGCAATGTGGCTGAAAGGCAGGAATGGGGTTTCAAGAAGAAATGACATCCCTCATTTCCTTCTCTCCCACTACCTCTGCGTTGCCCTACCTTGATCTCTTCCTTCAGGATCCCCCTTCACCCCAGCTCCCCAGCATGTATGTACGTATCTGTAACTTATTTATTGATATTCATGTCTGTCTCCCCCTATAGACTATAAGGTTGTTGTAGTCAGGGAATGTGTCTGTTAATTCGGTAATTATGGTATTTAAGTGCTTATTATGTGCCAGACACTGTACTAAGCATACAGTCTTAATCCCCATTTTACAGATAAGGGAACTGAGGCACAGAGAAGTGAAGTGACTTGTCCAAGGTCACACAGCAGACAAGTGGCAGATGTGGGATTAGAATGCAGATCCTTCTGACTCCACTAGGCCATGCTGCATCCATTGCTATAATGGACTCTCCCAAATACTTAGTACAGCCCTCTGTACACACTAAGCACTCAATAAATATGACTGATTGATCCCTGGAGATCCAACTGCTATGTCAAGCCCAGAGTGGTGGTTGCCTCACCAAGTGAGAAGAGATTCCAAGTGCTCGTTGATGGCAACGGATTCCTTACTTACATCCTCTGACCTAGATTTCTACTCCTGCTGCTCTTGTTGTTCTCTGGAGGAGAGTACCTTACCGCTAAAGATTCTCTTTTTCCCTCTTATCCTTCTTGCATTCGAATCTGCCCAAACACTACCTCTGAGAGTTGTTTGCATTCTACCTATGCCAAAGGACGCTCAGACCTGGGAAATGGATGCCTGTTTCCCAGCCTGTTTCTGTCTTCAGTGGGTGCAAACTGACTCCACTGGGTGGAGAATAACTTTTCAACTTTTTTCACTCCTGCTACAGCAAGCTACTGATGCCAATTTTCTTAGTCCCAATATACTATAAGAGGGAACTGAAGGCTCTTTCTACCCCACATAGGATGGTGTCCACTAGACAGAACTGGACTGAGAGTAAATAGGAAATTAAATTTAGTGGGTTTACAAACATGTTTACACCTCTTCAGTCCTTTGTTATAAATAAATGAAGCTAATCTTGCAATGTAGCCTACTGGAAGGAGTACTGGCCTGGAAGCCAGAGGATGTGGGTTCTGATTCCGGCTCTGCCACATGTCTGCTGCGTGACCTTGGGCAAGTCACTTAACTTCTTTATGCTTCAGTTACCTCATCTGTAAAATGGGGATTAAGACTGTGAGCCCACTTTGGGTCAGGGCCTGTATCCAACCTGATTGCCTTGTATCTACCCGAGGGCTAAGAGCAGTGCTTGTGAGATAGTAAGTGATTAGCAAATAGCACAATTATTATTATTATATCCCTCCCCCCAAAATATGCTTGAACATACACACCACTCACCATTCTGTGACTGCTCCATGACTTCGCCTATATTTTTGATGAGAGTGTAAGGAGCCCATCAATAACTTGCTGAATGCAGTGCTTTTCAAAGTCAATAATGTTTGTGCCCTACATTCAGACCATCACTGTGGAGTGAACACAGTGGGGAATGGACTGTGTCCAGCTATTCTAGATCTAGTTCTTGCACAGAACTCACTGAGATTCATTCATTCATTCAATCATATTTATTGAGCCCTTACTATGTGCAGAGCCCTGTACTAAGCATATGGGAGAGTACAATATAATAATAAACAGATTCCCTGCCCACGATGATCTTACAGTCTAGAGTGGGGGAGACAGACATTAATATAAATAAATAAATAAATTAGGGTACGTACATAAGTGCTGTGGGGCTGGGAGGGGGGTGAAGAAAGGGAGCAAACCAGGAGGTGCAGAAGGGAGTGGGAGAAGAGGAAAGGAGGGCTTAGTCAGGGAAAGTCTCTTTGAAGTGGGTGAGAGTAATTACCTGTTAAATTTGCGGAGGGAGGGCATTCCAGGCCAGAGTTAGGACTTGGGTGAGGGGTCAGTGGCAAGACAGATGAGATCGAAGTATAGTGAGAAGGAGCAAAGTTTGCGGGCTGGGCTGGGAGAGTAGTGAGGTGAGGAAAAAGGGGGCAAGGTGATTGAGTGCTTTGAAGTCAGTGGTGAGCAGTTTTTGTTTGATGCAGACGTGGATGGGCAACCACTGGAGTTCCTTGAGGAGTAGGAAAACATGTCCTGAGCATTTTTGTAGAAAAATGATCTGGGCAGCAGAGTGAAGTATGGACTGGAGTGGGGAAAGACAGAAGGCTGGGAGGTCAGCAAAGAGCTAATTCATTCATTCAATCGTATTTATTGAGTGCTTAATGTGTGCAGGACACTGTATTAAATGCTTGTGAAGTACAATTCAGTGGCTCCTTCCCCTCTGCCTTCAAACATGCCCACGTCTCCCCCATCCTAAAAAAACCCGCTCTTGACCCCACTTCCCCCTCCAGTTATCGCCCTATCTCCCTACTACCCTTCTTTTCCAAGATCCTAGAACGAGTCATCTACAATCACTGCTTAGAATTCCTTAACTCCCATTCTCTCCTGGACCCCCTCCAATCTGGCTTCCGTCCCCTCCACTCTACCGAGACTGCTCTCTCTAAGGTCACCCATGACCTCCTTTTTGCCAAATCCAATGGCTCCTACTCCATTCTAATCCTCCTTGACCTCTCTGCTGCCTTTGACACTGCCGACCATCCCCTCCTCCTCCATACCTTATCTCACCTGGGCTTCACGGACTCTGTCCTCTCCTGGTTCTCCTCTTACCTCTCTGGCCGGTCATTCTCGGTCTCCTTTGCTGGAGCCTCCTCCCCCTCCCATCCTTTAACTGTTGGAGTTCCTCAAGGGTCAGTTCTTGGCCCTCTTCTGTTCTCCATTTACACTCACTCCCTCGGTGAACTCATTCACTCTCAGGGCTTTGACTACCATCTCTACGCAGATGACAGGCAGATCTACATCTCGCATCTCCTCCTGCCTCCAGGATGTCTCCACCTGGATGTCGTCCCGCCACCTAAAACTCAACATGAGCAAGACTGAGCTCCTCATCTTCCCTCCCAAACCCGGTCCTCTCCCAGACTTCCCTATCACCGTGGATGGCACGACCATCCTTCCCGTCTCTCGGGCCCACAATCTCGGTGTCATCCTTGACTCGTCTCTCTCGTTCACCCCACACATCCTATCCGTTACCGAGACCTGCCGGTTTCACCTTTACAATATCGCCAAGATCCGCCCTTTCCTCTCCACCCAAACGGCTACCTTACTGCTCCGGGCTCTCGTTATATCCCGGCTAGACTACTGTGTCAGCCTTCTCTCTGATCTCCCTTCCTCCTCTCTCGCCCCGCTCCAGTCTATTCCTCACTCCGCTGCCTGGCTCATCTTCCTGCAGAAACGATCTGGGCGTGTCACTCCCCTTTTTAAACACCTCCAGTGGTTGCCTATCAACCTCCGCTCCAAACAAAAACTCCTCACTCTAGGCTTCAAGGCTCTCCATCACCTTGCCCCTTCCTACCTCTCCTCCCTTCTCTCTTTCTACCGTCCACCCCGCACGCTCCACTCCTCTGCCGCCCACCTCCTCACCGTCCCTTGGTCTCACCTATCCCGCCGTCGACACCTGGGCCACGTCCTCCCGCGGTCCTGGAACGCTCTCCCTCCTCACCTCCGCCAAACTGATTCTCTTCCCCTCTTCAAAACCCTACTTAAAACTCACCTCCTCCAAGAGGCATTCCCAGACTGAGCTCCTCTTCTCCCTCTACTCCCTCTACCGCCCCCCCTTCACCTCTCCGCAGCTTAACCCTCTTTTCCCCCCATTTCCCTCTGCTCCTCCCTCTCTCCCTTCCCATCCCCTCAGCACTGTACTCGTCCACTCAACTGTATATATTTTCATTACCCTATTTATTTTGTTAATGAAATGTACATCGCCTTGATTCTATTTAGTTGCCATTGTTTTTACGAGATGTTCTTCCCCTTGACTCTATTTATTGCCATTGTTCTTGTCTGTCTGTCTCCCCTGATTAGACTGTAAGCCCGTCAAACGGCAGGGACTGTCTCTGTTGCCGACTTGTTCATTCCAAGCGCTTAGTACAGTGCTCTGCACATGGTAGGCGCTCAATAAATACTATTGAATGAATGAATGAATGAATAATCAAGGTGGTATAGGATAGGTGCTTGTATTATGTGGTTGCAATTTGGATAGAGAGGAAAGGGCAGATTTTAGTGATGTTATGAAGGTGGAACCCATAGGATTTAGTGATGGATTGAATATGTGGGTTAAATAATGTTGGTATTTGTTGGTATTCGTTAAGCGCTTACTATGTGCCGAGCACTGTTCTAAGCGCTGGGGTAGACATAGGGGAATCAGGTTGTCCCACGTGGGGCTCACAGTCTTAATCCCCATTTTACAGATGAGGGAACTGAGGCACAGAGAAGTTAAGTGACTTGCCCACAGTCACACAGCCAACAAGTGGCAGAGCTGGGATTCAAACTCATGAGCCCTGACTCCAAAGCCCATGCTCTTTCCACTGAGCCACGAGTCAAGGATAATGCCAAGGTTATGTGCTTGTGAGACAGGAAGGATGGTGGTGCTGTATGCAGTAATGGGAAAGTCAGGGGGAAGATAGGAAATCAGAAATCCTAAAGGATTTAAAGACTGGGGCAGAAACTATGGGGAAACCTGTGAAACAGGAAGGATGGTGATGCCATCCATCTATAGTAATGGGAAAGTCATGGGGAAGGCAGGAAACCAGAAATCCTAAGGGATTTAAGGACTGGAGCAGAAACTATAAAGTATGGGCGAGGGGACACAGTATTTCCAGCTTCCCTGTTTCCCCCTTCCCCAGCCCTCTTTCCCTCCAACATCGAAAAATTCCTCTTCTTTCCATGAAAGAAAGTCCTGGATCTGGGATCCTGTCAGACACTGCTCTAGTCACCTTCATTCAGCCAAAACCATGTCTTGGTCTCGGGACAGAACTTCTTGATCTGAGGAGTCATAAGGCTATGAATAACGCCATTACTAAGTTAGACCAAAGGTTTAGCCAGCCCCAGACTCAGGCTGCCATAGTGGCACCAGGATGCTTAGAGAAACTGGGTGACGGTTCCTGTCCCAGATATCCATCCTATAATTCCAAGCGGACCATCCACCTTTCCTAGCTCTCCCCTTTTCATCCTTAACTTCCTCTCTAATAACCCAGTGTGAGCCTCTTGTCCATGCATTTACTCCAAATCCTCTGAAACCTACCTATATTTTGGCTGCACAGCTCCAGTTAGGAGTGAATTCCATACGTTTAACCTCTTTTGGATGAAAGACCTAAATTCACCCATCAGTTTGAGAAACCCAAAAGAGAGTGGGGTAAAGGATGAACAACTATATGAACAGTGGTAGAAAATGAAAATAAGTGTGGGTATTTGTTAAGCGCTTACTATGTGTAAAGCACTATAATAATAATATTATAATGTTGTTATTTGTTAAGTGCTTACTAAGCGCAGAGCCCTGTTCTAAGCGCTGGGGTAGATACAGGGTGATCAGGTTGTCCCACGTGATGCTCACAGTTAATCCCCATTTTACAGATGAGGTAACTGAGGCACAGAGAAGTTAAGTGACTTGCCCACAGTCACACAGCTGACAAGTGGCAGAGCTGGGATTTGAACCCATGACCTCTGACTCCCAAGCCCATGCTCTTTCCACTGAGCCACGCTGTTTCTCTACTAAGGGGTGGGGTAGATTCAAGATAATCAGGTCCCACATGGGGCTGACAGTCCCAGTAGGAGGGAGAACAGGTATTGAATCCCCATTTTGCAGGTGAGGGAACCGAGGCACAGGGAAGTTAAGTGATTTGCCTAAGGTCACACGGAAGGTGTGTGGTGGATACTCACATAGAACCCAGGTTCTCAGACTCCCAAGCCTGTGTTCTTTCCACTAGCCACACTGCAGAATCTACAACCCACGCAAAACAAGATGGTTTTGAAGACATTTCTTCCAAGAGACTCTCTCTTATTAAACCCTCTTTTTCCTTATATCTCTCTACCTTAGTAATAATAATAATAATAAATTGTGGTCTTTGTTTAGCACTTACTGTGTGCCGGGCACTGTACTAAGCACTGGGGTAGATAAAAGCAAATCAAGCTGGACAGAGTTCCTGTCCCACAAGGAGCTTCCAGTCTTGACCTCCATTTTACAGATGAGATCATTGAGACACAGAGAAGTGAAGTGATTTGCCCAAAGTCACATAGCAGACAAGTGGCGGAGCTGGGATTAGAACCCATGACCTTCTGGCTCCCATGCCCCTGCTCTATCCACTACACCGTGGCTCAGTGGAAAGAGTCTGGGCTTCGGAGTCAGAGGTCATGGGTTCGACTCCCAGCTCTGCCACTTGTCAGCTGTGTGACTGTGGGCAAGTCACTTAACTTCTCTGTGCCTCAGTTACCTCATCTGTAAAATGGGAATTAACTGTGAGCCTCACGTGGGACGACCTGATTACCCTCTATCTCCCCCAGCGCTTAGAACAGTGCTCTGCACATAGTAAGCGCTTAACAAATACCAACATTATTATCCTCAGCCGCACACTGCTTACGCACATATCCGCAATTTTTTTTTTTATATTAATGTCTGTCTCCCTCTCTGGAAGTACCAGCTCTTTGTAGGCAGGGAGCATGTCTACCTGCTGTGTTGAGTTGTACTCTCCCAGCTGTTGTGTACAATGTTCTGCACATAGTATACTCTCAATATATTCCACTAATTGATTGACTGATTGATTTAGAGATGCAAAGCAAGCCGGCTAATAACTCAGGTGATTCATGGAAGCAACTCATCATGATCTGAGCAGCATGGAAGAAGCATAGCCTAGTGGAACGGGCATGGGCTAGGGAATCAGAAGGACCTGGATTCTAATCCCAGCTCAGCCACTAGTCTGCTGTGTGATTTGGGGCAAGTCATTTCACTTCTCTGGGCCTCAGTTACCTCATCTGTAAAATGGGGATTGAGACTGTGAGCCCCACATGGGACAGGGACTGTGTCCAACCTGATTTACTTGTATATACCCCAGCAATTAGGACAGTGCCTGGCACATAGTAAGCACTTAACCAATACCATAAACAAAAACACTTAACAAATTCCACAATTCGAAGACCATGCCCTTCCATCGAGCCCGCTGGATTTCCTCTCCTGATCACTCAAAGGGTTAACCTGCCTCCTTTTACTGAGTAAAATAACTCTGGAGTAGACCCATGGTGCCAACCCATTATACCAATTACTGCTAAGTTGTAGAGGTATTTTTCTTTGGAAACCATACCAATCTTAACAGTCCTTTGCAAACAAAGAAATAATTGCCCTTGCAGTCTTTCGAAGTGACACTGTTCACCAAGGGGAGAGGAGGAACAACGAAGGGAAGGAAAGTATCCAATTCAACACTTCTACTTACTTGTAATTATAAACAGGCAGAGTTGCAGTAAGCTGCTCCACAGCTCCAAAGAAACTGACGCTTCCCTTTCCTCTTTGTTTCCACAGAGAAGGCTTGTTTAATTTCCCGCCTCTAGCCAAATGGCAGAAGGAAATCCTGGCGGTTGGGGGCAGGGGGAGGAAAGGAATAGAGAAAGGGGGAAGGGGAGTTTGTTTCCTGGGGAGATTTAGATGTGGAAAGAGTGGGACTAGGAAAGGGAGCAGAGACAAAGGCAAACCAGCTGCCATGCGTGGGTCCAATGGCTTGGTGATTCATTCACCTTAAAAACAATTTTTCCAGCTCCTGGCATAGACTGCTGGGCCTCAGGGGAAAGAGGGTTTCCCATTTTCTGGCTGAGGTCTTCCAAACTGCAGGTCGAAGAGCTGAGCTGCCTATTGCTCAGGCTGCAATGTGAAATCTCTAGGAATGATGGGCCCCTCAGAGCACCCGGCACACTGGACAAGGACTAAAAAATCATTCATTCATCCTTTTAATCGTATTTATTGAGTGTTTACTGTGTGCTGAGCACTGTACTATGCGCTTGGAAAATACAATTCAGCAACAAATAGAGACAATCCCTACCCCACAATGGACTCACGGTCTAGAAGGGGGGAGGAGGGGAGACGATACAACCGTGCCCTTGTTGTCCTGGGGAATTACGCTTTGAGTGATACCCTGTCAAGCCCCACCTTTTCCTCCTAGTTCTTCCCATCTACCTGGCAAGGAGATGATGTTTTCCCATTGATCCCTTCCTTTCTGATTTTACCTCACTCTCTCTTTCTGCATTTACTTGCCCAGTTGTGCCTACATCTCATCATAATGTTCAATTTGATTGTGCAGGGTGCTGTGTTAAGTTGTGGGGTGAATGCTAGAGGACCAATAAGATCCTGTCCCCCAAACCTTCCTGCTCTCATCTCTGGAGTTGGCTAACATTCCTGTGGCTCTGCTTGGTTTCACATGGTAAGGTCTTTATAAATACGATTGATTGGTTGATTGATTGATCTAGCCGTTCAACACTGGGTCCTCCATGCCGCCATCTTGCCCCACCTCCTAATCACTCTGGCCAAGCAGCACATACCATACCTAGCTAAAGCAGGTCTCTTACACGAGAAAAGCAGGAAGTCACCCACTCACTAGGACAAGGTGGATTTAAAAAAAAATCATTTGTCAAGCAGAGCCAGGAGGAGGGAGCAGCCATAGCAATAGGTATTTTGGTCAGCAGCGGTAACTGAATTAACCCAAGCAGCTACTGTATGGTGAACCGAAAGGGAACCCATGCAATCAGTCATTCAAATAATGGTATTTATTGAGTGCTTACTCAGTGCAGAGAACTGTATTAAGCACTTGTGAGAATACAATACAATTGAGTGACTACGATATAATCGAGTTGGTAGAAACAATCCCTGTCTACAAGAAGTTTAAAGTCTCCAGAAAGAGACAGACATTAAAATAAATTACAAATAAAATACACATGCAAGGTGGGAGGGTAGAATAAACAGACATAAAGAAGTGAAAGGCTAAAATAATGCAACACAGTAGTGGACTGTTGCAAAACCACTGTGGTGGACAGATCAGCCTAATAGGCAGCAATGAGCAAAGGCTTTTAAAGATTGGCTACTGAAAGGCAGGCTTGAACCAAAAATGGCACCCAGTGGTTGGGGAAGAATCCTTCTGCCATTTCCAGTGATGGGCAGGATGTTACTGAGGCACTATTCTGGGTCCAGTTTGACTTCCCCTTTGTAAGAGCTACTGTGATACCAGGGAGGGCTCAGAGACGGTCGACTGCAGTGATTAAAGGGATTGAAGTGAGGACCTATGAAGAAAAGGTGAAAGTTGTGGGAGGCAGAAAAAGAAAGAGATGATTAAAGGTGGCTGTCTTAATGTCAGTCTGAAGACACATGGGCGATCCTGATGACCTTGATTGTTTTCTAGATGTGCAGAGGATAGAATAAGAGGAAGTTGATTTAAATTGTAGCTAATTAAATTGTAGAGATTTTGGGGAAATCTTGATAAATGATTCAGGCCTCCAGGGAGAAGTTCATTATACTGAGGAAAACATGTCAGATTGTGAGGACCAGGATAGCATTGTTATAGCAAGTGTTGTTTTGCGTAAAAAAGAGATCCATTCTGTAAGGCACTTGGTACGGTCTTCTCTCCATTGATCTTCTAGTGTCCCAGTACTCCTCGCAAATAGTCTTGGAGGAGAAAACCACGATGACCTTCCCTAGTTCTAACTGTTATTCAGTGGCTTCTGCCCAGTACCTAGGTACCTCTCCATTGACTAGTAACTCCTGAATAGCAGCTGAATGATTTCAGAAAGAGGAATTGCCTCTGGAAGGGGGAAAATATCTATGATGTGAAAACTTTGGGAAGCAGCGGGACCTAGTTAGTGTATAGAGCACAGATCTGGGAGTCAGAAGGGCATGGGTTCTAATCCTGGTTCTGTCATTTGCCTGCTGTGTGACCTTGGGCAAGTTGCTTCACTTCTCTGTGCCTCAGTTACCTCATCTGTAAAATGGGGATTCAGACTGTGAACCCATGTGGTACACTGATACCCAACCTGATGGATTTATACCTACCCCGTCACTTAGTACAGTTCCTGGCATATGGTAAGCACTTAATAAATACCATTAAAGAAAAAATCCCCAAAACTAACCACTTTAGGGTGTTTTCTAGCTTGACTGCAGAGGAGCCTGTGTTGAAATTTCACACCCTAATTGTACCTGACTAATCCCTGACTAAGCCCTCATTTCCCCTATCTGCTCTCCCCTCTAAATCCGACTTTGCACCTGGCTGTGTAACCCTTAAGCACTTTGAAACTCATCCCAGTCCAAAGCCCTTATTTACATATCCTTATAGTCTACTATTCCTCTGCTCCTCTGCTCCCCCCCACCCCCATCGCCCCACCTTGCTCCCTTTGCTCTATCCCCCTCTCCGCAGCAATTGTATACATATGTACATATTTATAATTATATTTGTTTATATTAATAATGTATATCTATCTATAATTCTATTTATTGATGCCACTGAAGCCTGTTTACTTATTTTGATGTCTGTCTCCCCACTTCTAGACTGGGCAGCAGTTGTGGGCAGCAGGGATCGTCTTAATTTTGTTGCTGCATTGTACTTTCCAGGAGCTTAGTACACTGCTCTGCACACAGTAAGCACTCAGTAAATATGATTGAATTAATGAATTTCCCTTGTCTGTAATTAATTTTAATGTCTTTCTTCCCCTGCAGACAGCAAACTCCTTGTGAGGAGAAACTGTGTCTACTGACTCTGTGGTACTTTCCCAAGCCTTAATACAGTGCTCTGCACACAGTTTTATTATCACTACTATTGTTATTACTGTATTTCTTAAGCACCTACTATGTGTTAAGAACCGTTCTAAGTGCTGGGGTAGATACAAGTTAGTTGAGGTTGGACACAGTCTCCGTCCTGCATGGGGGTCTCAGTCTCAAGAGGAGCTATTGGTCAGATGCAGCGTCTTCAAAATCAGGACTTGGTCAGATGCAGCATCTTCAGATGATCATGTCTGGTGGTTGGGGGAAACTGGAGTACTGCATTTGTGAGACTGTGGACATTCCTGTAGCTGAAGGGAGGTGATGTCTTTATTCTGTCTTGGCTGAGTCCCTGACACAGGTTCTTAGGGTTGGACTCCACAGTTCCGTGCCTTTCATATTTTGAGTAGACTACAGTCCTCGGCTCTACCCGCTAATTCTTGACCTTTTTGAAGAGAGCCCTTCCTTCACAAAGTTTTCAATCCCAAACATTGCCCTAGTATTCTTAGACCCTCCTTCAGGCTGTGGAACCGGAGCAGGAGCCGAGCAGTTTGGGGAAGTATGAGATGAATCATCCCTTTCCCCCTCCCGTCGCTTCCCATTCATGTACTGTATGTGCAGCACAGCTGCTAACAAGCTAGCCAGAGGTGTGGGTCAGTTCTGAACTGTCAAGTCAAAAATTTCTGGGGGGCTGAGTCCCCCAGTAGAGTCCTCACTGTTCCGATTTGGGAGGGTCAGGGAAAATGGGCCCTTTGCTGGGGATTTAGCAGGGTTAGGCCAGCCGAGGAAATCCAGGACCCTGAACAAAAAATGTTCAGCCCAGGTCAACCCACACTTTAAAAACCTCCAGTGATTGTTCATCCATCTCCACATCAAACAAACTTCTTACCATCAACTCTAAAGTACTCAATCAGCTCGCTCTCTCCTACCTTGCCTCTCTGGTTACTTAACTGTAACCCAGCCCACACACTTTACTCCTCTAACTCTAACCTCAGTATTATATCTTGATCTCATATATCCCACCGCTGACCCCTTGCCCACATTCTCCCTCTGGGCTGAAATTCCCTCCCACTTCATATAGTATAGACGACCACTCTCCCTACATTTAAAACCCTCCAAAAATCACATTTTCTCCAAGAGGTCTGCCCAATTTAGCCCTCATTTCTCCTACTTTTTCTCTCTTCTGCATTGCCTATGCATTTGTACTCTTTAAGCACTTGTGGTGGTATCTATTAAGAACTTTCTAAGTGTCATGCATTATAGTAAGTTCTGAGGCAAATGCAAGGTAATCAGGTTGGACACAGTCCATGTCCCACATGGGGCTCACAGTCTTAATCCCCATTTTACAACTGGGGTACTTGAGGCGCAAAGAAATAAAGTGACTTGCCCAGGGTCACATAGCAGACAGTGACAGAGCCGTGATTAGAACTCAGCACCTCTGGCTCCCCGTGGCATGCTCTTCCACTAGGCCAAACCACTTCTCACAGTTGATATTTGCCCCACCTTCACTGTCACAGCTGTTAATGTATGCATCCCTATGGCAGCCTAGTGTCCCCTCTGCCTTGGGGTCAGTTCTAAGTTCACCCACACATGCTTCGGTTTCAGAAGCAACTGTGTTTGGTCCCCTGCTCAGTCTGGGTTCCTTCCTCTCCAGTTTCATGGAAAGTCCTGCCTCCCTCTTTCCCAGTTCCTCCCCATACTCACCAGATCAGGTGATGTAGTAATTCAATATGGAAGACAGACTGTCCCAGAGCCATGTAAAACCATTCTCTGATATATCATCTTGAAGGATTTCACCTGAATAAGATGCCATAGCAAAAAATGTGCTGCCCTGTTGTGAAACCATCCTATATGTCCTGCCATTTTCCCTATCTGTAATTTCTTTCAATGTCTAAGCTAAGCTCATTGTGGCCAGGTATCGTGTCTATCAACTCTGTTTTTATTGTAGTCTCTCAAATGCTTAGTACAGTGCCCTGCACTGGGTAAGCACTCAGTGAGGACTGTTGATTGAGGAGTGAGTGAGTGACCAAATGCAGCTGAGATGGAATTGTTGGGAAATGAACCACCAGGGAAGGTGTTTCAAGGGAAAGGATTGAGGCGGGCCAGGAAAAGACAATGACTTGAGAAAGAAGAATCCACATTATTAGTGGTGGCACCACAATAACTGGTGGATTGATTGGAGCAGGGGAGAGGATGGGATGGTGGGGAGTCCCCATGGGGGTGTTGGTTTCAGAATCTTAGACAGCCTGGAAAATGGGGCTGGGGTGGACTCCTGGCCCAGGATTCAGGAATTATGATCATTTATTACCATCATTGCTGACATTCATTTAGCACGTACAGTCAATCAATCAATGATATTTATTGAGCACATACTATGTTGAGACCCCTTTGCTAAGCATTTGGCAGAGTACAATACGGAGTTAGTGGGCATGATCCCTGCCCTCAAGGTGTTGACAGATGAGTGAAAAGCAATATATTAATAAAGATAAATACATGAAAATCAATAAACATCCAGCCTCTATCCCCCAAGGGTCACACATTCCAAGTGGGAATGACTATAATATATATTTATATAATATATATTTATATAATATATATTTATATAATTTATAGTATATATATGTATATATATACTATAAATTATTTATTTATGGTAATGCCTGTCTTCCCCTCTAGACTGTAAGCTCACTGTGGGCAGGGAACGTATCCACCAACTCTCTGTTGTATTGTACTCTCCCAAGCACTTAATACAGTGCTCTGCACATAGTAAGTCCTCATTATATACTATTGATTAATTGATCTTCTAGTGTCCCAATACTCCACGCAAATAGTCTATGAGGAGAAAACCACAATGAGCTTCCCTAGTTTTAACTGCTATTCAGGGGCTCCTGCCCAGTACCTAGACTCTTCTGCTGCAGTGTTGGCTTGGGGGAAAAGGTGAGGCAGAGAATGGGATGACCTCTGCCCTCAGACTCCCTCCCAAGTACATATGTAGGAGTCCACTGAGAATGGACAGAGAGAAAACATGATGGGATTTCATGAGGGAAAGAGTCCCAGGAGAAAAGCAAGATTTTGATTTTGGTCACCTCCTTCTAAACAGTGGGGGCTAGTTTTTTCATCACTACCTGGTTTTTGGCTCTCCATAACACAGAAATCACCTCAAACAATTCAAGTGCGATTTGGGGATGTGAGGCAGCTGAGGACAGTGCTTGGATATGTGATGATAGGTGCCACCTAGGCTCCCAGAAAATCCTAGGGTGATTATATGGGCCAGAATGGTCTCATTGTCTGGGAGAATGTCTTCAGAGGGATTCAAAGTAGACTTTTTAGAAACAAAAACAATATTTATTAAGCACTCTGGGCCAAGCACTATGATAAGCACAGGGGTGGGTACTAGGCTTGTTGGGTCAGAGTCAACTGCAGAGTCATACTTGCCTTTGAGAGATAATCACCCTCTTCCCAGTTCAGGATAAAGCAGGCTCCCTCCACCACCTGTTTGGTGATTAATCTTGTTAAGAGTTTTCCCTTAATCTCTGTTTTTATGTTTATAAATCAATTCTCCTCGGTGAAGGTGTGCTATTTGAAAACAAGAAAAGCCCCATGAATCAAAGGAATAGTGCACTGAAAGAGATTTCAGACCTAATAGCTTGTCTTGAGGCAGAGATCACTTGGAGAAAACCTGCTTTCAGGCAATTTGCATGGTTTGAGGGACTATAATTAAGAGCCCCGGTATCTTTCACAATGGGACATCTATAAGAAGAAAGAAAACACTCAGATAAGTGCGTCTCTCCTCTGCTAACAGAATGGGATGAGAGAATGCATGTGCGCTGTGGGGTGACACAGATTCCTCTGAAGTATAGAGCCCACATTCTCACTGCCTGTAGAGTTGCTGGAAATTGCTGCCACTTCATGGAATGCATAGAGCAGGTATTTGAATTGGATGACGCCAGACTGCCCTAGCCCTTATTTCCTGCAGAGGGGTTCTCAGGAATCCATAAGGTTCATGGGGTGCATGTGTGCAAGACACACGTGTGTGTCAGTCAGTAATAGTATTTATTGAGTGCTTGTGTGTCTTTATGGAGTGTGTTTCCATGTGTTTCTATGTGTGTGGCTGTGTGAGCTTGATGCATGAGTAGGTATATGCAAGAAGCAGATTCCAAATGAGATTGTTTGGCAATTTATCTCAGGGAGACAAGCTTGACAGTGTGTTGCATTTGGGAAGAGAAATCCTTTATTCCAATTTATGCATTAAAACATTGTATTAGATGGGAAAATTTGTTTAAGAAAAAGGCACTTTTTCTTGGCTCAGGTAATTCCATCAGAGCAATAGATAGTTTTTAGAAAACTGTAATTAATTTGATATGGTTCGTGAAGGTACACAAAGGATAGCTAGCTATTAGATCATTATTTTGGACCGAATCAGGAGAGAACCTTTTAATCAACCAATGGTGTTCAATATCCACTCTCAGTTAGCCATCTAAGCAAAGTAAGGGACCCTGTGTATTGGTGATTTACAAAATATCCAGGGCTTCAATTTATCCCGTGTAGGACATTGACTCCCTGAGAAATTGCCCAATCTCCGCCAGCTGCGGGCCAGGGAAGCCATGAAAATCTTTCTTTTCTCACCCTGCCTCCACTTCCATTAGTTCTGCCCTCCATTAATTAGGGTCCCCATTGCCAGGGCTCCGGGGGGAAACCCAGTATATTGCTGCTGGACCATTTCTCCATGAATTTTTCTGCTGGTATAGTTGTTTCAAACGCATGAAAATCTTGGGGGTAAGATCCAATTGGTCAAGCAAGGTGGTCCTCAAAGCAGAACAGGCAACTGTGCACAGATGCCAATGTTTTTCTGGGAGCCCAAAAAGTCCAGGAAAGAGAGCCAAACAGAGAACACCCCAGTCTGGGACAGAGAAGGAAAGCCAAAGGCACTGACTTCAGAGGGACGAGAGACAGCGGGAGAGGTAGATCCAAGGAGAAGTGAGAATTATTATAGCAATAGTTGTTGGCATTATTATTATTGTGATATTTTTTAAGTGCTTACAATGTGCCAAAGCAGTGTAGTAAGTGCTAAGGGAGATGAAAGTTAATCAAGTCAGACAAAGTCCCTGTCCCTCAAGGGGCTCAAAGTCAAAAGAGGAGGGAGAACAGGTATGGAGTTCCCATTTTACAGATTAGATAAAATCGGTTTACAGAGAAGTTAAGGTCCAAAGGCACACACATCAAGCAAGTAGTTGATTAGAACCTGGTCCTCTGACATCAAGCAAGTAGTTGATTAGAACCTGGTCCTCTGACTCCTCTCAGACAAAAATATAGAGAAATCCACATCTTGCCAATTTCCTCCTAGAGACACTCCTACTCCTTGTGCACATACATACACACGCACACACACGTACACACAAAGACACACACCTGAAAATAGTTATCCAGTACGGAACATTTAGCAGCAGCAGGTTAGTGAGGATTAATGGTAGATGACACTAACTATCTCCCACCACACTCCCCTGCCTCATTTTCCCTGGCTGCCCACCTAGGAAATGGGGGGCTGGAGCCTGTTCCCTCCACAATTGAGCATCAGGGTGGTTCAGACAGAAATCCCAGGCTGAGCAATTAACACCAACACCTCTTTAGCCTTGTCAGTATTCATTACTTAATATACTGATTCTCCAGTTTACGAACTCTCCTTATATAGTTCATCCTAAGGAGGCCATTTCTTTAGGTAATTAACCCCTTTTAAGTTTTCTCATTGATGCCACTTTGACAGGGACTACTATACTCTCCCGAACAACCCTATGGAAGATTGATGTTCGATTTTCTCCAAGCAGCCAACCACACGTCCTGCCTGAAAGGGGAATCCTGCCCCCATGCTCTCTTCTCCTTCCCTCCCTGCCTTTTGGCTGGAGTGAGAATATCTAAATGACCAAAAATTCCTATGGCCCCATGGGTTTGCTTAACATTTCAGGAGCGTGGCTTCTATAGGGATGTTCACCTCAAACATGGGTGGGTTTGGGAGTTCTGTCCTGCTTCTTCATGGGTGTGAGATGAGGCCCATTGGTCATCTTCATTGCTGGACACTTCTGACTCCACCCATGCTGTTACTGTCAACATGGTCTCTTCTCGGCGGGGAATGGGAGTCCCAGCACGGCAGAAGTAGAGTGAGCTCAAGGCGAGACCAAGTTCTCGACCCTCCTGCCTCCCCAAAGGCATTTTGGACTGTAGAAACTTCAAGGGTTCGAACTTGGCCCAGCTTGGCCCAACAGAAGAGTATCTGGACTTGCTTCTGGACCCATTTCTTATCCCAGCTGGGCTTTGGAGTCCTGGAAATCTTACCCCTAGATATTGATAAGCAGGGAGGGACCTGGCACTGTACCGGGTGCTGGGGTAAATACAAGCTAATCAGGTTGGACACACTTCATGTCTCACATGGGGCTCTCAGCCTTAACCCCCATTTTACAAATGAGTTAACTGGGGCATAGGGAAGTGAAGTGACTTGCCCAAGGTCACACAGCAGACAAGTGGCAGAGCAGCTTGATTGGAATTATCGGCCCACGATAATAATTTCTTCAAGTAGCACTTCCTTCCTCCAACAACTTGATAATCTAGAAATTAAAAAAATTAAAGCAATGTTTCCACCAGAAATTTATGCAAACAAATAAAAACTTTTTTGTGCATACATCCAACCACACGGTAGAGGAAGCCCATTCCAATCAGCATTTGTGAAGTAATGAAATTGTCAAATGCTGCTGTGACATCAGCTGAAGTTCAGTTGGTGTGAGAAGGCCCAGCTGAGACAGTTTATTCCCATCCTGCCTCTAGTTCAGCTGCAGAACTAGCTACGTGGCATGAGAAACAGCATGGCCTAGTGAAAAAAGCATGGGCCTGGGAGTTGGAGAACTTTGATTCTAGTCCTGGCTCTGTCACTTGACTGCTATGTGACACTGGGCAAGTCATTTAACTTCTCTGTGCCTCAGTCTCCTCATCTATAAAACAGGAATTAAATGCTACTCCCTCCAATTTAGACTGTGAGCCAAATGCTACTCTCTATAATTTAGACTGTGAGCCCCATGTGGGATAAGGACTGTGTCCAAACTGATGATTTTTTATCTTTCTCAGTGCTTGGTGCATAGTAAGCACTTAAGAACTGTAATTATTATAATTATAATAATTTTAATTATTAGAACCTGTCCCCCACTGATATCTCCCGCTCTGCATTCTGTGAATCCTTTTGGGATGGTTCCACTCCCTTCTTGACTCATTTTGGGAGAAGGGAGGATTGGGCGGGGTGTTCAAATTCCCTTGGTATGGTGGTACTTCCGAGCACATCCATCGTGACTGATTTCTTCAGTGAAGCTGCACTTGGTATTTGTTAAGGACTTACTAGGTGCAGAGCACTGTTCTAAGCGCTGGGGTAGATACAGAGTAATCAGGTTGTCCCACGTGAGGCTCACAGTCTTCATCCCCATTTTACAGATGAGAGAACTGAGGCACAGAGAAGTGAAGTGACTTGCCCACAGTCACACAGCTGATAAGTGGCAGGGCCGGGATTCGAACCCATGACCTCTGACTCCCAAGCCCGGGCTCTTTCCACTGAGCCATGGTGATGGTATTTGTTAAGCGCTTACTATGTGCAGAGCACTGTTCTAAGTGCTGGGGTAGATACAGGGTAATCAGGTTGTCCCACGTGAGGCTCACAGTCTTCATCCCCATTTTACAGATGAGGTAACTGAGGCACAGAGAAGTTGTGACTTGCCCACAGTCACACAGCTGACAAGTGGCAGAGCCGGAATTCGAACCCATGACCTCTGACTCACAAACCTATGCTTTTTCCACTGACCCACGCTGCAGTTCTTAAGCTTCCATAAATGATGATGTAAGCTCTGACCAAAGGGAGAAGAGTAGAATTTCTGAGGCAAAGGCTCCTACACCATTCCCTGAGGCCCAGCCATTGGAGGATGTCACACCTTTGGAGAGGAGCAGGAGAAACTCCTGCTGCTTCTGCTGGCAATGGGGGAATGCTGGGGAGGAGCAGATCACAGTCTGTTTTCGCTGAAAAGGGGCGATCCAGAAAGACAGAAGGTGGGAAAAATGTGACCCCAGTTTGGAGAAAAGAGTGGATATCTGGAGGTATGGAAAGAGTTGGGGATTGTGACAGCTAAATGCTTTCTATATTGTATTCTCCCAAGTGTTTAGTACAGTGCTTGGAACACAGTAAGCACTCAATAAACATGAATAATTGATAGAGGGAGAGGTGATCCATGGACTGGCCTCCTGTGTTTGACCAGATCATCATAAGCCAAGGGCTCCATCCTGCGTAAGGTAATGGTGGGAAATGGTTGGATTCTTTTAGGCCTCTGCAATAAGCTAATATCCTGAATCAACTTGCCAGCATATCTTACCCCTTTCTCAGTGATTACTTCTTGAGCAGGCAAATGTCATCAGCTGCTAGGCTTACAGCTTGATCTTCAGGAATCCATCCTTTTGCTTTGAGGGCCATACTAAGGAAATAACTTGCAGGAACAATTCACAAAATAGCTACATGCAATTGGGCTGTGATGTAGAGTTGACATCAGTCCCTATTGGCTTTTTAAAAATAGTATTTAATACACATTTACTCTGTGCCAGCCACTGTACAAAGTGCTGGCGTAGATGCAAGCTAACTGGATTGGACACAGTCTGTGACCAGCCTTAATCCTCATTTTACAGATGAGGAAACTGAGGCACAGAGAAGTTAAGTGACTTGGCTCAGGTCATAGAGCAAGCAATTGGCAGGGTGGGGATTAGAATCCAGATACATCCTCCTTGCAGGCCCATGCTCTATCGGCTAGGCCACTCCGTTTCTCGCTGGCCTGGCTTGGAGGCACAGGAAAGGAGACAAAGATTTGAGGGGCAGAACTATTTGCCAGTGTAAGTTTCTGCCCTTAAAATGATTCCCTCCTTTTCTCTCCTGAGGAACTGGATTGTAGAAACATTGGTTCCAGGGAGCAATTTGGTTCCACACCAAGTGACTCTACTCCACACTCATGAGGGTCGGGCCTCAGTTTGGCAGGCTGCATCAGATCAGGAGATGGGCCATATTGGCACAGGAGCCATCACATGGGCATTGCTAATCTATGCTGTACGTCCACAACCCAAAGATGCCTCTCAGAAGAGTTGATTATATGGTTGGCCCGTGCTCTTCAGATCTGTCTTGGGTTTCTGCTTTGTTTTCACCTCTGGAATCTCAGCAGAAACCCCCATAGAGCCTGGCTTTATAAATAAATATGCAAATATATTCTCACTCCTCGTTCTTTGTGTTGGTGAATGCACGGCTCTCTGCCTCCAGCCCCCATCCCCACTGTGTCCCAACTCCCCCGAAACCCTGGCTCTGCCCCTCCCCCAACCCCACCTTCTAGCAGGGGGTCTGCTGCTACTGTATTGTGGGTGTGTATGTTTCAAAGCAAAGCTTTACTCACACACAACTGCTTCTCCTTCCCCCAGTAATTATGTTCAGAGTTATCCAAATTACAGCAGGTTGTTAATTATAAATACTGTGTAATTTTCAGGTCACCGATTATTACTATAATTACTGTGTCATTCCCATGCCTGTAATTTAAAGTGGTTTTCTCTAAAAATAAGGGAAAGTCCATTGGAGTCAGTGAGGCCTCTGGAGGTAGATTCTTTGGGTGTACAACAAGAAGGAAGAGAAGGGGCACGTGGAAACCCACCCAGGAGGGCCCAGTCGCCTAACAGCCTACAAGGGTCTGTGTGGGCAGACACGAGAGGCAGGCAGGGAGGGGGCTGTGCCCACCGATTGAAAACAACAATTCTTAAGAAATGCTACAGTGTTCACAGAGAGGGGACTAAATTAATTGCTGCTTTGCTACAGCTCCCAGCCAACGCCATTTAATGATCTTCTCTGGGGGAGTTATTCCCTTCCTGGAAGAGCGAAAAGGATCTAATGAGATGGGGTCGGTGGGTGGCAGGCAGATCTTGTGGGCTCTGGAAACTCACGTCTCATTTCGTGGTTGCAGAGGGATACTGTCGGCCTCAGGCAGGGCGAGTCAGAGGACCTGCCCTCGGGGATGGGGCAGGTGCTGCCAGAGCCGGTGGTTGGGAAGAGTTGCCTGAAGGGGTGGAATGTTCCAAGTTCAAGGTGGGATGGAGGGAGAGGTGAGGGCTTGGGGTCAAGCCATAGGGGAAGCTGAAAGTGCAAGAAAGGAAGGCAGAGGGTGAGGGATTTACGGAGACAGAGATAAGGAGCGAGAAAGAGATGGGGAGGGGGCCAGTGAAAAGAGAAAATTACATGAAGTCAGGGAGGTAGTATGGGATGGAGGGGTGGGGGAGATGACTAAGGGATAGAAGGGTGGGGTGGTCAGGGATCTCACACATATAAATCTATTGCTCACACACATACACAAACACACACACACAACAACCATTACGATCCCCTGCTGCTTCCCACCACATCACCCAGGGTTCTTGTTCCCATCAATCCTTGTGATGTAGAGCTGTGGGGAGGCAAGCTGCAGCAGTGTGCAGCTTCTACATATTTTATATCCCTGGGAAGCTCTGCTTGTGACTGGACTTTCGATGACCTGGTTGGCATCGCCCTGAGGCCCCTGAAGCTCCCCTTCATCACTGGACTCAGATTCTGAACCCTGGACTTCTAGGTATTCTTGGATTTATATTATTTCACAGTTCCTATTGTGTCTTCCACTTCTCAGGGTCACACCTGAAGAGTTTCTAGTACTCTCCCAATCTCGACTATGGGAGAGAGAGTCAAGCAGAGGCATATCCATTCCATTCCTAGCTTGGGCAGTGACTAGAGAGTGGTAGGCAATCTACTACAAGTCAAAACTCACCTATGCTGGGCAGCAGCCACATGGGAGAGAGTTGAGGGTGGTGACTCAAGTTTACTGTGCGGAAAGAGGCAATGGTAAACTACTTCTGTATTTTTACCATGAAAACTCTATGGATCCACTACCAGAACGAATGCAGTTGGAGGTGGGGCATTCTGAGAGAGATGTGTCCATGGCGTTGCTACCGTTTGGAGACAACGTGAAAGCATAAAACAAGACACTGTCTGAACTTGGATCTGTAGCCTTTGGTCACTTGGTATTCATCACACCTTCAGTCCTACATCACTTATGTACATATCTGTAATTTTTTGGTATTTGTTAAGCACTTACTATGTGCCAGGCACTGTACTAAGCACTGGGATAGATACAAGCTAATCAGGTGGGACACAGTCCAGGTCTCATATGTGACTCACAGTCTAATTTCCCATTTTACAGATTGAGATAACTGAGTCACAAAGAAGTTAAGTGAGTTGCCCAAGGTCACACAACAGACAAGTGGCAGAGCCAGGATTAGATCTCAAATCCTCTGACTCCCAGGACCACGCTTTGTGCACTAGGCCATGCTACTTCCCAGAATACTTAATCTTAACTTTAGAGAAGCAGCGTGGTTTAGTGGAAAAAGCATGAGCTTGGGAGTCAGAGGTCGCAGGTTCTAATCCCAGCTCCGCCACTTGTCAGCTGTGTGACTTTGGGCTTAACTTCTCTGTGCCTCAGTTACCTCATCTGTAAAATGGAGATTGAGACTGTGAGCCCCATGTGGGACAACCTGATTACCTTGTATCTACCCCAGCACTTAGAAGAGTGCTTGGCACATAGTAAGCACTTAACAAATACCATTATTATTATTATTATTATTATTAATGTCCACCTCCCGTAGAGTGCAAACTCCTTGTGGTCAGGGAATGTGTCTACCAAATGTCGTATTGTATTTTCCCAAGCTCTTATTACAGTGATCTGCATATAATGAGCACTAAATAAATGATTGATTGCCATCAAATGCTTTTTCATCTTATTTTTAGAGTATAAACTCCTGGAGGCCCAGGATCATGTTTAACTCTCCTCATAAAAATCTCCCCGCCCCAGATGTTGAGCTTGAGGTGCTGGCAGGACATCCATGTAGAGATGTTCCAGAGGCAGGAGGAAATGTGAGATAGCAGAGAATGGCGATGTTAGGGTGATGGAATAGATTTGGGATAGAGATGGTAGTTATGGGAGTGGATGAACTACCCAAGAGAGTGAATGTAAAGTGAGAAGAGAAGGGGACTTGACCAGAGCTTTGAGGGTCCCCAACCTTTGGGGTGTTGGGGCAGAGGAAGAATCGGTGGAAGAGATTGAGAAGGATTTAGGATGGGACTGCATGAAAAACCAAAGTTAGAATGTTTCCGGGAGAAGGGAGCGGTCCACAGTGTTGGAGGCCAGAGAGAGGTCGAGGAGGCAATAAGCATGGTTAGGTAGAAAACTCATCAGACAGATGGCTTGTGTTTTCTTAGTCAGGGGAAGCATAAATTGTGAAGTTTACTCGTATTCATTACAGAATTCTCAGGCACCCAGGATGTGTTTTCCCGCAACCAAAGGCCTTGCTTGATGGCGATGACCCAAATTGAAACTGATATCATGAATCAGCTCTCTCCCGGCAACAGATTCACTGCTGGAAGCATTAAGCTTGGATATGTGCCCAGCCTGAAGGGAGAGATGATCAGAACTGAGGTTGCAGGGAGAAACAGGGGCATTTCACAGGTGATGACGTTTCTCTTGGGCTCACCTCTGCCCTTTCATTCCCCGGGAGGTGCCCTGGTTGGGGCTGAAAGTTTCTTGAGTTTATTGAGAAATGTGTTGTGGACTTGGCTGTAGGAATCCCCTTGAAGCCATAATCGTGGCTCATAACACTTGCCAGTTGAAATTCCACAAGAAGGGCGACTTGTGTTCCCCTGAACAAGCAAAGCAGAAATTGAGAATTTCAACTCAGATTCAAAGTGGAGGGAATGACTGTCTCTCCCAGGGCTGAGAGGCAGGCAATTCTTAGTGAAATGGTGGACTTAGTGAAATGGCAATTCTTAGTGAAATGCAATTTGTAAAATGGCAACTGCCCTGGGTCCTGTGATTGGTGGGGAGGGGCCCTTTTTGTCTGGGTGAACCCCTTTCCCAGTGTCAGGATCCAAGCTGATGGATCACCAACTCTTCTCTCTGGGCAAGAGCCAGAACTGCCTCCAGGGCCGCTGTATCACCTCCCTTCCCTCCCCACTGCAACATTCCTATCTCTCATCTCAGTTTCTGCCTGCCCTTCCCCAATCCCTGGAAGATCTGTCCCAGATCTGTAGTGTAGGTGAGCTCCTGTAGCATGGCCTAATGGATAGGCCACTATTCTTTGTCTACTATTGTCTACTGTGACCCCATTGGTAAAATGGAGATTAATGCTGGGGGCCCCATGTGGAACATGTACTGTGTTCAACCTGATTGCCTTGTATTTACCCCAGTGCTTAATAATAATAACAATAATAATAATTATGGTATTTGTTAAGCAATTACTATGTGCCAGGAACTGTACTAAGCACTGGGGTAGATAGAAGCAAATCCCCTGTCCCACTTGGGGCTCACTGTCTCAACCCCCATTTTACAGATGAGGGCATTGAGGCACAGAGAAGTGAAGTGATTTGCCCAAGGTCAAACAGTAGACAAGTGGCTAAACTGGGATTAGAGCCCATGACCTTCTGACTCCCAGGTCTATGCTCTATCCACTATGCCATGCTGGTGCTTGGCTCCTAATAAGCATTTAGTAAGCACCATTAAAAAAAAGTCCTGCCTTTTCCTCTGCAAAGGACAGCCCTGTGGGAAGTCCCATCAGAGGGAGCCCTTGGTGGAAATGGAAATCTGGGATGCCTTTGACTAGATACATTTTTGCCTCTTGAAGCAGCAAGCACTGACATTGCTTGGATCCCGTTCAGGTGGTTGACACACAGTGAGAATTTTCCCTGCAGTTTTCAGGGCAGGTCCAGGGGCCTAGAGATGGGTTGGGAGGAGGTGGCTCAGCACAGCATGGAAGCTGAGGAAACCATCCTCCCCACTGTTGGAAGTGGGACAGATGCTTAGGGAAATGTGATGAGCCCAGTGACCAGCAGCTCTTAACGTAGCCAACACCACAGGGAGAAATTTCCAGTCTGTTTTAGGCCTCAGAGTCACAGTATCCTGGATTCCTGAGGATGTCCTTAGGGCCAGACCACCGGGCTCCAACCGGCTGTGTGGTGGTCCTGGACTCTGACAGACCCTTGCAGGGTGATTACCAGGGCGATAAATCAATCATATTTACTGAGTGCTTACTGTGTGCAGAAGACTGTACTAAGTACTTGGGAAAATACAATATAACAGAGTTGGTAGACGTGTTCCTTGCCCACAGCGAGCTTACAGTCTAGAGGGAGCTTATGAGGAAATGCTCTCCAATACCCTCTGGGTGCAGAATCAGGACTGAGAGCTCCAGAGACCAGCCAGCTGAGAGTTCATTGCTCAATCAATCAATATATCAATAGTACTTATTGAGAGCTTACTAGGAGCAGAGAACACAGTACTAAGCACCTGGGTGAGTACAATACAACAGAGTTGGTAGACACATTTCCTGCCTTCAGAAGATTACAGTCTAGAGGGGGGAAGCAAACATTAAAATAAATTATAGATTAAATTATAAATTATATATAAATTATATAGATTTATTTATAAATTATAAATAAATTATTTATCCAAGGGCTGTGGGTCTGAGAGTGGGGTGAATATAAAATGCTTAAAGCATACAGATCAAACTGCAAAGGCACCTTTCCTCTCAGTCCCTCTTAATCAGCTATCTTGTTTACTGTTTTGTTTACTGTTACCGTTGCCTGTTTAGTTGTTTTGATGCCTGTCTACCCCCTTCTAGACTGTGAGCCCATTTTGGGCAGTGATTGTCTCTATTTGTTGCTGAATTGTACTTTCAAAGGGCTTAGTACAGTGCTCTGCACACAGTAAGTGCTCAATAGATATGATTGAATGAATGAATGAATGAATGAACAGTACAAAGGAAAGGGTATAGGGGGTTCAGTGTTTATGCTCACTACTCATGACATATTGGTAGCTAATTGAGGCTATTTTTGCTTCTTGAGGGCAGGGGCTATGTCTTATTGTTCTTTTGAATGTTCCCCAACACACCCAGAGTAGTGGTCCTCAGACATTAGGTGTTCAGTGCCGTGATCTGTGTACAGTAGATGTCCAGCAAAGTGTTCTCTACTCAGCAGACACCTGGAAAAATGTTCTGCCCATTTGTGTGTTCGGCACAGAGTAGGCATCGAGAATTAGTGATCTGAAAATGGTAGGTGCTCAGTACAGTGCTTTGTACATAACAGGGGACTGGAGAGAAAGTCAAGGCAGCAAGCATGGTTAAGGTCAGATGGTGAAGGTCCATGTGGCTGGCGTCATTAGCCATTCACTTCTGGAGGATATCTGTGGGACTGGTTCTGTCATCTCATCACTTAATGGGGGTTCTCATATGGCCTCTTTTGATTTCACATGGTAACCGAGTTGCAGAAGCCTCCCCTAAATTGTAGGTGTGAAAGATCCCTCTCTGCTCATTCAAAACCCAAATTATCTGCAAAAACAAAGAAGTCCCAATCAATCTTTTCTTGTCTTATGCCGTCGAGTCATTTCCAACCCATAGCTTCACCACAGACAAATCTCTCCCAGAGGTCCCCGCTCTCCATCTGCAGTCTTTCTGGTAGTGGACCATAGAGCTTTCTTGGTAAAAATACAGAAGTGGTTTATCATTGCCCCTTTCGTGCAGTAAACTCGAGTCTCCACCCTCAACTCTTTCCCATGCCGCTGCTGCCCAGAACAGGTGAGCTTTGACTTGTAGCAGATTGCCTTCTACTCGCTAGCCACTGCCCAAGCTAGGAATGGAATGGGTAGACCTCTGCTTGACTCTCCATCCCATAGACAAGACTGGTAGTGTAGCAGAAACTCTCCAGGTGCGACCCTGAGAGGGGTCCCAATCAATCACACAGTCATATTTATTCAGTTGATCAGTGAATCGTATTTATTGAGTGCTTATTGTATTCAGAGCACTGTACTAATCTGTTGGGAGAGTACATTATAGCAGTCACATTCCTTGCCCACAAGGATCTTACAGATTGGAGGGGAAAACAGATATTAATTTATAAAAAAAAATTATAGATATGCATATAAATGCGGCAGGGCTGGGAGTGTGGATGAATAAAGGGGGCAAATCAGGCTGACACAGGAGTTGAAGAAAACGAAAAGGGGGCTTAGACAGGGAGAGCCTCTTGGAGCACTTATTTACTGAGCACTTACTGTGTGCAGAGAACCAAACATTTGGGAGAGCTGGTTGGTAGACTCTGCCCCAAATGAGCTCACAGTTTAGAGGGGGAAAAAGATATTAATGTAAATTAGCAAATTGCAGTTATGTACATAAGTGCTGTGGGGTTGAAGGAAGAGTGACTAAAGGGAGCAAATTCAAGTGCAACCCGGGTTTACATGGTGCTCTTTTCCCCGGGTCATACACACCATTAAGGACTCTGGCCCTCTGCAGCCGGAGATGGGCTGGTCCTGTGATCTGTTCACTGCACGCTTTCCCAGGGAGATGTTGGCTTGCAAGTGGGTGGTACAGAAATGCTGGGCGACTTTGGTCTCTGCTTTTCTTCAGTCATTTCAACCTGGCTGCAAAGCTGGATGGCAGCCGACCAATCTCCAGTGGAGCCTCGAGCCAAATGGCCGAGGGAAAAGCTTGACTTAATACACCGGTGGGGGAGCCGGATAAATGGTTTCGCCGTGCTTCCAGGGGAAAAGCTCCTTTTATCTTGCAATCTGCAATGTGCTTTCCTTTCTGAAATTCCAGATAACCTTCTGAGGATGATGACTCTCCTGCCTAAGCTAGAACAGTCAAGTGTTTAGAGTCGGCAAAGGGCAGTAGCTCTGTTTCAGCTGAGGAGCTGTATGAATGTCAGCACGGTGAGAAAATAGATATGAAACATAGACGTCTAGAATAGATAAAAACATGCATGAATGCTGAGGTGGCTCAGGAGGACACTGGGGATGGGGATTAATCTGGGGCTGCTTCCAAGAGGAGGTGACTTTTCAGGAGGGCTGGGGAGCATGTGGGTTGATTCATTCATTCAGTAGTACTTATTGAGCGCTTACTATATGCAGAGCACTGTACTAAGTGCTTGGAATGTACAATTTGGCAACAGATAGAGACAATCCCTGCCCAATGATGGGCTCACAGTCTGAAGCAAGAGGGACAGCCAAGGTGGCCGTGAATCACATGACTGACTGCCTCTCCCTCATTCCGCCTGGGTTGGATAACCGGCCAGATTTTTCTAGACTCCCACAGATCTCATTTCAAATGTTTTTGTTTAGGAAGTGAATGGATGTAACTTTGTAGGCTGAGAAATAGGTGTCTGGTAGTATGTCGCAGTACGGAGTGCAAGTGCTCAGTAGAGCGTTCAAGCATTTAGTACAGTGCTCTGCACGCAGTGAGTGCTCAATCAATATGCCTGTCTGGTATTAGGAGTAATAGTAATTTTGTATTCATTGATTGACCTCTGGTACCATGGAATGTTTTAGGCATTTGGGGGAAGTATAACAAAGTAGGAGACACAATCCTTGCCCACAGGAGCTTATACTCTAGAGGGGAGACTGACATAAAAATATTCACAAATAAAGGAGTCATAGGATTTGAATGTACAATTTATTATCTATAAATGCACACACAAGTGCTAAGGATGAGTATGAATAAGAGCTAGAGGTTGGTGATGGGTTGTTACAACTTTGGGTATTTGGAGTTGATCAGGGTAAACCTGATGGAGAAAGTAGGATTTTAGGAAGACTTTGAAGGTGGGGATGGCTGTTTTCGGGCATATTTTCCCCCTTTAAAGCCCTACTGAAAGCTCACCTCCTCCGGGAGGCCTTCCCAGACTAAGCCCTCCCCTTTCTCTGCTCCTCCTCCCCTCTGCATCGCCCCCACTCCCTCCTCTACTTCCCTCCCCACCCCACAGCACTTGTGTATATATGTGCATATTTATTATTCTATTTATTGTATTAATGATGTATATATATCTATAATTCTATTTATTTATATTGATGCTATTGATTCCTGTTTACTTGTTTTTTTTTTTGTCTGTCTCCCCCCTTCTACACTGAGAGCCTGTTGTTGTGTAGGTATTGTCAACTGTACTATCCAAGCACTTAGTACAGTGCTCTGCACACAGTAAAGGGCTCAATAAATATGATTGAATGAATGAATATTTGGAAGGAAAGGGAGTTCCAGGCCAGAGGGATAGTAATTCTTGGTTTTCAAACCTCATCATCCCCTTGTCTCTACTAGTTTTCATCTCCCCTTTCTTCCAAGCTTCGCTTTATATGTCATGCTTGAGGACCAATATCACCCCACTAGGCAATTACTGACATCATCAACAATTGTCCTCTAGACCATAAATTCACTGAGGTTAATGAATGTGTCCACCAACTCTGTTGTATCATATTCTCCCAAGTACTCAGTACAATGCTCTGCACACACACAGTAAGCACTCAATAAACATCATTGACTGATTGATTAATTGATGCATCAGCTTTTTAGGCAAACATTTGGCAGCAGGCAAACCTGACTCACTGAAGAGAGAGAAAAGAGAGAGAGAGAGCGTGTGTGTCTGTTTAAGTATGCCCACACTTTTTCCTACTGACTATCCATATAATCTTCTGTCATTGCTGGGAATGGTTGCTCCCAGGCATTTTTATCTTGAAACTTTAATAGGAGAAACCCTGATCAATGGGCAGGGGTCTGCCGGGCTTCTAGTGTTTCACAGAGGGAGATGGGGCTTCTATGTTCAAATCAATATTTCCGCTGCCCTTAAGTCTGACACATTCTTGCATGGGAAAAAGGCTTATTGGTATGCTGGCCACTTCCTTCTGGCTGGTAAAGTACACAGTGTTATTACCTTAATCCAATATTTGTGCACGGAGTTATTACCCTCACACAAGAGGCCTGAACTCTTAATTAAAGAAGTGCTGGAGGAAACTGGCAGATCCTCCAGTCCTTCCCTCAGCTGCGGAGTCCTGGGACACCCGAGACCTCCGCCCTAGAGCCACAGCTGCCAGTGCTCTCTTCGGAGGTTGGGGGCTTAACTTCTATTTCCCAGCTCTCTCATCCCACACGTGCCTATTCCCTTCTAGAGGAAAGGTTGCTCCCTTCAGCTGGAACTGTCTCTCAGGCCTATGTTCAGACTGAGGCCTGGACCCAGAGTCCATTGGTGGGGAGGAATAAGCCTTTTCTGGGAAGTTCTCCAGACCTGTAGGGAGGTACTAGACTGAAGAGACAGGAGGAAGGAGGCTTGAGTGTGGTAGATGCCTAGGACAGTGGGAGAAATTGGAAAAGGGTGGGTTTGACCCCTCCCAGCCCAAATAAAGCATCGGGAGAAACCCAGGCCATTCGTCTTGGCCGGGCACCAGAGATGGGGAGCTGCTGTGCCTGGGAAGAAATTCTTCTCTTCTCTGAACTTCTGTTTTTGTTGTTGCTGTTCTTAAATGGTATTTTTAAGAGCTTACTATGTGCCAGGCACTGTACTAAGCACTGGGGAACATACAATTTAACCAGATTGAACACAGTCCATATCCCACATGGGGCTCAGTCTTAATCCCCATTTTACAGATGAGGTAACGGAGGCCCAGAGAAGTGAAGTGACTTGCCCGAGGTAACAAAGCAGACAAGGGGCAGAGCTAGGATTAGAACCCAGGTCTTTCTTAACTTCCAGGCCTGTGATCTATCCAGTAAGCCACACTGCTTCTCTATACCATGCTTTCTTTTGCCCTCAGCCAGGACCCTACCAACAGTTGCCCCTTCCTCCTTCCTTGTTTGAACCATAATATGGCAAAGCTGTACTGAGGGAGGAAGAACAAAACCCTCTGCAGCTCCTGAGGGCCAAAGTGTTGACTTCCTTTCCATAGAGGAAGAGGCCCGGGTCTGAAAGACTTGGCTGGGGGAGATAGAAACATCTTGGAGGGCCCATTCCCAGCTATGGAATTCCACTAGACATTATTTGAGAGGAGCTGTTTTGCCCAGAGTTGTGAGGAGAAGCAGCAGCCTGAGGAAGGGGCAGGAGCGTATAGAGATGTGCTCATCCCAAAGCCAGGGGGAACCAGTGGGAGTTTAGCTGGACATGTTTTAGCAGCACCAACATAAGTCCCACAGGTTCTGAGATCCCTGGCTCATCCTATTGGCAGGTTCAGGAGAAGGCACTGTTTTCTGGGCAAATTCATTTCAGAAAGGGAAATGATCCTATTCAAGGTTCGCCAACATGACCGTGTTTGATTTTACATGGAAAGAATTGGTCAATTCTCCCACTGAACACTGCCCTACTCAGAAACCAAGTACAGATGAGAACCACAGTTTGGGCCCTAGTTTTTTTTTCTCTTCTGGGAATCAGGAGATCTGAATTGCACTGGATGCTACCCCTTATTTGCTGTGGGACCTTGGGCAAGACACTTGACTGCTCTGTGCCTTAATTTCCTCACTGAAAAATGGGGATTAAAATACCCATTTGGCCTCCTCCTTACCCCCATGGGATGGACTGTGTCTGATCTGATTGTATTAATTCTACCCCAATGCACGGCACACTATTTGGTACATTGTAACTGCTCTACAATTACCACAATGATCATTATTATTACTGCTGAGAAGCAGTCTTCCCCTCAGACGTCCTACCCACACCTCACCGTATTAGAAGCAGTAAAAGAACCGGAAGTGGAGTGGTGTTTGCTGGGACTGTGCCATCAGAGGTGAAGGTTTCTAACCAAAGAACCACCTAAAGTACCGCAAGTGTTGGATAGGCCCTGCAGGAATTCTGCACATAGCCAGCTCAATTGAGTGCTGAAGAACCTAACAGCTTCCTACTGGTCTATGGCATCATGGCACAGCATTGGCCTCTTGCTATGATCACTTTGACCATTATAATACATTTTCAGTCAATAAATGGTATTTTTTGAGCACTTAATATGTATAGAGCACGGTACTAAGAACTTGGGAAAGTACAGTAAAGGAGAGTTGATATACCCCAATCCCTGGCCAGAAGGAGCTCACAGTCTAAAGGTACTTTACGATGGACTGCATTCATGCACACCTACTTATTTGTTGCAGATTCTGACTCAGTGGGGACACAGCTAGCAGGGTTGAGGGATTGGAAGAATGTTGCACAAACCACTAGTGCTAGAATTAATTCCCTCCAATCCCCAATTACTGGTGTCTTCTGACAATACCAGAAGGTGGATAGACCAGCTGAGATTCACACAAATGGCTTCCCTACTGGGATACATCCCAGTTGTTCACCAAGGAATTGTTAACATGCTGGGCACAGTTAAGAAGGCATGGCTGGTGTTTGTGCTTCTTCTCATTGCTTCCTGAAAAAGTGCCCCAAGTTCTGTTCCTTTACTGTGGCCGGGGCCAATGGTCCAGGAAATTGGTCGCTGATAGGGTTGATAAAATTGGCAGTGGTCGGAGATAAGACTCATGTGGGTAGAGCTAAGGGAAGGGGATTGGAGGGGAAGGGTGATTGGACCACAACTCTTACCCACATGTATGCAGGAATGGAAGGGATGAGACTGAGTTCTGCCCATAACAAAAATGATGATGTCTTGTATTTGTACAGTGTTTTTATTTTTTCAAAGTGCTTTCATGTCATTTTCCCTCACCACATTTTTGTGATGTAGGAGAGAAACAGATATAATTATCCCCATATCATAGATGAGGAAACTGAGGCCCAAAGAAGCTGAGGAACGTGACCAAGCTTATATAGCTAGCCAGTGGCAGAGCTGGGCACCAGAACTCAGGTCTCAATTTATTGAGCACTTACTGTGTGCAGAGCGCCATAGTGAGCGCTTGGGAGAGTAAAATATAACAGACTTGGTAGACACGTCCCCTGCCCACAAGGAACTTAGAGAGGAATATGTAGGTAAGTGCTGTGGGGCTGAGGGTGGGGTGAATAAAGAGTTCAAATCCAAATGCAAAGGTGATGCAAAGGAAGAGGGAATAGGGGAAAATGAGGACTTAGTTGGGAAGGCCTCTCGGAGGAGGTGCAATATTAATATAAAGCTTTGAAGTTGTGAAGAGTAATGGTCTGTCAGATGTGAAGGAGAGGGAGTTCCAGGCCTGAGGCAGGATGTGGATGAGGCAGTCTCCTGATTTCTAGTTCTGTGCTCTCTCCACTAGACCACACTGCCCCTCTGTAGGGGTGTGGAGATGGCAGATTGCAATAAAGTTAAGTGGGGGGGTTCCCTGGGGTGCAGTCTGTAATTTCATGCTCTTTGCTGAAGTGCTTAAAGAAACCAAGCGTGGAGAAACTGTTTGCCTTTCCATTGTTAAAACTGCCACCGGAATCTATGACAGTAGTTGAAGTCATGTGAGTGAATGAAATGTAGAGTGAGATGAGTAGGGGACCCAGAACCTGCATTCACAGTTTGAGCGAGGGGAAGAAGGGCCAGCAGAGGAAATTGAGATGGAATGGCCAGTCGACCGATCAATCAATCATATTTATCGAGGGCTTGCTATGTGCAGAGCAATATACTAAGACCTTGGGTGAGTACAGTCCAACAGAATTGATAGACTCGTTCTCTACCCACAGGAGCTTGCAGTTCAGGAGGGAGACAGGCAGTATAATAAATTAGATATGTACGTAAGTGTTGTTGAAAGTTAAGAAGAAAACAGTGTGCCCTAGTACAAAGAGCACAAGCCTGGGAGTCAGAAGACTTGGGTTCTAATTCTGTCTCTGTCACTTCTCTGTAGTGTGACGTTGGGAAAATCACTTCACTTCCTCTGTGCTTCAGTTACCTCATCTTAAAATGGGGATTAAAACTGTGAACCGCATGTGGGACAGGGATTGTGATCAAGATGATTATCTTGTATGTACCCCAGCACTTAGCACAATGCCTGACCCATAGTAAGTGCTTGATACTATTTTTCAAAAAAAAAAAAAGAACGGGAGAGTATCATGTTGGTGAATTCAAGCTTGGGGACGTTTTCTGGACATTGTCTTTTCAAAGACTACTGTGACTTCAAGGACGATTAGGACAGAATAGAGCCTAATAGACTTCCCAAAAGTAGACAGTGGTGAGCAGAGATTCAGTAGCATGGAGGGGACACAAACTGAATTGCAGAAGGCCGAGTAGAGAGTTTCACCGACAGTGATATCTTCGATTCCGAAGGACCCAGCTCTAGCCATCTCCTGGTGGTGGAGAAGTTGTAATATACCATGTTGGAGAGGTCCCTAAAGGGGCTGATTTAACATGATGGGGGTTGTCTTATTTTCTTAAAGGAACACTGGCTCTCTGGATATTGTCTATCTTCAAAATAGTTGAAAAAGTCACTGTCTCCAGGCATCTTGCCCTAGGTATTGCCCAGAGTATGAACTCTCACTACAGAGAGGGAATGGAATTGAACCCCAGGTTTGATGGCTTTTCTATCCTCAATGGTGCATGCTTCTCAAATTCCTGAGGCAACTCAAACTCTTCCCTGCCCCATGTTTGTATATACACAGCATTTCCAAGGAATGAGGAATCCAGTGAACAACCTAAGCCCCTCTCCAACAATGTTTCTGGGGAAGGAAGGTCCAGGGAATCTGCAGGAACAGGAATGGATGATTTAGGAAGGGCTGCTCAGAAGGATTTGACAAAGCACAGATTTAATCTGCTATAATTTAAAAATCGACAGCTGATTTGCATCCAGCCTGCTCTTGGGCTGATAGCCCCTCCCACAGTGAGGCACATGATCAGTAAGTATTTATTGAGCACTTACTTGTGCAGAGCACTGTACTGTTTGGGAGAGTACAGTATAACAATATAATGGACACATTCCCTGCCCACAGTGGACACATTTCCTGCCCACAAGGAGCTTCTAGTCTACAGGTGCTTCTAGTTTAGAGGAACTTCTAGTCTAGAGGAGATGGACTTGACTGGAGCAAGATGTTAACTGGGGAGTGTCTCTTCCATTGTCTCAGTTCTGACCCCCCATGGCTCATTCATCATAGTTGAAGCCAAGAGAAGGAGTGAAGAGACTACTTCTAGAAAACTGGGGCCTCTGGGAGTGGTTGGAGTCGTAAGCTGGGATGCAGGGGAAGGGTGGGTAGGGTATGGGAGACCAGGCCAGCAGAAACCTTAAATTGAGGTAAATATCACCCTAAATCTTGGGGAGCAAACAGTTAAGAGCTGGCTGAGTGTGCTATTAATCCAGGAGGAGGGAAAGTAGACTTGCTATTCTAAATGTACGTAGATGGAAATCTGCTCCTGGGCAGCAGAATTGAGTTCCCTGTGGAAGCCACCACAGAGTTTGGAAATGCAATAAAGAAATAAGATGTGCTCATAAAGCAACACATAAAAACATATGTTTAATGCATTTTTTATTTTTTATTTTCCACTTAGAGTTGTGATTATACCAAAACTAACCGCAGCCCATTATACAAATCAGTGGCAGAGGCAGGGTGAAATATGGTTTCAATTACCCTGTTCAGAGTGGCTAGTTCTAGTATAATTGTAAATAAGAACCAAATTCTTCTATTCCTTTCTAGATTATGGTTTAAGATACAGAAATAATTTAGATCCAAACCATCTCTTTTCCTAGTTGGCTTTGCCCAAATCCTTTTATGATCATCATGATCATCACAATTATCATCATCATAATCACCATCATCACTGTAGCCTACTTGAAAGAGCAGGAGATGGAGACTCATGAGGTCTGGAATCTAGTTTTGCCTCTACCACTTGCCTGCTCTGTGACCTGAGGTAACTTAACTAACTTGGAGAAGCAGCGTGGCTCAGTGGAAAGAGCACGGGCTTTGGAGTCAGGGCTCATGAGTTCGAATCCCAGCTCTGCCACTTGTCGGCTGTGTGACTGTGGGCAAGTCACTTAACTTCTCTGTGCCTCAGTTCCCTCATCTGTAAAATGGGGATTAAGATTGTGAGCCCCACGTGGGACAACCTGATTCCCCTATGTCTACCCCAGCGCTTAGAACAGTGCTCGGCACATAGTAAGCGCTTAACAAATACCAACATTATTATTATTATTAACTTTCCTTATCTGTAAAATGTAGACAAAATGCCTGTTTTCTTCTCTGGCTTAGACTGTGATCATCCTCCCATTCATTCATTCATTCATTCATTCAATAGTATTTATTGAGCGCTTACTATGTGCAGAGCACTGTACTAAGCGCTTGGGATGAACAAGTTGGCAACAGATAGAGACAGTCCCTGCCGTTTGACGGGCTTACGGTCTCATCGGGGGAGACGGACAGACAAGAACAATGGCAATAAATAGAGTCAAGGGGAAGAACATCTCATAAAAACAATGGCAAATAAATAGAATCAAGGCGATGTACAATTCATTAACAAAATAAATAGGGTAACGAAAATATATACAGTTGAGCAGACGAGTACAGTGCTGTGGGGATGGGAAGGGAGAGGTGGAGGAGCAGAGGGAAAAGGGGAAAAAGAGGGTTTAGCTGCGGAGAGTAAAGGGGGGATGGCAGAGGGAGTAGAGGGAGAAGAGGAGCTCAGTCTGGGAACGCCTCTTGGAGGAGGTGAGTTTTAAGTAGGGTTTTGAAGAGGGAAAGAGAATCAGTTTGGCAGAGGTGAGGAGGGAGGGGGTTCCAGGACCGCGGGAGGACGTGACCCAGGGGTCGACGGCGGGATAGGCGAGACCGAGGGACGGTGAGGAGGTGGGCGGCAGAGGAGTGGAGCGTGCGGGGTGGGCGGTAGAAAGAGAGAAGGGAGGAGAAGTAGGAAGGGGCAAGGTGATGGAGAGCCTTGAAGCCTAGAGTGAGGAGTTTTTGTTTGGAGTGGAGGTTGATAGGCAACCACTGGAGTTGTTTAAGAAGGGGAGTGACAGGCCCAGATCGTTTCTGCAGGAAGATGAGCCGAGGAGCGGAGTGAAGAATAGACTGGAGCAGGGCGAGAGAGGAGGAAGGGAGGTCAGAGAGAAGACCTGAGAGATCCTCCCCACCCCCATGGAGGACAAGAATTTGTCCAATCTGATTATGTTGATTCTTACCCAGCTTTTTGTTCAGAGCTTGGCTTATAGTAAGTGCCTAATAGATACCATGATCATTATTAGAAGTATTATAATCGTCATCAGCATTTTCATCATTTTCATCGACAGTACTGATTGAGCCCAAACTGAGTGCAGAACACTATACTTGTGCAGAGCATTGTTCTGGGCACCTACTATGTGCAGAGCACTGTACTGAGCATATGAAGTGGGTGGACCACTCTACTTGTCACTTGATAATCCACAGAAGACACAGTCCCTCACCCTGAGGAATTTACATGGTTTACTCTTTAGACTCCCTTTACTGAAGATGGAAGCCCTAGTTGGTGAGTATCCAAATTGGAATGCTCCCTTTCTCTGAATCCATTACAATTTTTCATTCATTCAATTGTATTTATTGAGCGCTTACGGTATGCAAATCCCTGTACTAAATGCTTGGGAGAGTACAATTTAAGAAGGAACAGACACATTCCGTACCCACAGTGAGCTCACGGTCTAGAGAGGGAGACAGATGTTAATGTACATACACAAAAAATGAATAATCAAATAAATTACAGATTTATACATAAATGCCATGGGGCACTTTTTGTTAAGAGATTATTTGGGGACCCCTCCGTCTGATTCTGGGCAACCCTCAGGCCACCAGAGATGACATCAGCTTCCCGTGGTCATGGGACTGGGGATTCTGCTTTATCACTCTTCAGAATGATGCCTTGGCCAAGGTCCAAGTTCTCTCTCCAGCCCTGCCAGAGTGGAGTATGGGTCAGGTGGGCAATCTAAGCAGTCCAGGTGATTGTAGATGTGACTTAAAGCACTTGCTTTCAAATTTGTAGCATATTAAATCTCTGCTCTGTGGAATTTGCCTGGGATGTCCACTCCTTCCTAGCCCAGCTATCTCTGTTCTCACAGGTCTCATGGACCCTCTCCACAGGCGGGCTTCAGGCCCCTGCCTTTCCATTCATTCCACCCTTCCCTCTGCTCTGATTCTATTTTTGTAACTTTTCCTTGTATTTATTTTGTGGCTCCCGCATAGTGGATCGCATTGCTGTTGCCATTGCTTCTCTCCCAGCCTCTTCTGCAGTTGGCAGGTCAGCTTGGGCAGGGTTGCCAACCATCTCATATTCACCCAGCGGGGTGCCTGCCAAAGCTACTCCCAAAAGCATTGGAACACTAGCACACGGGAGCCTGCAGTTGCCACAGTATTCATGGAAATTGAAATATTTTTTACAAGTTTATTGATATGACTGATTTTGATTCATTTTTCTGGATTCCTGGCAGTTCTACTGCTGGGGTCACAGAGTCAGGGGCCTGAGGGCAGAATAGGTGGAGGTGGTGGTGATAGAGGAGGTGGGTGCAGAGCTTTACATAACACAACTCAAGAGAGGTTGAAGACATCTCTTTAGAAATGACTGCTCCAGGGAAAGTCACTCCTTTGACAAGGGTCTACAGAGAGTCAGTCAATCATGTTTATTGAGCGCTGACTGTGTGGAGAGCACTGTACTAAACACTTGGGAGAGTACAACATAACAGTATAGCAGACACATTCTCTGCCCACAGTGAGCTTACAGTCTAGAGAGGGAGACAGACATTAATATGAATAAATATATTTCAGAGATGTACTTAAGTGCTGTGGGGCTGGGGGGGGGGATGAATAAAAGGAGCAAGTTAGGACAACATGGAAGAGAGCTGAAGAAAAGGATAATAGGGCTTAGTTAAGGAAGGCCTCTTGGAGGAGATGAGCCTCCAGGAAGGCTTTGAATGAGGAGAGAGTAATTGTCTGATGGATATGAGGAGGGCGGGCATTCCAGGCCAGAGGCAGGACATAGGCGAGAGGTGGCTGGAGAGGTAGAGAAGATGGAGGTACCCTGAGAAATTTAGCATTAGAGGAGCGAAATGTGTGGAGCCTGGTTTGTAGTTAAGAGCAGAGAGGTGAGGTACAAGGGGGCAAGGTGATTGTTTTAAAGCCAGTAATGAGGAGAGTCTGATGCGGAGATGGATGGGCAACCATTTAGAGGTTCTTGAGGAGTGGGAAAATATGGCCAGAAAGCTTTTGTAGAAAAATGATCTGGAAAGCAGAGTGAAGTATGGACTAGAATGGGGAAAGATAGGAGGCTGGGAGGACAGCAAGGAGGCTGCTGCAGTAATCAAGGCAGGAGAGGATAAGTGATTGGATTAGCACGGTAGTACTTGGGAATGGTACTTGGGAAGACTCAAAATACTTGGGAAAGGTCCATTTGCTAAGGGTCTGAAATCTCACCCTGAAATCTCTTTATCTCCTGCCTGTTTCCTCACCAGTCTGGCTTTTCCACCTTGGTCCTACTCCTTCCACTTCCCAAGTCCATGACCATGCTACTCCCACTGCTTGAACCAGGATTCCCTTACTTCATCTTTCCCTGCCTTTCAAGAGTAACTCCAGGAAACATTCCCTAACTTCTTCCTTCTTGGATATGTTCCCTTAAAGCACTTGCTATTCACCCCACCCTCAGTTTCACAGCACTTATGTACATATTCATAATTTATTTTAATGTATGTCTCTCCCTCTAGACTGTAAGCTCCTTATGGACAGGGAATGTGTCAACCAAATTCTGCTTTATCGAACCCTCCCAAGCATTTAGTACAGTGCTCTGCACACAATAAGTATTCATTCAATCATATTTATTAAGTGGTTACTGGGTGAAAAGGACTGTACTAAGCACTTGGGAGAGTACAATATAGCATCAAACACATTCCTTGCCCACAGTGAGCTCACAGTCTAGAGGATACCCAATTATTACCATTGATTGCTTGACTGATGGACTGATTCCTCCTCCAACTGTTCTGCACATTCTTTTGTGTTTCCTTTACTTCCTTTTACTTCACTTCCTTTACTTCCCAGCTCAGCTATATGTCTGCTGTGTGAACTTGGGCAAGTCACTTGCCCAAGATGAGAAGCAGCGTGGCTCAGTGGAAAGAGTCCAGGCTTGGGAGTCAGAGGTCATGGGTTCGAATTTCAGCTCTGTCACTAGTCAGCTGTGTGACTGTGGGCAAGTCACTTCACTTCTCTGTGCCTCAGTTACCTCATCTGTCAAAAGGGGAATAACTGTGAGCCTCACGTGGGACAACCTGATTACCCTGTATCTACCCCAGCTCTTAGAACAGTGCTCTGCACATAGTAAGCGCTTAACAAATACCAACATTATTATTAACTTGTATCTCCCCTAGTCCTTGGCACATTGTCTTGTCTTATGCTGTCAAGTCGTCTCCGACCCATAGCGACACCCTGGATGCATCTCTCCCAGAATGCCCCACCTCCACCTGCAATCATTCTGGTGGTGTATCCACAGAATTTTCTTGGTAAAAACATGAGGAAGTGGTTTACCACAGTCTCCTTCCATGCAGTAAACTTGAATCTCTGCCTTCGACTCTCTCCCATGATGCTGCTGCCCAGCACAGGTGAGTTTTGACTTGTAGCAGATTGCCTTCCACTTGTTATCCACTGCCCAAGCTAGGAATGGAATGGATATGCCTCTTCTTGACCCTCCCTCATGTAGTTAAGACTGGTAGAGTACTGGAAAATCTCCAGGTGTGACCCTGAGAGGGGGCTTGGCACATAATAAGACCTTGAAAAGTGCCATTATTATTATTATTCAATTATTGTCCTGCAATGGCTGGATTCCCCTGTGTGTCTTTATTGGGATGGTGTGTTTGCTTAATACCTTGGTGGGGTCTCAGAAAATCCTTGTTGTCTGACTGTGGTATGGGGGCTGCTGGGTGGGTCTAGCTAGGTCCGCTAGAGAGGATGTGTTCTTTCTCCTTAGTTGGGTGTTAGTTGCTTGTGGGAGGGAAACTACTTCCTCTGCTGTGTTTTCTGCCTTTCTGTGATGGATCAGACACTGGACAGAACTGCCCAGAAGATTTCTGTCCCGCTCTCCAGTGACTGCTTGAACAACAGCAAAGGGACAACAAGCGTCGTCTCAGTGGTAGATCTCAGAGAGCTGATTTCTTGAATGAGTAAACAAGGAAGAGGAAAATAGAAACCCCAGACACTACCTTGGCCACTAACATCGTTCCCTTACAATCTTACCCCTCTATGCACAGGGCCTGCCTCTTACATTCCACATCATTGCATATGCTCAGTTCAAACACAGGCCCAAAAAGTCCTATCAATTTAACTCAGCATTAAGAGCACCCAGAAACACTTTCTACTTATCATTATCAATGGAATTTACTGAGTGCTTACTGTATGTTGAGCCCTGTACTGAGTGCTTGGGCGAGTACAATTATTATATTAATTTCATTATTACAATAGTATTTATTGAATGCTAACTATGTGCAGAGCACTGTACTAAGTGTTTGGGAGAGTAAAATACAATAGAGTTGGTAGGCACGTTTGCTCCTCTAGTGCTAACTTTCTCACTGTGCCTCGGTTTTGCTTTCTTGCCATCGACCCCATTGTAAAATGGGGATTAAGACTTGAGCCCCATGTGGGATATGAACTGTGTCCAATCTTGTAACTACCCCACTGCTCAGAACGGTGCCTGGCACAGTGTAAGTGCTTAACAGATACCATTAAACAAAGCAGTATTGAGCGCTTACTATGTACAGAGTACTACTAAATGCTTGGGAGAGTACAATATTCATTCATTCATTCAATAGTATTTATTGAGCGCTTACTATGTGCAGAGCACTGTACTAAGCGCTTGGAATGAACAAGTCAGCAACAGATAGAGACAGTCCCTGCCGTTTGACGGGCTTACAGTCTAATCGGGGGAGACAGACAGACAAGAACAATGGCAATAAATAGAGTCAAGGGGAAGAACATCTCGTAAAAACAATGGCAACTAAATAGAATCAAGGCAATGTACAATTCATTAACAAAATAAATAGGGTAATGGAAATATATACAGTTGAGCGGATGAGTACAGTGCTGTGGGGATGGGAAGGGAGAGGTGGAGGAGCAGAGGGAAAGGGGGAAAAGAGGGTTTAGCTGCGGAGAGGTAAAGGGGGGGTGGCAGAGGGAGTAGAGGGAGAAGAGGAGCTCAGTCTGGAAAGTGCTGTGTGGCTGGGAGCGGGGAAGAACAAAGGGAGCAAGTCAGGGCGATGCAGAAGGGAGTGGGAGGAGGAAGGTCTGGGAAGACCTCTTGGAGGAGATGTGCCTTTAATAAGGTTTTGAAAGGGGGGAGAGTCATCCTCTGTCAGATTTGAGGAGACAGAGTGTTCCAGACCAGAAGCAGGACATGGGCTAAGGGTCAACGGCAAGTCAGGCAAGACAAGGCACAGTGAGAAGGTTAGCACTAGAAGAACGAACATGCCTACCAATTCTATTGTAATTTACTCTCTTGTGTGCTTAGTACAGCACTCTGCACATAGTAAGCATTCAGTAAATACCACTGTGATGATGACATTAATATGATGATGACTCTCCCGAGCGCTCAGTACAGTGCTCAGCACACAGTAAGCATTCAATACTGTTTTGTTTTATGGTATTTGTTAAGTGCTTACTATGTGCCAGGCACCGTACTAAGCACTGGGATAGATATAAGATAGGACACAGTCCATATAATAATGATAATAATAATAATGGTATTTGTTAAGTGCTTTCTATGTGCCAAGCAATGTTCTAAGCGCTGGGGTAGATAGAAGGTAATCAGGTTGTACCATGTGGGGTTCACAGTCTTAATTTCCATTTTACAGATGAGGTAACTGAGTCACAGAAAAGTTAAGTGACTTGCCCATGGTCACACAGCAGCAAGTGGCGGAGTCGGGATTAGAACTCACAACCTCTGACTCCTAAGCCTGGGCTCTTTCCACTGAGCCAATGCCGCTTCTCATATGGGAGCCCCATATCCCACATGGGGCTCAAGCCTTAATCCCCATTTTACAGGTGAGGTAACTGAGGCACAAAGAAGTGAAGTGGCTTGCTCAAGGTCACACAGCAGAAAAGTGTCAGAGTGGGATTAGAACCCAGGTCCTTCTGACTCCCAGGCACTTGCTCTATCCATTAGGCCATAAATACCGCTGTGATGATTACATTAATATAACAATTTATTAACGTATCAATTCTTAATTTATTAACAAACATTTAGTAATTTACATGTATAATAAACTCAGTGTTTCCACTAAGTCACAGTAACCCTCCTCTTACCAACTCTCCAGTACTTTTAGTTAACAAGGGCTTCCGGGTGTGAACAGCCCCAATTTCCTAGTTTTCACCCATGCTGGGGATGGATGGATCTATTTCCCATTGAGGTTGCTTCTTTCTGGACTCTCACATGTTGTACCTTGGATGCTGTTTGTGACTGCCTTTGTTTCTTCAAAATACCACGGCCCTTGCTCACGTCGCGGGATGAATGTTGTTTGTGACGCTCTTGTCACTTTTGTGCAACAGCTTCCAGCTTATACCCTGTTGGTTTTTCTGCGATTTTCCAATAATAATAATAATAATGTTGGTATTTGTTAAGCACTTACTATGTGCAGAGCACTGTTCTAAGTGCTGGGGTAGATACAGAGTCATCAGATTGTCCCACGTGAGGCTCACAGTCTTCATCCCCATTTTACAGATGAGGTAACTGAGGCATAGAGAAGTTAAGTGACTTGCCCACAGTCACACAGCTGGCAAGTGGCAGAGCCGGGATTCGAACCCATGACCTCTGACTCCCAAGCCCGTGCTTTTTCCACTGAGCCACGCTGCTTCCATGCATCCAAACAACCGGCCTGAGGCCAGGCATCACCCCCAGCCTGGACTTCCGGCTTGATTTGGGGTGTGGAACTATTCTGGTCTCGGAACTGGGAGAAGAAGGGAGAAGGCAGCTTCAAATCCAGACCTCAGAGCAGGATGAGGATTAGTTTTTTCCTGAGTTCTTAGCAATCCACTGCCGGGGTTATGATATCTGACCCAGAAAAGCAACTTCATACCGATGAAGCAAATGTCACGTTTAGTGTGGGAAGTGGCTGTGTAAACACCCATCTTCGGAGATGGGAAAGGTTTACCCTCAGCAGGGGTGGGTGTGGCTTGTTGGGGGGTAGGGGATGGGCTGCTGCTTAGGCTGGGAGCCATTTCCAGAGGGAGGTTGGGCACTTTCTAATTTTCAACTGCTGTTGCTCCCTCTCATTCACTCTGTCTCCATATGTCAGAGATGGTAGACCCTGGGGGGTTGCTTCTCCGTCTCAATTACCACCTCAAACTGATGCTGCGGAGCAGGACACAGGCCAGAGGGCCGGTGAGAGGCCCATTCGTGGGGCCTCAGCCCTTAGGGGGCCAAGTCAATCAATCAGTGGTATTTATTGAGCACTTACTGTGTGCAGAGCACTATACTAAGCTCTCCAAAGAGGACTATACAATGGAATTGATAGACCTGATCCCTACCGTCAGGGCGCTCACAATTACAGTCGAGAGAAGCAGCAGAGCATGAGGTTATGTATGTAAGTGCTGTGGGGTAGGGGTGAGTATCAGAGTGCTTAGGGGCCAGATCTAAGTGCATAGCTGATGCCAAAGGGAAGGAGAATTAGGTGGGGAGATGAGTCAGGGAGGCTTCCTAGAGGAGATATGATTTTAGTAGACATTGAAGATGGGGACTGTAGTAATGAGTCCTGACACTCTGTCTGCTCAGAAGATCCCAAATGAAGCTGATCCTGACACCAAGCCATGCAGAGCCCCTATTCCACCTTCTGGGATCTTGGGGACCATCCCTTCCTGGGGAGGATATTTGTAATAATAATAACTGTGGTATTTGTTAAGCGCTTACTATGTGCCAAGCACTGTTCCAAGTAATGGGGTAGGTACAAAGTAATCAGGTTGGACAGAGTCCCTGAGCCACATGGGGCTCACACTCTTAATCCCCATTTTAGAGATAATAATAATAATAATGTTGGTATTTGTTAAGCGCTTACTATGTGCAGAGCACTGTTCTAAGCACTGGGGTAGATACAGGGTAATCAGGTTGTCCCACGTGAGGCTCACAGTCTTCATCCCCATTTTACAGATGAGGTAACTGAGGCACAGAGAAGTTAAGTGACTTGCCCTCAGTCACACAGCTGACAAGTGGCAGAGCCGGGAGTCGAACCCATGACCTCTGGCTTTGAAGCCCAGGCTCTTTCCACTGAGCCACACTGCTTCCCTTGAGCCACGCTGCTTCTCTAGAGATGAGGTAAGTGAGGCACAGAGAAGTCAAGTGAGTTGCCCAAGGCCACACAGCAGACAAGTGACAGAGTTGAGATTAGAACCTTAGTCCTTCTGGCTCCCAGGCCCATACTCTGTCCACTAGGTCAGGCTGCATCCCGTAGGCCATTGCGTGGCCCATTGAGTTCCTTGCCACTTGGATTTGCTCCCTTCTTTCACCCCTCCCTCAGCCCCACAGCACTTATCTGTAATTTATTAACTTATATTAATGCCCGTTTCTCCCTTTAGACTGTAAGCTCCTTGTGGGTAGGGAACACGTTTACCAATTCTGTTATATTGTACTGTCCCAAGCATATAGTACAGTGCTCTGCACACAATAAGCATTCAGTATAAACAATCGATTGAGTGATTCCTAGGCCTGGGCCATGCAACTGCTGAAGCAGTTTGGCTCTAGCCCAGATGGCATGGGAGGGAGAGGAACGAAGGGACTTATTGGTGGTTGTGCTGGATCACCAGATGGCAGAGGGTCACCAGAACTCTCTCGGCAGCAACGCTGGGGACTGACCTGTGGATGCAAATATCCAACTCATCTCTTGCACCCAACAGTGTGTCTCTTCCTGAATTCAAACGTGCCCAATGGAAAAATCCTTTTTAATATTCACTGTTGCTCTATGGACTGTCAACTCAATTTGATGTCACCAAGTAGAAGTGGAACTCCGCCTGAAATATCTAGAACAGAGGAAATTCTCAATTCGGCATTTTGATTCACAAGATATAATCTGGCCTGGTTATTATGACAATATAGAATAACATCCCTATCAGCCTTAATGTGATTCCAAAGAACAATACTGCACTTCATCTGGAGTTATAGTCCAGGCAACGCTGCTTCTTATCTGCATAATCTTATACTGAGATACTAGCCATCCATTAAGAAAGACACTTCATAAGAAATTCTTATCATGCCAATGCTCTGCATTGAAATTCCCAGGCAGTGGGATTAACCCTATTCTGAATCGAAGGAAGACTCAGAGAGGTTAACCACCTTGAAAAAGGCCTTACAGATCAGTGGAGAAACCAGGAGGAGAAGGCTGAGGTGTGGCATCCTCTACTCGCTTCGGAGTCTAGTGTGTCTCTGCCTCTACTTTTCCAGTTATTATGCCTTGGGGGCCAGTGAACTCATAGAGTCCGAGTCTGAGAGAATTGTTTTCATTGCGTGAAAGCAAATGGCAAATTCCACTGAATTAGCTCTGAGAGGACAGAAACTACATTCTTATGTATGTGCCTAGCACAGTAAGAGTGCATCATAAAATCTGACCTATCAGTTAACACGTGTACAATTTGGATGAAATGCCAAAAAAACCGTCTCCTTGCTGGTTATTTATTCCCTGGCAAATGTCAAATGGAATAATTTTCTTCGTTCCCAAGGCTGATGAGGTTTATAGAGCTTTCACTGCTGTCAACCATAAAGAGAGAAAACTATATGTAATCTTTTAAGAAACCTGTAACCCCTCTTGTATCCTTGATTAGAAAGCATTTCAATCCTGTCCTTTACAATCTCAGCTACATTTAACTAAAATAAAACTCATTAGGTTGAAACAAAACTGACATAAAATAACCCGCCTTGTAAGCAAATAAGCAAACTGATCACTTTCATCTTCCCTGGCCTGTCAGTCAGTCGGTCAGTCAATTGTATTTGAGTGTTTACTGAGTGCAGAGCACTGTACTAAGCACCTGGGAGAGTACAATATAACAATAAACAGTTGTATTCTGTGCCCACAGTGAGTTTCCAATACAGTATATTACCTAAGGATTTGGGGCCAACAGATGAGCAGTCTGAGTTGCAGATAATTATAACCACAGTGAAATTTGTTAAGCACTTACGATGTACCACACACTGTGGTAGAAACTAAATAATCAGATCAAACACAGTTCCCCTCCCTCATGAGCTCGTACTCTGAGGGGGTGGAGAAAGGGTGCTGTATTCCCATTTTGCAGATGAGGAAACTGAAGCACAGAGAAGCTTAGTGACTTGCCTGAGGTCACACAGCAGACAAATGGTAGAGCCAGGATTATGCCCTACGTCTCCTGACTCTAGGTCCTGTGCTTTTCCCATGAGGCTGTGCGGTTTTAAAGATTCTGGGATTTTATTGTCTGCTACTTTCCCTTTTCAACATCTCCCACTAAACATTCATTTTGGAGAGATAAGTTTGAAACTGGAAAATGGAGAGAGGGATGCTGGGTTAAGAGTTCCCAATGTTCTGAATAAATACTCTTTTCTATCTGTGAACCATTAGAGCTTTTTCCCTCATATATAAAAGCTGCAAACTCATTTGGATACACTGTTTCCTTTTTTTTTTTTTAAAAAAAAGCTAAGTTATGAACACTATTATTTTCCATTTGTATCTGATAGCAGTGGTTATAGTATAGGCTTCATGGGTACCTGAAAAGAGAATGGTAAAGCCTCATTAAATTCAAGCTAATTGAGCAGTTCAAATCTGACTGTCTGAAGTACTTGTTCTGTATTGCCAGCAATCAGAGATGGAGCGAGGTTAGTATTTATTTTTTTTTTTCCTTTCTAGAATATCTGAATTGCCAGAAGAGCCCTTCTCAGAGGGAAGACTCGGCAGATCGCAGTAGCCTTTGGGATTGCCGCCTAATTTTCTTCATTACTGGCACTTAAGATCAGACCCATTTCCTTAATGTGGTGTGCGTTACCTTGGAAGTCAGCTGAGAGCAATTCAAACAGCCGGCCAGAAATTTTCATGTTTTCTCCATTCTTAGTTTGATGATTTCCAAACCAGGCTGGTTTTGAAAGTAGCTCCAGTTTGTTCCATTGACCTCTTCCACATCTCTCTGCTTGCACATCTGCCCTCTTCTTCACCTCCTACTCCCCAGACTGTACTCCACTCTTCTTTGAAGTAAACTTTCTCACTGCCCCTGGCTTTCTCCCTCCTGTCTCTGGCTTCTTGCTTGTGCCCAAACCCACTGCCTGAGACTTCCTACCCCTTCACATCAGCTGAAACCAGACCTCTCCTCACTTTCAAAGTCTCCCTGAAATCCCACCTCCTCCAGGAAACATTCCCTTTTTCATTTTCTTCTCTCTAGGTCCTCCAAACAAGTGTGGAAGCAGCAGCCTAGTGGAAAAAGTATGGATCTGAGAGTCAGATAATAATAATAATTATTATGGTATTTAAGTGCTTACTATGTGCCAAGCACTGTTCTAAGCACTGGGATAGATACAAGGTAATCAAGTTGTTACACTTGGGGCTCACAGTCTTAATCTCCATTTTACAGATGAGGTGACTGAGGCACAGAGAAGTTAAGCGGCTTGTCCCATGTAACACAGCAGGTAAGTGGCAGAGCCAGGATTAGAATCCACAACCTCTGACTACCAAGCTTGTGCTCTTTCCACTAAGCCACGCTGCTTCTTCACTAAGTCACACAGCTTCTCAGATGACTTGAGTTCTAATTCTGGCTCAGCCATTTGACTATGTGACCTTGGACAAGTCACTTAACTTCTTTGTGCCTCAGTTACCCTATCTGTAAAATGGGAATTAAATTTTCCTCCCTCTGACTTAGATTGTGAGCCCCATGTGGGACTGGAAAGGTATCCAACCTGCTTATCTTATATCTACCCCAGGACTTATTGTGCCTGGCATAGAGTAAGTAGTTAACAAGTAACATTAAAAAACAAAACAAAAAGCAACCCAAGAAAAGCAGTAAAACAGAGCTTTTGGAAAGAGCATGGAAAGAGCATGGAGCTTGGAAGACCCTTGGTTCTAAACCCATACCTTGCCTGCTTTGTGACCTTGGGCAAGTCATTTAACTGCTCTGTGCCTCAGTTTCATCATCCATAAAATGGGGATTAACCACCTTCTCTCCCTTCCCTTTAGACTGTGAGTCCCATGTGGGACAAGGACTGTGTCTGACCTGTTAATCTGTATCCACCATAGTGCTTGGCACATAGTAAGTGCTCAACTAATATTGCAGTTATCAATGCCCCCGACAACACTTATTTACTTACAACCACCCATACCACGATATAAATACTCTGCTTTTTGTACACTTATCTATTCATATATCCTTTTTTTTCTACTCTATTTGTCAGCTTAACCAGAAATCATTTTGTTTCTCTTTATCCCATTGGATTGGTAAACTCCTCAAGGGCAAGGAGCATGTCTTCCAACTCTTTTGTACACTCTCAAGTGCTCAGCAGAGGGATATCTTCAGAGAATTCTCAGACAGAGGTGAAAGTTCAAAGAGCCGCCCACCCCTCTGCATACATGGCAGCTAGATGATGTGATGCCATGTGCCACGTGATGTCATAAAACTGCTGTTCAGCAATTTCCAGTCAGCCCCCAGCGACAACTCCTCACTCCCTTCCCTTTTGACCTCAGCCTCACCTCCCTGAGGGACCACCTGTATCTTTTGGGGAGTCTCACAAACGTGACAGGGGAACAGCGCAGTGCAGGGTAGTTGGATCTAATTAGAAGCAAGACAGAGTTGGGAAGGACTCCAACTCCACCCTCATTTTCCTGTTTCGACTCAATTTCTTGCTTCACCCATTTGGCAACCCAAGAGGGACTGAGGCAGCTCTCTGCCTGTATGCTGATGAAACCTTTCAGGGAGAATCAATGAGGAGAAGTGGAGAGACTGCAGTGCGCTTTATGCAACGTCTACAGAGTGCTATCGTAAAGAATATTGATTTTTTTTTCCGTTTCTCTTTCACGGAGAAACGGTTCCCGCTAGAGCCGCCGGAGCTGAGTCCCCAGTGGGATAATTTGCTATTTGGCTCGAAAGGCCTACTATTCGTTGTCAGTGACTCCTGGCCCTTCTCCTTATCCCAATCCCCTCGCAAAGCCGGGGGCTCTGAAACTCTGAATTCAGAACTGGTCGAGATGGAGCAACATCAATCCACAGTTTCCTATTTCTTCCTCTGTTTGGGTTTCCCTTCTGAGAAACTGCACTTGATGGCTTGCTTATTTCTTTGCCAGTTACTGATTTCCTTTCCTGGAACTATAAAGATTCATATTCTCTCTCTCTCCCTCTCTGTGTCCCGCCATCTGCTTCTTTCTCTCTCACTTTCTCTCTGCGCATCTTTGTGTCTCTCCCTTTCACTCTTTGTTTCTCTCTGTCTCTCTTTCTCTCTGTCTCTCCAGCTTTGTCTCTTTCTGTCTGTTTCGGCCACTCTCTTTCACCTTTAGTCTCTTCGTGTCCTTCTCTGTGTCTATCCTCCCACTTTCTGTCCCTCTTTGGTTCTCTCCATCGCTCTCTGTCTGTCTTTGCCTCTCACTGCTTCCGCCTCTGTATTTCTCTCTCTCATATTAGTAGTGGCAAACACTGTTTAAAATCCCTACTAGGGTCTGGGAAAAAAAAATCTACGGGTGAAGAATAGACAAGCTTCCTGGCCCTCAAGGGGCTCAAACTCCAAGAATAAGATATTGGGTTTGGGAGAGTGATGGTTTGATGATGGACACATAACAAAATGAAAAACAATAGAGACATAAAAGCAGCCTAAGAAACTTAAAAGATGAGGCTCAGAGTCCCTCTGGTCTGGTGGCAGAGCCTCATAGTCTGCCTGCTTTGGTGTTTGAATTGTTGGTATTCATATAGGCAGATTTCCTAACTGCAGAATGGTTAAACAGTTTGGTTTTTAGTACAAGGACCGAGTAAGTAGTGGTAATAATACACTAAATAGTAATAATGGTAATAGAGAAGCATCATGGGCTAGTGAACAGTATGAGCCTGGGAACTAGAGGATCTGGGTTCTAATCCTTGTTCTTCTACTTGTCTGCTGTGTGACCTTGGACAAGTTACTTCTCTGTGCCTTAGTGACCTCATCTGTAAAAGGGGGTTTAAAGCTGGGAGCACCATGTGGGACATGGAATGTGTTCAACCTGATTATCCTGTATCTACTCCAGTGCTTAGTATAGTGCCTGGAACACAGTAGGTGCTTAACAAATACCATTAAAAAAAAAAACCACCCAAAGAAATAAGCATGGTCTAAAGGGAGAAGGTGACAGATCTGCATCATAACAAAACAAAAGGCACAGCTAGTTTATTGAGAGGTTTCATGAGTATAAACCCTTCAATCTATGACCTTTGGACACTTGATATTCTCTCCACCCCCAACCCCACAGCACTTATGTACATACCTTTGAATTATATATTGTAAATTCTTTGCTTGTATTAATGTCTGTTTCTCCCACTAGATTGTCAGGTCATTATGGGCAGGGGATGTGTCTGCTAATTCTGTTGTATTGTACTCTCCCAAGCACTTAGTACAGTGCTCTGCACAAAGTAAACGCTCAGTAAATATGATTGATTTAATACAGTCACAACCATTCTTTCTATGAGAAGCAGCATGGCTCAGTGGAAAGAGTACGGGCTTTGGAGTCAGAGGTCATGAGTTCGAATCCCGGCTCTGCCACTTGTCAGCTGTGTGACCGTGGGCAAGTCACTTCACTTCTCTGTGCCTCAGTTACCTCATCTGTAAAATGGGGATTAAGACTGTGAGCCCCACGTGGGACAACCTGATTCCCCTGTGTCTACCCCAGCGCTTAGAACAGTGCTCTACACATAGTAAGCGCTTAACAAATACCAACATTATTCCAGCATTTGAAGTTTGAGAGGGCATGCTGTTGCAGCTTGCATCCTTTGCAGCCCTTCACCCCAACAACAGGTCTTGTGTGACCGCCCAGGGTGACCCGGGTGGGGCAGGGAGTTGGGCAGGAGCCTGGAGTTCCTGATGGTTTTGCTCAGCTGCCACACTAAGAATCCCTCATAATCCTACAGTTCTACTGCAAAGGTCCCAGGCAGATCAATCAGTCAATAGTATTTACTCTTCTCCTATTGTGTGCAATGCTGCCCTAGGCCCTCAGAATGTTTATATTCTAGCAGGGGACATAAGTCCTAAAATATAGATAGAAGGAATAGAATATCAATAATAATTACTATTATTACTGTTATGGTATTTGTTAAGCACTTACTATGAGCCAGGCACTGTAATAATAATAATGTTGGTATTTGTTAAGCACTTACTATGTGCAGAGCACTGTTCTAAGTGCTGGGGTAGATACAGGGTACTCAGGTTGTCCCAGGTGAGGCTCACAGTTAATCCCCATTTTACAGATGAGGTAACTGAGGCACAGAGAAGTTAAGTGATTTGCCCACAGTCACACAGCTGACAAGTGGCAGAACCGGGAGTCGAACCCATGACCTCTGACTCTGAAGCCCAGGCTCTTCCCACTGAGCCACACTGCTGGGGTAGATATAAGCAGATTGGGTTGGACACAGTCCCTGTCCCACATAGATCGCACAGCCTCAATCCCCATTTTACAGATGAGGTAACTGAGGCCCAGAGAAGTGTAGTGACTTGCCCAAGGTCACACAACACACCAGACAAGTGGCAGAGCTGGGATTAGAACTCATGACTTTCTAACTCCCAAACCTGTTCTCTCTCCACTCTGCCATGCTGCTTCTTGAGATTTGCAAATAAACACTCTAGAAGATTGTGAGTACCTTTAATGAGATGTCCATCCCCTTGATTCTATTTATCATGATTATGTTGTCTTGTTTTTGTCCATCTCTCTCCCCCGATTAGACTGTAAGCCTGTCACTGGGCAGGGATTGTCTCTATCTGTTGCCTAATTATATATTCCAAGCGCATAGTACAGTACTCTGCACATAGTAAGAGCTCAATAAATATCATTGAATGAATGAATAAGTGTCTAAATGATGTGAGAATGATGACATGGGAGCAGGGACATTAGAAATCAACTGGGCAAGGTTTCTGGAGAGACTGTGTGGCTGGCACGGTGGAGGGGGTGGACTGGTGAGGTGAGAGGTGGATTGACATGCTTACCATAGCTGGCATCCCTCATAGGCTCCCTGTCTCTCTGCCCCATTTTTTGGTCTATTCAGCCTAAATATCAGGTGAGAGCCCTAATTGGCCTGAGGGTTGTTTCAGTTCACCCTCCCATTGTTTTTTCTCCTGAGTTGACATGCTCATGAGGATTAGGAGGGCAAAGAGTTAACAGGACACCACTGAATTCTCAACAGAATAGTTTTTGGTTGGCTCGGTGAATGGGATTCAACAGGCAATGGTTTTTGTTTCCAAGGAGTGGACCAGCTTCAAAACCGCGTAGAACAATCAGGGAGGTTTTCAACATCCATTAGCTCGGTTCGGTTCGCATCCTTTTAGGGAAAGCACTTATTGTGCTGGAGGGTGAAAAGGCTTGTTCCAAGATCAATGGGGCAAGCACTAGCCTCTGGAAAGAAGACTCTAAATTGGAGTTGTAAAGCACAGGTCTTCTTTTTTCCATTCTCTGTTACTTGTGGTTGTGGTCTAGGCCAAGCAGCTTTCCTGTCCCCACTTCCCCACAGGTACCCATTGGGGAATTTACTATGTGCAGAGCACTCTACCAAGTACTTGGGAGAGTACCCTACAACAGAATTAGCAGACAGATTCCCTGCCTATAACCAGCTTATAGTCTAGAGGGTCTAGAGTTGGTTAACCTATTCAAATGGTTTCCTCGGGGGCTTTTGAGGGCTGGGGAAGTCTGGTGAAAAGATAAATCCTCACCCCCTCCCTCCTCTGCATGCTCACCTGAATTAGAATACTTCTGGGTTCTAAAGGTGCACACAAGATAATTTTCAGTCCACTGTCCTGACACATGTTTCTATTGAGAAAACAGCTCATTTGGAGCCCTCCGAAGGCTGTTGGGAGTGATGGAGAAGAGAGGTAGATGCCCGAAATGTTCAAATTGTCCTGATGCCATCAATTAGTCCATTCTAATTGACAGATCAGGAGATAATGGCTAATAAGTCTTCTAGGAGAGAAGAGAAGCAGTGATGATTGAACACTGTGGAATAAATTAGCTGTCATAGACGTCACTCTTCTATCAGCAGGTTTCTCTAACATTATCACATCCTTATTATTTGGGTTAGGCTTCACGCAGTTGCAAACACCACAGGGTTGAATGATAAAGATCCTTCAATTATGCTCCTGGCTTAGGTGCAATGGATCTGCTTCAACAAGGGCTTTCTCCTGAGTGTTTATTGGGAGGGAAATATATTCTCTTTCAGGCTAGTTTTGCAGGATGATGTGTTTCATTTTTCAAATGACAGGAATGTGATCAAAGGTTAATGCCACAAAGCCAGATGCAGCAGGAAGGAAGAGACCTGTTTAGTGGCACAGATAGTCCTGCTGACCTGGAATTCACAGCCTGGTTGCAACCTCCTTGCCAGGAGAAAGCTTCTGAGTCTAGTTTTTACCAAAGAAGAGAAGGTTCAAGGTCTGCTGATCTCACAGCTGTTTGTAGGGAAACAGTTTAGAGTTGGGAGGTGAGGGAGAGAGAGGGGAAAATTGTTTGTTCAGAGGCCTGGGCTATGGTTGCATGTCCTGGCCATTGTAGTTTGGCAAATACTTTCTGATGCTCCTGTATCTTAGTGCATCATGTATCCACTGAATAGCCAACCATTCAACCTGTATCCACAAAAAAATCTACTAATCTAACCCATCCTGACCCCACCTGCACTAGCAATGGCAATTAAATGCTCAACTAGGTTCAGAAAGGTAAAATCTTTGCCCCAGAAGCCCAGCTAGAGATAATCAGAAGGCTTTGATGTTTGGGTTTCACTGTAGCAGGTAATGGTCTGATTAGCCTTAGGGAGGAGTGGAGGAGCTGGGGGGTCTAAATTGAACCTCTCATTTATTCTTTCATTCAATTACATTTTTTGAGCACTTATTGTATGCAGAGCACAGTATTAAGTATTTGGAAGAGTACAATACAGCAATAAACAGATGTATTCCCTGCCCACCACAAACTTACAGTCTAGATGGGGAATAATTGTGGTATTTATGCTCACCTGAATTAGAATACTTCTGGGTTCTAAAGGTGCACACAAGATAATTTTCAGTCCACTGTCCTGGCACATGTTTCTATTGAGAAAACAGCTCAATGCAAAGCATTGAGGTGAATAGAAGCAAATCAGGTTGGACCCTTTTCCCTGTGGGGTTCACAGTCTCAATCTGCATTTTACAGATGAGGTAACTGAGGCACAGAGAAGTGAAGTTTATTATTTATTTATTTATTCTATTTATTGTCATTGTTCTTGTCTGTCTCCCTCGATTAGACTGTAAGCCCCTCAAAGGGCAGGGACTGTCTCTATCTGTTACCGATTTGTACATTCCAAGCGCTTAGTACAGTGCTCTGCACATAGTAAGCACTCAGTAAATACTATTGAATGAATGAAAGTGAAGTGACTTTCTCAAGATTACATAGCAGACAAGTGGCAGAGCTGGGATTAGAACCCATGACCTTCAAACTCACTGGCCTGTGCTCTATCCTCTATGCCCTGTTGCTCCCAAATGTTCTCCCACTTTGCTTCTTTTTGTTTTTGTTCAGTGGAAGGGAAGTAGAGTTTGATGGGCTGTTATTTATCAGCCCCACTATTGAAGGCTCAATTCTTAATTCCTCAAACATTCCTGAGGATACCCATTGGGTTGAGTAAATGGTGAGCCTGCTAGGTATACCAAATGCAATAGTGTCACAGTGGGCAATCTATAATAATTAATAATAATGTTGGTATTTGTTAAGTGCTTACTATGTGCAGAGCACTGTTCTAAGCGCTGGGGTAGATACAGGGTAATCAGGTTGTTCCACAGTTAATCCCCATTTGATAGATGAGGTAACTGAGGCACAGAGAACTTAAGTGACTTGCCCACAGTCACACAGCTGACAAGTGGCAGAGCTGGGATTTGAACTCATGACCTCTAACTCCCAAGCCCGTGCTCTTTCCACTGAGCCACGCTGCTTCTCATGTCTGCTTCTATGTCTGCGTATGATGAGGACAGGACTGTCAACCATTCATTCTAGACTGTGAGCCTGTTGTTGGGTAAGGATTGTATCTATCTGTTGCCGAATGGTACTTTCCAAGCGCTTAGCACAGTGCTTTGCACACAGTAAACGCTCCATAAATACGATTGAATGAATGAATTAGCCTTATCGATCCCACTTGCACAAGTGGATAGAGTCTCACTGTAAGGAGTGGCATCTTTGAACCCTGACACTTAGGTTGAACACAGGTCTCTGTAGATATATATACCCTGGTATAATATAATGCATATACATATATATATATGTGTGTGTGTACATATATCTCTCCATATTTGAAGATGACACTACTGATGCCATGCCACTATGTCTCAAAAGACGAATGCAGGATCAACATGACCTTCTGCCTTGTCTACAATCAATCAGTCACTGATATTTAGTGAGCAATTCCTGTGTGCAGAGCACAGTTTTAAATGCTTGGGTGAGTAAAGTTCAATAGAGTCGGTAGACATATGTCCCTGCCCACAAGGAGTTTGCAGTCTAGAGGAGGAGATAGATGTTAAAAATAAATTACGGATATGCACATAATTACTGTGGGACTTATGATGGAGTGAGTATCAAGTGCTTAAAAGGTATAAAACCAATTGACAGGGAACACAGAAGGGTGCAGTAGAAGGAGAGATTATGGCTTAGTTGGGAAAAGCCTCTTGTAAGAGATGTGATTTTAATAAGACTTTTAAGGGGGGGAGAGGGAAGATCTGTCGTATATGAAGTGGGAGGGAATTTCAGGCCAGAGGGAGGATGTGGGAAATTAAAAATAGATCCCTGTTGCACTAGTGGGTTTATCCCATATTGAGCCTATCTCTGTCTTTGCCTCCTGTCATCCTGATTTTCACCAACTCTTGATTCGAGGAGACCTAGCCACCACATTTATTTCTAGCCACCAAACTTGTCTGATGCAGTAGATCTCTTGACGACCCACTGCTATACCACATTGTTTGAGGCAGTGCTTCACAATAATGTTGGTGTTTGTTAAGCGCTTACTATGTGCCGAGCACTGTTCTAAGCGCTGGGGTAGATGCAAGGTAATCAGGTTGTCCCACGTGGGGCTCACAGTCTTCATCCCCAATTGACAGATGAGGTAACTGAGGCACAGAGAAGTTAAGTGACTTGCCCAAAGTCACACAGCTGACAAATGGTGGAGCTGGGATTAGAACCCATGACCCCTGATTCCCAAGCCTGTGCTCTTTCCACTGAGCCACATTGCTTCACCACATCTTCAGATCTTCTTTTCTGCCCTCTAGCATCACGCGGATTCTGGGAAATGTAGTTCCCCAAAAGAGGGCTTGTTAAATGAGTTTCTTCTTCCTTTAATATCCTTTGACTTCAGACCCATCTCTACTAGAGGCATGAACATTTATGTGATCAGGATTGCCACCAATTTTTAAATGACATACTTTTGTAAATTTCACCACAGTTATTTATAGTCTTTGCCTTCCAATGTTGCTAATGCTCCCTTGTAATTGGCTAGAAATGTCACTTATGGAAGAAGGAAACAAAAAAGCACAAATGTAGGAATTTAATCATGGATGATTCCGGTCTATCACTAAAGTAATAATAAAAAACCCAAACTATTTCCAAAGTGCTTTTGCATCAGTGATCTCATCCGATCCTCACACCAACCCTATGGGATAGTGGCAGTTGGAATCATCCCTCTTTTCTAATGTGTCTACCTACTCTGTTATACTCTCCCAAGTGCTTAGTACTATGCTCTGCACACAGTAAGCACTCAATAAATATGAATGATTTTTCATTTGAAGAAATGGAGGCCAATAGAGGTCAAGTGACCTTCCAGAGATCTTATAGCAAGACAAAAAACCAAGTTGAGACTATAGAATTCACACCTACTGACTTCAAGATCGAGGCTCATTCCATTTGACCGCGCTATGTCCCTGAGTGAAAGATTATTTTGAAACCCTTCAGAAGATTAACTTTACCAATAAGGGATCATTTTCCTGTCAGTTACGATATGATTTTAATGAACCACTCCTCACAGGATCAATTTGAAAAATAACTCACTCCTATAGTGCGTGTTGCCTGTCCTTTTACTGGACTGCTCCAGTAGTTAACCGTTCCATAAGTGAATTAAATTCAACACTTTCCTTGGGTTCAAAGAGTGAAGCAGAGAAGTCAGCTGGCAGAGAGATTACACTCAACCTGCATATTAAAAAAAAAGTTACTTAAGGATTTTCAACATGTAGTTTATTAAAAACGCAATAATGATATGCGATTCAAAATGTCAGTTGGGATGTACAGTCATAACCAAATTCCCATCGGCAAAACGAAACTGGGTTATTTACGAGTAATTTGAGTGCAGACATACTGAAAATAGGGTTATTAAGAATGCACGAAAGTCATACAGTATTTTCAAAGCATTTACATTACTAATACAGAAGAGGTTGAATTTCATTTAATGGTTAGGCTTATTTATATTGCAAAACTACACAATCCAATGAACACACTTCTCAAGAAAAACACCCATTATAGAAAGAACATACGGTATTATTGTTTACAGGCACTAATTATTTCTGGAGAAAGCGTACATAATTAGACCAGAGGGGGAAAATCAGTTTTTAGTTAGATTAGAATGTAAGTAACCAAGCGGAAGAAGCTACTTGAAGGTCAACACCCACTTTAGGAAAGGATTTTAAGACAAACCTGAAATAAGAACGTTGCATCATAACAAACTTCAAACTATGCTATAAATATCCCTATAGAGGAAAATAATTGATCTAATCACATTATTAAGAAATGGAAGACAATTATCTTCCCTTACAGAGTCTTCTACAGCAGCATTAAAAGTTGACTTTTGATTTGGCCATTTGTGAACATCAACAACAAAAGCAACACAGATGAACAGGGTGGGTGAGATAGCAACCTGGTTGACATTCTATTTCTGCACCTGCACTGGCTGTAAGCTGTTTTAACATAGCGTGACTTGAACTGAATTTCTATGAAATGGCTTTGACATCATATAAGAAAATACAATAGTGTTGGAATTATCCGAAAGCCATGCTGAGCTTGCATAACATGACAGGAGATTAAATAGATTACTTGTCTCACCTTGGCCCAGAGTACATGTATTTATGTATTTATTTATGTATTTATTTAATTAATTAATTAATTTTATTAATAGTATTTATTGAGTGCTGAATGTGTGCAGAGCACTTTAATGATTTCTTGGGAAAGTAATCAATCAATGACATTTATTGAGGGCTTACTGTGAGCAGAGCACTATGCTAAGCATTTGGAAAAATTCATTACAACAGAGTTGATATGCAAATTCTCTGCTCAAAAGAAGGTTACAGTCCAGAGGGGGACACTTTAAAAGAAATTATAGATCTATACATAAATTCTGTGGGAGTGAGGGAGGGATGATGATCAAGTAATTAAAGGGTACAGAGTCAAAGGCACAAGCGACACAGAAGGCAAAAGGAGTAGGGGAAATGAGGATTTAGTCGGGAAGCCCTTTTGGAGGAGGTGGGATTTTAATAAAGCTTTGAAGGTAGGGAGAGAGTGGGGCCTGTCAGATATGAAAGAGGAGGGATTTCCAAAGAGAGGGTGTTCACAAGGGGTCGGTGGTGAGAAAGATGAGATCGGGGTATAGGTAAGTAGCTTGGCATTAGAGGAGTGAAGTGAGAATCTGGGTTGAAGTAGAAAGTCAGTGTGATAATGATACAACAGGAGGTGGCAAGGTGGTTGAATGCTTTAAAATGGATGGTATGGATTTTCTGTTGGATGCATAGGTGGATGGGCAACCATTGGAAGTTCTCGAGGAGTGGGGAAACATGGACTGAATATTTATGTAGAAAAATGATGCAGACAGTAGACCGAAGTATGGACTAGAGTGGAGTGAGGGGAGTGGAGAGAGAAAGGAGGTCAGCAAGGAGGACAATGTAGTAGTCAAGTTGGCATATAAGTGCTTGGGTCAGTGTAGTAGCAGTTTGGATGGAAAGGAAAAGGTGGATTTTAGCTGTGTTGTGAAGATAGAACTGAAAGGATTTGGTGACAGACTGGCTATCTGGTTGAATGAGAGAGATGTTGAGGATTATGCCAAGATTTTTTTGTTTTGTTTTGTTTTAATGGGATTTATTAAGCACTTACTATGTGCCAGGCCCTGTACTATTCGCTGGGATAGATACATGCAAATCTGGTTGGACACAGTCTATGTCCCAAATGGGGCTCACATTTTTAATCCCCATTTTACAGAGGAGGTAACTGAGGCACAGAGAAGTTAAGTGACTTGCCCAAGGTCACACATCAGAAAAGTGGTGGAGCTGGGATTAGAATCCATGCCCTTTGGCTCCCGGGCCCACGGTCTTTCTGCTAGACCCCACTGCTTGTGATGCAGGAAGGGTAGTGGTGTTGTCTATGGTGATAGGAAAGTCACAGGGAGAACAAGATTTGGGTAGGCAGCTGAGGAGTTCTGTTTTGGACTCGTTTAGTTGGAGATGTTGGCAGAACATCCAAGTGAATATGTTCTGAAGGCTGGAGGAAATATGAAACTACAGAATTAGTCAATAAATAGTATTTACTGAGCGCTTACTGGGTGCACTGTACTGTACTAAATGCTCGAAAGAGTACAATGTAACAGACAAATTCCATGCTCGCAACGAATTTACAGTCTAGAGGGGGAGAGAGACATAAATATAATGATTGAGGAGAGAGATGAGGGCTGGAGATGTAGATTTAGGAATCATCCATGTGGGGATGGTAGTTGATGCTGTGGGAGCAAATGAGATCTCTAAGGGAGTGGATGTAGATGGAGAATAGAAGGGAACCCAAAACTGAGCTTGGAAGTAATCTCATAGTTAGAGGGTGGAAGGCAGAGGAGGAGCCCGTGAAAAAGACAGAGAATGAGCGTCCAGAGAGATAGGAGGAGAAACAGGAGAGGGCAGAGTCTGTAGGTTAAATAATGTTTTCAGGAGAAAGGGGGTGGCCCACAGTGTTGAAGATAGCTCAGTGGTTGAAGAGGATTAGGATGGAGTAGGTGTCATTGGATTTAACAAGAAGGAGGTCATTGGTGAACTGAGGGCAATTTCCATGGGAGTGCAGGCATCGGATGTAGACAACTCACTGGAGTTTGGAGAGAAATGGTAGGAGGGAGATGGAGCAGTAACTGCAGGGGGGAGCCGTGCTGTCAAGGGAGGGTTTTTTTTTCAGGGTAGAGGATACATGAGCATATTTGAAAGCAGTAACAAAGTGAATGATTGAAGATGGTGGTAGGAGAGGGTAGAAGGGAGGAGGCAAGTGTTTTGATAAGGTACAAACAAAGGAATGGGGTTGAAGATGCAGTTGCAGAGGGTAGATATTCAGAGGCAGAGGGAAATTGCCTCTTTGGTGACTCAAAGCCTTAACATCACATCTCTTCCAAGAAGCTTTCTCCAACTAAGCCCTCATTTCCCCTATTCCCTCTCCCTTCTACGTTGCCCTTGCATTTGGATTTTTGGATTTGGATTGCATTTGCACCCTGTATGGCCCCCACCATCCACACAGACAATTCAGGCAGAAATCTTGCCATAGACGAGTGCATTTCCTTGGATGGAAAATAAATATTGAATTTTTAGAGCCATTGGCTTGGAGCCAATCCAGTCCCATTGCTCCTTTAATGGCTTGAGAGAGATATGCAATTAATTATCTGATGATCATTCATTTCTTTGGAAAATGACAGTAATTTTGATCTCCTTTTTGCATGTGTTCTAAGTCCTCTGCTAATTTGGCCCCTTACAAGTGCACATTGAAAAATCAAAGGGTCACACTAAATTTCAGAGAGAAAACACATTTTCTCCTGTGATATCATTAACTTGGAGCTCGTAGTCTGGGAGAAGCTTCGGGTTGAGAGTAGCTTGCCAAGAGTGGGGCTGAGGAAGGGAACACAATCAGAATAATAAGCATGTGATGTGACTCTTTCATCTGAGCCACCAGAGGGTGAAGCAGCTCATTCTTGGGGGCCACAAAGGGAAGAGAAACCTCCCCTAGCTCCCTGTTTTATTCCCTTTGTTAAGCAGTCTTGGGCCTACTTCCAACTCCATTTAGTAATGTCTGTGAGAAGCAGTGTGGTCAGCTGGAAAGAGTAATAATAAACTGTGGCATTTGTTATTATTACTATTGGCAAAAATAATGACGATACTTCTTAAGCACTTACTATGTGCCAGTCACTCTATTGAGCATTGAGGTAGATACAAGCAAATCAAATTAGACACAGTTCCTGTCCCATGTGAGGCTCACAATCTCAATCCCCACTTTACTGATGAGGTCTGGAGAAGTGAAATGATTAGCCCAAGGTCACACAGCAGACACAAGGCAGAGCCAAGATTAGAACGCATGACCTCTGACTCCCAGGCCTGTGCTCTATCCATTATGCCATGCTGCTTTAGTTTGTTAAGTGCTTACTATGTGCCAGGCACTATACTAGTTTCCGAGATGGATACAAGCAAAGCAGGTTGGACACAGTCCCTGTCCCATGTGGGGCTCACAGACTCAATTCTCATTACAGATGAGGTAACTGAGGCCCAAGAACTGACATGACTTGCCCAAGGTGACCCAAAAGACAAGTGGCAGATCCAGGATTACAACCCATGATCTTCTAACCCCCAGGCCTATGCTCTATCCACTATGCCATTTTGCCCTCCCTTTGGGCTTGGGAGTCAGAGAACCTGGGTTCTAATGCCGGTTCTAATTCCTCTAGAATGTAAACTCATTATGGGCAGAGAATATGTCTGCTGATTCTGTTCCCATGAGTTTAGTACAGTGCTCTGCAAATCGTAAGCATTCAGTAAATATCATTGATTGAAACAGCATGGTTTAGTGGAAAGAACACGGGCTTGGGAGTTAGAGGACTGGGTTCTAATTGTGGCCCTGCCACTTGTCTGCTTTGTGACCTTGAGCAAGCCACTTAATAATAATGTTGGTATTTGTTAAGCATTTACTATGTGCAGAGCACTGTTCTAAGCACTGGGGTAGATACAGGGCACTCAGGTTGTCCCACGTGAGGCTCACAGTCTGAATCCCCATTTTATAGATGAGGTAACTGAGGCACAGAGAAGTTAAGTGACTTGCCCACAGTCACACAGTTGACAAGTGGCAGAGCGGCATTCGAACCCACGACCTCTGACTCCCAAGCCCGTGCTCTTTCCACTGAGCCATGCTGCTTCTCCTTAACTTCTTACCTTACTTACCTTACCTAACTCCTTAACTTAACTTCTCTGTGCCTCACTTACCTCATTTGTAAAATAGAGATTAAGACCGTGAGCCCCACGTGGGACTACCTGATTACCTTGTATCTACCCCAGCGCTCAGAACAGTGCTTGGCACGAAGTAAGCATTTAATAAATACCAAAATTATCATTATTATTATTCTGTCAATTAGTGGACTGTGTAACCTTGGGCAAATCACTTAACTTCTCTGTGCCTCAGTTACCTCATTTGTAAAATGGTTTAAGACTTTGAACCCCATGTGGGATATGGACTGTGCCCAACCTTATTAGCTTGTACCCCAGTGCTCAGTACAGTGCCTGATACATAGTGTTTAACTAATCAGTACCATTAAAAAAAATAAAATTGTCCACGGGGTATAGGAGCAGAACAACTGTGGCCACACCATCAGCTTTAAGGCACTTAATCACATTGCTCCCTCCCCTCTAGACTGTAAGCAGGGAATCGTCTGTTCATTGTTATACTGTACTCTCCCAAGTGCTTAATATAGTGCTTTTCACACAGTAAGCACTCAATAAATACGATAGAATGAATAAATGAATACTGTACCTCACTGATCTCCTACACCTCACTCCTCCAACTGCCAGTTCGCTCACTGTGCCTTGATCTTATCAATCCACTGATTCCTTGCCAAAGTCTTCCCAACAGACCACCACTCTCTTCACCTTCAAAGCCTTATTAAAATCACATCTCCTGCAATAGGTGTCCCCCATTTAGGCCCTCTTTTCCATTACTCACTCTCCCTTTTGTGTTGCCTATTCACTTAGATCTGTATCCTTTAAGCACTTGATATTCACCTCCCCCTCAGTTCTATTCACCTCCCCCTCAGCTCCACAGCAATTATGAATATATCTGTAATTTCTTTATTTATATTAATGTTCATTCAGTTAATCATATTTATTGATCACTTACTGTGTGCAGAGCACTATACTAAGCACTTGGGAAAGTACAATGTAACGATAAAAAGTGACATTCCCTGCCTAAAGCGAGCTTACATTCTAGAATGTTTGCCTCCCTCCTCTAGACTTTAAGCCTACTTTGGGCAGAGAATGTGTTTACCAACTCTGTTACATTATACTCTCCCAAAAGCTTAGTACGGTGCTCTGCATACTGTTAAGTGCTCAGTAAATACCATCGATTAATTGATTTAATGGGGCAAAAGTGCCGACTTTGACTACTGCTGCTTGCTACTGCCTCCTCCTTGGACATTCCCCCAAACCATACTAAATGTTATTAGGGATCACAATCTCTGGTCTCTGCTGTGCATTTCCCTCTGCTCCCACTTACGCTTAAGATAATTCGTGCTTCCTCTACACAGTGGCCAAGACACTTGAGAGACTAAATTAGAGTAGGTAGCCATGACCCTTGTCTTTAAGGAGCTTACAGTTTAGTGGGGGGAGATTTTCTGATTACTTTTGCCATGGAACCAGCAAAGCTGGGGCCATTATTTTCTGGGTTTCATTTACATATTGTGGTCAGTAACTCTATGAAGGAGGTGAGACAGATGTGCAGACAGATGTAGCTGATGCCTATCTGGGGCCTGAACTTCTTAGACTTTCCCTGAGGGTCAGGGACAGTGTCTTAATTCCCACCTGTGCATTCCCAGTGCTTAGTACAGTGCTCTGCACAGGTAAACACTTTACAATTAGTACTGCTACTAGCTGAGCACAAAACGGTGATAAGTTGAAATAACTTTTCCTTCCACATCCTCTGAACAGGCTTCTACAGGCACTGATTATTGGGGTGGAGCTCCAGTCCCCCTGTAATTTAGTTAGGTTTTGCAACAAGTAGAGAACAGCTGGAAGTCCCCCCCGTGTTCATTCTTTCCTCTCAATAGCTTGGCACCTCCTCTATGGCTAGCTGATACACAGTAAATAACCTTTCTCCCCGTCAGAGAAAAGAGGTCTTCCAGAGGTCCTACTTGATAAATAGGCTGCTCAGAAACATGTAAAACCGAGCTGATTAAAGGCCAAAATCCTGTTGGAGAATATTGGACGAGGAGTTAGAAATATGTTATGGTGAGTGTAGAAAATGACGTCATACAGAAGCCCATACAAATCCCCAAATTTAGAGTTTTTTTGGGGGGCCCTCCTCTGACATGTTTCTTTCTCCAGAGCTGACTGGTTTGGGACAGGGTTTCTTCTGGAACTCCCCAGAATGTACTTTCCCCAAATCCTGTCATGATTGGCACATGGGAATTGGAAATTAAGTCTTTTGAGAATTCAAAGGAGCACATAAAATCTACTGTCCATTTTGGAATGATTCAGTGATAAAAGATTAAAGGTCAGACTCTCCAGTGGGAAAATTGAATCTGAAAAGGAATATTAAGCCTCAGATCTGAGTTTGATGAATGGGAATTCATTAGCTTTGCAGAATCAGGTAACAAAGGGAAGTCTACAGATGAGACTTGGCAGGCAGTAGCAGACGTTTGGCCTGGGGAGAAAGTTTAATTCTGCAGTTAATGTCTTTGGCAAACATTGGACATTGAGCAAAAGGATTCTCCAGGCTTATGACCCCACTTCACTTTTTTACCTCTTTCGTTTTGTTCCCCCAGCCATTCCCAAAGTTCAATTTGCCTCTGGCCCCTGCAGTAATCTTTCTGTTGCTTTCCAATCTCCTTTTCCCATTCTCGGCTCTTCTTTACTCGTTTTAATCCCACTAGAGCAAATTCCTTTGTTTCCATTCTATGACTTCATGCCCTGAAAGACCTATAAACTGGAGTTACTCCAAGGACTTCTTTAAGGAATCATTTGACTAGGAATTGGACTGGGAATTCATCATAATCCTTATCACTGCGATTATTATCAATGCCACCATGCCCATGATGCCCATAACTCCTCACCACCATCACTATCATCATCATCATCAGATAATCCTATAGCTATAGCAACTTAATGTTTGCTTCTCCCACTCCACTATTTACAATAGTCAGTTAATGATACAGGGATCTTTTTATCAGAGTAGTTTGTTGAGGGAGGAACTCTTGTCTTCCAGGATCTCCATTCACATTAAAGATTCTCTTGTCTCTGGCTCTCTGCCCTATCTGACTAGTTGATTTTGAGGTTGGGCCAACTTTCACTGCTGAGTACTTGAGTTGGATGGGTAATCAGCAGCCCTAGCCAGTGACAAATTTTCACTGACACCCCCATGTGCAGATCTTGGCACTCTGCAACATTACCAAAGAGAGACTAATGGATTCTTCTTTCATGTGACATACAGTCTAATGGAGGGAAGAAGGATGACCTTGGATGGTTATTTCTCAGACGATAAAGGATTGAAGGCAAGGGGAAGGAATACTTCCCTTGCTGGCTGGCTGACCAGGAAACATCAGACATTAGAAAGAATGGCAAGGAGCTCAAATCAAAGCTTGGATGAGGAACTAAGTGGAATCCTCTCCAAACGTGCCTGGTGAGACAAAGAAGTAATAAAAGAATCAAGAAGGCCTATGGCAACAAACAGGCATCAAGTATCATACCAAGTAGAAGACCTCTAAAGCTATAGTGGTTTCCCATCCTTTAAAAGCTGAGATAACTGGGCTTACCACAAAGGATATATCCAACTTCTTGAGTTGTATATCACCAGAAACACTTCTGTACCACATTCAACATCCCTGTATACTTGGGACTCACTGCCTAAGAGGCAGGTTGAACAGATATTTTATCCTCATTTTAAAGATGAGGAAACCTGGGGCACAAAGAAGTTATGTGGCTTGCCCAAGATGACAGAGCAGTAAGTGGCAGAGCCAGGATTGAACCCAGGTCTCTATTCTCCAGGCCTCTGCTCTTTCCATTAGGCAACATTGCTTCTAATCCAGTTAATTAGGGAAGTCCTCAGGGAGGGAGAAGGTGAGAGTGGGGAGAGTTATGGGTGATGATGTGCGGGGCAGAAGTCTCTGCTTTGCAAAGGGACAAATCTTGTAGTTGAGAAGTAGAGGAGAAGATAATGAAGGGATTTGCAAGGTTTGATGGATGGGAGCAAAGAGAGCAGAGGTGGGGGAAAGGGAGGGAATATACAGTATTGGAGAAAGAAAAATCTCCATCTCCCCATTCCCACTGCTTCACTGTCATCCTAATGGAATCTCTGAGGTCCTTGGAAAAATTAATAATTGTGATATTTGTTAAATGCTTACTGTGTGCCAAGGACTGTACTAAGAACTGGGGTAGATACAAGCTAATATGGTCGGATGCAGTTCATGTCTCAACCAGGGTTCACATTCTCAATAAGTAAGAAGGAGAACAGGGTGTTAAATACCTATTTTACAGATGAAGAACCTGGAGCACAGAGAAGGTAAATAACTTGCCCAGGGTCAAATAGGAGGCAAGTGGCAGAGCAGGGATTAGAACACAGGACTCAGAGTCACTGAGGTCTGTGTTCTGTCTACTTATGGGTCTTTCTCCTGCCTCCCAAATAAAAATGTGGTCTTAAAATATGCATTTCATTGCCAACACAGTAACTGGTTCTAATGTTAAATAGTAAATACCTGGAGATTTAGGGAGATAGTATTTTATTTGTTTCTTAATATCAATATTTAGTATCATTCGCTTTGACCAGTTGCTTTCTCATTACCAGGTGTCTTTAAGGCCCAAAGGGAGGTTAAGATTTTAGGGGGCAGCTGACATCATTTGTTTTGCAGATACGTGCCCTACGTCTTGCTCCAGAGCTAACATTCAACCCCATCAAGCTGACCCTCCCTTCCATCAGTGAAACCCTACCTGTCACTGGTGAGCAGAGGGTATTGTCACTGGCCCACTATCAATCCCATGTCTATGGCCACGCCATGGTTTTCAGTTTTAAAATGTTCCATAAATAAGAATTTGCCCTGTAATTTACCCAGCCTCATTTTCCTGTCAGCAGAGGGACTGCTGATGTTGTAGGAGCCAAATGGCAAGGATTCGCCATGCTTCCCTGTTTCCGTACTCCTCAAGAACCTCCAGTGGTTGCCCATCTACCTTTGCATCAAACAGAAACTTCTTTCCAATGGCTTTAAAGTACTCAATCACCTTGTTTGTCCCCTCCTACCTTATGCTGCTGTCCTTCTACAACCCAGGCAAAAACACTTCACTCCTCTAATGCCAACTACTCACTGCGCCTCAATCTTGCCTATCTTAACACCAATCTCTCACCCATATCCTGCCCCTGGCCTGAAATGCTGTCCCTCTTCTTATTCACCAGACAATTACTCTCCCCACCTTCAGGACATTATCGAAGGCACACCTCCTCCGAGAGACCTTCCCTGACTAAGCTCTCATTTCCTCTTTTCCTCCTCTCTGTCCATTGCCCTTATTCTTGGATTTGCACCCTTTATTCACCTCTCCTTCAAACTCACAACACTTTAGGTACATATCTGTAATTTATTAAAGTATGTTAATGTCTATTTCCCCTCTAAACTGTAAGCTCATTGTGGGCAGAGAACATGCCTATCAACTCTGCTATATTATACTTTCCCAAGAGCTTAGTACTACGCTCTGCACACAGGAAGTGCTCAATAAATGCAATTGATTTTCCAGTTAGCAGAGAAGCAGCATAGCTGCAAGGAAAGAGCCTGGGCCTGGTAGTCACAGAATCTGGGTTCTAATCCTGGCTCTGCCACTTGCCTGCTGTGAGACCTTGGGCAATTCTCTTGACTTTTCTGTGTCTGAGTTTCCTCATCTGTAAAGTAGTGATGAAATGCTGATTCTCCCTCCCCCTTAGATTTTGAGCCCTACATGGGACAGAGTCTGCATCTGATCTGACTGTACTCTATTTCAGTGCTTAACACAGTTCTTGGACATAGTTATTATGATTATTATTAGCTCATTTTTACACTATAGCTAATTTGAGGCTTCTAATCCAAACTCCTCCTGGAGTGAGCTCATTCTGGACCTCTGCAATCACACTTAGCCTAGTGGAAAGAACATGGACCTGGGAGTCAGAACACCTGGGTTCTAATCCTGGCTTCTCCACCTGCCTGCTATGTGACCAAGGGCAAGTCAATTCACTTCACTGTGCCTCAGTTCCCTTATCTGTGAAATGGGGATTCAAAAACTGATCTCACTCCTACTTTGACTGTAAACCCCATGTGGGAGCTAATTGTCTTGTATCTACCCAAGATAATGGCTTGGTACATTGCTTGGCATATAGTTACCGTTTAACAAATGCCACAGTTATTATTATTACACAAGGAATTCAGCTGCTTTGGCTACTGTGTTGTGGTAGTGCAGTGTGCACTCTGCCAAATATTGTGCTACAAATGCCTCTGGCATGTAGATTTATTTCTCAAAAGTTCTTCCTTCCCCTCCTAATTCACTGCCTCAGGCCAGGGCATCTAGGTTTATTGGGAAATCCGCCCCTGGGAGGGAGGTACCTTTCCCCAACCCCCATTTTGTAATGGTATTTGCTTAATACTTATTGTGTGCCAGGCACTACACTAAGTATTAGGTTAGATACAAGATAATCATTTAGATACAGTCCCTGTCTCACATGGGGCTCACAGTCCAAGTTAGAGGGAGGAGGATTTAATTTCCATTTTACAGATGAAGAAACTGAGGCACAGAGAAGTTCAGTGATTTGCCCAAGGTCACATATCAGACAAGTGGCAGAGCCTGGATTAGAACCTAGGTCCTGTGACACTCAAGACCATGATCTTTCTAGTAAGCTATGCTACTTCCCCTGGCAGGAGACTCCTGAGCTGAGAGGAGGGTAAGAACTCACTGGCCTGACCAGTGTGGGCTGGAGGAGCCCTGGGCCCTGGTGAAATTTTAGCTTTGGTCCAGTTCAGCTGACACCGTATGTTTTTCAGGAAGAGGCTGTTTCCTGTCTCTGGGATCAGCGTAGCAGAGATATAGAGCCCAGCCAGTCTGAGTGGAACAATTAGCTCCTTTGAAACAGCATCGGAGAAGAGCCTCCTGATCTCTGGCCAAATGTCTGATCACTGATCAGAGTGGACTCTCGATCTCGTTCCATACCGTTTCCCATTTTTGGACACTTGGGAAATGGGGAAAGGGAAAAATGAGCGACTGCTTCCTTGGAGCTGATTCAGGAGGAGTTGAGCAGCTCAGTGCTAGTGAGATCTCCTTCCCTGGTCTGCTGAAACAATCTGTGGGCCGGAAGGTGGCTGGGTATGCTTCCTTGGGGCATCAGAGGAGGCCGGGGAGGAGGGAGCTCTGCTCTGTCAACAGCTGCCCAGACTCTTCAGACTCTCCAGGGACCAATACTCTCTGGGGACAAATGGATGATAGAAAATATTTTGGGGGACACTGGGGAGGAGTGGGGCAGGAGGACAGTTTCAATCCCATTAAATTAAAAGTTTTTGAGAAATGTTGGCCACGCGCAGTGCTGTTGATGAAGTCAGAGGTCCAAGGTGATAGAAACCGCTAAACAATTTTAAGCTAACGGCTCTTTGCTGCATTTCAAGGAGGAAGGTGAGGTAATAGTTGTTTTCTCCATCAATGATGCAGAGGGGGATTTAAGACAGAAGCCCGGATGTTGAATTCCCATCTGCTTCTGGCTGTAGTGAAGGAGAGGCAGAGGTACAGAATATTGGGATGTTCATATTAGGGTTTTTTGCCATATGTTTCCCAAGGGACTGCAGCACAGTGCCAATGTGCTATATATTTAAATTAATGTCCGTCTTCCCCTCTAGGCTGCAAGTTCATTGTGGGCAGGGAATGTGACCATTCTATTGCTATATGGGACTCTCTCCAACACTAAGCACAGTGCTCTGCAGCCACTAAATGCTCAATAAATACTAGTGACAGACAGACTTACCATAGTGCCATAACCCAGATCTCCCATTGATTGATTTTAGCTGCAACCTTCTTGGATGCCCACAGTAGACCGTTATTTTTTCAGAATTTCCACTGGGCCTTTCCACTTCAAGGGATATCCTAGGTGGTTCAGTTGTCTGAAGCCCTGACCACTGATGCCATAGCCCCTGCAGGCAGAACTGAAACTCGAACTCAGGTTTCTTGATTCCTCAGGACAAACTGCAGGGCTTGATCATCGATCAGTGGTATTTACTGAGCACCTACTGAAGGCAAAGCAATATCCTAAGCATCTGGGAGAGCAGGACATAAAGCGATAGGGGATACAGACAAATATATTTACAAATAGTAAAAGTTGGAGGAAGAGTAAGACCCATCTGAAAGTAGAACAGATAAAATTCATGGGACCTAGCCAAATAAATAATTGAAAATGAGCAGAACATCCATGGACTGAGGGCAGGAAAAAATACATAGGTTCTAAAGAAGAGAGTTAAGCTGATGCGACCCAATGTATCCATGAATTGGTCCACTGAAGTCTTCCTGGAGGAAGTGGGAGTGCTTTTTAGGAGTGCTTTGAAGATGGGGAGAGTTATGGAGAATTTCAGCATAGACAAAAGTCATCCTCTGAAGGTCCTTTTCTCTCTCTAAATCAGTCTCTTACATCTCTGTTTGAAAGCCCAGATGGCTAGCATTTAGCCTTTACTGAAAAATAAGCCCCGGAGTGGCTCAGGGAGGTGAGTAAGAATTCAAAAATGGGGGAGGTAGCCACAAAGGTAGGCTAATAACAGGCTATATTCAGAGCTACTCATCTGCTCCACACTGCATTTCACAACAGATTGGTGGAAACCTCATCCCCCACAGTGTCTGAGCCTGGTTTCTACTCATTCTGCAGGAGTTAGGGATAGGGGGCAGAAGGTCCAGTTCTCTTAAAAAACTGACTCGGTGGGGGGGATGGGTGTCTTTAGAATTTCACAACTGGTATGGGCCTGTGCGTGAGGCTGAGAGATGTAGGATCTAAGGTAGTTGCCTCCCGGCCCGTGCTAGGCACCAGATTTCTTTAAGGAACCCGTCTTTGATTGGAGTTCTTGAAGATGGCCCAGGTTGCACAGCCTTGGTTGTCTCTGACTATCAGGCGTTTCCTCCACGTGGTTTGTGCTCACGAAGAAGGGGTCACCACATGGAGATCTTGAAAGACAAAAACAGCTGCTGAAAAAGCAAAGCTGGGTGAAAAGAGAGAACAGCGTGGCTCATCCAGACTGCAAACCCTGTCCCTCCCCACTCCCCCACTTGGAGGAATTATTAGTTGGAATTTTCATATATTTGAACATCCGATGCTCAGAATTGAAAATTCTAAGTAGAAGACAGTGGTGTTTGAATTTGACCTTCAAAAAGGTTTCTCTGTAGGTTGGGAATCCTAGAGGCAAATGCCTTGCTAAAATCAGTTTTGCTATTTGAATATGGTATGAGCTGTCCTTACCATGTTAATTTCTGCTGCCAGAACTCTGGTATGGATTTGTATTGACTTTACCTGCAGGCTAATGTCAATAATTCTTTGAACTTTCATCATATCCTTTCAATATCCCTCTAGACTGTGAGCTCAGTGTGGGCAGGGTACGTGTTTCGACAGCATAAGACAAGACGTATTTACCAACTCTGTTTTGAGGTACCATCCCAAGCTCTGCACACCGTAAGCGCTTAATAAAGATGATTGATTGATTGATTGATCTCTTCTCTGAGGACTGTTATTTATTCAATCATAATTATTGAGCGTTACTGCGTGCTGTACTAAGTGCTGGGGAGAGTACAATATACCAATAAACAGACACATTTCCTGCCCGCAACAAACTTACAGTCTAGAGGATTTCAAATTATCTTGCAATCACAATCCCCCTGGAGCTAGAATCCGTTATTATAATCCCCCAATTTTTTACGGAGAGAAACCTGTAGCTCAGATGGCTGAAATTATTATTATTATTGTTACTGAAATAATAATAATATTTGTTTAGCACTTTATGCCAAACAATCTTCTAAGTACTGGGGTAGATACAAGATTATCCAGATCGGATACCGTCCTTGTCCTACATGGAGCTCACAGTCTAGGTTGCAGGGATTAGGATTTAATCCCCATTTTACAGATGAGGAAACCGAGGCAAGAAACATTAAGTGACTTGCCTAAGGTCCCACAGAAAAGTGGTAGAGCAGGAATTAGAACCCAGGTCCTCTGGCTCCCAGTTCTGTGCTCTTTCCACTAGGCCATAATGCTTGAGGAAGCAGCGTGGCTCAGTGGAAAGAGCACGGGCTTGGGAGTCAGAGGCCATGGGTTTTAATCTCGGCTCCTCCTCTTGTCAGCTGTGTGACTTCGGGCAAGTCGCTTAACTTCTCTGTGCCTCAGTTACCTCATCTGTAAAATGAGGATTAAGATTGTGAGCCCCACGTGGGACAACCTGATCATCTTGTATCCCCACCCAGCACTTAGAACAGTGCTTTGCACTGATAGTAAGCACTTAACACATGCCATCATTATTATTATTATTATTGTTGAGGAAGAAGTCTTTTCTGGTGGGTTTAAGTCAGCTCTCGGGTCTCATCATTACCATCAGTGGTATTTATCAAGTGTCTCCTGTATGTGAAGTACTGTAACTGAGTACTTATTGAGCACCTCCCCCCTCCCCGAGTCCTGTATTCAGTGCTTGGGAGAATTCAGCAGAAGCCAAATATGCATCACCTGCTCACCAGAACCTTACATTTGAAATGGATTCTCCTGGCTCTAAATTTATGATTTTGGTTGGGCTGAGCCAAAGATTCTTCCTCCATTCCCTCCCCACCAAACCCCCCTTTTAGGGACCCTGGGGATCAGTGGACTCTTGAGAGCTGGCTGGGATCCTGGGATCCTCTAATTCCCACCTCTAAATTCTCTCCCAGTACTTAGTACAGTGCTAATATATACTATTACTATTTCTGTGGCATTTGGGAGAGTTGTTAATAATAATAATGCTGGTATTTGTTAAGCTCTTACTATGTGCCGAGCACTGTTCTAAGCGCTTGGGTAGACACAAGAGAATCAGGTTGTCCCACGTGGGGCTCACAGTCTTCATCCTCATTTTCCAGATGAGGGAACTGAGGCCCAGAGAAGTGAAGTGACTTGCCCAAAGTCACACAGCTGCCAAGTGGCAGAGCCGGGATTAGAACCCGTGATCTCTGACTCCTAAGCCCGGGCTCTTTCCACTGAGCCACGCTGCTTCTCTAGTTTAGTTTAGTACATGTACACTCCTTACATTTATTCATTCATTCATTCAATCCGTCAAATTCTTAGTACAGTGCTCAGCATGGAATAAGAACTCAGTAGATTCTCTTGACTGATTGATTGTTTTATTCAATAGTTTTATTGCACCCCTATGGTGTGCAGAATATGGTCTGAAAACCTATTATATGGCAGCATTGTCCAGATATTTGAAAGACTACAATAAAAGTAAAAGACACATTTCCTGTCCTCAAAGAGCTTACAACCTAAAGGAGTATGTTCTGTGGTGCACAGAGGGGCAGGAGAAGATGGGTAAATAGTGTGGCCTAGAGCCTGGGAGTCGGAGAACCCGAGGTATAATCCCAGCACCGCCACTTGCCAGTTCATTTATTCATTCAATCGTATTTATTGAGCATTTACTGTGTGCAGAGCACTGTACTAAGCACTTGTTGTATGGCTTATGCAACTCACTTCTCTACTCAGTTTCCTCATCTGAAAAATGGGGAAAAAAACCCTGTTCTCTCTCCTACTTATGTGTGAGTCCATATAGGACAAGTATTGTGTCTGACCTGATTTTCTTGTGCCTACCCCAGTGCACAGTATTATTATTAATAAGTGCTAAACAAACATTTCTTCTTATTATCATTATTATCATGTTGAATTACATATTGTAAATTATATTATCTGTCTCCCCTTTTAGACAGTAAGTTCATTGTGGCAGAGAGCGTATTCGCTAATTCTGTTTTGTTGTACTCGCCCAAATTCTTAATACAGTGCTCTGCACATAGTGCTCAATAAATGTCATTTTTTGATTGAGTGATTAAGAGACAGGCAAACAAAAATTGCCCACATACTGTGGTAGCAGGAGAAATTTATTATAGATACAACAGATTGTTGCCGACACCTGCCTCATGTCAACAACGAATTGGGGTTCCTATAAGAGAACACCCACAAACATAAGAAATAATCCCCCCATCGCCCTGGTATAATTACCAATCTAAGAACAAGATGACACATCAAAGGGTACACAGCATTGCAGTTAACTGACTCGCCTTTAACATTGGTGCAGGGACATGTGGATTCTGGCCCTCAGAGCCAAGACCACTGCCCTTCAGACTCCTTTTATACACGCTAACCCTCCTTGCCCTTCCTCCATTCCTCCCTGAACCTCCTCGCCTCTGATGTCGATCTGTGTGGCCGAGGTGTTCCTGAGGTGGCCCTGTGTATTTTGGGATGTCCTCTGGTTGGGAATCCACACAGTTCTTGTAAAAGGGTTATGGTTCGGTCCTCTAGTGTGACCTTCTTGGGCTGATTGAGAAATGTTGCCCTGCCCCTTCAAAATTGCCAAACTCAATAGCTTTCCTGGTGGTGATAGGATGATCCTGTTCTTGTGTTCTATTTTTTACTGTATGACTCCTGATAGCTGCCTCTGTGTTACTTCTAGGAACTGCCTGCCCCACCCCATTCTCCTGCTCCTTCCAATATTCCCTGTACACATAGTTTCAATACCCCAAAATCAGCTATAGAACCCCTTTACCTCAATGCTTAGTCCCCTTAACATTGATAATAGGAAGAGAATAGAAAAATGAATACATTAGAGAATAATTGGAATCTGAACATCACTATGGAGTCCAAACCATGGCTCTCTTTTTTTCCTCTTCCTCCCTTCTGTTCTTCCTTTAACTGAGCTGCAAGAGCTGGAAGGAAGGCAGAGAATATTTCTCATTTTTTTTCTCTAGGGAAAGGTCATGTTTTATGAGAGAGATATTGAGTTGTTTCTGAGTAACTGAGAAGGAGAGAGGGAGCCGGGGAAGAAAGGGCTGAGTTGGGGAAGGCCTCTTGGAGGAGATATGACCTTAATAAGGCTTTGAAGGTGGCGAGAGCGGTGGTCTGGTATATATGGAAGGGGAAGGGAGTTCCAGGCTAGAGGGAGGAGGTGGGGAAGGGGCCGGCGGCAAAATAGACGAGATCGGGGCACAGTGAGTAAGCTGGCGCTAGAGGAGCAGAGTGTGTGGGTTGGGCTGTAGCAGGAGATTCATGAGGTAAGGTAGGATGGTAGGATGCGAGTGACTGCTTTAGAGCTGATGATAAGTAGTTTCTGTTTGATGCAGAGGTGGAAGAGCAACCACTGGATGTTCTTGAGGAGTGGGGAGAAATGGACTGAAGGTTTACTTTTATCATATTCATTTATAGCCTATTTCATCAGCATAAAGCATATAAACATAATTTGTTGTAAGGTCTACTTTGTGTTCTGATTACTTGATTTATAAATATTTCTATCTCTCTCTTCATTGAAATATACACTTCTTGAGGACAGGGATTATGACTTGCATATCTCTTATACTTTCCCAAGTGTTTAGTAAAGTGGTTGCACAATAAACAGCATTATGACTATCAATCATTGGTAGGTGCAGAACACTGTGATAAGCACTTGGGAGAGTACAATACAACAGAGTTGGCAGGTACGTTCCCTGCTCATAACGAGCTTATTATTACTATAACTGCTACAAATGCTGCTATGCCTACTTCTTTTACTATAACTACAAATTCTGACAGATTATCTTAGTAGTAAGAATATATGAGGCTGGGGATCAGCAGATCTAATTTCTAATCCCGACTCTGCCACTTACTGACTGTTGTATGACCTTGGGTAAGTCACTTCTTTTTTATGCTTTAGATTTCCTCATCTGTAAAATGAGGATAAAGTCTCTCTTCTAGCTAGACTGTGAGCATCATGTGGAACTGGGACTCTGTCCAATTGGAGTATCTTGTATCTACCCCAGCACTTCATTTATTCATTCAATCATATTTACTGAGTGCTTACTGTGTGCAGAGCAGTGTATTGAGCGCTTGGAATGTACAATTTGGCAACAGATAGAGACAATCCCTGCCCCCAAACAGGCTCACATTCTAAAAAGGGGGAGACAGACAGCAAAACATAATACTGTGCAGTGCATAGAGTAAGCACTTAACAAATACCATTAGCATCATCATATTAAGTGCTTAATAAATGCCCGCTCATCATTATTACTACTAAAGAGAGGCAGCAGGGCCTAGAGGGAAATGGCACAGGACTGAAAGTCAGAGGGCCAGAGTTCCAGTCTCAGCTCTGCCACTTGCCTGCTATGTGACTGTGGGCAAGTCACTTAACTTCTCTGGGCTTCAGTTTCCTCCTCTGAAAAATCAGGATTCAATACTTGCTCTCCTTCCTACTTCCACTGTGAGGCTCCTGTGGGACAGGGACTGTCTCTGACCTGATTACCTTGCATCTATTCCAACCCTTCGTACAGTGCTTGGAACATAGAATGCACTTAACAAATACCCCAAATCTTATTTTACTACAAAATAACTAGTAAAAGCTTTGGTATAGGCATATTGGAGGTCTGAATGATCCTGGTTTGACGGAGCTACAGTGCTCCCTGGAAGAAGTTTTGGCACTGCTGGCAACTACATGGTGACATGGATGATTTAACAAATCAATAACTACCCTCAAGAGTAAGCTAATTCCCAAGAATACTCCAAACCACACAGCGTAGCTCAGTGGAAAGAGGATGGGCTTGGGAGTCAGAGGTCATGGGTTTGAATTCTGACTTCACCACTTGGCAGCTGTGTGACTTTGGGCAAGTCACTTAACTTCTCTGGGCCTCAGTTACCTCATCTGTAAAATGGGGATTAATTGTGAGCCTCACGTGAGACAACCTGATTACCCTGTATCTATCCCAGCGCTTAGAACAGTGCTCTGCACATAGTAAGCGCTTAACAAATACCAACATTATTATAGTCCTAGAAGGGCAGTGAGAACTGTATAGTAAAGAATAGGGAAGCAGATTGGCTTAATGGATATAGGACTTTGGTTCTAATCCCAGCTCCACCACTTATCTGCTGTATGGCCTTGGGAAAGTCATTTAACTTACCTTTGCCTCAGTTACCTCACCTGTAAAATGGGGATTCAATCCTCCTCTTCCCTACTTTAACTGTGAGCCCGTGTGGAACAGGGACTTTGGCCAACCTGATTGTCTCATATTTACCCCAGCACTTAGAAAGTTCTTGGTACATAATAAGTGCTTTATAAGTATCCAATGGTAGCCTATCAACCTTCGCATGAAGCTAAAACTCCTCACTATTGGCTTCAAAGCTCTCTACCACTTTGTTCCCTCCTACCTCACTTCCCTTCTCCCCTTCTTCAGCCCACCCTGCACACTCTGCTCCTCTGCCGCTCACCTCCTCACTGTGTCTCGTTCTCAACTGTCCTGCTGTCGTCCCCTGGCCGACATCCTACCTCTGGCCTGGAATGCCCTCCCTCCTCACATCTGCCAAACTAGCTCTCTTCCCCTCTTCAAAGCCCTACTGAGAACTCACCTCTTCCAAGTGGCCTTCCCAGACTGAGCCTCCCTTTTCCTCTGCTCTACCGCCTTCCCCACCCCACAGCCCTTGAGTATATTTATACATATTTATTATTCTATTTATTTTATTAATGATGTGTATATATCTAAAATTCTATTTATCTATTTTGATGCTATTGATGCCTGTCTACTCGTTTTGTTTTGTTGTCTGTCTCCCCCTTCTAGACTATGAGCCTGTTGTTGGGTAGGAATTGTCTATCTGTTGCTGAATTGTACTTTCCAAGTGCTTAGTACAGTCTCTGCACACAGTAACCACTCAACAAATGCGACAATGAATGAATGTATGAATGATGTATCATGAAGAAAGGGAATAAAATCCCTGTGGAGGCCCATGGGCCAGAGAGAGGACTGTAAGGAACTGCCAACAGGGGACAATGACTAGCTGATCCTTGACTGTGTTTCCATTTAGGATGGGGGAGGGCCTCGGCCTCTAGAAATCCCATTTCAACATCAGTTGCTGAAACTGAAAGATTATAAGCTCCTTGAGGGCAGCGAACATGTCTGCCAACTCTATTACAATACACTCTCCCAACCGCTTAGGACAGTACTCTTCATTCAATAAGCGCTCAATAAATACAATTGATTGATTGACTGATCTGAGTCCTCTCTCTACTTCTCTATCCTACTCTGCCCAAGACAACCTTGCTAAGGCTCTGGCTGATGGCAGGCTCCAGGGGGACTGCCTCCAGTTTGGCTTCAACCAACTCCTTCTGCCAAGGGAGACTCAGACATCTTGATTGCTGGCATTCTATCACACTCAGGGTATCCCACCCAATGAAGAGTGAGGGCCATGGTGACAAAATAGCTCTCCAAATACCCCCTGCAACATTCTGCTGATTCTGTAGGACAATTATAGACCTCATTCTGGGTTCTAATCCAGCCTCCACTACTTGCCTGGTGTTTGTCCTTGGGTAAGTCATTCAACTTCTTGGTGCCTCAGTTTCCTCATCAGTAAAATGGGAATTAAATACCCATTCTCCTTCCCCCTTAGACTGTTAGCCCCAGGTGGGACAGTGAAAGTGTTTGTTGCATCTTGTACTTACCTACCTTGCTTGGCACATAGTAAGCACTTAACGAATACCACAATTGTGATCATTATTATCCTCCCAGCAAGTGGTTAGTCAGTTTCTATGGGTGACAATTTCCCAAGAAACTGACTAACGTCCAGGGAAAGCTATGGCAATTCTAGCTCCAGTTCCCGATTCAGGGTAGAATGGAGTGCACAAGGGGTCAAGGAGGGGAGTGGCGGAGGGAGGGGACCGGGAGGCCGAAGACCAAGCAAGCTCCCAAGATCTTGTTCTTGGGGAAAGCAATTGAAATCCAAGCCGGCGTGCTGCATTTTTATTCCCCCATTAACCCTGGGTCAAGCATCTAACATTAGAGGTTGGAATGGGGAAATTGAGTGCAGGGAAGTGAAAGCTGGGGCATTTAGAGAAAAACCATCTGAAAAGGCTGTGCTGAGTGGGTTGGAGAAACCTGGGAAGAGTATGTAATGCCTATAGACACTTAAGGCGGAGAGAGGACAGAAGATTGCGGAGGAGTTAACTCTGCAGGAAAAATGTTCTGGGCTGCATATAAAGTGGGTGGGGTGAGAGGGGAGATGTTGCATCTGCCAGCAGGTAGATTTTTTTCCTTCCTTCTGTTCCAGTGATAAAGCACCTGGCCCTCTGCTTTCAGAAAGGCTGGCGGAAATAGGTGAGTTGAGATCCACTAAAGCTATGAGAGGAACAATTTATCAAGAAAGAGGAAAAAAACCCCATATATTTGAATTGCAGGGAAAAAGGTTGACCGACTGGAATGCCGGGCAGACATTTTAAAGCCAGAATCATTCATACTGCAGCAATGAGCATGCTTATTTCTGAGGGTAGAGGAGGTGGGAAGCAGAGGGGAGAGGAGGAGTCTGGGACCGCTTTGTGAAATGTGGGGAGGGAGCGGGAAGCAGAAGCCTCACTGCTACAGATGATACAGTGCTGGGAATATAGAGACCCAGGCGGGATGACTTCAAGAAAAGTACAAAAACTACACTTCTCACATGCTGATTTTGTAATCTGCAGGATCCAGGCAGTCTGGCAGGTGGAAAATAAGCATCTGATTAAGAATGTGAGCCCTCTGTGGGACAGGCACTGTGTCCAACCCAATTATCTTGTATCTACCCCAGGGCTTAGAATGGTACCCGGCACAGAGTAAGTGCTTAACAAATACCATCCTAATTATTATTATTATCTGAATGAGAAAAAACTCACCTATCCCTATAACACCCTCTCTCACCCCTATCCCTCAACCCTCACTGAATCAGAATAACTCTAGCTACAGAGGCCCGATTAGGTCTGCCTTCTACTGCTGCTCTCTGATCTTCAGATAGGGATAATTAACTCTAAAGATTCTGGGAATGCAGCTAGCTCAACCTCCTCAATCATGACCTTTTTTTTCCCTGATGTTATTTGGGTAAATGGCACCTGGGTTTCCTTTTCCATCTTGTCCCAGTCCCTCAGCCTTGGAAAGGCCAAGGTGGTGAAGACCAGGAGTCAAGGAAAGAAAAGACAGCAATATGTTACATCATTTCTCAATCTTCTGTTTTCCGGAAGAGATGCCTCCAGGATAGCGACACATTCCGAATCCTCTGGCAGGCCAGAGCGTCTGGTTCAGTGCTTTGAGAAGATTTGTCTCATCACATGAGGCATCCTGCAACCTCAATGGAAAGGCCTAGGTAAGCTTCTGGCAGATGCAATCATTTATCATTTAGTGCACATAAGTCCTTCAGGTAAAGAAACAGCACAAGTCATTCAATCAGGACTTCAACCTGCCAAGCTGAGAAAGCCTTGTATGAATCAATCAGAGAATGCATGTAATAAAGGCAGTCCTCAGTTCTACCCAATTCAGAAATTGTCTCCACTCCTTCCCTGAAGAGGCTCTTAAACTCTAGTCTTCATGCTATTATCCTTTTTCTCTTTTTCCGCTTCATCTTCCACCTCTCCTGCACACACCCTTTTTGACTGTGGGAAACAGTATGGCCTAGTGGAAAAAGTGTGGGCCTGGGAGTCAGAGGACCTGGGTTCTAGTCCCAGCTCCGCCACCTTCCTTCTGTGTGACTTTGGGGAAGTGACTTGACTTCTCTGTGCCTCAGTTTCTTCTACAAAATGGGTACTCAAAGCCTGTTTTTTCCTCCTACATAGACTGTGAACCCCATGTGGGACTTTACGATCATGTACGATCATGAAAAGCAGCGTGGCTCAGTGGTAAGAGCCCGGGTTTGGGAGTCAGAGGTCATGGGTTCGAATCCCAGCTCTGCCACTTGGCAGCTGTGTGACTGTGGGCAAGTCACTTAACTTCTCTGGGCCTCAGTTACCTCATCTATAAAATGGGGATTAACTGTGAGCCTCACGTGGGACAACCTGATTACCCTGTATCTATCCCAGTGCTTAGAACAGTGCTCTGCACATAGTAAGCGCTTAACAAATACCAACATTATTATTATCGCAGATCTACATCTCCACCCCTGTCCTCTCCCCCTCCCTTCAGGCTCGCATCTCCTCCTGCCTCTGGGACGTCTCCACCTGGATGTCGGCCCGCCACCTAAAACTCAACATGAGCAAGACTGAGCTCCTCATCTTCCCTCCCAAACCCGGTCCTCTCCCAGACTTCTCTATCACCGTGGATGGCACGACCATCCTTCCCGTCCCGCAGGCCCGCAATCTCGGTGTCATCCTTGACTCGTCCCTCTCGTTCACCCCACACATCCTATCCGTTACCAAGACCTGCCGGTTTCACCTCTACAATATCGCCAAGATCCGCCCTTTCCTCTCCACCCAAACGGCTACCTTACTATTACGGGCTCTCGTTATATCCCGGCTAGACTACTGTGTCAGCCTTCTCTCTGACCTCCCTTCCTCCTCTCTCGCCCCGCTCCGGTCTATTCTTCACTCCGCTGCCCGGCTCATCTTCCTGCAGAAACGATCTGGGCATGTCACTCCCCTTCTTAAACAACTCCAGTGGTTGCCTATCGACCTCCGCTCCAAACAAAAACTCCTCACTCTAGGCTTCAAGGCTCTCCATCACCTTGCCCCTTCCTACCTCTCCTCCCTTCTCTCTTTCTACCGCCCACCCCACACGCTCCGCTCCTCTGCCGCCCACCTCCTCACCGTCCCTCGGTCTCGCCTATCCCGCCGTCGACCCCTGGGTCACGTCCTCCCGCGGTCCTGGAACGCCCTCCCTCCTCACCTCCGCCAAACCGATTCTCTTTCCCTCTTCAAAACCCTACTTAAAAATCACCTCCTCCAAGAGGCGTTCCCAGACTGAGCTCCTCGACCCCTCTACTCCCTCTGCCATCCCCCCTTTACCTCTCCGCAGCTAAAGCCTCATTTTCCCCTTTTCCCTCTGCTCCTCCACCTCTCCCTTCCCATCCCCATAGCACTGTACTTGTCCGCTCAACTGTATATATTTTCGTTACCCTATTTATTTTGTTAATGAATTGTACATCGCCTTGATTCTATTTAGTTGCCATTGTTTTTACGAGATGTTCTTCCCCTTGACGCTGTTTAGTGCCATTGTTCTTGTCTGTCCGTCTCCCCCGATTAGACCGTAAGCCCGTCAAACGGCAGGGACCGTCTCTATCTGTTGCCGACTTGTTCATCCCAAGCGCTTAGTACAGTGCTCTGCACATAGTAAGCGCTCAATAAATACTATTGAAATAAATAAATACTATTGAAAAAATGTGCTTGACTCATAGTGAGTATTTAACAAATACCACAATTATTATTTGACATTGCTGTCCATGTCAGGTAATCCTGTTGATTTGAAATCCTAAAGATGGTGAATTGGAAAAACTAGATAAGAAAATTGACCTCTAGACTGTAAGCTCGTTATGGGCAAGGAATGTGTCTGTAATATTGTTATTCTGTACTCTCCCAAGTGCTTAGTACAGTGCTCTGCACACAGTTAGCACTCAATAAATACTACTGACTGTCTGACTGACCAGGAATTTTCCAAGTTTCTTAGAAATTCTTCCTAGCAGCCTGAAACTTTCACATAAATTTTCATTCCCCATACTGTCACTCAAACCCAATTCAAATGACAGAGAAATATTTACCGGAGGAGTAACAGATTGGGCAGGGGAGAATAGAAACTGCTCTTGTTACCATGCTGCTTCCAGAACTGTGAAACTACTTCTTGCTGGGATCCCTGCAGGGGCATAAACTCAGCGGCATCACTGGTGAAGGAAGCCACAGGACTTGTTTCTCTTCTCATCTGCTCAACACTCAATGGGCTCTTTGGAGTTCCCACCTCATCAGGAGGCCCAGTGAGAAACAGCTTGGCAGCAGCAGGAGCTTCCCAAGTAGATCCAAACTATGAGAAGCAGCATGGCCTAGTGGAAAGAACATGGGGCTTGGGAGTCAGAGGATCTCGGTTCTAATCCTGACTTTGCCACGTACACCCTATATGACTTCGGGCATATGACTGAACTTCTCTGGACCGCAGTTCTTGCATCTGCAGAATGGGGATTCAATACCTGTTCTCCTTCCTACTTAGACTTTGAGCCCCATGTGGGACCTGATGATCTTGTATCTACTCCAGTGCTCAGTACAGTGCTTGACTCAGAGTATACACTTTGTGGGCAGGGAATGTGTCTGTTATATTGTTCTCTCCCAAGCACTTAGTTCAGTCTGACTGAATGACAACAAATACCACAATTATTATAATTTGATAGTGTTGTCTGTGACAGGGAATCCTATTGATTTGAAATGTTGTGTTTACCCAGGGATTAATACAATGGTTGGCATATAGTAAGTGCTTAACAGATACCATATTTAGACTACTGGACTAGGGAAGATTATGCCAAAAGCCCATCTGTCTAAAAGAATATCTGGAATGAGTAAGCCACAAGTCCAAAGGGAGTGCCCTTATCCATCTCCAGGTGTCCTAAAGCAGGGGACTTGTGTCTCTCCCATCTCTTCAGGTGAGGGACTCTGAAGGGAGTTTTTCATGACAAAAAGTAAGCCAAGAGGAGAAAGGAGAAATCAGAATGCCTAAGGAGGTCCAAAGTGCCTTGTAAGAAGTACTGCGAGAGACCCAGATTGATTTTGTCCCTGTGGATTATTTTTAAAGGCCAGAGGGTGGAGATCAGGAAATGAACATTTCTGTGGTTTAGGCACTTTTAAAGATTAGTTTTCCTGCACTGGAGGGTGGCCAGCAGAGTTGTTGAAAGTCGGATTTGATGCTTGCCACCATCTTGGGAATGGATAATTCTCTCTTGTGTGATGCTAGTGTTAAGGAACTAATGGAGTTTAGTTGGGGAAGCTGATTGGAACCTGGCGTAGGATCCCAATATTTTGCCTGGTGAGGGTACACTCACCCTGACCCAACTAATTTTAAGCAGGAAGGTGTGCAGAGGCAAGAGAAGCAAGGGTGAAGCTGAAAGGTGAATTTTAAAGGAAGACTGTGAAGGCTCTTCTTAGACACCCTGAATTTCCATGTCTCTTATTGCCCTTTCCCCTCCAGAACTCCAATTTCTCTCCAAAACATGCATCATTTAATTTGTTTGTGTAGCCATAAGCCCACCTAATAGTCCAGATAGCTGGGTGGCTTAAGAAAAAAATAGCCACACTCAGAAATGATGTCAAAAGCGGATGAGGGCACAATGGTGTCAGCTGGTGAAGAGAGTGCACGGTATCCCATACTTCCAGAATGGACCTCTAATCCTGAACAGTCCTCTTGCAATGCCGGCTGCTACTGTGAGAATGTGGATGGGTCCACCACTTTTCAGAGAGGAATCTAGGACTTTTGTTGAAGGCAGATCTGGTCTGAATATTTTAAAAAAATTATTACACTATACTGAGCAGTGTGGTTCAGTGGCAAGAGCCCAGGCTTAGGAGTCAGAGGTCACTGGTTTGAATCCCAGCTCTGCCACTTGGCAGCTGTGTGACTGTGGGCAAGTCACTTCACTTCTCTGGACCTCAGTTCCCTCATCTGGAAAATGGGGATTAACTGTGAGCCTCGCGTGGGACAACCTGTTGACCCTGTATCGCCCCCAGCGCTTAGAACAGTGCTCTGCACATAGTAAGCGCTTAACAAATACCAACATTATTATTATTATTATTATTATTATTAAGAGTTTTCTATGTCACCTCACCTCTACCTTCACTGTTAAGCATGACAGTGATTGCCCTTACCTTGGGTAATTAGTGTAAAGCCAGGATAACTTTTCCACAAGGCCTAGAGTTGCTCATCCTTAGGCGGGCCCTGAAGTGAGGCTTGAAGTCACCCTCACCTCCTGCCCAACACAGCAGAAACAAGTTCAAGCAGTATTTAAGAGGGGTGGTGAGGAGATGAAGAATGAAATAACCCCTTTTTTATAGGTTTAAGTTCTCCCTGTGTGAGTCCCCTAAGGGCCGGAAACTATATTGGAATCAACATCTGTGGATCGTGCTCAGTACAGTGATTCATGCATGATTGCATATTGAATAAATGCCAGTACTGCTTATTTGTTGATTTTTTTTTGCAAAGCAGAAGCACAAGTCAATCATATTCACTGTGCAAAATACCGTACTAAGTGCTTGGCAGAGAACAGTATAACAGAGTTGGTAGATATATTCTCTGCCCACAATGAACTTATAGTCTAGAGGAGAATAACATCCCATTTATCCAACGGTCTCAGCAAAATTCAGTAGGCCTGGCCCCATGGCGCCTAACATGGCCCTGACTTCTCTCAGTATCAGGCGGAAGTCAGATTCACCAACAGTGAGGTTCTAAAATGTAGTCAGTTCACTTTGGTGGAGTAATACTCATCATATCACTGGACCAGAAAAATACAGAAAGAGGCCCCCAGTGGCTGACACAAAATGAGCTGAAATGGGGCAGTTAAATGCAGGGAGGGCAGAGGCAAGATTTCAAGGAAATTTCAAAGTACAGTCTCCAACAATTACAGTGGCCAGGGCAGAGAGGCCACTTGGGCATATGGCAATCAGAACAAGGGGTGGCAAAGACTTTAAAAACACAGACTTTGGGAAAATCATAAAACTGAGATCCAAAAAAAAAAGAAAGTGCAGGTCCTATGAAACAGCAAACCCACAAAGACATTTTTTGTCTCGGAGGGAAATAGCCTTCACTGGGTCAATTTCATCACCTGTAGTGACATTACAGGTGTAGTGTCTATTTTAATGTCTATTTTAGACATTAATCTATCAGGCATATCTCCTCCAGGATGACTTCCCTGATTACTTTTCAGCCCCTCAATCTAATCAAGCCAGCAGTCAAACGTCACACTTCTGTACTGTACTTATCTTCAGCAATTACATATATATATGTATATATATATGTATCTCATGTGCCTGTGTATGTGTGTCCATTCAATTTTGCATTCAACTGTTTATTTTGATTGATTCAACTATTTCATCTTGGAATATTTGTTCTGCCACGTATTTTGTCTTTTTTCTTTTTCCTGCTCCCATTATTGATAAATAATTCTGCATGTCCACCTCTCCCATTAGATTGTAAGCTTCTTGAAGGCAAGGGTCAGGCACTTACTGTTTTACTTTTCCAAGCCTGCAGTACTTTATGCTCAATAGGAACTCAGTGAATACCACTGATTGATTGCTCTTGGAGCACAAGGGAGAACTAGACCAACACACCCAAGCATATACATTTACATAGTAGATCTCGTATCTGATTATATATAAGAGCTATGAATTCAGGAACTCATCCTTATTCTTTCCTGCTCCCAGTTCTCGAATTTCTATCTTGTGACTGCCCAGGAAATCCTTGTTGATTTACTATTGAGAGTAGAATGTGACAAGAGTAAAGTAGGGACCTGAAAACATTTCTCATTTGCAGCAGGATTACCGCACCAGTTTCGCAGTTAACAGTGCTAACAGCAAATTGTAAGTAAATTTCCACTGAATGAGAATGACCTAGATTTGATTTTTTTTTCTTCCAAGATTCATCTTGAAAGGAAGATAATGTGGGATCTGAGGGGGTTAGTGATCTGAGCTAAAGGATCATTAGCTCATTGCATTGAAAGGACCATTGCAGGACACTAATACCACCAGCTATCAGATTAATGAACCCCGCTATACATAGATATGTGTACATATGCACAAATCTAACTAACTCTCTTTGGCATTTGAAGATGATGCTACAGACAGGGAGGGTTTAGCAGTGTGTATGTGAGTTTCTGACAAGATCAAAGTGTGACCGACAAACTCTCCTCCACCATGGTAATGTAGAGAATGCTCCTTGTGGCACTTGGCAGTTGTTACCATGGGTGCCTGAAGCCATTTCTGCTTCCCCCTCTTGGTGTCACCATCTTCCTGACGTCTCTGCTTACAAGACAATCACCCAGTTTCTGATTATAACCCTCTGGTGCGATCCGTTTTCATTCCTTCATTCACTCACTCATATTTATTTAGTGCTTACTGTGTGCAAAGTACTGTACTAAGCACTTGGAAGACTACAACATTACAATAAACAGATACATTCCCTGCCCACGATGAGCACCAGCATAAGTGGGATCTGTTTGCTGCTGTTTTCTTCCACCTGTCTTCTGCTATGCCATTAATATTTTGCTTCTCTGGGACTGTAAAGCATTTTTTGGTTCCATGTTGTTTAATCGAAGTCCAAAAAGGGCAATCAGCTTCTAGTTTTATAAATGAATGTGTAAAGCTGCTTTATTAGAAGTAATAGCAGTAATAGTGTTAATACTTTTGTTCATATTTTAAAATTACATATAAATGTATATATTATATATATAAATTCCTTATTTATATTAATGTTGGTCTCTCCCTCTGGACTGTAAGCTCTTTGTGGGCAAGGAAAACAAACTCTGTTGCATTGTACATTCCCAAGAACCTAGAACAGTGTTCTGTGCATAATAAGCACACAATAAGTATCATTGACTGATAATAGGGAGAGCATTTACTGAGCATCTATTGAGCCCTTGGGAAAGTAAAAAGAAGCACAGTTGAAGAATTTTTTAAATAATGAACTGGATTAAGTGGAGTAAGCAATGGTGTGATGAAAAACAAAGGAAACTATTAAATCAGGATTTCTGCTCAAAAAATGGGGAAGTTTTTAATGCATCAGACTTGTGACTTTTGTAAGAACCTATCTGTGGGCCATATTAGAATCTTCACTAAACATTTTCCATCTTCGATCCTTTCTGGTTCTGGAATACAAGAGTAGAAAATATCTTGAGTGATCCATGGTAAGGATTTCACAGCCTCAGGAAACACACATTCCAATGCTTAACACATTTCTCTTGGAGAAAATTTTTCCTAAAACAGTGACTCAACAATTCAAACTCCACTAATTCAGAATAATTTCTTTTGCCTTCTGTTTTGCTGTCAAAGAAAATAGGCTTTGCTTTAAAGAAGGAAGTGTTTGAGCTAAACTGTGGATAACAGAGCCTCAGTTAAGCTGCAAACTTCTCTACAAATGCAAAAGCTGTGGGAGGGAGATATTGCCTAAAACTACAATTTAAAGGAGACAGAGAAAAGGACAGATCAATGTACATACTATGAAGCCACAAAAGATCCAACAATTCAGTCACAAAAATGCTGCATTTAAAAGAATACTCATAAAATTCAGACTTTGCCCAAACTGATATTCAGCTCCCTTTTTTTGTCTATTTTACAGAACCTGATCTAAATCCCTCTTGCAACATCTTAAACTCACTTCCTCTCATTTTATCCTCAGTATATAACAATGGAAAAAGAGCCCCTGGTCCTGTTTTTGACATAGTTTCATTCTCGAGGGAATATTTAAAACAAAACTTGTTTAATCAAAATGCTTTTAAGGGGCTTTTTCCTTATTGGTATTCATTTATTCATTCATTCAATCATATTTATTGAGCACTTACTGTGTGCAGAGCACTGTAATAAGCACTTGGGAGAGTACAATACAACAATAAACATCCCTTGCCCGCAATGAGTCGTGCCAATTGGATCATTAAAATTTATACCTACATTCCTTTTTCTTTTTCTTTTTGGTGACGTTCTTATTATTTTCTTGTTTACGAGGGCAGTGAGCAAAAGTTTAACTGCTCCTAAAGCCCTGTGTCCTGTGAAGCAAGAGGATACATTCTACATGAATAGCTCATGGTAAAAATTCTCTTCTCTGTTCATGTTTCTCTTCTCGGTGTGCTCTGAAAACTAGTATTCCACTAAAATAGAATATAGGAGTTAAATCCCCACTGAAAATTTGCATCCTGCTCTCTAAAATCATGCAATATTGACAGAGTGCTCCACAGGGGTTGCCTGGGTTATAGGGTCGGTGCTGTCTTTCGGTTCTACCAATTACCCTGGAACAAATCCAAGCTGCCAAATGCATTTAAATGAAATGTTTTGGTGTAGAGAACAGATCCTTTCAAATGAATATATTTATCCACTTGCAAGGTGAAAGTCTTAGGGCACCGAGGAGATAAGAAAGTGCTGGGGTCTGTTTCAGGACTCCTTTTTGGATCTCAGGGGTAATGACTGGCCGCTGGAACAATCCCAAACTTGCAGGTGCAGATAACTCTGCGGAATTTGTTTCTACTTGCAAAGGTAGCAGCAGACTCCGCTGCTTCTGTCCTCAGCCAGTGACTGGGATTTAAAGTTTCCTCTGTAGCCCCGCATGGAGCACCGGGCCAGGACCAAGCAGCTGCATTCGCTTGGACTCCTGAGACGGGGGACACAATGCGGAACAGTCTCTTGTGTCCCTGGAAGGAAGTGAACTCTAGGTGCTTTCCCTGTAGCATCTTCCAGAACTTTAAGAGATGGAAATCCCCAATTTGCATAAATCCATTTTCCCTCAGTAAGTCAACACTATGTGGGGATCAAGAGTTTCCCTTGGGCAGCCCAGGACAAACAAAATAAGGCTCAACTGTATTACTCTGATACTCCAGGGGCCAGAGTGGGTAAGGTGTGGTGACTATCATTACCTTAGAGGCTTGTGGAAAGGTGAGAGTTTGGGGCTGTCTTCTGGGGAAAAAAGGCATGTGTCTTTCCCTAATGGAAAAGGGCCTGTTGGCTCTGGTCCTGCAGAAATAGAGAGAGACCTTCAGACTAAATACCCTCCATCTGGCAGGGTCAGCCAGAAGAAGCAGTATAGCACAGTGGATAGAGCGCAGGCCTGGAAGTCAGAAGGTCATGGGTTCTCATCCCAGTTTCTCCACTTGAAAGCTGTGTGACCTTGGGTAAGTCACTTCACTTCTCTGGGCCTCAGTTAACTCATCTATAAAATGGGGATTGCATCTGTGAGCCCCACGTGGAACAGGGACTAAGTCCAACCTGGTTACCTTGTATCTACCCCAGTGCTTAGGAGAATGCATGGCACGTAGTAAGTGCTTAGCAAATATCATAATTATTATTATTCTTTAGGAGCTTTTGATCCTCAAGAACTGTTTTCAGGAGCTAGGTGTAGGTGATGGTCCGTATGGTATTCTGGGAGCTGGGGAGATGGGGTTGGGGAAGGCCCTCCTGCTCCTCATCCTAAACAAGTACAAAAAAAGAGCTGGATTCCCAACCACTGGGCAGGGTTTGATCCTGGAAGTCCATTATTGGCTAGAGACTGTGAGATTGGCACTCCCAATAGGCTGTCAGGGAGGAATGTCTTTCCTGCATAATCATGGAGCCCAATTACCCAAGGAACTTGTTACTGCAATCCAGAAAATTGACTACCTCTATTATCCTCTTCACTTTAATTAGCCCCAAGAAAATGAGTACCCCTTAAGACATTTTAGATCAAGATTCCAACCCACAGGACAGCAATTGCTATCCATGAATATTCAGGGAATATTGGCTTACCACTTGATATTCACTCCACCCTCAGCCCCACAAACATTTATGTAAATATCCATAATTCATTTATTTACATTAATGGCTGTCTCTCCCTTAGGCTGTAAACGCACTGTGGGCAGGGAATGTGTCCACCAACTTTGTTGTTTTGTACTCTCCTGAGCATTTAGTACAGTGCTTTGCACACAGTATGTGCTCAATATTGATTGAGGAACCAGAGAGAATGTCTGTCTTTCCCTCTAGTATGTAGCCTCGTTATGGAAGGGGATCATGTACACGAATTCTACTGCATTGTGCTCTCTTAAGTGCTTGGTACAGTGCTCTATACACAGGAAGTGCTCAATAAATGCCGTTGATTGACTGATCGACTGAGAAAAAAATCATGGTCCCTCCTTGATCCTTTATCAAATCCTCAGAGTACAAACACAGTTGTTTAGTTTAATACATAGGGAGAGGGCAAAAGGAGAAAGCTTTGACTGCTTACCTTCCATTAGACATGCAAGTTTCCTCATAACTCGACTGCCATAAATACACCAGCCACTGTTCTTAGTTGTCCAGAAAAGTTCTGAGTGGGTGTACTCAGCATGTGTACTCACAAGTCACCGCTTGGATCCGGGCCTCTAGCAAGGTCACCAAAAGTGTGACTCCATAGGTAGGAAGAAAGAGTAGAAAAATGGCTTCCCCTGTATTTAAAAGGTCTCCCTAATTGGCTTTTTGGTTCTCATTCCCAGCGAATTCTGGGAAATGCAAGTCTGAATTCTGGGAAAAGTAGTTCACAGGCATCAGGCACAGCAAGAATGTATTCTCTACTTTCCCTTCAGCCCCTCTGAACTCAGTTCTGCCTCCAATAGGGACTTGAACATTTCTACAAAATAGGATCAGATCATCTTTCTGAAACATTGTTCTGCATAGGTCTTCTCACTCCTCAAAAATCTTCAATGGGGAGGCACCCCTCTATACTTCAAGCAGAAACTCCTGACTTCTGGCTTTAAGCCACTACATCAGCACACTCCTCCTTACCTATCTGCTCTCTTCTCCTTTTACACCCGTGTTTTCACTCTCTGTTCCTCCCAAGTTCATCATCTCACTAGACCTTGTTCCTAACTCTTCCACCTCCTACTGCTAGCTAACAACTTTCCTCCTTCTTTCAAATCCACCAGGTCTTAGCTTTTCTATTCTTCAAAGCCCTGCTGAAACAACATTTCATCTAGGAAGCATCCCTCGATTAGTTTTTCTCCTCCCCAGGTTATATACTCCCAACTTCCTTCGTGACACTTTTGAACCACTTCTACACTCATAACCTCCCATTGCACTTTGTAAATGTCGACTGATGAAACCTGCTTTTTAAGCACTTCTTTCAACTATCTGTATATATGCATGTGGCTCTTGCCTCCATTAGACTGTAAGCTCCATGTGGGGTTGGTGTCCCAAGCTCTTAGTGCTGTAACTACAGTATGAACCCCCTAAATTCTGTTTCTTAAGTGATTGGTTGATTTGCCAACAGAAAGTGAATCAGATTTAGGAGAACAATTTTTGATGGTATTTGTTAAGTGCTCATTCAGAGTCAAACACTGTTCTAAAGCACTGGGTTAGATACAAGTCTACGCAGTTCCTGTCCCACATGGGGCTCACAGTCCAAGTAGGAGGGAGTAAAGGTATTCAATCCTCATTTTACAGATGAGGGAACTGAGGCACTAAATTAAATGTCTTCCTCAAGGTCACACAGCAGGCAGTTGGTGGAGTTGGGACTAGAACACAGGTCCTCTAACTCCCAGGCCTAAGTTCTTTCCATTTGGCCATGCTGCTTCTCTATCTGTACAGTTCTTTACAGGACTCCTCCAAGAGGCCTTCCCAGACTAAGCCCCCTTTTCCTCATCTCCCACTCCCTTCTGCACCGCCCTGACTTGCTCCCTTTGCTCTTCCCCCCATCTCAACCCCCGGCACTTATCTATGTATCTGTAATTTTATTTATTTGTAATGATGTCTGTCACTTCCCCTCTAAACTGTGAGCTCACTGTGGGGAGGGAATGTCACTGTTTACTGTTGTATTGTACTTCCCAACCACTTAATACAGAGCTCTGCACGCAGTAACTGCTTAATAAATGCAACTGGATGAGTGAATGAATGACTAACAGGGAGGGAAGCTCTTGGGAATGATCAAAGACTGACAAGAGCTTGATGCTCCCAGGAACAGCTAGATCTAGGGAGGGAGCTGACTCCTCCTAAAATGTGGCCCTCTCTCCCTAAATGTGATAAAATTTGGATTCTGAGCCCAGGTAGTAGACCTGACAAGGCAGGAAAGATTCCATTGGATTCTTCAAATCCATTATCCTTGTTGGGGACAAGGAAATGGACAAAGCGGAAGATATCATAGATCAGGCCATCTTTTAGAGGTGAAAAAGAGTTCCTTATTTTTCCTTGTCCTTTTTGGAGCTGGTGTTTTCTCATAGTATTTTTTTAACTCTAGAAAAAAGTTCATTCGGTCATCTGAACTTGTTGGAACCTCATGGAGTCAAAGGTTAAAAACTATCATTAATGAAATGATGACTTGATTTTTAAGTGATGTAGTTTCTTGCCTATGGCTAGGTTGAAAAATTGGGGATTTTCAGTTTCCTGACAGGGGCAACAACTACTTGCATTGCATTAGATTTGCTTTTAAATGTGAAGATGCTGCGACTAAATTTAATGAGACAGAACAGAGGCAAGATATGAGGAAATTGAAATTGGCTCCACTAGAAATACAACTCCTTGGGATTAAACGTAAATGCTACAGATTGTCACTAATTTATTAGCCTCAAGGAAGCAAAAACGGCTCCAAAATTGTGGTCCCGTGCCCAACCTGCTGAGCAAGCACATTTACCGACAGCTTTGCTGGAATGTCTTCACAGTGTAGGTGGAGGCAAAGGGGGAAGAGGAAAAGCTCTGATGAGCTTGAGAAAGTGTATCCCCTCCCACCTTGAGTGGGAAAATGCAATTCTAATTTTGTAGAGGAGAACTCCAGGCGTTTTAGAGTGAACTGGGAAGAGGCCACTGAAAATGCAATTGAATATAAAGCTCTCTGGCTCACTGCGGGGCTTTATGCCTGGTTAATTGTGGTTTTGCTAGACTTCTGCACAGAGAGAAGCAGCGTGGCTCAGGGAAAAGGGCACAGGGTGAGGAGTCAGAAGTCATGGGTTCAAATTCCGGCACCGCTGCTTGTCAGCTGTGTGACTTTGGGCAAGTCACTTAACTTCTCTGTGCCTCAGTTACCTCATCTGTAAAATGGGGGTGAAGGCTGTGAGCCCCATGTCGGACAAACTGATCACCTTATATCCCCCTCCAGCGCTTAGAACAGTGCTTTGCACACAGTAAGCGCTTAACAAATGCCATCATTAGAGAAGCAGCGTGGCTTGGTGGAAAGAGCCTGAGCTTGGGAGTCAGAGGTCATGGGTTCTAATCCTGGCTCCGCCACTCATCTGCTGTGTGACCTTGGGCAAATCACTTAACTTTTCTGTGCCTCAGTTACCTCATCTGTAAAAATGGGGATTAAAAACTGTGAGCCCCACGTGGGACAATCTGATTACCCTATGTCTACCCCAGCGCTTAGAAAAGTGCTCTGCACATAGTAAGTGCTTAACAAATACCATAATTATTATTATTATTATTATTATTATTATTAGGGAAGCAGCGGGGAGCAATGTGGCCTAGTGGATAGAGTCCCGGCCTGGGAGTCAGAAAACCTAGGTTCTAATGCCAGTTCCACTACTTGTCTGCTGTGTGACTTTGGGCAAATCACTTTAACTTCTCTGTGACTCAGTTTCCTCATCTGTAAAATGAGGATTAAATCCTTCTCCCTTCTACTTAGACTGTGAGTCCCATGTGAGGCAGAAACTGTGTCCAACCTGATCATCTTGTATCTATTCCACCGCTTAGTACAGTGCTTGGCACATAGTAAACACTTAATAAATACTACAATAATAATAATAATGTTGGTATTTGTTAAGCCCTTACTATGTGCAGAGTACTGTTCTCAGCACTGGGGTAGATACCATTTTACAGATGAGGTAACTGAGGCACAGAGAAGTTAAGTGACTTGCCCACAGTCACACTAATGATAATAAGCGAAGTGGAGGTCTTTTGAAAGAGTCTCACAATCCAGTTCCACACTTAAGGACCTCACTACCATTTGGGAATGAAGGCAGATTGAGTTTGTCAGGACAAACATTTCTTCGCTTGAAGAAACCAATCAAATTGAACTGCTGAAGCTTCACTGCTGGCCTCCATCCTTTGTGCTCCTGGAGGCCTGTGGACAGATGCCAGAGGGGTTTATTTAAGAAGTATAAGCGTTCAGGAAAGGGAAGGCCACCTCCATCAGTGGTATTTTCAATTAATGGCATTTACTGTGTGCAGAGCACTGCACTAAGAATTTGGAGAGTGCAGTATAGTAGGGTTGACTGATACGATCCCTGCCCACAAGGAGTTTACAGTCTAGAGGGGGAGATAGACATTAAAATAAGTTACAGAGAGGTGCAATGGGAGACTGTAAGGATCTGTACATAAGTACTGTGGGGGTAGTGGGGAGGTGAATATTAAGTGATTAAAGGGGTACACGTCCAAATGCCTATCAATATTCTAAAAGTAAGATCTAGAATGAAGACAACTTTAAAAATTAGAAATGGGTGCATTTTTATGGGACCAGGGTATGAAATGAAGTAAATCATTGTGACTTTAGATTACATCATTTACATGAGCACGGGCTTTGGAGTCAGAGGTCATGGGTTCGAATCCCGGCTCTGCCTCTTGTCAGCTGTGTGACTGTGGGCAAGTCACTTAACTTCTCTGCGCCTCAGTTACCTCATCTGTAAAATGGGGATTAAGACTAGGAGCCCCACATGGGACAACCTGATTCACCTGTGTCTACCCCAGTGCTTAGAACAGTGCTCTGCACATAGTAAGCGCTTAACAAATACCAACATTATTATTAAGTGATGAAGAAGGAAGTGTGAGTAGAGGAAATGAAGACTTAGCCGGGGAAGGCCTCTAATTCTACCGCCCATGCAGTTTGGAGTGGAGAGGTCTCTAAGTTGCTGTCTGAAGACTTGAGACTTCTTGGGATAACTGAGCCCAATCAAAGAAGGCAATAACCCAAGAGCTATAAAGGCAAACAGAGGGATGAAGATATGAAGACAGACAAGGATAAAGCATTTTCTGCCTTCACTCTCCTTGGACAGAGGTGGCTTCCAAATAAACTGATTTCAAAGTCAAACTAAGATGGATGGTTAGGCCGGACACTCACAGACTGCTCAGAGTACATGGTGCCATGCTGAATTCGTGGTTTGCTCACAAGAACAAGGAGGGTAAGGGGTAATAGACACGTACCTCAACTTGTAGGGAGAAAGTTAATTGAAAAGGGGGATTGTCAAGAGTTGGGGGCAGTTCTGGTGGGTAAATTGGTGAAGTTGACCTGCATGGGCTAAGCATGTATGTGCAAGTGAGTGGCGTAGCACAAAGTAAGCGCTTAACCAATACCAACATTATTATTATTATTATTATTAGAGCACGGGCCTGGGAGTCAGAAGGATGTGAGTTCTAATCCCGGTTCTGCTGCGTGATTGTTAGGTGACACTGGGCAAGTCACTTCACTTCTCTGTGCCTCAGGTACCCTATGTAAAATGGGGATTGAGAAGGTGAGCTCCAAGTGGGACAGGGACAATGTCCAACCTAATTACCTTGTGCTAATTACTAATTACTAATTACCTAATTACTCCAGTGCTTAGAACAGTGCTTGTCACTTAGTAAGTGCTTAACTCATACCATAATTTATTATTACTATTTATTGTTGAAAGAACATTCCTTTTGGTGGCCAAATCTACTTTTAGTGTTATGGCAACATCTCTGTGGATTGGGCTAGTCACCTTTTACTAATTCAGCCTCTGAACTACCCACAACCATCCTAACACCAACCTGTGGTAAGCCTACTAACAAGCTGCCTTGTTGGTGACTGTTAGAGAAACAGCGTGGCTCAGTGGAAAGAAAATGGGCTTGGGGAGTCAGAGGTCATGGGTTCTAATCCTGGCTCCGCTGCTTGCCAGCTATTCATTCAATAGTATTTATTGAGTGCTTACTATGTGCTAGAGCACTGTACTAAGCACTTGGAATGTACAATTCGGCAACAGATAGAGACAATCCCTGCCCAGTGATTGGCTCACAGTCTAATGGGGTGAGACAGACAAACAAAAACAAGACAATGTAATCATGATCAATAGAATAAAAGTGATGTACACCTCATAAGCAAAATAAATAGGGTAATATGTGACTCTGGGCAAGTCACTTAACTTTGCTGAGCCTCAGTTACCTCATCTGTAAAATGGGGATTAAGACTGTGAGCCCCATGTGGGGCAGCCTAATCACCTTGTATTTTTCCCCCCCAGCGCTTAGGAAAGTGCTTTGCACATAGTAAGCACTTAACAAATGCCATCATCATCATTATTATTTGTGATCCTGTGAACAAGGGAGAAACATTTTGAAGCCACTGATGGGCTCTACCTGGGGCAGGTGATTGCTGGCCTGTAGTGGGGGAGCATAGAGGGAGGTGTGGCCTTCTCTCCCTGTTCTACCTGGAAATGGGCCTGGACCAATCAATGACTGCAAGATGTAGAGCCACAGCTGCGATGTCTAAGGTGGATAAAGGGGATACCTGGAGGGAGCATGGGGGCACACAGAAGGAACAGAAGCATGCAGAGAAGCAGAAGGAGAGTAGTACCTTTTGGAAGCAGAAAGAAAGAAGCAGAATTGGTAGAAGGGGCTTCTTTGACCACAGCGTGGTATTGAATCCTTGGTGGAGTGAGTGAAAGTGTATGTATGTATCACTCCCTTACATCCTGGCAAAACAAAGTTAAAAAAAAAAACAAAACAACTTGCCACATTAACCTTGGTGATCAGAGGTGTGGTTTGAACTCTACTATGCATCACTGAGGCTCCCCTGGTCCAGGAAGGTCCTGGTTGGTACAAATGGAGGGCTTGTGACACAACTCATCTGCCTGATTGGCAGATTCTTTCATGTCTTCTAGTCCCCTGCCCTGTACTATCTCTGAGGCTCAGGTGGGGATGAGAGGGTGCTTAAGGTTGTCCTCAGAATCCAGGTTGTTTGATTACTGACAAGGAACTGAGGGGGAAGGGGAAGAGAATATAGAGACCCCTCTTCTGTTTTGCCAGTGGCTTTTAATTGGCAGATTATTAGCTCCTGTCTGCACCAGGTAAATGGGAGGGTAGGTAGAAAAGATAGTAAAGCTTCCAAATTTGTCTTAATGCTGCTAAAGGAATCAGATGATTTTGCCAAAAAAAATTTTGAGACATAATAGAAGTTATTTGGTTGCCTATTAACCTCTGTATCAGACAAAAACTCCTTACCATCAGCTTTAAGGCATTCAATCAGCTTTCTGTCTCATACCATGTCTGACTGATCAACTACTAAAACCCAGCCCACATACTATGCTCCTCTAATTTTAACCTATTTACTATACCTCAACCTTGTCTATCTCCCTGCTGATCTCTTGTCCATGTCCTCCCGCTGACCTCCCCCTTCGTATATAACAGACCACTACTCTCCTCACCTTTACAGCCTAATTAAAATCCCACTTACTCCAAGATCTAACCTGATTAAGCCCTCTTTCCCACTACTTCCTATACCTTCTTCATGACATGCACCTGAACCTGTACCTTTTAGGCATTTGATATTCACCCCACCTCAGGCCCACAGCACTTTTGCACTTTCCTGTAATTTATCTCCCCCTCTAGACTGTGATTCCTTGTTGCTAGGGGACGTGTCTTCCAATCCTGTTTTACCCTCCCAAGAGCTTGGTACAGTGTTCTGCACAGAGTAAATGCTCAACAAATACTGTTGTTGTGATTAATTGGTCTACATCCAGTAATCATTCGATTAATACCATTATTGTGATTAATTGCTCTGCACACAATTAGTGTTCTGCAAATACCATTAATTAAGAACTCAGCAGCTCTGTACTTGGGCTGAGTCACAAGGGCTTTGGACGAAGCCAGTTTGTCTCCCAGTAGAGAGGAGAGCAGTTCAGTGGAGTTTTAATAGCTTAAACTATGATTTCCCCTGCATCTTCAATTTGACCTTTGGTATTTAGGTTACACTTTTTTGAATATCTCGTCAGCCAGGGACTGTTAGAGACTCATTCCCGCTCCCCCAGGGGCTGATAATGTGTTGTTGGTCTTGGGGAAGGGGTAACAGTCCCCAGAGTCATGCAGATATTTGGAGGGAGACATTTGTATCAGTAGCAAAGTTCCTGATAGGTCCCTTATGCTCAAGGCTCCTTATAGAAAAGAATGATTTAGCTGAAATCTATGCTTATCTCTGAGGATACATGAAAATAATTTTGTTGTATCTATCCAAAGCCAGATCCACCTGATCCATACTAAGCAGTGTACGTTTGCTTCCTTCCTCCTTTCCTAGAGGAGCTCTGTGAAACTGCTAGTTTCCATGGGAACTTCTAAGGAGGATTTCCTTTTCTTAAATTTCCCTCTGTGTTTCTTTAAAAAAAGAAAGATCCTGCTTAGTAACCGAAGAGAGCCCGGAGGATGACCCTTGGAGAAAACATCTTACTTGCTTGTCTTTTTTAGCGCCTCTGCAATGGGTCAGGGCAGCCAGAGCCTGTGTCTGCTTTTCAACTGAGATGTGATACAGGGCAGCTTGTTTCCACTTTCGTCGCTGAAAAGTTCAGTGTTGGTCTGAGTTGATTAGATTCCACTTAAATCACTTGGTTTGATGAAAGATGGTCGGGGACTCTGCAGGGCCTGCTTGATGTTCTGCTTCTGTGGCTCGACTGCAGTGAGCTCCAGAGTCAAAGGAATGGAATGGAAAACTCCCACATGGAAGAAACTGAGAGCTCTCCAGGGTTGTCCCAACTCATGGATAGAACAAGTGCATGGAATCAGAGGATGTGGGTTCTAATCCTGACTCTGCCACCTGTCTTTGTGAACTTGGGCAAGTCACTTCACTTCTCAGTGCCTCAGTTACCTCATCTGTAAAATGGGAATTAAGACTGTGGGACAGGGGCTGGGGCCACCCTAATTACCTTGTAGCTACCTCAGTGCTTAGAACAGTGTTTGGCACATAGTAAGTGCTGAACAAATACCATAACTATTAAGTCATGGGTTCTAATCCCAAATCTGCCACTTGCCTGCTCTGTGGCCTTGGGCAAGTCACTTCATTTCTCTGGGCCTCAGTTACATCATCTGAAAAATGGGGATTGAGACTGTGAGCCCCATATAGGACAGGGACTGTGTCCAATCCAATTTGCTTGTACCCTGTCCAGTGCTTAGTACAGTGCCTGGCACTCAGTAATCTCTTAACCAATGCCTTTATTATTATTATTATCATTATTATTACTATTATGTTAGGACATCCAAGCTTTCCCTAGCCACCTCTGGGCCTGTTCAAATTTGCCAGGAGACTGAGATGACCATTCTGCAAATATGGGAAGGGCTGGATAGGGAGAGTCTGGCTGAAGGAAAGGCAAAGTCATTGTCCTGGGTCTGGCACAGCCAGGAGCCACTCTAGACTGTAAGATCACTGTGGGCAGGGAATGTGTCTACCAACTCTGTTGTACTCTCCCAAGTGCTTTGTATATTGTTCTACACACTGTAAGTGCTCAGTAAATGACTGATTGAGATGTCCCAAGTAATGAAGGAAGGGATTCTATTTTATTTGATTTTGTCACACTGCTTCTAATAAGGAATAATTGGTCCATGATTAAAAGTGGATGAAGATCTTAGTGAAGGAGGTCAGAAGACAGTTATATTACGGAGTCAAAGAAAAGGGAGAAGAGACAAGAAGAAGAAAATCAAAGCAAATGAATAAGGTTAGTAGATTAGTAGGAAAGGCTCTGATGGGCACCCTCTGCAAGGTGGTAATAATAATAAATTCATTCAATCAATCGCATTTGAGTGCTTACAGTGTGCACAGCACTGTACTAAGTACTTGGAAAGTACAGCTTGGCACCAAAGAGAGGCAATCCCTACCCAACAATGGGCTCACAGTCTAGAAAGGGGGAGACAAACAACAAAACAAGAGACAGGCATCAATAGTATCAATATAAATAGAATTATAGACATATACACTAATAAAATAAATAGAGTAATATGTTCGTATATATACAAGTGCTGTGGGGTGGAGAGGGGGGTAGAGCAGGAGGAGGGAGTAGGGGCAATGGGGAGGGGAGGAGGAGCAGAGGAAAAGAGGGGCTCAGTCTGGGAAAGCCTCCTGGAGGAGGTGAGCTTTCAGTGGGGCTTTGAATGGGGGAAGTGTGCTAATAATAATAGTGGTATTTGTTAAATGCTTACCATGTGCTAGGCATTGTACTTAACATTGGGGTGGATACAAGCAAATTGGCTTGGAAACAGTCCCTGTCCCACATGGGACTCGCTGTCTTAATCCTCATTTTATGGATCAGGTAACTGAAGCACAGAGACGTGAAGTGACTTGCCCAGTGAATGTGCAGGTGCTCATTCAGTTCTAGTTACTGCATCTTGGGAAAGACTTAATAGAGCTAGAAAAGGCACAGGAGAAGGTAAAAAAGTACTAGCAGGATGGAAGAGTTTCCTTACAAGGTTTTTTGAAAAAATAAAGAGTTGGACAGGAGAAATTGTAAAGTTACAAAGGGCTAATATAGTGATTACCTTCTTAAAGACAGTTTATGCTAATATTAGTAACTACAGTAGAGTCAGTTTCCCCTTTCTAGGATAACAGGAAAATCAACAGTTGTTAATAATATTGTTAGGGTATTCATTTAGTGCTTACTTTTATGTAGAACACTGTTTTAAGCTCTGGGGTAGATACAGGTTAATCAGGTTGGACATAGTCCCTGTCCCATATGGGGCTCACAGTCTAAGGAGGGAAGTGGATTAATCTTCATCTTTAAAGGCCATTAATAAAAGAACGTTTAACCATATTTCCCAGATGGTAGAATGAGTCTGTGGCCTGGAGGTAAGGAACTAGACCGAATGACCTCTCAGGATTCCTTTCCAAGCAAGGGTTCTCAAAGAACTAGTGGGTGTAAAATACACATTTGAGTTGGGAGAAAGAGAGAGATTTTGGCAGGCAGTGAAATTACTTCCAAGCTGATAAACATGCATCTACCCCAGTGTTTAGGACATTTTGTAAAGTGCTTAAATACCATAACAGTAGTCAAAATAATACCTTCCAGTCACTGGGAAATGGCTAGTGGTGGTGCCAGACTCATGGCAGGGAATGTGTCTGCCAACTCTGCTATTGTACTCTCCCAAACCCTTAGTACAGTGCTCTGCACACAGTAAGCTTTCAATAAATACCACTTATTGGTAATTTATCCAGACTAGTGAACTTAAGCTGTTTTCTTGTCTTTTCTCCATGCAACTTTATTTCTTAATAACAACAGGCAGTTATTTCAGGGACTGTATGTACAAGTGATTATGACTCTTTTTCCCATAGTCTCAGACCCTTAAATCATTTGCCCGAGAGGGCTGTTGCAATCTGTTGGAGGCAGCAAAGCCACATTATCTTGCTTAGTAAATACTAATAATTAATATTATTTCCATAACCACAGGATTTCTCCCTTTAGAGGGCTAACCCAACACCCTAGGTTCATGTTATTTATAGTTCCTATTTCTCATGCAGAAAGCAATAAAGGGAAAAAAAAACCCACTTGGTCCTGCAGTAAATCAGCTGTTTCCAAGCAGAAAAATGTAGTAAGATCTCAATTATCCAAGGTAAATGGAGATTCCAAGAGGTTTAGTTAATCAAACAGATGAACCATAAGGGATGATGGATATATTTCTCTCTCAGGCTTTGACCACTGCTATTGTGGGCTGCATTTTGGAATGCTTTCTTTTAGTCCAAGATCCTCCTGGGGTCAAGACTGACCTTGAGACTGGTGTTGAAGGAGGGAGAGTTCCTTGGTTTGTCCCAGAGACTGGAGCTGGGAGACTGACTAGCTGTAGTGGTGAGCGATGGAAGAGAAGCAACTTATTAAACCACTTCTTTCCCACCCCCTTACCTTTCCCTTGCCTGGGGCCTTCTCTTCTAGATTGCTGTGGTTCCTGTGACAGACTGGACACAGTCTCTGTCCCACATGGCGCTCACAGTTTAAATAGGAGAGAGGACAAATGTTGAATCCCCATTTTCTTGTTGAGGAAAATGAGACAGAAAAATTAAGTGACTTGCCTAAGGTCACACAGCAAGCAACTGACAGAGTCAAGATTAGAACCCAGATCATCTGACTCCAAAGCCTGTGTTCTTTCCACTAGACAATCCTGCTTCTGTGCAGAACACAGTTCTGAGTACCTTAGTGTGCATAGAGCTTTGCTCTGGGCCCTTGACAAACTTGAGTAAGAAATTTGAGATGTGAACCCTGACCTCGAGGAGTTTTTTTTTAAAATGGTATTTATTAAGCACCTGTACATGCCAGCCACTGTACTAAGCAGTGGGGTAGGTACAAGCTGATCAGGTTTGTATTGTTTGGACTGTGGTCTATGTCCCATATGGGGCTCAATCTTAATCCCCATTTTACACATAAGGTGATGAGACCCAGAGAAGTCAAATGACTTGCCCGAGGGCACACAGCTGGCAAGTGGCAGGGCTGGTATTAGAACCCAGGTCCTTCCGACCCAGGCATGAGGAAGACAACCCAATATAAATACTTTAGAGGATGAAAGTAGGAGCCAAACCATCAGTGAGAATAGATAGCTAAAAAGATAGGTGCATGTGTGTTTTAATGTAGATGGGGTAGCATGACTGGGAAGGGGTGGGTGAAATTGGAAAGTGGCTTCTAGAAGTACATTGAGTGGTATCTGAGTTAAAATAATAACAGTAATTGTGGTTAAGTGCTTCAAGACATCTCTACTTGGATGTCTTCCCATCACTTCAAACAATATGGCTGAAACCGAACTTCATATCTTCCCACCCAAACCCTGTCCTTCTGATCACTTTCCCATCACTGTTGATGACACCACTATACTTCCTGTCTCACAAGCCCATAACCTTGGCATTATCCTTGACTGCTCTTTCTCATTCCACCTACACATTCAAGCCATCACTAAACCCTGTCAGTTCTACCTTTACATCGCCACAATCTGCCCCTTCTGCTCCATCGAAAGTGCTACCATGATGCAAGCACTTATCCTATTTATCACAGGGCCACAATCTGCCCCTTCTGCTCCATCGAAAGTGCTACCATGATGCAAGCACTTATCCTTACCCATTCCCTCTCACCTTCTTAAAACCATCGCCCCTGCCCTCCTCCCTTCCTTAACTTCTATTTTTAACCACTCAATCTCCAAGGGCTCCTTCCCCTCTGCCTTCAAACATGCCCACGTCTCCCCCATCCTAAAAAAACCCTCTCTTGACCCCACTTCCCCCTCCAGTTATTGTCCTATCTCCCTACTACCCTTCCTTTCCAAAATCTTAGAACGAGTCATCTACAATCGATGCCTAGAATTCCTTAACTCCCATTCTCTCCTAGACCCCCTCCAATCTGGCTTCCGTCCCCTCCACTCTACCGAGACTGCTCTCTCTAAGGTCACCCATGACCTCCTTCTTGCCAAATCCAATGGCTCCTACTCCATTCTGATCCTCCTTGACCTCTCTGCTGCCTTTGACACTGTCGACCATCCCCTCCTCCTCCATACCTTATCTCACCTTGGCTTCACGGACTCTGTCCTCTCCTGGTTCTCCTCTTACCTCTCTGGCCGATCATTCTCGGTCTCCTACGCTGGAGCCTCCTCCCCCTCCCATCCTTTAACTGTTGGAGTTCCTCAAGGGTCAGTTCTTGGCCCTCTTCTGTTCTCTATTTACACTCACTCCCTCGGTGAACTCATCCACTCTCACGGCTTTGACTACCATCTCTACGCAGATGACACGCAGATCTACATCTCCGCCCCTGTCCTCTCCCCCTCCCTTCAGGCTCGCATCTCCTCCTGCCTCCGGGACGTCTCCACCTGGATGTCGGCCCGCCACCTAAAACTCAACATGAGCAAGACTGAGCTCCTCATCTTCCCTCCCAAGCCCGGTCCGCTCCCAGACTTCTCCATCACCGTGGATGGCACGACCATCCTTCCCGTCCTGCAGGCCCGCAATCTCGGTGTCATCCTTGACTCGTCCCTCTCGTTCACCCCACACATCCTATCCGTCACCAAGACCTGCCGGTTTCACCTCTACAATATCGCCAAGATCCGCCCTTTCCTCTCCACCCAAACGGCTACCTTACTATTACGGGCTCTCGTTATATCCCGGCTAGACTACTGTGTCAGCCTTCTCTCTGACCTCCCTTCCTCCTCTCTCGCCCCGCTCCGGTCTATTCTTCACTCCGCTGCCCGGCTCATCTTCCTGCAGAAACGATCTGGGCATGTCACTCCCCTTCTTAAACAACTCCAGTGGTTGCCTATCGACCTCCGCTCCAAACAAAAACTCCTCACTCTAGGCTTCAAGGCTCTCCATCACCTTGCCCCTTCCTACCTCTCCTCCCTTCTCTCTTTCTACCGCCCACCCCGCACGCTCCGCTCCTCTGCCGCCCACCTCCTCGCCGTCCCTCGGTCTCGCCTATCCCGCCGTCGACCCCTGGGTCACGTCCTCCCGCGGTCCTGGAACGCCCTCCCTCCTCACCTCCGCCAAACTGATTCTCTTTCCCTCTTCAAAACCTTACTTAACAATCACCTCCTCCAAGAGGCGTTCCCAGACTGAGCTCCTCTTCCCCCTCTACTCCCTCTGCCATCCCCCCTTTACCTCTCCGCAGCTTAAGCCTCATTTTCCCCTTTTCCCTCTGCTCCTCCACCTCTCCCTTCCCATCCCCACAGCACTGTACTCGTCCGCTCAACTGTATATATTTTCGTTACCCTATTTATTTTGTTAATGAATTGTACATCGCCTTGATTCTATTTAGTTGCCATCGGTTTTTACGAGATGTTCTTCCCCTTGACGCTGTTTAGTGCCATTGTTCTTGTCTGTCCGTCTCCCCCGATTAGACTGTAAGCCCGTCAAACGGCAGGGACTGTATCTGTTGCCGACTTGTTCATCCCAAGCGCTTAGTACAGTGCTCTGCACATAGTAAGCGCTCAATAAATACTATTGAATGAATGAATGAATCCTATCCCGCCTTGATTACTGTATCAGACTTCTTGCCGACCTCCCTGTCTCTTGTCTCTCCTCACTCCAGTCCATATTCCATTCTGCAGCCCAAATCATTTTTCCTTCAAAAACTGTCAGATCATGTTTCCCCACTCCTCAAGAAACTCCAGTTGCTGCCCATCCACCTCTACATCAAACAAAAACTCCTCACCATTATCTTTAAAGCACTTAATCCCCTTGCCCCCTCCTACCTCACCTTGCTATTCTCCTATTACAACCCAGCCTGCACACTTTGTTCCCCTAATGCTAACCTTCTCACTGTACCTTGATCTCGTCTATCTCACCGCCTACCTCTTGCCCAGATACTACCTCTGGCCTGGAATGCCCCCTCCTCATAACAGACAGATAATTGCTCTCCCTCACTTCAAATCTCTATGGAAGGCACATCTCCTCCAAATGCTTTTCCTGACTAAGCCCTCCTCTCCTCTTCTCCCACTCCCTTCTGCATCACTCTTACTTGCTCCTTCATTCGTCTTCCCTCCCATCCCCATAGCACATTTGTATATATCTGTACATGTGTTATTTATTTATGTATATAAATGCCTGTCTCCCCCTGTAGACTGAGTTCACTGTGGGCAGGAAATGTGTCTTTTAGATTGTACTCTCCTAAGCTCTTAATATACTGTTTTGTGCTCAATAAATATGAATGAATGAAGTGCTTACTAAGTGTCAAGCACTCTACTAAGTGCAGAGGTAGATACAAAATAATCAGATCCCACATGAGACTCATAGTTTAAGAAAAGGCCTCGAATACACAGTTTGTAGATGAGGGAACTGAGGCCCAGAGAAACTGAGTGACTTGCTTGAGATCCCACAACAAGTAAATGGTGAAGCTGGGATTAGAACTCAGGTCTGTGCTCTTCCCGCTAGGCCGTGCTGCTTCTCATTAGATTTGAACCCAGTGTCAAAATCTTGTGAGCGCCTGTTTCATGTGGTGAGTATTTCAGTGGGCCTAGCAGCTTCCCTTTAGTCACATATAGTGGCAGTGAGTGCCAGCAGGCCAGTAGCCCATATGAGGGAGGATGATATTGCCAATGCTTCTTCTCTGTGATTCAGACACTGGCATGTTTCAAGCAGTACTCCCAGGGCGGGATCTAGCTCCTTCCAAAATGCAGCTCTGTTTTCCCTTTTTTGGCTCCAGTACAGGTAGAGAGAGCCACAAAGGACTTTGGCTCCAATTCTCAGCATCTCCACTGCACTGGAGAAGCTTTTGTTCTAGAAATCTTTCCCTGACACAAATAATGCTGTTTACAAGCAAGCAGACACATTGGATGAAGTTAATGAGTTGGATAGAGGCCAGACACATTGCTTTGTGGGATGAAATCACTTTCTTCCCTATTCTCTTCGTGTTAAAGTGGACAATGACTCAGGTTTTTCTACATCAGGGGTTCTGCAGGGCCCCAGTGGGTCTGGGGCTTTCTGTTTCCTGAATATTGGGGCATTGGGGATAGCATTTGCACCCTGGGGAGTTTGCAAGAGCAGACTTTGATTTGTCAATCAATCAATCATTGGTATTTATGGATTTGCTTACTGTGGGCAGAAGATTATACTTAAATGCTTGGGAGGGTACCATATAATTGAGTTGGTAGGCACAGTTCCTGCCCTCGAGGAACTTGCAGCCTAGTGGAGGGAAATAAATTACAGATAGAGGAAATGTCAGAGTGTAAGGATATGTACATAAATGCCATGGGACTGAGGTGGGAAGAGGGTCAAAGTGCTTAGGGGGGTTGGGGGGTGAGAATCAAATTGCTTACAGAGTACAGACCCAAGTACATAACTGATGGAGAAGGGAGGGCAAATAGGGGGGTAAATGCAGAGTTAGTATGGGAAGGCCTTTGGAGGAGATGTGGTTTTAGTAGGGCTTTGAAGATGGGGAGAGTGGTGATCTGGTCGAAATGAAGGGGAAGAGAGTTCTAGGCTGGAGGGAATACATGTGCAAAGGCACATAATAATGATGATGGCATTTAAGTGCTTACTATGTTCCAAGAACTATTCTAAGCCCTGAGGTAGATGCAAGGTAATCAGGTTTTCCCTCATGGGGCTTACAGTCAATCCCCATTGTACAGATGAGGTAAGTGAGGCACAGAGAAGTTAAGTGACGGCATGTCACTTACATGCCATGTCATGACATGTCTGGGCATGTCACTTCTCTTCTTAAACAACTCCAGTGGTTGCCTATCAACCTCCGCTCCAAACAAAAACTCCTCACTCTAGGCTTCAAGGTTCTCCATCACCTTGCCGCTTCCTACCTCTCCTCCCTTCTCTCTTTCTACTCCCCACCCCACACGCTCCGCTCTTCTGCTGCCCACCTCCTCACCGTCCCTTGGTCTCGCCTATCCCGCCGTCGACCCCTGGGTCACGTCCTTCCACTGTCCTGGAATGCCCTTCCTCCTCACCTCCGCCAACCTAATTCTCTTCTCCTCTTCAAAACCCTACTTAAAGCTCACCTCCTCCAAGAGGCCTTCCCAGACTGAGCTCCCCTTTTCCCTCTGCTCCCTCTACCCCCCTTCACCTCTCCGCAGCTAAACCCTCTTCTCCCCCCTTTCCCTGTGCTCCTCCCCCGTCCCATCCCCTCAGCACTGTACTCGTCTGCTCAACTGTATATATCTTCATCACCCTATTTATTTTGTTTAATGAGATGTACATCACCCTGATTCTATTTATTTGCTATTGTTTTTATGAGATGTTCTTCCCCTTGACTCTATTTATTGCCATTGTTCTTTTCTGTCTGTCTCCCCAGATTAGACTGTAAGCCCGTCAAAGGGCAGGGACTGTCTCTATCTGTTGCCGATTTGTACATTCCAAGTGCTTAATACAGTGCTCTGCACATAGTAAGTGCTCAATAAATACTATTGAATGAAAGAATGAATGAATAAGGAGCATAAAGTCTTGATAGGGAGACAGACATTAAAATGAATTATAGATTGGGGAAATGGAAGAATATAAGTACATATACATAGCGCTGTGGGGCTAGCGGTGGAGTGAATAATTAAATGCTTAGATGGTACAGATCCAAGGGCATAGGCAACACAGAAGGGAGGACAAATGAGGGAAATGAGGGCTTAGTAGAGGAAGGCTCTTTGGAGAATATGTGATTTTATTAGGCCTTGGATGTTGGGAGAGTGGTGGTTAGTTGGCTATGAAGGACACAGGAGAAGCAGCATGGCGTAGTGGATAGAGAACAGGCCTAGAAGTCAGAAAGACCTGAGTTTGAATCCTGGTTCTGTCACATGTCTGTTATGTGACCTTGGGCAAATCACTTAACTTCTCTGTGCCTGTTATCTATAAAATGAGGATTAATAATGTGAGCAGTCCATGTGCCACACGACACATGGACTGTGTCCAAACTGACTAGCTTGCATCTAACCTCAGTGCTTACTACAGTGCCTGACAAATAGTAAGCACTTAAATACCATTTAAAAAAAAGAGGTAGGAGTTCCAGGCCAGAGGGAGGATGTGGGCAAGGGGTTGGGATCAAGATTGAAGTACAGGGAATAGATTTGCTTTAGTGGAGCAAAGTGTGTGTGCTAGGTTGCAGAAGACCAGCAAGACGAAGTAGAACAAATGTCTTGCCAGGCTTGAAGGGTTTCATTTTTATCAATGAAGTAGGTGACTAGTTCATTAGGGGCAAGAGATGGTGGGGTTAGAGGAGTCAGTAATGATGGAGAAATACTGTTGCCGAAAGGAGGAGAGGGTGGCTACTATTTATTCATTCATTCAATAATATTTATTGAGTGCTTACTATGTGCAGAGCACTGTACTAAGCGCTTGGAATGAACAAATCGGCAACAGATAGAGACAGTCCCTGCCCTTTGACGGGCTTACAGTCTAATCGGGGGGAGACAGACAGACAAGAACAATGGCAATAAATAGAGTCAAGGGGAAGAACATCTCATAAAAACAATGGCAACTAAATAGAATCGAGGCGATGTACATTTCATTAACAAAATAAATAGGGTAATGAAAATATATACAGTTGAGCGGACGAGTACAGTGCTGAGGGGATGGGAAGGGAGAGAGGGAGGAGCAGAGGGAAATGGGGGGAAAAGAGGGTTAAGCTGCGGAGAGGTGAAGGGGGGGCGGTAGAGGGAGTAGAGGGAGAAGAGGAGCTCAGTCTGGGAACGCCTCTTGGAGGAGGTGAGTTTTAAGTAGGGTTTTGAAGAGGGGAAGAGAATCAGTTTGGCAGAGGTGAGGAGGGAGGGCGTTCCAGGACCGCGGGAGGACGTGGCCTGGGGGTCGACGGCGGGATAGGCGAGACCGAGGGACGGAGAGGAGGTGGGCGGCAGAGGAGTGGAGCATGCGGGGTGGGTGGTAGAAAGAGAGAAGGGAGGAGAGGTAGGAAGGGGCAAGGTGATGTAGAGCCTTGAAGCCTAGAGTGAGGAGTTTTTGTTTGGAGCGGAGGTTGATAGGCAACCACTGGAGTTGTTTAAGAAGGGGAGTGACATGCCCAGATCGTTTCTGCAGGAACATGAGCCGGGCAGCGGAGTGAAGAATAGACTGGAGCGGGGTGAGAGAGGAGGAAGGGAGATCAGAGAGAAGGCTGACACAGTAGTCTAGCCGGGATATAACGAGAGCCCGTAGCAGTAAGGTAACCGTCTGGGTGGAGAGGAAAGGGCGGATCTTGGCGATATTGTAAAGGTGAAACCGGCAGGTCTCGGTAACAGATAGGATGTGTGGGGTGAACGAGAGAGACGAGTCAAGGATGACACCGAGATTGCGGGCCCGAGAGACAGGAAGGATGGTCGTGCCATCCACGGTGATAGAGAAGTCTGGGAGAGGACCAGGTTTGGGAGGGAAGATGAAGAGCTCAGTCTTGCTCATGTTGAGTTTTAGGTGGCGGGCCGACATCCAGGTGGAGACATCCTGGAGGCAGGAGGAGATGCGAGCCTGAAGGGAGGGGGGAGAGGACAGGAGCGGAGATGTAGATCTGCGTGTCATCTGCGTAGAGATGGTAGTCAAAGCCTCTACTACTACGATGCCACATTGCCGCCGCTTCCTGGTACAAAACCTGGTGAGTCTCTCAGCTCTAGCAGTGCCCCCAGTGGATGCCCATACATCTTGGTGAATCTTAATTGACGATCTCTACCTCACAGCCCATCTCAGGTCATTGGAAATCCTTTGGAACACTGTGAAATCCACCCAAGAACAGACTTCTTCCCTGTATTATGTGCACATCCTGCTCCATCATGCCACCCATTTATCGTGTGACCTTCTAACCATTCCAGCTTCTCTTCTGTCCCTACCAGCATGAATCTGTGCATAAGGGAAGGAAATCAGGATGGTCACTCTAAGCCCTGTAAGTTACAGGGCCCAGAGCCACACAAATGGGTACAGAAGCAAATCATCAAACTTAACTGATCAACAATTCCAACCCTCACTGCAAACTGAGCCAGAGGGGACAGGTTCATACCATCTGATTTGCTATGGTTCCTGTGCACCTTTGATTCATTTATTCATTCATTGATCACCCTGTAATGGTCCCCGGCTCTGCCAGGGATCCCTAACAGGAGCACTGTGCTCACTGTCCAATTCATGCCCCAGTTTCTCTAGCTCCATTAGCATCCTGGCCCCTGCATCATAGAGCACATCACAAAGAGCCCAAAGAGCAGGCCTGTGACTCTTTTTCAAGGGCAGCTGCACTCTTCCAAAAAGACCACAAAGAGCCTAATCTTTGGCACAAGACCCTAATTTGGGATAATGTATTGATTTGAAGCTACGAGGGAAGACCAGTTTGTACAGATGCACTTAGCATCCATCTTTACATTCAGCACATTGAAGGGGAGAAAAAGCCCAAATTGATCTCTACTGAATTTATGTTCTTTTCCCAATCTGTCTCCCTTCCTCTGCCTTCTCTCTACCACCCTTCCCTGCAACTATACAAATGAGACTTTTCCAGTTCTTCCATGGGCAGTGAACCTTTTCTGGTGGGAGCAGTGAAATAATAACAATAACAACAGCAGTAATGAAAATGGTAATAGTGATAACTATAATGATATTTATTAAGCACTTACTATGTGCCAAGCACGGTTCTGAACACTGAGGCAGGTACAAGATAATCAGGTTGGACACAGTTCCTGTCCCACATGGAACTCACAGCCTAAGTAGGAGGGAGAACAGGAATTTTATCCTATTTTACAGCTGAGGAAATTGAAACTCGGAGAAGTTGTGACCTCTCTAAAGTCTCACACTGGTCAAGTGGCAGAGCTGGGATTAGGATCCACTGCAGGGAACAGCAAGACAGGAGAATATTAGTTTCTTGGCCCTTCACTTGAGGAATAGGAAAAATTTGATCCTGGAATCTATACTGGTAGTTGGCTCAAAAGACTCAATCTTTTGCTGACCCTTCCGGTTCAATCAACAGCTTGGCAGAGTCTCTTTTGAAAATGAGTGGTAACAATGGGATGATGGATTGTTCTTTCAGCTTGGAGTCAAACTCTCTTTCCTCCTTGCCCTAGTTGCGTTTGGGGCTTAGCAGTGAAGCAGAAGGGCAACCAACACATGGTTCCTCTAGGCATTCTGGGACCTCTGGAGACAGAACCTTGGTCTGGATGGACTCTGGGTGGGATTCAGAGAGGGCCATCCAGGGTTTAAAGGGACACAAAGAATATGCAGAGAATCAAGCTAGGAATCCATTAATCCACGGTATTTATTGACACTGACCGTGTGCAGAACATTTACTTGGCACTTGATAGAGTACAATGGAGTGGGCAGGCACAATCTCTGCCCTTAAGGAGCTTACTGTTTAATAGGGATGAGAATGGATGTCCAGGAGGGCAACTAGAACTTCCAAGTAGCCTCGGCCCCTGTTGGAGACAGAATCCTGGGCTGGATAGATTGTGGAGGGGTGCAGAGGGTGGGAAGGGGGAATGTCTCAGGAATGTCATGGTTCTTGTTCTAATCTGTGCTAGGCATTAGACAGTAGGTCTCATAATGAAATCATTCTTCACTGCTCTCTTCCCTGGGGCTCTAGGGGGTGGTGAATTTATTTTCACTAGTGATGATAGAGCCTGGTTATGGAAATATTGGAAGCAGAACTGTAACCAATGAGGACTGAAGAAGTAGAAAACATAGATTTACAACCTTCTGCTTCCTGAAAAACTACATTTCCTGAAGGATGACACTTCTCAGAAATGTCTGGAAGATTAGAACCCTCTGGCAGAAGGTAAAGAGGTTCAGTCAATCCAAGAGAGGAAGAATATTTTATGTAGCCCGCTTACCTCTTCCTCTTTTTCCATACCTCTGGAATTTGGCCTTGATGTGTGGCTATACTCTCCTTATGGATAAGGAGTAGATATTGTCTCAAAAATATGTGTGGCTACTTGAGAATTCTGGAGTGTTTGAGGGAACTCCCTCCATCTTCACATTTGAAAGACCACCATTCCCCCCCACTTTATTAAACCTTATTAAAATCACATCTCTTCCAAGAAGCCTGCCCAAAATAAGCTATCACGTCCCCTACTCCCTCTCCCTTCTGTGTCACCTTTGAACTTTGATTTGTACCCTTTATTCATCCTACCTCCAGGCCCATAGCACTTATGTACATACCTGTCATTCATTTTAATGTCTGTCTCCCCCTCTAGAATGTCAGTTTTTGTGGGCAAGGAATGTGTCTATCACCTTTATGCTGAACATGCCCAAACACTTAGTACCATGCTCTGCACACAGTAAGTGCTCAATAAATACCGTTGATTGATTGAGAGACTTGACTAAGGATTTGGGAAAGTGCAATAGGACAGACTTGGTAGAGGTGATCCCTCCCCAGATGGATTTTACAGTCTACCAGGGGGGCTTACAGTCCACTGTGAGCAAGGAACATGTCTACCAATTCTGTTATATTGTACTCTCCCAAGACCTTAGTATAATGCTCTGCACACAGTAAGCACTCAGTAAATACAATTGACTGATACAGGTAACTGGTGTGAATCTTTGTGAGATTAGAGAACTGGATTTAATTTTCCTCTAGATTTTTCTGGATGGTTTGAGAATGCCTAGAATTGCTATCAATTTCCCCCGACTCCCTCGCGAATCCCCACTGATCTGCTTTCACAAAATATCTCCAGGATGTAACAGCAGGTATTCAAGAGATTTTGAAGAGCCCAAATCTAAGCCACTGAAAGAGATCTCTGACTGTTCTGGTGACATGGTAAGGATCCTCAATTTTCCCTAAAGCCAAAAGAGTGGCATAAGAACAGCTGAATTCTGTGTTGAATTTGCAAATAATATTTCACACTGCTAGTATACAAACAGCTTAAAGGGCCTTAAGAAGAAAGAAAGGGCAAAGAGTTTCCCTTAAATTCTATCGTTTAATCTTGTTAGTCTTTTCAGTTGGCATCCCCAGACCAGTCCTATTTGGCTTCAGCAAATCACCAAACAACAGGCATCAGCATAACTATAAGGTAACTACAGAGAAATCTTCAAAACACAGTACCACTCACTAGCCACGTGACTGCAGTGTCTTCTTGGAAGAATAGCTAATCCTGTAGTTCACTTGCAAAGATGTCTTCACCCAGCTTCTCTGTCCCTCCCTGACTCACTCAGGTGCCCCGTTGATCTGCAGCCAAAATATTTTAAATGATGGTACCCCCCCCCCCCCCCACCCCGGGATGTTTACAGTAACATTAAAAAGTGTTTTATCTGGGACAATGCTGTAAAGAAATTACCCTTCCTTGCAGATTGAGGATGACACTGCTGGCTTGGAGCAAGCATAATTTGGGAGAGAATTTTAGGTGGATGATCCAATTTTTTTTTGTTATTGCTCAAGTTGGCTTGTATAAAGTTTAGTCCTAACCTAGTTTTAGCTGGGATTATCCCATGAAAAGAAAACAAATGTGAAGACATTTGAAACCTCCATCTTTACCTTTGATTTCATCATGGAACCCAGATGCCAGCAGAGACCACTGGTCAACCCAGATGATTTCTGGCTTTTTCAGCTCCCCATAAATTTTGGGGTATTATGAGCCAGAGCCAAAGCAGGGCTAGTGGGAAACAGAGTTACCAATTAGACAGATTCCTATGCAAGTGAGGAAGCATGCAATCCAATGCTCAGGCTCCCCTAGCAGCATAACCCTAATATGTTATGCTCAACTGCATCAGAAAACACAAGCGGTATAGCACGGCTGATGTGACACATGCTACTAACATCATCATGATGCAAGTGGAAACATGGAAACATTTTCCATCTGCCTTTAGGCTAGCCCCTTGCAAACCCAGGTGATTGATATGCTCTACCTGGTGCAATTCACTAAGGGGTGGGGAAAGAGATAATTAAAGGGTTTTCAGGGGCATTACTCAGCCTAGTCAGTGATTCAATCATTCATTTAATCATTTATTGAGTGCTTACTGTGTGCAGAGCACTGTACTAAGTGCTTGGAAAGAACAATTTGGCAACAGAAAGATAATCCCTACTCAAAATTGGGCTCACAGTCTAGAAGGAGGAGACAGACAACAAAACAAGTAGACAGGCATCAATAGCATCAAAAATAGATAAATAGAATTATAAATATTAACACATTATTAAAGTAAATAGAGTATATATAAATATACAAGTGCTGTGGGGCAGTGAGGGGGGTAAATCAGAGGGAGGGAGTTGGGGTGATGGGGAGGAAAAGGGGGGCTCAGTCTGGGAAGGCCTCCTGGAGGAGGTGAGCTCTCAGTAAGGGTTTGAAGGGGGGAAGAAAGCTAGTTTGGTGGATGTGAGGAAGGAGGGCATTCCAGACCAGAGGTAGGATGTGGGCCAGGGGTCGACGGTGGGACAGGCAAGAATGAGGCACAGTGAGGAGGTTAGTGGCAGAGGAGCAGAATGTGAGGGCTGGGCTGTAGAAGGAGAGAAGGGAGGTGAAGTAGGAAGGGGCAAGGTGATGGAGAGCTTTGAAGCCAAAAGTGAGGAGTTTGCTTCACGTGAAGGTTGTTAGACAACCAGTGGAGATTTTGGAGGATGGAAGTAACATGCCCAGAGAATTTCTGTAGAAAGATAATTGGGGCAGCAGATTGTAGACTGAAGTGAGGAGAGAGAGGAGGTTGGGAGATGAGAAAGGAGAATGATGCAGTAATCCAGTCGGGATATGATGAGAGATTTTGCCAAGAAGGTAGTGGTTTGGATGGAAAGGGAAGGGTGGATCTTGGTGATGTTGTGAGGGTGAGACTGGAAGTTTTGGGTGACTGATAAGATGTGTGCTTAGTGGGAGGAGGTCAGGAACAGTGGAGGTGGCTGGTGGGCCTGGATCTATTTCCACTCCTGACTCACCTAAGGGGAATCATTCAGGGCAAGGGAAGACACCAGATCTGGACCGTGGGGGTGGATTGTGGCCGTCCTGCCTGTTTGGAAAACTGTGAAAGTTGCTGCTACTTTAGAAAAACGGAAATAGTCACTAGTGCTGCTGCTGAGAGATCTGCGACAGTCACTACTGCTGATGCTAGAAAGTCTGTGATAGTCACTACAGCTGCTGATGTTGGAAGAAGTTCAACAATCACTGTTACAGCTGCTTCTGCTGAGATTCAGCAACCACTGCCTCCAGCCACACTTGCCATTCTCACAGTAGATAGCTGTACATAAAAAAAACTATATTTTAAACAAGAATACAAGCATTAGAGGTCTGGATTTTAAATTGGGGATTAAGCTAATGCTAATCATTGTTTAAGATTAATGATTGGAGCATGTCACAGAATATGATGTTAAAATGATTATGCAGTATTTGTTAGGTGACCTACTTCTTAACATGCTTTTAAATTGGTTTTCTTCCCTAGTTGGCAGTTCTTATTCTTGCTGCCTGCAGTTGGCTATCTGTGTTATGATTTGTGCTTGTGAGAACTGCCTGCAGTTAGTCTTTGACTTATAGGACAGTTGAACATCTGCTCTACCTAGCCAGGAAACAGGGGAATGTCCTCACTCCCATCGCTTCTTCTCAGAAGACCACTTTCTTCGATGCAAACCAAACTCTTATTGCCCCATCAGGATTTAAGCTGTTTACTTCTGCTAGTACTGTCCAAACCTTCTAGACATTTTACGAACCTTGGAAGTGGACAGATATTCTTTCCGTGCCTTCTGATTCCATTCCAGAGCATTTGTTCAGAACTCTGTTTCTGGAAAGATAGCCACAGATCTCATTTTCTCCACACATATCTACCCTAATACTTTCATACCATTCTTGGAATTTGGGAACCACCAGCCCTAATAGCTATCTGACCTGTAGAGCTAATGACTCATTTTTTTCCCCCCACAACAAAGTAATTGTTCTAAAGTTGATTTCTGATAGATTAGCATAGTGATATCAGCTGAATATCTGTGACCAAATGTTCTAACAGCTTCCTTATGTAGAAATGCTTACCACTGAATTAAAAAATCACAAGAAGAAAGGCACAGTTATTGTGTTTAGAATAATAGTATAATAAAGCCCAAAGAACTGATTACCCATCTAATTGCTATAAAAATGTTGCTGTGTATTAATTAGATGCCAATTACTGCCAAGTACTAATTGACATGTGGAAAGCCCGATAACTAATGAGGAGCTGGTGAGGGCCCAGGTGTCTCATTCCCTGTATTTATGGGGAGGGTGGTGGGTAGAGAGGCATGAAGGGAGTGAGGAGGCTAGGCTGAAGGTAGACAAAATACCTGGTGGTGGGTAAGGTGGCATGGCAGGAGCTGTGAGAAACAAACCAAATTGTTGGATGTTGACCCTCACTGAAAAGAGTTTCTTGAGTGTAACTGGCCCCTGGGCCCAGTGGTTCCAGGGGCTCAGCCTATGGTGAGTGGTTTAAGGGGGAGAACTAAGACTTTTATGTCTCCTCTGTTCATCCACACTGTGTGACATAGCCAAGCCCTGTAGCACTCTAGGAGTGCTACTTCATTCAATCCATTGTATGTATTAAATGCTTACTATGTGCAGCACACTGTACTAAGGCCTTAAGACAATACAATAAAATGGAGTTGGTAGACATGATCCCTGTCCACAAAGAGCTTATACAGTGGGGGGAGATTGTCATTAAAATAAATCATACATAGGGGAAATAGAGTATAAGGATATGTACTTGAGTGCTGTATGGCTGGGGTGGGTATCAAAGTGCTTAAAGGGTATGCAGTCAAGTATATATGATGTAGAGGGGAGAGAGGATAGGGGAAATGTGGACTTAGGGAAGGCCTCTTAGAGATGTTACTTTAGGAGGGTTTTGCAGGTGGAGAGAGTGGTAGACTGTCTGATATGAAAGGGGAGAGGGTTACAGGCCTGAGAGGAAACGAGCAAGAAGTTAACTGTGGTGTAAATGAGACTGAGATAGAATAGGTTGAAGTTGGAGGAATAAAAGAAGCAGAATGGATTGTGATAGGAAATCAGTGAGGCAAGATGAAGAGGGCTGGTTTAGTGCCTTAAAGCCAATGGTAAGGAGTTTGACTCTGGTGTATGAAGAGATGTCCTGAATGCTGGAAGAAATGAAAAATGGCAGAGGAGAGAGGTTGAGGCTGGAGAGGTAGACTTGGGAATCAATTATAGATATCCTGCTTGTTATAGCTGCCCCAACCCAGTTACTGTCAGGGTGCTGGCTGATGAAAGGCAAAGGAACCAGCTGGATAAAACTTGTCACCTGGCATTTCAGACTTGGGGGTGGGAGACTGAATAGGGGCTAAGGGCTAAATATCTTCTAACATTGCTCTTCCTCTGCTCCCCTTTCTACCCCTCCTTCTGCTTTTCTGTCTCTTCTTCCTCCTTTTTCATTTTCCTTGCCCTTTTCTTCTTCCTGCAATTACAGCCTCTCCTCACTTTATCATGCTCTCTGGTACGTAAGGGAAGTCCACTGGTTTCAGGAAGGTGGTGAGATTTACTTATTTTGGATATTGCAATAAATTACTACTGGGGCAACCTCACTGCAGTGTGATTTTTTTTTTTTAACTTTTTTCCTCCTGGGCAGGAAAAGTTTTCTTCACTTTTCTCCTCTCCAAATATTCCCTGCCTCCAACCAGGTAGTAAGGAAGACCGAAACAGTCTTCTGATTTTTTTGTTTCCAGAAAATTCCATTCTTTGTCTTTGGGTTTAACCAAGCCTACTGGATCAAACCCCTTTCTTCCAATCAATGATGGGCAAGAGAAGAGTTCTCAACTTCTGAAACTTGTTGCAGCAGCAGATCAGGTGAGCAGATATCTGAGAATATATTTTCATGGGGGTAGAAACACCTCTTAGTCACATGAGAAATAAAAATAGATCTGAATTTTATTTTCTCTGCCACCAGCTGGTATTGATCTAGAAATATTGGATGGAAATCTAACATTCCATCTGTTGCTTTCTCAGTTTTTGGCTGCATGCTCTCCTCTGATTCATGGCACATGCTTTGTTATCTCTGGGTGGAACGGTATGCATGATGTTGAATAAGTTTTATGACTACTTTGCTCAACAGTTCTGAGACTGATTTAGTGGATGGGCAAATTGATTTGGAATGATATGGGACTTGGGAAGAACACTGTGTGATGGTCAAGCTAGAGAGATGCATTGAACTCTGATGTTGATTGCATAGTATGTTAATCACTCACCCTGTGACCATCTAGAATACAGCCAACTAAGAGGATAATTTGGGTAAGAAGGTTGAGGCTAGTAAGGTGAGGAAGAAACCTGAGAACTATATTAGAAAGTCTTTGAGTAGATCTTCTCAATGGAGGGAATATGAGATGTGTATCAGGCATAAAAATAATAATGATGGTATTTAAGCGCTTACTAAGTGCCAAGCACTGTTCTAAGCACTGGGGTAGACACAGAGTAATCAGATTGCCCCATGTGGGCTCACATTTTTTAATCCCCATTTTACAGATAAGGTAACTGAGACACAGAAAAGTTAAGTGACTTGCCTAAGGTCACACAGCAGACAAGTGGGGGAGCCGGGATTAGAACCCACCACCTCTGACTCCCAAGCCCGGGATCTTACCACTAAGCCATGCTGATTGTTTGCCAGAAGGACTCTGGTCATCAGGATGAATGAATGTCCAGGATAGATTCTCTGGGCAGCACAAGCAGAGAACAGCTCCTCAAGGTTTTCAGAGCAATGGTTTTCAGTGTTGGCTATTCCTGATTTAAGAATACATTTTAGAATGGGGATAGGTGATTATTCTGGGATTTAAATACTGTTGTTTTATTTAAATACTATTTAAATGTTTAAGTTAAACCTGTCTATAACCAAAGAATGGGTTTGTGTATTCTCTGTGTAACAACCATGTAATTACAGGGAGGAGTACCGTCTTGATCTCCTAAAAGTCACCTCCCCGCACAAAGAAAGCAGGTCTGGCTATCTTAATTCTGGGTGTTTTCCATGTCCCTAGGAGTTGATATTCAGAGAGTCCAGTCATGGAATGTTGGCAGCCTCCTGTGAGCTTGCAATGGTACCACTCAATCTCCAAGGGCTCCTTCCCCTCTGCCTTCAAACATGCCCACGTCTCCCCCATCCTAAAAAACCCGCTCTCGACCCCACTTCCCCCTCCAGTTATCGTCCTATCTCCCTACTACCCTTCCTTTCCAAAATCCTAGAACGAGTCGTCTACAATCGATGCCTAGAATTCCTTAACTCCCATTCTCTCCTAGACCCCCTCCAATCTGGCTTCCGTCCCCTCCACTCTACCGAGACTGCTCTCTCTAAGGTCACCCATGACCTCCTTCTTGCCAAATCCAATGGCTCCTACTCCATTCTGATCCTCCTTGACCTCTCTGCTGCCTTTGACACTGTCGACCATCCCCTCCTCCTCCATACCTTATCTCACCTTGGCTTCACGGACTCTGTCCTCTCCTGGTTCTCCTCTTACCTCTCTGGCCGATCATTCTCGGTCTCCTACGCTGGAGTCTCCTCCCCCTCCCATCCTTTAACTGTTGGAGTTCCTCAAGGGTCAGTTCTTGGCCCTCTTCTGTTCTCCATTTACACTCACTCCCTCGGTGAACTCATCCGCTCTCACGGCTTTGACTACCATCTCTACGCAGATGACACGCAGATCTACATCTCCGCCCCTGTCCTCTCCCCCTCCCTTCAGGCTCGCATCTCCTCCTGCCTCCGGGACGTCTCCACCTGGATGTCGGCCCGCCACCTAAAACTCAACATGAGCAAGACTGAGCTCCTCATCTTCCCTCCCAAACCCGGTCCTCTCCCAGACTTCTCTATCACCGTGGATGGCACGACCATCCTTCCCGTCCCGCAGGCCCGCAATCTCGGCGTCATCCTTGACTCGTCCCTCTCGTTCACCCCACACATCCTATCCGTCACCAAGACCTGCCGGTTTCACCTCTACAATATCGCCAAGATCCGCCCTTTCCTCTCCACCCAAACGGCTACCTTACTATTACGGGCTCTCGTTATATCCCGGCTAGACTACTGTGTCAGCCTTCTCTCTGACCTCCCTTCCTCCTCTCTCGCCCCGCTCCGGTCTATTCTTCACTCCGCTGCCCGGCTCATCTTCCTGCAGAAACGATCTGGGCATGTCACTCCCCTTCTTAAACAACTCCAGTGGTTGCCTATCGACCTCCGCTCCAAACAAAAACTCCTCACTCTAGGCTTCAAGGCTCTCCATCACCTTGCCCCTTCCTACCTCTCCTCCCTTCTCTCTTTCTACCGCCCACCCCGCACGCTCCGCTCCTCTGCCGCCCACCTCCTCACCGTCCCTCGGTCTCGCCTATCCCGCCGTCGACCCCTGGGTCACGTCCTCCCGCGGTCCTGGAACGCCCTCCTTCCTCACCTCCGCCAAACTGATTCTCTTTCCCTCTTCAAAACCTTACTTAAAAATCACCTCCTCCAAGAGGCATTCCCAGACTGAGCTCCTCTTCCCCCTCTACTCCTTCTGCCATCCCCCCTTTACCTCTCCGCAGCTTAAGCCTCATTTTCCCCTTTTCCCTCTGCTCCTCCACCTCTCCCTTCCCATCCCCACAGCACTGTACTTGTCCGCTCAACTGTATATATTTTCGTTACCCTATTTATTTTGTTAATGAATTGTACATCGTCTTGATTCTATTTAGTTGCCATCGGTTTTTACGAGATGTTCTTCCCCTTGACGCTGTTTATTGCCATTGTTCTTGTCTGTCCGTCTCCCCCGATTAGACTGTAAGCCCGTCGAACGGCAGGGACTGTCTCTATCTGTTGCCGACTTGTTCATTCCAAGCGCTTAGTACAGTGCTCTGCACATAGTAAGCGCTCAATAAATACTATTGAATGAATGAATGAATGAATACCTGGAGTTTTTCGGCCCTACATAATAATGTTGGTATTTGTTAAGCACTTACTATGTGCAGAGCACAGTTCTAAGCGCCGGGGTAGATACAGGGTAATCAGTTGGTCCCACATGAGGCTCACAGTCTTAATCCCCATTTTACAGATGAGGTAACTGAGGCCCAGAGAAGTTAAGTGATTTGCCCACAGTCACACAGCTGCCAAGTGGCAGAGGCAGGATTTGAACCCATGACCTCTGACTCCCAAGCCCGGGCTCTTTCCACTGAGCGACGCTGCTTCTCTGCATCGCAACCAAAAGAGCCCCCAGAGGCACTGGAGGAGTGAATGAACCTGAGCCAGCCTCTGCTGGATCCTAAAACTCTTTATTTCTCCCATTCTATTGTGAGTTTAGGGGCATCCTACATACTGCCCCCCAAGTCCCCGCACTCCTCTTGCTACCACCATTCTATGTCTGAAGTCCCGGTGTCTTTTTCATTTAAAAAATGGTATTAAAATGCTTACTATGTTCCAGACACTGAACTAAGTGCTGGGGTAGATACAAACTAATCAGGTTGGACAAAGTCCAAGACCCACAAGGAAACCATGGTCTTTATCTCCATTTCTCAGATGAAGTAACTGAGATGCAGAGAAGTTAAGTGACTTGCCCAAGGATACCCAGCACACAAGTGTGGAGATGGGATTTGAACCATGGTCCTCTTCCTGTCCCCCACCCCTCCCGGGTCCATGCTTTATATACAAGGCCAAGTGGCTTCCTACGCTGTCTCCTCAGTCATAGAGGTAAACAAGAACTAACCTACACCCTCTTCCTGGGTTGGCTGCGGGAAGCTTGTAGAAAAAGTGCTCCTGCTTGCAGCTTCCTAGATCACATGTCTCCCTGGCTTCTCTTCCAGCCAGTGCCACAGGCAGACACCAAGAACTGGGATCTCTATAATATTTAATATCTATTTTTAACAAGGTAACTACCCAAACAAACACAGTTTAAATCACCTTTTCCTGGATCTAATACTGCTTTCCCTTGGTCCCCTCTGTACTACTCTGTAGACATCCTGGGGCTTATGTTTCTCCACCCCACCCCTTGCTCAGGGACCGGAGTCTTGAACATATTAGCAAGGACCATCAAAGTCTCTGCACTGACCTTAATAGCCCAGGGCCCTGGGAATATTTCTGAGCATCCAGCTTAGCCTAGGAAAGCAAGAGCCTTAGATTCAAATAGATCAGGGTTCTAATCCCACCTCTACCTCGTCTCTGCTATGTGATTTTGGGCAAGTCACTTCTTTGTGCTTCAGTTATCTCATCTGTAAAATGGGAATAAACTGTGAGCCCCACGTAGGACATGGACTGGGACCAATCTGATTAGTTTGTATATACTCCAGCTCTTAATACTGTGCCTGACAACTAGTCAGTGCTTAACAAATGCTATAAAGTGCACAAGTTGACAAAACTAGAAGGACTGGGGGAACTAAGGTTGTATGGGGGAAATGAAGAACCCCAGAAACCTTCACATGAGGTTGGGAATATTTTTTTGTGTGTGTGTAATATGCAGGCAGTAGCTGTATGGTGAGTGAAAGAGGGCCCTCAGATGCAAAAAGAACAGAGCAGAGCCAGCGTTTTAAAGATCATGATGTTTAGTCTCAAACATCATCGAGTTTGTTGTTGGGAGACAAGTGCAACAGTGAGATCAGCCTGGTGGGCAGCAATCATTGAATCAATCGGTAGTATTTATTGAGCGCTGACTGTGTCCAGAGAATTGTATGAGGCATTTGGGAGAGCACAACCACAACAGAGATTTTTTTATGGTATTTGTTAAGCACTTATGTGCTAGCCACTGTTCTAAGTGCTGGAGTAGATACAAGGTAATCAGGTTGGACACAGTCAATGTCTCACATGGGGCCTCACAGTATTAAACCACACTTTACAGATGAGGCACCATTTCTCAAGATCGCACCTGGAGAGTTTCCAGTACTCTACCAATCTCGGCTGTAGGAGGGAGAGTCAAGTAGAGGCATACCCATTCCATTCCTAGCTTGGGCAGTGGCTAGTGATTGGAAGGCAATCTACTATAAGTCAAACCTCACCTGTGTTGGGCAGCAGTGGCATGGGAGAGAGTCGAAGTTGGAGACTCAAGTTTACTGTGAGGAAGAAGGCAAAGGTAAAGCACGTCAGTATTTTTACCAAGAAAGCTTTATGGCTACACTAACAGAACGATTGCAGGGAGAGGTGGGGTGTTCTGGGAGAGAAAATAATAATTATGGTATTTGGAAAGCTCTTACTAAGTGCCAGTCACTGTTCTAAGTGCTAGGGTGGATACAAGCAAATCAGGTTGGATGCAGTCCCTGTCTCACGTGGGGCTCACATTCTCAATCCCCATTTTACAGATGAGGTAATTGAGGCCCAGAGTAGTGAGGTAACTCACCCAAGGTCACCCAACAGACAAGTGGCAGAGCCCATGACCTCTGACTCCCAGACCTATGCTCTATTCACTACGCCATGATACGTCTCATGGAGATGTCCATGGAGTCACTATGGGTCTCGGGCAACTTGATGGAATAGGATAAGACAATGGAGGCACAGAGAAGTCAAATGACTTATCCCAGGTCACCCAGCAGACAAGTGGCAGATCCAGGGCTAGAACTCAGGTCCTTCTGACTCCAAGGTTCATGCTCTTTCCACTAGGCACACTGCTTCTCAGAGTTGATAGACATGCGCTCTGCCCACAAGAAGCTTACAGTCTTTAGACAGGGAAGAATTTGCTCTCCTTGATTAGAGACTTTAGGAACATCAGAAGACTCAGATCCAGACACAGAAAGCAATGGTCAGTAATGTAAGTGGCCCACACATCTTGGTGGTTCAGGTCAATCTTTGTGTGTATATGCGGTGTGTGATGGAGTGCTCTGTCCACATGCCTGGATATGGCTTGTGTCGGCAGTAGCTATGAATACAAAGATGACACTTTTGATGAAGTCTTCCATCAGGAAAAATGGATCAGTCTTGAGGCTTCATGTACATGCATCAAACATATTTACTAAGCAACCTTTGATATCCAGTGCTCTGATGATGATGGTATTTAAGCATTTACTATGTGCCAAGCATTGTTCTAAGTGCTGGGGTAGATACAAGGTAATCAGGATGTCCCACGTGGGGCTTGGTCTTAATCCCCATTTACAGATGAGGCAAATGAGGCACAGAAAAGTCAAGTGACTTGCCCAAAGTCACACAGCTGATAAGTGGTGAAGTGGGGATTAGAACCCATAACCTCTGACTCCCAAGCCCATGCTCTTGCCACTAAGCCATGCTGCTTCTCTGTTACATACTTGACGAACATACAAAATCCAAAAAACCCACAGAATTTTGTTTGCTCTGGGCAGAGAAAAAATAAAAGATGTGGAGGACTGTATTAAGTGCTTTGGAGCGTATAACAGATTTGGTGGAAATGTTCTCTTCCCACACTGAGCTTACAGTCTAGAGGAAGATATGAAATAATGAAGGTACCATAGTTAAAAATGAGAGGGAAGATAGTAATGGTGAAAGTACGAAGAACTAAGAGTGGTCAAATTTTGGCAGTTGGGATAAAGCTAAGCATCACAAATAAGGCATTGGCATCCACCTATGAGTTTTTTCTGAACAGGCTTTCTCATTATGGTCTCAATCCTCTCATTTCTGGGGCCAGGTGGTGCTTGAAGGAATAGAATTTCAGATGGCATATCAGCGCTTTCATCTCCAATCTCAGCAGGGCAGCTGGCAGTGAAAATACAGGATTGATCTGAGCGGTTTCACTCTCAGAATAGGTCTCTGGTGCAACGGATTCTAAGAAGACTGGTTTAGTCACCGTGGCCTGAAAGTATCTGCCCTTAGAACAGAGAGATCACTTGAGACAAGCTGAAAATCCTAGAAGGGGGCACCAGAGTTCAGAATAACACAGAGAATATAAGAGGCAGCTTTGGTGACCCCGAAAAGATGAGCACTGTGAGTGAGAAGAATACTCAATAGCTGGGTCTGCATGGGGAAAGAATTTAACAGAATTTCCAGTGTTTTAATGGCTCTTAGCCAGCTAACACTCAGTGGATTTATATCTTGCAGTTCATGTTGCAATTCAATAAGGAAGGGCTCAAAAGCATTTGGGCTAGGCCAGGGCAGGACTCTGCTGCCTCCCCCAGGCCTGAACATACGCACACACATACTTTGCTGGCTTCAAGGCTCTCCATCACCTTGCCCCTTCCTACCTCTCCTCCCTTCTCTCTTTCTACCGCCCACCCCGCACGCTCCGCTCCTCTGCCGCCCACCTCCTCACCGTCCCTCGGTCTCGCCTATCCCGCCGTCGACCCCCGGGCCACGTCCTCCCGCGGTCCTGGAACGCCCTCCCTCCTCACCTCCGCCAAACTGATTCTCTTCCCCTCTTCAAAACCTTACTTAAAAATCACCTCCTCCAAGAGGCCTTCCCAGACTGAGCTCCTCTTCCCCCTCTACTCCCTCTGCCATCCCCCCTTTACCTCTCCGCAGCTAAAGCCTCATTTTCCCCTTTTCCCTCTGCTCCTCCACCTCTCCCTTCCCATCCCCACAGCACTGTACTCGTCCGCTCAACTGTATATATTTTCGTTACCCTATTTATTTTGTTAATGAATTGTACATCGCCTCGATTCTATTTAGTTGCCATTGTTTTTACGAGATGTTCTTCCCCTTGATGCTGTTTATTGCCATTGTTCTTGTCTGTCCGTCTCCCCCGATTAGACTGTAAGCCCGTCAAACGGCAGGGACTGTCTCTATCTGTTGCCGACTTGTTCATCCCAAGCGCTTAGTACAGTGCTCTGCACATAGTAAGCGCTCAATAAATACTATTGAATGAATGAATGAATGAATAGTTTGACTTTTGTTAGCCTCTGGATTGACTCCGGAATCGTTCTCAGGACTAACCACTGTCCACGGTTCTCATATTCGGGGTTGGATGAACTCCATGAAATGGAGGGCTGTATGTTCAGAGGATGGGCTTTCCAAATTATGGTATCACCAGATTCAAAGATCAGTCTTATTTACTGAGCACTTACTGTGTGCAGAGCATTAAGTGCTTTGGACAGTACAATATCACAGAGTTCACTAATTCATTCAATAGTATTTATTGAGCGCTTACTATGTGCAGAGCACTGTACTAAGTGCTTGGAATGTACAATTCAGCAACAGATAGACAATCCCTGCCCATTGATGGACTTACAGTCTAATCGGGGGAGACAGACAAAAACAATAGCAATAAATAGAATCAAGGGGATGTACACCTCATTAACAAAATAAATAGGGTAATAAAGATATATACAAATGAGCAAATGAGCACAGTGCTGAGGGGAGGGGAAGGGAGAGGAGGAATTGGTATTTGTTAAGCACTTACTATGTGCAGAGCACTGATCTAAGTGCTGGGGTAGATGCAGGGTCATCAGGTTGTCCCATGTGATGCTCACAGTTAATCTCCATTTTACAGATGAGATAATTGAGGCACAGAGAAGTTAAGTGACTTGCCCATAGTCACACAGCTGACAAGTGGCAGAGCTGAGATTCGAACCCATGACCTCTGACTCTCAAGCCCAGGCTCTTTCCACTAAGCCACGCTGGTAGAGACATTCACTGTCCACAACGAGCATACAGTCTAGAGGTATGTCATATGAGTCATATGAGAATGAGTCACTAAGATTTAGAAAAATGAGAGGCAGGGAGGTCTAGTGGGAACAGCACAGGTGATGGAGCCAGGAGATCTGGGCTTTAGCTCCAACTCTTACCCTGACATGGTTTGTGACATTTGTGTCTTCTCTGTGCCTCAGTTTCCTTACCTGTAAAATGAGGATAACAAAAGTACCTTTCTATGACTCAGAGATGCTGTGAGAAAATGCAAGTGGAAGTGCTATGAAAAAAATTAAGCACTGTACTAACACTGTTATTAAATGTTTGATTCTTTAACTTATTTTTCAAACTGACTCTGGGTTTGCCTCCTGAAGACATAAACGATGAAAGAGAAAAACATTAGAATGGGTCAATGATGGGGTTGTTTTTCTTTGTATATTTCTAGAAGTTTGAAACTTAAATTTGTCCTATCATCAGAGTTCCTCACCGCTGTAAAATTTGTGCAATTAGTTGGGTCCAGGGGAAAATCTGTTCACATTATAGATGCAGTTTGTATTTCAGGAACAAGCAGTCTAGGGTCTTTTCACTGAAAAATTGAATTTTAAATGCTAATGCTTTAAAAATGTGAAATCCATTACAACCCAAGGTAGTGGTTTCATATTTCTCAAATGTCAACAAGTGGTTTTCTCTTAGCATAATGTCAAAATGAACTTAAAATAGCTCTATCAGTTGAAAACAAAATGGCTTTTGCTGCTAGCTGTGTCAACCTCACTCTCCAAATTGCTGTTGATTACTTGGATGCTTCCCTTATTCACATTTCTTAAAGGGATAGCAATGTAATCATCTCTGTTGTAAAGTCAGGTAAAGATTGTCTGTCCTAGAATATGCAGTCCATCATGAGGAATACTCAGTCCTGAGAGTAAAAGAAAAGACATATTTTCCCAACAATCTGGTTAGACAGGAAGACTTACATGCATGGTAAGACACAATACACTGTAGTGATGACTTCTGAAGTACAGAACAAGCAAGTGATACCTTCCCTCCTGACAAGGGGCTTATACTCTAATAGGGAAGATTGGCATAAACATATTTACGAATCGAGTAACCGAAAAAAAACAAACCACAAATAGACACAGAACCGTTGAGGGTGAATATAAATGTGTGACCTTGGGCAAGTCGCTTCACTTCTCTGTGCCTGTTACCTCATCTGTAAAATGGGGATTGAGACTGTGAGCCCCACATGGGACTGGGACTGTGTCCACCCCGATTTCCTTGTATCTACGCCAGCGCTTAGTATAGTGCTTGGCACATAGTAAGTGCTTAATAAATACCATTAGTATCATTATTAAATAAGAGAATAGGATTAGAACCCAGGTCCTCATACCTTTCCCACAATGCCATGTTGCTTCCTAAAGATGTTTATTGGGTGCCCACTAAGGACAAGTAGTAAACACTTGCGAAAGTACAGTAGAGGTAAAGGACCGTCCCTTCCCACATGGAGCTTTCAACCTAAGTGGGAAAGAGACATGCAACCCAAGTTGTCAGCACTAGACTTTCCATATGAAATTGGGATTTTTATTTTATGGTACTTGTTAAGCACTAACTATGTACCAGGGACTGTACTAAGCACTGGGGTATATACAAGCTAATCAGGTTGGACACAGTCCCTGTTCCACATGGGGCTCAGTCTTCATACCCGTTTTACAGAGGAAGTAACTGAGGCCCAGAGATGTAAAGTGACTTGCCCAAAGTCACACAGCAGACAAGTGGCAGAGCTGAGATTAGAACCCAGGACCTTCTGACTCCTAGGCCTATGCTCTATCCACTCTGCCATGCTGCTTCTCTGTGGCTTTGCCATTATTGCTTGAAATCCATTGAAGATCGGGGTGGTGTATTCTAGTGGAAAGAACCCAGGTATGGGAGGCAGAAGATCTGGATTCTAGTTCCAGCTCTGCCACTGACCTGCTGTGTGATCTTGTGCATGCTGTTGAACATCTGTGCTTCAGTTTACTCAACTGTAAGTTGGAGGAAAAGAACTCTCCCCTCTATGAATTTTGTGAGGAAAAGAATGAGATAATGGGTATGAAAGAGCTTTGGAAAAACAAAAGCCAAATACACATTCAGGGAGGTATTTATTCAAGACAGGTGCCATTTCAAATAGCCCCGGGCTATATGAGATGAGACAAGTGTAGGATTGTTTGCTTTTGCTAATGGTGTTTTGTTTGTTCTGTGAGGGGAAAATGAACAACACATTGGAGATGGGTAACCCTGGGGTTGAAGACATTTTTTGGCCATTCTTTCCAACCCGAGTCCTCCCCCATCATCCCAGAGAATCTGATTGTTCATTATGTTAGTGAGCTGGGTGAGAGGTAGAATATAAAAATCAGAAACTCCCCAGTCACCTGCTCTTTCTGACCCTGTGATTTTTCAGGTGGTTGCTCATCATCCATGTTGTGTGAATGGATTCTTTCCTCTGCATTTCTCTTGGTTTTTCAGGCAGATTCAAACTTTAATTTGAAATAGTTAGGATGCTAAATGTCTGCCATTTGATGCCCAGTGCTGAAGATCTGGTTCCCCTTTGGTACCCTCTCTCCTCACCAACATTAGTATCGTGCTCTTCACACAGTAAGTGCTCAAAAAATGCCACTTTGATTGAATAAAGGCTGTGGTCCACTAGATTGTAAACTTCTTGGGGGATTGTGTCTACCAACTCTATTGTCTTAAGCACTGCCCTGTTGACAATGAGTGCTCAGTAAATACCACTGATTGACTGTCCATGATTCTGGCTATGTGGTCTGTGTTTATGGCTATGGGAGAAAACAGAGGCAAGGCCGACTCTCTCTATTGACTTTAAGATGTTTTATTAAGGTCAAAGGCCTCAGGGCTGCTCAGGTCATTGTTGGGTCCGGAAAGTTGAAAGATGGGGGTCTTTATCTGTGCAGTGAATGTGGGTTTATGAAAACTTCATTCTTAACTGCATTCCTGCCTTCCTCATTTCTAAATCAGCACCATAAGTTCATTTGGATTGCCAAAACCTACTGGAGGGATAAGCAGTTAGCTTAGCTTTGTTGCTGAAATCAAAACAGGACACTCTTATTAGCTCTACTGTGGCCTGCCTGGCCTTGGGCCGATCTTTGTTTCTTTGCTCGGACCAGGGAGTAATTACTCCCTGTTCTCTGTATATCTTACAAAGACACTGTGTGGTTAAAGATGCTGATCAGTGAGCCGCAGAGTGCAGGGTGGGTGGAAGACCCCTGGTGACATTTGGATTATGAGGTTCAGTCTAGGAAAGGGTGAAAAGTCTGAGGACTCCTGAAAAATCCTTTGTAATTGGCTCCATTTGTGTTAAATGAAAGGGTGTTAAATGAAGCATAATTTCCCAGAAGAAAAAAATGCAAATTGCATGAGTGTGTTCCCCAAGTGCGAAAAATAGATCGAAGCAAAAATATATTTGAAGTGAGGAAAAACAAAATAAATATAGTTAACATTAACTTACATCATCAGATAGCTATGTAAATTTGTATCCATAATAAGATTATGAATTTAAATAATCATATGAGGAAAAAACATAGTGGTCTTCACTAAAAGCTTTGAATATGTTAATTTGATTCTCACCTGAAGCCAGACATTTCAGAACATTTAGCTGCCAGACTTGAGTTCTCCAATGTTTTTTGCTATGTTCAGCAACTCACTGCACTCAGTCACCTGATTACTGCAAATCAAGCAGAGTGCGCCCATGTTACATTCTTTGAGAGACGCTGTGCAGTCATGGCGTACTGCGGGGTATCTAACTGAAATGGAAAACACAGCCACCACATGTCTCGGTGCCTCAGTTACCTCATCTGTAAAATGGGGATTAAGACTGTGAGCCCCATGTGGGACAACCTGATTCCCCTGTGTGTACCCCAGTGCTTAGAACAGTGCTCGGCACATAGTAAGCGCTTAACAAATACCAACATTATTATTATTATTATGTGTTTCTGTTCCCAGTGCGTCCATCTATTTCCAACATACAGAAAACTCACATGTGCATGGGTGGGAAAACTAGAGTGGTATGGCATGGTGTAAAATTGCTGTAAGGATCACTGACATTAAAATTCAATAGCATGATCACAACAGAGCACTAAAAAGAGTTTTATAATGGGGTGCTGTGCGGGGACTGACTGAATTCCCTCTAGCAGTGATGAACTCTTATTACTGTTTCTGCAATTACTGCTAGCCTCACCCTTTTATTTCTTTCCCATGGGTCTGCCCCTACACTTTTTTATATGTGAGCCCCTTGAGGGCCAGAAACAAAAGGAGGATGAGGGAGCGTATCTCACTGTCCTTTATGGTTTAAAACTAGCAATTTACCAGAGCAGCCCCTTTGTTCAATCCGAAGGGAGGGCTATAAAGACAGAGTCCCATTCTACCTAGAGAGTCATCTCTTTCCAAGATGTCAGCCCTGTCACTGGGAAAGCCATCCTTTGTCCCCATCCCTTCACATCATATAGGGAAGCAGCATGGCCTAGTGGATAGAGCACGGGCCTGGGATTCAGAAGGACCTGGTTTCTAATCCTGGCTCTGCCACTTGTCTGCTATGTGACTTTGGCCAAGTCATTTCACGTCTCTGTGCCTTAGTTATCTCATCTGTAAAATGGGGCTTAAGAATGTAAGCCCCATGTGGGACAGGAACTGTGTCCAACCTGATGTTTGTATTTAAGTTCTTAGAACAGTGCTCTACATATAGTAAGTGCTTAACAAATGCCATCATTATTTATCAGTACATCATGGAGGCATGGCCAGGGCAGGCAAAAATCAGTGACCAGCACCCAAAATTCTGCTCTGGCTTTATGTACATATCTGTATTCTATTAATATCAACCTCCTCTTCTAGACTGTAAGCTCCTTGTGGGCAGGAATGTGACTACCAACTCTGTTTTATATGCTCCTAAATACTCAGTACAGTGTTCTGCTCACAGAAAGTGCTCCATAAATCTGTTTACTTGCTTTAAAATTGATCAGATGGAAATTTAGGCAGAACCAGAGGTGTCATCTCTTCATTTTGTGTGAAAGGATGAAATGAAGGGAGCAGAGATTTTTTTAGGGGGTTGAAAACTTGGAGCAATACAGTCTTCAACGAACTAATGAATTACCATCTGGGGTCTTAAATCCAATTAGAAAGCCTCAGGTCTCTTCAGAATGCTGGGAAGTGCAAATTTGGAAGTGTTCCTCAAAATGTTGTAGAAGTGGCCACCCCCATCGCATCCATGGAGGGGCTATCTATGAGCAGCATTGGATAATTGCACAGGGCTTCAATTGAAAGGGAGAGAGCAGCGTATCATTCTAATAAAATTCCATCTGTTGCTTGAGGCGGGGAAGTATTATTCTTAAAAGCGGGCCTGAAAAATTGCTATGTCAAAACCTGGGAGAGATAAAAAGAGAGGGGGTGGCACAGGGGTCTCATGGGTGCTGAAAATGTTTTTGTATTTTTTTTTCTTAAATCCCATCCTGGCGACTAGAGGGGAGTCTTGCTTGGGGAGAGTATGAGAGACTCTAAAGAAATGGCATCAATGTCAAGAGTACTCTAGAGCACTTTCGAAATGTAATACAATCCTCTCAAATGAATTACAGCTTCAGCTTTCAATCTCCTATCATATTCTGTTGCCCTGATTAAAAAATCTCCCAACACCTTATAATTATTTACTATTGCAGTTTAGGTGGCTGCAACTTTCTTCAAGTCAGACTTGACACTCCTGGGTAAGAATTTGCTAGTGACATAGAGAGAAGATTACAGCACTTGTGTAACAGTGGAAGAAAAGGATTACTGTAATCTTTTCTTGTCCTACAGAGCCTCATGTAGGAGGAGAAAGATTGTAACATGCTGCCATAGGAACATGAAAACGATGGGGAAATTATCTGCAACGTTTTGAATAATGATTTGGCATACATTATAATATTGCTCCACTCCTGCTTTCCCCAGGGAACCGGGAGTTTCACAGACCAGGGGCTAAGATGAAAATGAAAGAGCGGAAAAAGATATATTGCTTTTTGCATCATATATGTTGTGTAGGCATTGGTGGAACCTACTTATTTGACTATGATGGGCTGTTAAATGGCCCTCCAGATAGATTCATGAGAATGTGAAGTATGTATACAGTATTGTAGTATCTGGGATCTGGAAAGTACAGAAAGGACACTTGGGCTAGCACCATGCCTCTCAAGAAGGTGAATGACTAACTCATCCAGGACAGGTGGATGTCATTTCTCTTTGTTCAGAGATTGTCAGAGATGGTGACCCCCTCAACCCGCTAATAACCCAAGACCACCAAAGGGCGTTGCTGACATCCAATAGACTGCCATTGGTCTTGGTCTCACAAGCCTGAAAACTTAGCATTATCCTTGACTCGTCACTCTCCTTCAACCTTCATATTCAATCAATCACCAAAGCCTGTCAATTTTATCTTCACAGCACCAGATTCTGCTTCTTCCTCTCCAGCCAAACTTCCACTACATTGACCCAAGCACTTATATCCTGTCTTGACTACTACTCCTCTCTGAACTCCCTGCCACTGGTTTCTCTATTCTCCAGTCCATACTTCATTCTGTTGACCATTTCATTTTTCAAATACATCATTTTGCCCATATTTCCCCACTCTTCATCAACCTCCAGTGGTTGCACTCCATGTTAAGAAGAAACTTTCACCTCATTATCTAAGGCCCTTGATTAGCTCTTTCCTCCACACTTATCCTTTTTTTTTTTTTAACATGGTCTTTGCTAAGTAATTACTATGTGGCAAGCACTATTTTAAGCGCTGGGTTAGATACAAGTTAATCAGGTAGGGCACAGTCCCTGTCCCCCATGGGACTCAGAGTAGAAATAGGACTTGTTCTTTGCTCTTCTCCCACTACAATTCAGTCCACAAATTTCACGTCTGTAATACCAAGCTACTCGCAGTGCTTCAACTTGTTTCTCTTGCTGTTAACCGTTTGTGCACACCTTCTATTTGGTTGCTTCCTACATGTAATTTTTTTAATGTCTGCCTCCTCTGCTTAAGTGAAGTCTCCTTGAGGTCAGGGTTTGCTCCCACTTGTTCTATTATCTCCCAAGGGCTTATTACAGTGGTCCGCACAGAGAAGGTGCTCAGTAAATACACTCAGTCTTCAGTGGAAATCTATACTTTTTTCCTCTCATTTGGTACTCTGTGGAAGTTGATCACAGTTGGCATGAGCTTTCCTATAGTCTTTGTTTTTCCTGAATCCATCAAATAGTAGTATTTCTTGAGCACTTAATGTAGACAGAGCACTGTAATAGTCACCTGTATTTGGAGTTTGGGAGAGCACAAACAGTGAAGTTGTTAGACATATTACCAGCCCATAATGAGCTTACAGAATTAGCCTTGAACTTGCTGTTGGGCAGTCAAAGGCTCCTAAAATTTTCCACTCCAACTCTAACTTCCCTCTAATAACGTATTATGGCACTCTCATCCATGAATTTTTTCAAACTCTTGAATCTGTGGCTAGTTTGAGTTATAGTTTCCTGCATATAGGAGTATCTTTTTTTATTCCAAGATACAATGGGTGGCCACTACATGGCCTAGTGAATACAACATTGGACTAGGAGTCAGAAGGACCTGGGTTCTAATCCTGACACTGCCACTTGTCTTCTATGTGACCCTGGGCAAGTCACTTAACTTATCCATGCCTCAGTTACCTCATCTGTAAAATGGGGATTAAGATTGTGAGCTCCATATGGGACAGTGACGGAGTCCAACCTGATTAGCTTGTATCTACCCCTGCACTTAGAACAGTGCTTAACAAATAACATTATTATTATTGTGGGATTTGTCAGACAACACAAAAGTGTTCTCCCTCACCAGACCCTTTAAGTTTTGTAAATCTTAATCATGTTCCCTTTCAATTTGTTCCCTTTTTAATGGTACTCCTTAAGTACTTACTATGTGCCAAACATTGTACTAAGCCCTGGGGAAGAGGTAGGTACTAGACAATCAGGTGGGACACAGTCCCTGTCCCACATTGGGTTCACAGTCCAAGGAGGATAGAATAAGATTTAATCCCCATTTTATGGTGAGATAACTGAGGCACAGACAAAGTAAATGATTTGCACAGAGTCGCACAGCAGCCAAGTAGAGGAGCTAGGATTAGAGTACAGGTCTTCTGACTCCTGGGCCCATACTCTTTCCACTAGGCCACACTGTGTCCCAGTCTGAATAGTTCCAGGCTTTTCCATTTATCTTGGTAAAGAAACTTCTTCCAACCTCTTGGTCATCTTGGTTGCTCTTTTTTGACCCTAGAGAGTTCAGGTGTCTCCTCTCCCCAGTTTCTCCCAATCCAAAGCAGTTTTTACCCAGGAATGAGGTGTGTAGAAGGTTGGTAGGACTTCAACTTGCATGACACTCAGCTGTTTGTCCCTTGTCTTTTTGTCATGAGGATTAACCACTGAACCTTTCATTCTATGAAAGGAGTTTTGTGCTTTTGTTCTGGCTCGTACCTTTTGGATTCAGTGAGGATTTATTCTTACCTTAAAAAACTACAGAAGAACACAGAGGCAAAGACAGTGTTTCCCATGGCAGGTCTCTAAGAAGCCCTTAACCACCTGCCCACCATTCTGGCCTTTGGGGTGTTGATACCAGAATAAACAGGAGAAGCCCAGCCAGTGACATCCACTCCTGTTGGACAAAAATTTGCTCATCTTTAAGGCCAACACTTTTCCTCAGCCAGCTACCATTCCATCTGCCAGGATCGCTCAGGGATGAAAGAAGTTTCTAACTGGGGGAGAGGGCCTTGTCCCCCCACCACACTCCCAAATTCCTCCCAGAGAGAAAAAGTGTACCCCTGGGCACAGTGGATAGGTTCTCTAAACAGTCTGTCATTTAGACCACGAAGAGGCAGCCCCACTCTGCTGTAATTATTTATTGATTTTTATATGCTGAGGTCATTATGTGTGGCCCTGATTGTACTGGCGGAGTAGTCAGCAAACTTTAGAATCCCCTGAACTGACCCAGTTTGATCAGTGGAAGCCAATTACACAAATAATAACAATGGCATTTTAACTGGTTCTAAACAAAGATAAATGGGAGCAGGGGCAGAGGCAGAAGTGATCAATACAGTCTGTTTTCCTCTTCTCTGGTCCCCAGAAGACTTGACTTTTGCCGAGCTCAGTAGCCTGATCTCAATAATGTTGCTATTTATTTTTCCCACTGGTTCCAGTTGGGTAATGAAAGTTAAGCTGTGCACATCCCTTAGAGCTCCAAGCATTTGGCAGGGACCAAAAGCAAAGTCATCATGTGGGACCTGCCTAAAGCCTCAGGGGAGAATCCCAGGTGAGCTTGTGGGAATAGAATGAATGAGGAAAGGAGCAGCACATGATTCTGTTAAAGTTCGAGGGAAGGAGCAGGTCCATTCTAACAATGATGATGATGGTATTTGTTAAGTGATCACAATGTGTCAAAGACTCTTCTAAACGCTAGGGTAGATAGAAGGAAATCAGGATGGACACAGTCCCTGTCCCACTTGGGGCTAACCAATTCCACATGCTCACCATCTGACGTGTGAGAAATCTCCATTTTATAGATGAGGTAACTGAGGCACAGAAAAGTGAAGTGACTCACCCAGCAGAGAAGTCGGGGAGCAGGGATTAGAAACAGGTCCTTCTGACTCCCAGGCCCGTGCTCTAGGCACTAGGCCATGCTGCCTCCCTTTCCTCATTCTGTTTAAGAGTGGTTCTTCGGTCATCCAGTGGGACTAGATTGGGAGCATTCAAAGAGTCTCTGAAATCGGGGAAGCAACTTCCCCAGCAGGGTGGTTGGCCTATGCCAGCAGGCACATAAGCACCTGACTTTAGGTGAAATGGCTGGAGAGCCAGAGGGAAGAGTGTTTGGAGAACAGTGGTTCCATTTCCTGGGTGGCTAGTGTACAGAGTGCCCCTGATCCAGTTTGTGCACTTCTGCTTTTGAGGGCATTTCCATTAGGACTAGAGCTTCTTCTAGTGATGGTCTAAGACCACTCTCTTCTACTCCTTCATTCCACTTTCCCTTTGCGGTTACTTTGGAAGCATGCTGGCTGAGAGGGGATGTGACTAAAATGTATCAAACCACCATGAGTTTAAATAGGGCAAGTATGGAATTGTTGTTCCCCTTATCCCACAGCACCTGGGTGAGGGGACTCCCACTGAAGCTTGAAGTTGGCGGGCCCAAAACAAATCAAAGGAAGCATTTTCTCACATACCAGATGGCGACCATGTGGAATTGGTTTCCACAGTCAGAAAATAGCAGGTACAAATTAATCAACAAGAGGTCCTTTAATAATTTGTGGGAGAGGGGAAAATAAGGGACATAAGTGGAAACATTAGGGTTGTTGGCTAGTACTTCCCTAGGTATTGGGATGAACGTCAAGGAGAAGCTTATTCACATGGATCCTCTATGCATTTTGTGCTTTGGCTGGAGACAGAATCCTAGGTGTGAGGGACCCATGGTCTGACCCAGGAATGGCACAGCTGATTGGTCACTGTAGAGTGTAGCCAGAAAGTGAGTCAAGCTCCCACACTAAAATCATTTCATATGGAGCTCAGGGGTCAGGCTATTCCCAACCACCCTGGTCCAAAAGGAAGAACCCTGAGGGTAGTATTGTGAACTATGAATCTTGGGTCTGTACCTCATAAGCACTCTATTACTCCAAACCCCAAATGACAGCACCTATGTACATATCCATCTGTAATTTATTTTAATATCTGTCTCCTCCAATTCTTATAGAGCACCCTTTCTAGATTGTAAGCTCCTTTGGACAAGGAATGTGTCTACCAACTTTGTTATATTGCACATTTCCAAGTGCTTAGTACAGTGGTCTGCACACAGTAAGCACTCAATAAATATGATTTATTGATTTATTGGGAGATATCATACCTACCTACTTTATTGTATCCTCCCAAGCACTTAGTACAGTGCTCTGCACCCAGTAAGTACTCGATAAAAACCACTCACTGATGCACAGCTCTACCCCTAGATCTAGCTGGTTTTGGATGTGTGGCTCAGAAACAGTTCTTTCACCTTTCCAACACTTTTCCTAGGTTCTTCATTTCCAGAGTGCTTCTCCCCACAATCTCCTTACCTAGTCCAGTCTGACCCCTCAAAGGCAATGATAGAAAAGTAAACATACCTTTCCCAGTACCTTAGCCAGTTTCTCTGCCCTGCTGGAAAATAGGAAGGACTGTAGGAGAGTAGTGGGTGTATTTTCTCTACCATTTGCTCCTGCTTGAAGGGAAGGTATTGTTGTATTTATTAGACCATAACATGCACCAGACCAGAAGAGGCATGAAGGAATTGAAGGGGAAAAAAAATCATTTTTATTTTCGAAGGTTGGGTGCATCTTAGTAAATTATTTTCTTGCCTCCCAAAGATAGAAACACTTTCCCTACAAACAATTTTCCTAGTTAACACTTTCCTGTTTTCAGCCCCCCCCTTTTCCTCTGCTCCCCCTCTCTTCCCCACCCCACAGTGCTTGTGTATATACATATATATTTATAATTCTATGTACATTAATAATGTGTATATACTTATTCTATTTATATTGATGCAGTTGTTGCCTGTTTACTTCTTTTGATGTCTGTCTCCCCCCTTCTAGACTGTGAGCTCATTGTGGGCAGGGATTGTCTCTATTTGTTGCTGAATTATACTTTACAAGCACTTAGTATAGTGCTCTGCACAGAGTAAGCACTCAGTAAGTACAATTGAATGAATGAATGAACCCTCCTGTTTGCTTCAAGTGAACACTTTTGCTCTTTGTGACTTGAATGTCATCAAAGAAGTAAAATAGTATTCATTTAGCTCTTACTATGGACAAAGCACTGGGAAAGAAATGCATGAATGAAGGATACAGGGTCTCTGCACCCTAAGGGGTTTCCAGTTTAAGAATTCTGGCGGGTGGGGGGGAGTGGCGTGTTGGTAAGACACACATATGATAAGGTGAGCAACCATATGAGAAACAAAGATGATAAACCTGAAAGGAGTGGCAGAATTTTGGGATCCACAGGATTCAAATAAACAGTTTCAGATGTCATAACTCCAATTACTGTGGTGACCTTCTCATTGTTCTAGAAGTTGAGGTCTCACTCTATTGCTGGTTGAGTCCTTCTGGGGCTGGAGCAGAGCTTGAGGGGAGTTCTTGGGGGAGTCCTGGGGTCATGGGGGTAGGTAAGCATCTCTCTGTTTGGCTAGACCCAGAAGTCAGGTGTGAGAAGAACAGTGGATAGCTTCTCCAGTTTCCCACACCCAGGCCTCCCAGCAGCCCCACCACATCAGATACAATATCAGAGATGGCTGTATTGGGCTAGAAGATACTAGTAGATTCATGAAATATGTTTTACTTTGAGAAACTCTTGAACTCCAGTAAATATGGTATAGATGTCCTGTTGGCCTACCGTGTAAAGGAAAGCACCATGGCCTAATGGACAGAGCACAGGCCTGGAAATCAAATGACCCGGTTCTAATGCTAGCACCACCACTTTGTCACTTAACTTCTCTGTGTCTGTTACCTCATCTGTATAATGGGAATTTAGACTCAGCCACATGTGGGAAGGGGACTGTATTCAACCTGATTAGCTTGTATGTACACCAGTGAAAAACAAAAAAGGAAAACCAAAAAAACCCCAAAAGTAAAACTTCTGTGTGTCTGTCTCTGGTGGTTTATGGGCAGTGTATCAGAGCTCACTCTTCCCCTGCACATTGTTTGTGTGAAAATTCTGCACCCCATCCAGTGTCCGATGACTCTTTTTCCAGGAAGAAATGCAGACAGAATTCTTAATGATGTAGATGTTGTCGGCCCTCCCTCTGCCCTCCGCAATCAAGCCCTTAAAGGATATGAGAAGGCAATGTAACTTCTCAGCTCTTTCCTTGAGCCCATGGACCCAGCAGCAATTGCCCTGAGCCCCAAGCCGCATGGAAAACATTTGAAAAAGCAGTATAATGGTCTTAGAGTGCAGGTTGAGCCTGACCAGAATCCAGAGCCAACTTGGAGCACTTCAGCATTCCTACTACCAAATGAGTTTCCTGTCTAAAAGACCAAAGGGCTGGTCCATTAATATCTGCCTGGAACAAGCATTTCTAGAACTTTGTTTAGTTCTGAGTAAAATCCTCACAATATTGAAAATTGCCTCCAAGAAACATAATGTCCACTGGGAGCAGCAAAGCGGTATCTTTTGACATTAAAAAGAAGTTACTGATGTCTTGTAATTTCCGGGACTTACATCTGAAACCATTATTATAGAGTCTTCACTTATTCTGTTCATCTGCACACGTTGATTCTCCATTTTTCTACAAACGATTTGAACTCCTTTAAATCCCACATTGAATGAAGAAGAAAATCAACACTCCCTGGGCTGCTTTGAGAAAGCGCCGCAGACCACTTTATATTGATAATCGTGGAAACAGTTTACCTCTGGTGGCTAGATTGGGATCGATAAACAGCGAGTGCAGAGTCTGTGGTCAGATTACAAATGAATTGCATTTTCGCAATAGTCTGCCCCCTGAAAGCAGGGTGCATTCTAGTAATGGAGAGTCCCCCTGTAATTCCCATCTCTACTCCCCTTATGCAAAATAGAAAATACATTTATGTGTTATTGTGGGAGGCCATGGGGTGAACTTACTGTAGGGTCATAGGTTAGATGAGAGGCTGGATTTGGAGAAGTCAATTTGATAGTCTTCTGCATAGAGGTGGCACTAAAGCCATGCAAGCTGAGGGAGATTGCCACATAAAAAGGTCGGGGATGATTCAGAGCAGAGTTTTCTTAGTCACCACCAGTTAAGGACTATGAAGCAAAAGTGAAGCCAGCCAGGAAAACTGAGGAAAAAGTCAGAGAGTTAATATGAGAACCAGATTAATACTATGTCAACAAAATCAAGGCCTGATACTCCATCACTCAGCCACTGAATTTACTGAGCATTTACTGTGTGCAGAGCCCTGTACTGAACACTTGGGAAAGTACAATATATCAATAAACAGACATACTCCCTGCTCACATTGAGCTTACAGTCTAGGGGGGAGACAGACATTAATATAAGTCAGTTTCAGATATGTATGTATGTGCTGTGGGGCTGAGTGGGGGCTGAATAAAGGGAGCAAGTCACGATTATACAGAAGGGAATTGGAAAAGAGGGCAGGAGGGCTTAGAGAAGGCCTCTTGGAGGAGATGTGCCTTCAATAATACTTTGAAGGAGGGGAGAGTAATTGTCTGTCAGATATGAGGAGGGAGGGTATTCCAGGCCAGAGGCAGGATATGGGCAAGAGGTTAGCGGTGAGATAGATGAGATAGTGTTTCTGCCACAGGACTGAAAGTTTGAAGGGAATTAGAACACATGAGACTAATAATAATGATATTGGTTAAGCACTTACTACACGCTGTAGTAAGAGATGGGGTAGATGTAAGTTAATTAATTTGGACATAATCCCTGCTTTTCAGGGTGCTTACAGTCTTAATAGGACCCGGTAGCTAGTCCCCATTTTACAGATGAAGAAAATGAGGCTCAGAGAAATTAAATGATTTTCCCTAGTTCATACACCAGGCAAGTGGCAGAGCTGAGGGTTAGAAGGTCCTCTGAATCCACCAGACCATACTACAATTCATCTGGACCCCAATGGACTTGGACCTTGGTCCCCACCATTGGTGACCAAAATGAGTACAGTTTCAGATGAATGAATCATAAATCTGATTGAAATGTGTTAAAAATTGAGTTGGTAGAAAGGATGTGTAGGCAGCAGATCTATAGCATTGGTTCTAAGAATTTAGACAGAAAGGGGAATGGGGAGTTGGGGCAATAGCTGGAGGGAGCTGTGGGATGGAGAATGGGCTATTTTGGTGTGGGGGAAGCATGAGGGTGCTTGAAAGCAGAAGAGAAGGACCCTTCAGAGAGTGAGTTTGGAAAGAGCAGTGGAGGAGGAGAGGACAGAGGTTAAAAAAAAAAAGGTCAGAAATGCAGGTGGAGGGAGTGGATTTAGTGAGGAAATGAGAGATCACCTGGTGAGAAACACCAGGAAGCAAGAGAGAGAAGAGGAGAGAGTGGTGGCTTATTGAGGAGGATTGAGGGGCTGTGGGGACTTCACACCTGAATGTGGTGGAAGGAGGAAGACTGCTGATTGAGTGAGTACCTTACTGAGGCTTCTGAGGAGTAAAGAACGCTATTTAAATAAAATAATCCAAATAGAAGAGTGAAGTATGGATCGAAGAATGGAGAGACAGAGAGTTCTATGTAGTGGCTGATGCAGGTGTCAAATTGAGATATGAAAAGCACCCGAACCAGTATTGAGGTTTGGAGAAAGGGGAAAGGGATTAATATTAGAAATATAGTGGAGGAAAAACTGACAAGAGTTTGTGACAGACTGAATATGGGGCTTGAAATAGAGAAAGTAATCAAGGATGATACAAAGTTGTGGACCTCAGAGATGGGCCTCAAGCACTTAGTAGAGTGCTCTGCACGCAGTAAGCACTTAATGACTATGAATGAATGAAAAATGGGGAGAATGGTACTGTGATGGGAAAGATAGGAGGAAAGGATTTGAGATGGAAAATGAATTCAGTTTAGGGCATGTGTAACTGATCTTCATGTTGCTGGCATTCAGACAGCTGTTGGGAATAACAAAAATAATGCCACAACTAGGTAATGATTACCAATCTGTGGTCCCTCTCTTTCAAGTGACTGCTATTCCTCTGTTGTTTTTTTCTAGACGTTCCCTGTGTTCCTCTTCTTTCCCTTAGTTTTTGAGGTTTTAACAATAAATCACTTTGGTTGGAGTTGTGGATAACATCAGAGAAACTGAAGGGAAGGGCTGTATAGGGCTGTACATTCCCTATTAAGACATGGAACTAGTTTTTCAGGAGCAACAGCATTTCAGGTGTGGTGCTCTGCTGGTTAGGATACTCCAGCTTTGCCTGAATGTGTGTGCAGAGAGAGCGCTGGGACTGGAGAAAGATAAGCAATCTGTGAAGGGAAAAGTATTTGTGTTTAAGTGCAATAATATCATTTCAGAGTCTGGTTTGGACCCCCACTCACAGAGAGGGAGAGTGGGTGTAGAGTCAATTAATAGTGGAGGGGAGGAGGGAGGTCCCTCAGTCTCTTGAAAAAATCACCAGCAAGGCCAATAGGCTCAGAAGTGTGAATAGCTCTTAAAGACCACCCTGCCCTTCAAATTTCTTCACTATCCTCTAGATGAGTTAAACTGGAATTCACTTCCATTGGAAATCCTACTAATCAATCAATCAATGCAATTTATTGAGCACTCACTGTTCATTCAATAGTATTTACTGAGCGCTTACTATGTGCAGAGCACTGTACTAAGTGCTTGGAATGTACAATTTGGCAACAGATAGAGACAATCCCTGCCCACTGACGGGCTTACAGCCTAATCGCAGTGCAGAGCACTCTATTAAACACACGGGAGAATTCAATACAGTAAAGTGGGTAGGCACAATCCCTGCACACAAGTAGCAGGGATCTCTAGAAGAAAGAGAGTTTCTGAAATAAACTCTTTAAGAGTAGAAATAGAGGTTTTTTTGTTGTGCACCCCTGTACATCCTGTACCCCTACTTTTCTGTTTCTTCTCTGCAGGTGGTCGTGGGATTCTTCCCTTTTATTTCTCAGCAGATCCCATTCTTCTCTATTTTAATAATAATAAAGGTATAGGTCAAGTGGTCAATGATAATCCTTTATCACTGTAAAAAAAAATAGCCTGATCATGTGACAACTCTTTAAAATGAGCTGCTTCTCAATAAAGCAGTAAGAGATGTATCAAACCCTGGACTCAGGTTGTTTAACAAAAATAGGGAGAAGAACCACCTCAGGCAGTGGGATTAATAATGGACTCTGTTGAGCTTCATTCTCCACTTTTCAGCTCTTCTACTAGAACCACACACATACATTATCTTGGAATATTTTTCCTTAAGGGACAACAATATCAATGACTGTCTCTGCTTCATTAAGTTTATCCAATAACAGTATGTCTGGTCCGATGGCCAGAATTTATTGGCTGTTTAGCACATCCCTATCCCAAAATAATCTGTAACAAATATGTTCCATCACATCCTTGAGTTCCTACTCATGGAATGTACTCACTCTCAATGGCTCTTGGAGGAGATCTCTAGCATTGTTGTATGAATGAAATGACTTGTAATAGCCAGGGATGTTCATCCTCCAATCAAATGTTCAACTCCTTAGCTACCTGAGCAATCCCCAAAGGAAATGACCATTACCATTTCCTTTACCTCCTCTGTATCCAAACCAATATTTCCCTGACAAAGTGGTGTAACTGGGATGCTGGCTCATGATGTCCAGACTCCTGGGAGTCAGGACATTTTTTTCAATTGATGGTGTTTATCGAGGGCTTACTGTGTATAAAGCTCTGGACCCACACTTGTCAAAGTACAATGCAATGGAGTTGGTAGATACATTCACTGCCCACCAATAGAAGCAGTGTAGCCTAGTGGAAAGAGCATGGGCCTGTCAGAAGGACCTGAGTTCTAATCCTGGTCTGTCACTTTGCTGTGTGACCTTGAGCAAGTCACATAACTTTTCTGTAACTCTGTTCCCTCATCTGAAAAATGGGGGTTCAATACCTGTTCTCCTTCCCACTTAGACTGTGAGCCCTATGTGGGACCTGGTGATCTCGTATCTATCCCAGTGCTTATTACAGGGTTTAGCACATAGTGCTTAAGAAATACCATAAAAAAGAGCTTTCAGTTTAGAGGGGTAGAAAGATATTTAAATAAATTGTCTTGTCTTATGCTGTCTAGTCATCTCCAACCTATAGTGACACCATGGACACATCTCTCCCAGAAGGCCCCACCTGCATCTGCAATTATTCTGGTAGTGTATCCATAGAGTTTTCTTGGTAAAAATATGGAAGTAATTTACAGTTGCCTCCTTCCATGCGGTAAACTTGAGTCTCGCCCTCGACTCTCTCCCGTGTCACTGCTGCCCAACACGGGTGAGTTTCGAAGTAGCAGATTGCCTTCTACTCGCTAGCCACGGTCCAAACTAGGAATGGAATGGATATGCCTCTGCTTGACTCTTCCCTCCCATAGTCAAAATTAGTAGAGTATTGGAAACTCTCCACGTGCAACCCTGAGAGGGGTAAAATAAATTATGTATATGTGTGGTGTGGCTGAAGATGGGGTGAATATCGAGTGTTTAAAGGCTACTGATCCAAGTGCATAGGTAATGCAGAGGGTAAAGGGAGGCTAGACTACTGTGTCAGGCTTCTCTCTGACCTCCCTTCCTCCTCTCTCGCCCCGCTCCAGTCTATTCTTCACTCTGCTGCCCAGCTCATCTTCCTGCAGAAACGATCTGGGCATGTCACTCCCCTTCTTAAACAACTCCAGTGGTTGCCTATCAACCTCCGCTCCAAACAAAAACTCCTCACTCTAGGCTTCAAGGCTCTCCATCACCTTGCCCCTTCCTACCTCTCCTCCCTTCTCTCTTTCTACCGCCCACCCTGCACGCTCCGCTCCTCTGCCGCTCACCTCCTCTCCGTCCCTCGGTCTCGCCTATCCCGCCGTCGACCCCCGAGCCACGTCCTCCCGCGGTCCTGGAACGCCCTCCCTCCTCACCTCCGCCAAACTGATTCTCTTCCCCTCTTCAAAACCCTACTTAAAACTCACCTCCTCCAAGAGGCCTTCCTAGACTGAGCTCCTCTTCTCCCTCTACTCCCTCTGCCACCCCCCCTTCACCTCTCCGCAGCTAAACCCTCTTTTCCCCCTTTCCCTCTGCTCCTCCCCCTCTCCCTTCCCATCCCCTCAGCACTGTACTCGTCCGCTCAACTGTATATATTTTCATTACCCTATTTATTTTGTTAATGAAATGTACATCACCTTGATTCTATTTAGTTGCCATTGTTTTTACGAGATGTTCTTCCTCTTGACTCTATTTATTGCCATTGTTCTTGTCTGTCCGTCTCCCCCGATTAGACTGTAAGCCTGTCAAACGGCAGGGACTGTCTCTATCTGTTGCCGACTTGTTCATTTCAAGTGCTTAGTACAGTGCTCGCACATAGTAAGCGCTCAATAAATACTATTGAATGAATGAATGAATACATGAATGAGAATTGGAGAAGGCTTATTGGAGGAGATGTGATTTTAATAGAACTTTGAAGGTGGGGAGTGTGGTGGTCAATCGTATATGAAGAGGGAAAGGAGTTCCAGGACAGAGGGAGGACATAGGTTCCCTCTACTCTTGTGCTTCTGTTTGGTTCACTGATGGACTATACTCAAACACCTGGGATCTCAAAGGCACAGATTGTCCTGAAGCTATGGGGAAAGAGTCTTCCTCCACTTCTTCAGTGGCTTATTTAGTGACCCACCTGCTCACCTCCCTCTAAAGATCTACTCACACCCATGCAAGACTCCATCCCAGATCCAAGTACATAATAATATAATAATAATAATTATGGTACTTGTTAAGCACTTACTACATGCTGAGCACTGTTCTAAGCTCTGGGGAAGATAGAGAAGGTAATCAGATTGTTCCATGTGGGGCTGAGTCTTAATCCCCATTTTATAGATGAGGTAACCGAGGCACAGAGAAATGAAGTGATTTGCCCAAGGTCACACAGCAGACAAGTGGAGGAGGCAGGATTAGAACCCATATCATCTGACTCCAAAGTCTGTGCTCTTGCCACTAGACCACGCTGCTTCTAAGCCAGCGTGGTAACTTCAGGCCTGCATAGCAGATTGATCCCTCTGTGAACAGGAGTAGGAGAATCTGAGGGAGGGCCGTGGGTTCTAAACCTTTGCCTCTCTAGAACTCTCCTCCAAGGAAGACTTTGAGGAAATCTGTTCCAATCCCAGTGAGAGAAGAGTTCAGGGAGTGATGAGGGACCAATGTACTGCATCTTCCAAACTCAAATAGAAGCCGCCTTGCACCTCTGCCCTGTTAAGCACTGGAAGTTAATGACCACAGTTTTGCAGCTTGGCCCTGCTGCCCTACTCTGCCACTTGCCTCCTGGGTGACCTTGGGCAAATCATTTAATTTCTCTGTGCCTCAGTTTCCTCCTCTTGAAAATGGGGATTAATTTCTTGTTCTCCCTCCCTCTTAGACTGAGCTCCATGTGGGACAGGGACTGACTGTGTCTGATTATTTTGTATTTTCCCCAGCTCTTAGTACAGGGCTTGATACAAGCTAAGCACTTAAATACCATAGTACCACAAATACCACATTTTTTATTATTAGTATTGTGATTATTATTACTATCATTATCATCATTACATTACTCAAATTGCTGCCATTCCAAACTTCCTTGAGTTCTTTGTAACTTTTAGTACCTTTAATAATTTGAGAATTGTCAAGCAGCTTTCAGGTATTCCATGTAGAGAAACTAGTCAGTGTGTAGTTCATCCTTATAGTAACTGTGATGTTAACTGTGATGTTTGTTAAGGGCTCGAGAAGCACTTGAGTGTTGAGAAACATGGCCTAATGGATACAGCACAGGCCTGGGAGTCAGAAAGACCTGGATTCTAATCCCAGATCCATCACTTGTCTGCCATATGACCTGGGGCAAGTCACCTCACTTCTTTGTGCCTCTTACTGCATCTGAAAAATGGGGATTAAGACTGTGAGCCCCATGTGGGACATGAACTGTCTCCGACCTGATTTCCTTGTTTCTACCCTGATGCTTAGAACGGTGTCTGGCATAGAGTAAGAACTTAACAAAAGCCATGAAAAGAAGTGCTTGCTATATGACAAATATTGTACTAAGCAATGGGATAGGTGCAAGTTAATCAGGCCAGACACAGAAGCAACGTGGCTAAGTGAAAAAAGCGTGGACTTGAGAGTCACAGGACGTGGGTTCTAATTTTGACTCCTCCACTTGTCTGCTGTGTGACCTTGGGTGAGCCACTTAACTTCTCTGCGCTCAGTTACCTCATCTGTAAAATGGGGATTAAGACTGTGAGCCCCACATGGGACAACCTGATTACCTTGTATCAACCCCAGTGCTTAGAACAGTGCTTGGCATATAGAAAGCACTTAACAAATAACATTATTATTCTCCTATGAGCCTGTTGAGTGCAGAGATTGTCTCTATTTTTGAATTGTACTTCCCAAGCACTTACTAAATGCTCTGCACAAAGTAAGTACTCAGTAAATACGATTGAACTGAATTGAATTGAATTCCACGTGTTTATTGTGGGGTTATATTCAGTCATCTGCTTAAAAGATTCAGATCTGAGGCAAACTATAATGTCCTAGGTGATTTTCCTTGATTTGCACTGTGACATCCAATTTGACAAGGCTTTCACCACCTGAAAGAAGGACCATAGTGTTCCATTTGCTCGATGTATGCTGCAAGAAGTTAACATTTCCAAAGATCGATCTTACAAGTCTCTAGACGGCCCATTAGATCCGACTGGGGGGGCTGAATCAAAACCTTTTTGGTAATCGATACAGTTCATGTTCTGATTCCATTGTTCTTTTAATAACATAATACTCCATCACATAGCCAATAATGGACACGTTCGTCACCTGCCGGCCCTGATTTGTAGCATCGTCGGTGTCCTCGGCCTTCATCGGAACTCTCTGACGATGGTTCCATCGCTCAACCCCTTGTTTCTGTAGCTGAGAAATCACTGGGGACACCAAACCCTCCACTCCCTCTGGTCCCTCCCTGGAAGCAGATTTAACCCTGCCTCAAGCCGAGAGCTACTGTAGGGGAGCTCTGTGGACAGAATCGATCAAACAGTGCTATTATTTACTTTTTTATGGTATTTGTTAAGCACTTACAATGTGCCAGACACTATACTAAGTGTTGGGGTAGATAAAACAAATTGTTTGACACAGTCCATGTCCCACATGGGGCTCTCTGTTTTAATCCCCATTTTACAGATGAGGTAACTGAGACACAGAGAAGTGAAGTGACTTGCCCAAGGCCACCTAACAAACACGCAGCGGAACCAGGATTAGAATGCATGTCCTTCTGACTCCCAGCCCCGGGCTCTCAAGGATCTTACAGTCTCGCGAAGTCATACTCTCTTTACAAAACAGCCATGAATATGCAGGGGCCATGCAGGCCAGTGAGGGATTATGCCCTCAGCCTCTCTTCCTTCCAGATGCCAGAGCAAATCCACCAAGAACTCTGCCATCCCTGTGCCACCCAGGGCCCCTTCTCCCACTCTGCCCTGTGCATCTGGGGCTGCAGGGGATTTAAGCAACAGCAGCAAGCAGCCACTGCAAATTTTAGAAGGTCACTATTCTTCACTCTGCATTTTAAATGTTGTATGTTGTTTACTATTTATAGTGTTTCCATTATCATTTATATTATCAGATTATTTATATCACTGTCTGTAGCCTAGCCCTTTCACACCCTATTTTTCAACTGTGAGTCCTTAGAGGGCCAAGGTTTATGTCAGACTCTTACTTAGGTATTTTTTTTTGCACACAGCAAGCTCTTAATAAATGCTGTTACTAACACTTATGCGCATGGTTATGCTGGAGATGTGGCATTTGGAGAACTTTGTAGCAGTTGATCAGTAAATGGTATTTATTGAGTGCTTACTGTGTTCAGAGCACTGTCCTAAGTGCTTGGGAGACAACAGTATAATAGCTATTGGTGGACAAGTTCTCTGCCCACAAGGAGCTTACAGTGTAGAAACTGTAGCATTCTCTCCCTGTCTCTGTCCCTCTCTCCCTTCCTCCCTCCCTCTTTCTCTCCATCAGTCTCTATCTCCCTTCCTCTCTCTCTCCCTCATCCTCTCTTCCCTTCTCCCTCTCTCTCTCCCTCTCCCATTCTCTCCCCTCCATTTCTTTCTCTTTTTCTCCCTCATCCACAGTATTGTTTTTTCATGACTGCTGCAGCTGGGATGTCCTCAAATTCTCTGACTGTTCAGCTCACACATCCTAGTGGAGGGAGAGAGAGAGGGTCACCCCATAGACTTTGGTGGAGCCCCAAGGTAAGGCGTGCATTCCTTCCCATGCATAAGTCTGTAGAGGCGTTACTCTGCTGCCTCTGCTAGGTGAGTGGATTGAGTAGCTCACCCTACCTCAATGACAAAGCCAGCTTTCACCTAAGTGCATCTTTATTTTGTGGCCAGAGACAAACATAATAGTTTACACTTCACTAGTTTGGATGCTTTTCTGTCTTCTGTCAAATGGAAGTCATTTCCCTATGTCATAAAATCCAGCCTGGATCCTAGCATAAGTTCATGAAATAACTCCATGTGCTGTCGTGAATTTCTTGAGCCAGACATTATACATTCCAATTACCAGCCTCCTTGATTGCTTCAGCAATTTCCCATTTGGATATTTCAATAGGTTTCACTTCCGTGATTCCAAGTGCACAGGATTTCCCTTCTTGCAACCCTATTGCTTCAGCATTTGGGTTTTGAAGGACCTTCTGTCTCCCTGACCCTAATTTTATTATATCATTACTCAGTGGCCCACCTCACAAAGGCTAATTATTGCAGGAAAATGTCCCAGATTTACAGCCTTCTCTGTGCTGGTAATGCTACCAATACCAGCTTTTATAAACATATATTTATGAAGGGATTCGTTTCTTTGGTTTGCTTACTGAAGATTCCTCATCTAATTCCATGTTTGTTTCTTTGTGTTCTGTGCTTATCTACTCACCTCCACTCAGAGGCAGAGGCCACGTTTAACATTCTTTTGTAATTTCTATCAGGCCAACATGACCTAATGGAAAGATTCTCCTCCAAGAGGTCTTCCTCAATGGAGCACGCTTTTCCCCGACTCCCTCTCTGCGTCATCTATGCACTTGGATCTGTGACCTTTGGGCATTTAATATTTTTCCCTCCCTCAAACCCACAGCCCTTACATACATATCCTTAAATTATATATTATAAATCACTTATTTATATTGTCTGTCTTCCTCTCCAGACTGTAAGCTCGTTGTGAGCAGGGAACATGTCTGTTAACTATGTTGTATTATAGCCTCCCAAGAGCTTAATGCAGTGGTCTGTACATAGGAATTGCTCAGTAAATACTATTGATTAATTAAAAAGAGCATGACTGGGTTTTCAGTCCTAACCCTGCTGATTATTTTCCTACTGTGAAACCTTGGGGAAGTCATTTAATATTTCTGCCTCAGTTTGTTCAAGTGTAAAATGGGGATAAAATATATATTCTCCCTCCCACTTAGACTTGGAGCCCCAAGAGAGTCAGGGACTGTGTCCAGTATGGCTATCTTGAATCAAGCCCAGGACTTAGTACAGTTCTTTACATAGTAAGCACATAAACACCACTTTCATCATTGGAACATTTTTCAACACATAATATTTCATGATCAAGCAGTGTCTTAGTGGAAAAAGCCTGGGAGTCAGAGGACCTGGGTTCTAATTCTGCTCTACCACTTGTCTATGTTGTGACCTTCAACAAGTTACTTAACTTCCCTGCTCCTCAGTTTTCTCAAATGTAAAATGGGGATTCAATATTTATTTTCCTTCCCACTTAGACTGTGAACCCCACTCCAACTCTCTTCTGGACGCCCTTCCAATCTGGCTTCCATCCCTTCCACTCCACTGAAACTGCCCTCTCAAAGGTCACCAGTGACCTCCTTCTCTCCAAATCCAATGGCTCCTACTCTATCCTAATCCTCCTCAACCTCTCAGCTGTCTTTGACCTACTGACCATCCCCTTCTCCTCAACACATTATCCAACCTTGGCTTCACGGACTCTGTCCTCTCCTGGTTCTCCTCTTATCTCTCTGGCCATTCATTCTTGGTCTCCTTCGTGGGGTCCTCCTTCCTCTTCCATCCCTTAACTGTAGGGGTTCCTCAAGGGTCAGTTCTTGGTCCCCATCTGTTCTCCATCTATACTCATTCCCTTGGTGAACTCATTATTTATTTAATATATTATTTATGACTCTATTTTATTAATGATATGCATATATCTATGATTTTTTAATCTATTTTGATGGTATGGATGCCTACTTGTTTTATTTTGCTGTCTGTCTCCCCCTTTTATACTGTGAGCCTGTTGTTGGGCAGGGATTGTCTCTATCTGTTGCCAAACTGTATATTCCAAGTGCCTAGTACAGTGCTCTGCACACAGTAAGTGCTCCATAAATACAATTGAATGAATGAATGAATGTGGGACAAAGACTGTGCCTGGCCTAATTAACTTGTCTACCCCAACACTTAGAACAGTGCTTGACCATTGTAATATTTAACAAGTACTATAAAAAATAGATTTTTCCTATTTTCATTCACAATTACTGCTGCTTCAGTGATTGCTGTCTTCATTAGTTAGAAGTATATCCCCATTTTTGTATTCTTAACTCACAAAGAACTGTTCAACAACTTTTCTGTCAGCTCTTTACTGGTCTGAAACCTCAAGTCTGGTGCTATCTATTTCAGTTCATAAAGATGATTTGTTTTTGTATTAATCTGCCTCCAATGTACCATGCTTCGCTCAGGTAAAATCCTTAACTGAAGGAACAACTGAACAGACTGCTTCATAGCTGGATCCTGTAAATTCAGTCTCAGGGACCACCCTCTGGGGCAGGACACTCTTGTATTCCACAGCCATGACTGGCTATAACACAGCCCCTCCTGACAACCGGCAGCTTCTTGGCACCATAAATTGCTCTTATCCCACCCAGGTCGCTGCCCTCCCAGCCTAGTAACCATGGAGACCACTTGTTTGGACATGCTGAGGTAGGACCACTGGTCCAAGATGTGGCTTTAAGTGACATTTCCGGGCAGGTTAAGGTGTAGTTCTGCGCGTCCCGTTTCTCGGCTAACCTACTGGTGGTTCTGACTCTGTGGCCTATCCTCACCATATACAGCCATGCATAGCTGCTCCAATCTAGCTGTTCTATGGACTGCTGTCTGGGGTAGGGCTCAGGGATCACGTTCTCTCGTCCTCATTGACAGAGCCATAATCACAGCCCCTCCTGCTGGGACCACAGTTTAAGTGCTAAGTGGCAGGCTGACCCCAAATCTATTAGGCCTAAAATGAAACTTCCCGCTGGCAAATGTATGTGGAGAGAAAGCAAAGATTGAATGCTTTGGTGAACCTGTGGATTTTTACATCGTCAGTTCTCTGGAATGAGATGAAGGAAAAAGGGTGTCCCAGGAAGCTTTTGGAAGGATCCTAGGTAGCTCTTATCTGAAGGGGAGAAGTCTATATTCTCCATCTGGTGAAACTAACCACCGCAGGGCTTTTAAGATTGGAGTAATTTCATAGAAGCAGCGTGGCTCAATGGAAAGAGCACAGGCTTGGGAGTCAGAGGTCGTGGGTTCTAATCCTAGATCTACCACTTGGCAGCTGTGTGACTTTGGGCCAGTCACTTCACTTCTGTGTGCCTCAGTTACCTCATCTGTAAAATGGGGATGAAGACTGTGAGCCCCATGTGGGGCAACCTGATTACCTTGTATCTATCCCAGCGCTTAGAACAGTGCTTGGCACATAGTAAGTGCTTAACAAATACCATCATTATTACTAAAGCAGGATCCACTCCTGGGAAGCTGGATTTCTTTGGATCACCCTCATGGAAGATGATCAAGAAGTTCAGATTCATTGCCCAGACAATGTCAAGGTCAGCCCACTAAACATCCATTGCTGAGCATGTTTCCAGGGACATGAAAGAGGCTTTGGTGAGTGATATATTGTGACTTCAAGGAAGCAAAGCCAAGGCAGAACAATTTTGGTGGGATAGGAGATTCCAGTGACTCAAAAAGCGTGATTAATTAAGGATGGGGCTTGGCATAGGACATACTGAGCATTGGTGAGAGGGACTGTTTGTTAATCAGATTAATAAGCTTCTTGTTGTTTTCCGGCCCTGACCTACCGAAGACCACTTCATTCATTCATTCATTCATTCAATAATATTTATTGAGTGTTTACAGTGTTTAAAGAACTGTACTAAGTGTTTGGGAGAGTACAGTATAACAACAAACAGATACATTCCTGCCCACAATGAGCTCATGGTCTTGAGGGGGAGACAGACATTAATATAAATAAGTTAATGAATAAATAGATAAATTACAGATATATCCATATGTGCTGTGGGGTTAGGAGGGAGGATGAATGAAGGAGCAAGTAAGAGTGGCACAGAAAGGGCTTGAGGAGGGCTTTGTGGAGGGATCCAGAAGAATTGCATCCAGCTTAGTTTTACCAGCTCATTCCTCCCTGGCTCAGAGACACTCAGACATTCTGGTTACTGGGCTTTCTTTCTGTCAGGTAGAACTTCCCCACCCCCCAATCAATTGACTGGGATGTCAGCTACTAGAACATTCTGACTGATAAATCAATTAATAGTATTTACTGGGACTGACTGTATGCAGAACACTGTATTAAGCCCTTGGGAGAGTACAGTAGAGATAGAATCAGTGATTCCCCACCCTCAAGGACCATATAATCTAGCAGGGAAGACAGACACAAGGTAAAGTGTTGCCTCCCATTAACCCCTGCTTCAGACTGGGGAAGGATGAAGCAACAGCCTTATGAGTCAACCACTGCTCCCTTCATGCCTGGACCTCTGGGGCCCGGCCATGTAGGATAGAAAGTGTCCCACGCCCATGTCATGGAGACTCCAATCTCCAGTGACAGTGGGGAAGCTCTCTCAACTTCTGCGACATCAAGGAGATCACTGCCATAGCAGCAGTTGTGAATTCTGGGACTTCAGGAATAAGCTGTGAGGAGCCAAAAATCCTTCTGTTCCTTTTGTGTTTGTTGTTGCCTTGTTTTTCAGTATTTTTGTTTACTTTTCCTTATGTTTTTGTTCCCAACCCCTTTTTTCTCCTCATCATTCTTACATTGTGGGTCCTTTGAGGGTCCAATGACTATATCTAGACCTCATCCATGTAAGGGTCCTTTGGAGGTCCGGTGACTATGTCTAGGCCTCATCCATGTTTTCCTTCCCCAGTGCTAAGTGTAAAGTTTCGCACATAGTCTTGTCTTATGCCCCTGGGACGTTTCTGACCCATAGCGACACCACGGACACATCTCTCCCAGAATCCCCGCCTCTCCATCTGCAATCATTCTAGTAATGGATCCATACAGTTTTCTTGGTAAAAATACAAGAGTGGTTTACCATTGCCTCCGGTGCAGTAAACTTGAGTCTCCGCCCTCGACTCTCTCCCATGCCGCTGCTGCCCAGCACAGGTGAGTTTTGACTTGTAGTAGATCGCCTTTCACTGCCAAGACAAGAATGGAATGGATAGGCCTCTGCTTGACTCTCCCTCTACTAGTTGAGACTAGTAGAGTCCTGGAAACTCTCCAGGTGCGGCCCCTAGAGGGGTTGCACACAGTAAGCACTTGGGTTGCACATACTAAGCTCTTAAATACTTTTATTCCTCCTCTTTCTCTTCCTGTTGCAGCTGCTGGTTAACACAGCTTTTACCACATAGGTAGCGAGATATATTTATATGGTAAAAGTAGTGTTAGCTATCTATCTATATGTCTGAATGTGTGTGTGTGTTTGAGGAGAAACTTTCACTTCATACATTTATAGCTCAGAGGCATAACTATGCTGAGAATTATGGAAAATCTATGTCCTTATTAATGAGGAAATGAATTCAATCAATTGTATTTAATGAGCACTTACTGTGCGCAGAACACTGTACTAGGCCTAGTACTTGAGGGAGTACAATACAAAAGAGTTAGCAGACATGTTCCCTGCCTGCAATGAGCTTACTTTCATTCATTCATTCAGTCAATCATATTTACTGAGCGCTTACTGTGGCAGAGCACTGTACTAGGCACTTGGAAGGTACAATTCAGCAATAGAGAGAGACAATCCTGGCCTACACTGGGCTTACAGTGGAAAAGGGGGGAAACAGACATCAAAAGTAAACAGGCATCAATATAAATAAATAGAATTAAAGATATATACGCATCAAAACAAGTAAACAGCCATCAGTATAAATAGAATTATAGCTATATTCATAAGTGCTGTGGGGTGGGGAGAGTTGGGGAAGAGCCAAGAGTGAGTCGAGGTGACATGGAAGGGAGAGGGAGCTGAGTAAAAGGGGGGCTTAGTTTGGGATGAGAGGCTTAGTCTAGCTTACAGTCCAGAGGGACCTCACAGTCTAGAGGGAAACTAGTGTGTCTGATGTCCACAGACTGTGAACACCTCATAATATTCACCTCTTCAAAATGATCCTATCAGCTGGAACAAAAATGTGGTTGGTATGTTGGGGACAGGAGACAGTGTAACTTGGGAGGGACAGATGATCCTCGGACCTGAGTTGTGACTTTGACAATACAAAGGTAGTGTCTCATGCAGAAGCAAGTGGGGCTCCTGGCTTACGGTGACAGAGAAGAAAATAATTTGCCAGTTCATTGAAGAGAACAGGGGAACTGCAGCTCCTGAAAGCAGGCAGAGAGAGAAGAAAGCTGGTTGAGTGAGATGAGGAAAGTCTTTCTTGGCAAAAAGATAAACAGACCCCAGTGGCCAGGCTGTAGTTCCACTTTGCTCAAGTGGGGGGTCTAGGTAGAGGTTGTAATGGTATTTATTGAGCTCTTACTGAATTCAATACCCTGTACTAGATGCCTGGGAAATACGATAGAAAAATAAAACACACATCCTGTCCACTGCAAGCTTCTACTCTGATGGGGGAGTCATACACAAAGAAAAAAATCTATAAACAGTGGAACCCCAAGAAAAGAAGGAAGGTTCTCAGGAAGGAAATCTGTACATTAGTGTTCTATTTTCTCTGGAAGGAGAATGGAACTGGAAAGAGAGCCTGGAGAGTGGGTCATGTGAGATTATGCAGGGGAGGCAAATTATGCAAGTAAATATGACATATGCTTAAAGGGTTGAGCTGTAAAAACAAATAATGTCTCAGAAGAAAGCCACAGGTCTTTATGATTACAGAATTAGCATAGATGGACTCAACTGTAGAAAGCAGAACCAGAATTAGACTTTGCAGGAGCCTGTGGATACTGTACAGAAAACATAGGCAGCAGTCTTAAAGTCATCCCAACACAGATTGTAGTTATAATAATAATTATTATGATATTCGTTAAGCACTTACTATATGCCAAGCACTGTTCTAAGCGCTGCAGTAGATACAAGGTAATCAGGTTGTCCCATGTCTTAATCCCCATTTTACAGATGAGGGAACTGAGGCAGAGAGAAGTGAAGTAACTTGCCCAAGATCACACATCAGAATTAGAACCCATGTCCTTTGACTCCCAGGCCATGCTCTTGCCACTAAGCCACTAGAGTTTGCTGAGGGAAGAAAAGACCCTGAAAGGTAAACTGGAAACCTTGAAGTTCAAATCTGAAGGAAGCTAGTGAAATCCAGAGGAGAGGGAGTCCAAGCAACTTAATTGAATGAAAGGTTTCAGTTAGTGAAGCACGTTGTATGCTCAGGACAACCAAGTCTAGGCATTACTAAATTATGGGGAATAGCAAGGGTAGGATTTGATGCCAGTTGATACATACGTCTTCTTGGAAGCATGGGGAAATAAAAAGCCTCCTAGGGACAACACAATGCTCCCTGCAGCTGACTCCTTGGAGGAGATGCCGAAACAGGGTGGTACTCAGGAAGACAAGAAAGCAGAAAGACTGCATCTGGTCTGGTCTGGGATTTACTGCCTCTCTGTGGAGGATGTGGCATTTGTTTTGCAGACACAAGTATGAAAAGGTGGAGATAGGCTGTGCTGGAGCTTCAACCCTTGGAGAAAAACAAAGAAAATAGGCTTATTCAAAAGGTTCAAATGATTTTATTGAGGGAAAGAGATTTTCCTCAGATCTGTTGGCAGCACTGAGGGACGGGTGACTGAATGGTTTGCCCATCCTCCCTTTTATAAGAGTGATAGGGCTGAGCTGTTAAAGGGACAACTGTATCTAAATTCTCACCCAAGCCATTAGGATTCAGGAACTTGCCAAGAAAGGAGGAAGGTGAATTTTTGTGTGGTGCTGCCAGAAAAGCAGGAATGACTCCTCATTTCCCCTCCTTCCAATATCTACCGCTTCTTACTCCGTTTCCCTTCCCTCCGCCCCTGGGAACATCTACTTGGGCAGTCTATTCTGAAATCCAAGTAAAGAAGCAGCTTCATAACTGGACTTTTCTCCATCTTAAAGCCTAATTCTTATAAATCAATTAAGTGATCAATAGTACCAATGCTAAGCACAATGCTTGGCACATCATAAGCACATAATAAATACTATTATTGTTATTATTATTACTAGTATATGTTGAGTTCAAACTCTGTGTACTCTCCCACATAGTGGAATGAGTGGGCACAAGGAAGCCATTTTAGTCAGATGTTTCCAGTAGGGAGATATTTTTCTTTCTTTGATCTAGAGGGATTATTAAATTTGGAAAATATGAAAATATGACGAAGGTGATTTTATAAATGGAAAAGCATTTTACAGTTTGAATATTAAATTCAATAAAGGACATGCATTTGTCATTTAAATGAGTTTCTTAAATAATAAATGGCCCAAGACTACAGAGAAATATAGGATTTTTTTGGCTGCTGTAAGCGTCAACATAAGCCAGACCTTCTGCTCTATCCTTTTCCCATCACTGCAAACTTGTGGGAGAGTGTTGAGGTAATACTCACTGGATTGTATCCTTGACAAAGCAACAATTGTACTCTGTGACTCTGTAGAGTCTTTTACTTTTTCCAAAGTGCTTTTTCTCCCAATGAGGCAAATATTCTTTATCTCTACTTTATAGATGAAGAAACTGAGACCCAGAGAGGCTAAGTATCATACCTAGACTCCAAATCACTGGAATCTAGGGACAGAGCTGGGAGGAAACTGCGGATTGGACTCCCAGATCTTTGCTCTTTCTATCTGGCTAAGTTCCCTCCATAATATTATATTGCATTCTCCCCCAGCATCATAATATGAATAATTGTCATTTATTTTAACAAATGGATTGTTCAAGGGGCCCCCACGAAGTCACGAGGCACAGTTTGCTTCTAACCTGTTAATGTTTTTGGCTTTAGAACTTTTTTTGATTGATTGCTATTCATGTAGTTCAAGGGGGAATCAATTATGTGCCTCAGTTTCTTTGTGGTTACTCCTCTCTCATTTTATTTTTCAAGAGCTTCCAACAAATAGAAAGTATAATTAAGGTTTATTGGGATTTTAATGCTTGACTATTGAAAATGGTGAAATTTTTGTAAAAATAATTTGGCTTCAGGGTGGTTTTGTAGAATGGATTTTCATTCTGTGATTGAGCCATAAAAATTTGTAAATTCCAAGGAAATTTTCTTCCCAGCAGGGGAGAAAGATAATGGTTCCAACAATAAATATTTTAGAAAGCTCATCCATGACAACCTTAATGTCAGCATTTGAGACCCTCAAATGATCCTGATTTATCCACACACACACATATACTCCCTCCCCACGCCCTCCACCCCCACCCAAGGAAGAGATAACAAAGAATCTGAAATAGAGTCAGAATATACTTCCGATTCTCCAGACACCTTTTTCTAGATGAGGCTGAGAGCATTGTCAAGTTGCTCTCCTGATGAGCTCCTATGTCTTGAATAACTGTGCTCTGGAAGCAGACCCACAGAAGAGGACATGCAGCTGATGACAATCCATTTCTCAGAATTGTCAAAGAACTATAGGTTGGCAATTGAAAAGGAGAGTGGCTAGTGAAAAGAATAAGGTTCTGGGAAGTAGCAGACCTGGGTTCCAATCTCTACTCTGCCACTTGCCTGCTGTGCAACCGTTGACAAGTCATTTCACTTCTCTTTGCTTCAGTTTCCTCATGTGTAAAATGGAGATTCAATACCTATTCTCCCTCCTACTTAAGCCAAAAGCCTCTTGTGGGACAGGGTCAGTTCTGATTATTTTGTATCTAACCCAATGCTTAGTGCAGTGCTTGGTACATAGTAAATGCTTAACAAATCCCACAAAAAATAATGTCTGAGACTATGTGGCACCTTGTCCTTGGCCGTCTTCATTCTGTTTCACTGTTGGAGTACCTTGTTAGTCTTAACGAGAAGCAGCATGGCCTAGTGGAAAGAGCATGGGCCTGGGAGTTAGAAGGTCACGGATTCTAATCCCGGCTCTGCCACTCATCTGCTGTGCGACCTTGGGGAAGTCACTTCACTTCCTCTAAGCTTCAGTTAGCTCATCTGTAAAATGGGGATTGAGACTGTGAGCACCAAATAGGACAGGGACTGCGTCCAACTCGATTTACTTGTATTCACCCCAACACTTAGTACAGTGCCTGGCACATAGTAAGTGCTTAACAAATTCCATCATTATTATTATTTATTTTCTGACAGTGATGCAGAGTTGACTGCCGTCCACGAATTCAGGTTCCTAGATAACAACAACATGTGGCTAGACAAGAAGAAAATTGAATCCAGATGGCCAGAATATTTTTTCACAGCCAGACAGAGTGGATTTCAACATGACTTCCAGATTTTGACCAAACTGAAGCTATATAGACTGGTGAGACTTGAACCTGTCACTAATGCTACATTTGGCTCCTAGAGAGTGTCATGTCATACCACCTCTGAACAATAGTCAACATTGAGTGACAACACAGGATCACAGATGACAAAATACTGGAACATCTGCTGACCGCTAACATTAGAGTAGATAACATCACATCATTTCCTGGGAAGGCATGTGAAGAGAATGGATATCTGCAGGATATCCCAAAAGTCATTCTATAAGGGAAATAAACAGGGAGAACAAAAAAACCACAGTGAAGGAAAATCTCAAACAGTTGGGAGACAGCAGTTAGAGTCAGATCAGCTTGGGAGGCAGCAGTTTGAATTAGGATGAGTATTTTGGGGATTTAATTTTATGACACATTGAGGCCAAAATGAAACAATGTTGGACACTGTGGGCAGCAAATGTGAGCAGAAAGCAAGGGGCGATATTAAAAATGCACAAAATTTGAAAGGTATCATCAGCCAAACATCAGACTTAGCATCCCCATTTGCAAACCCTGGTAAAATCTCCCCTTTGAATCCTGAAGGAGAGCTATATATACTTAAACCTATCTGTATTTTTAGATATAGTTATTCTTTGGGGCTCAAAGTGAGGTCTTATCTAGAAGAGCAACTCTGGCTGAAATAAACTCTTTTAGAAAGGAGATTCAGGGAATGTGTTTACTAACTCTGTTGTATTGTACTCTTCCAAATGCTTAATACAGTGCTCTGCATACAGTTGAGTGCTCAGTAAATACCATAGATTGATTGAGTTGTGTGTTTTTAGCAGGTCGTGCTATTTTCCCAATTGTATTTTGGTCCTCCAATCTTTCCCAACTCTCTATCTGAAGGCAATATTTCCCGTCCTAGTTGTCAAAACTAAGATGGCTTGCCCTCTGCTTTAAATCCCTGCAATTCACTGTTACACCATTTGGCTTGTGGTTGGAATATCCAGTTGTCTGATATCTATGGAATATTAGGGATCTCTCAGATTTGCCTAGTAGTTGCCAGATGATGTCAAATATTTAAGCTTTCATTTCCTCTTTTCCCACTCCCTTCTGCATCACCCTGATGTGCTTTCTTTATTTACCCTTCCCTCAGCCCCACAGTACTTAAGTACATATCGGTAATTTATTTATATTAATGACTTTCTGCCCCTCTAGACTGTGAGCTCACTGAGGGCAGGGAAAGTGTCTACCAATTCTGTTGTATTGTACTCTCCCAAGTGCTTAGTACAGTGCTGTGTACACAGTAAGCGCTCAATAAATATGATTGATAGATAGGACTCTGATTCTTGTTACTGAAGGCTCGCTCCATAAAATATATTAATATATAGTGCTGTTCTTCCAAAGAACTCTAACTCCGGCTGTGTCCATTAGTAGATCCTGGAAGAAGGTAATTAACCAATAAGTGCTATTTATTGAGCCCTTACTGTGTGCAGAACACTGTACTAAGTACTTGGGAGAGTACAGTGCCACAGAGTTGGTAGCCATGTTTCTGCCCACAGTAAGTTTACAGTCTAGAGGAGAATATCTGTAGAAGAGACCTGAATGGAGGTTTTGGACTTTCCTGTTGATTAATCACTGTCACCATCACTACAATTGTGCTATAAAGCCTGAGGGGATAATCAGGGTATTAACTATCTTGACTTTTTAAAGCATCAAACTATGTGCAACATCATCAAACCAATGGATCCATCCAGTCAAAATTTCTGTCTGTGACAGTGGCAATAGATATTCGAATCTGATGTTTGTTACAGTGCTCTGCTCGCAGTAAGCGCTCAGTAAGTACGAATGAATGAATGAATCTTATTGGCATGTACCACCACGGTAAGGGATGGATCATCCAACAACCCTCCCCTTTCCCCTCTACATCCATAACTTTCCTTCTAGAAACCCATCTTGGACCATTCATTCCTCTTGAAACTCCTGACATTTTCAGCCTGCACATCTTCCTTTCCTCTTCTCCCACTCCTTACTGAGTCACCATTGGATTTACACACTTTATTCACCCCACCCTCAGTCCCACAGCACTTATGAACATATCCATAATTTATATTAATGTCTTCCTCTCCCTCTAAACTGTAAGCTTGTGGGCAAGGAACATGTCTACCACCCTTATTATATTGTGCTCTCCCAACACTTAGTACAGTGCTCTGCACCCAGTAGGTGCTCAGTAATAATAATATTAATTGTTGTATTTGTTAATAATTTACTATGTGCCAGCCACTGTTCTAAGCACTGGGGTGGATACAAGCAAACTGCGTTGGACACAGTCCCTGTCCCACATAGGGCTCACAGTCTTAATCCTCATTTTACAGGTGAGGTACCTGAAGCTCAGAAAAGTGAAGTGACTTGCTCAAGATCACACAGAAAAACGTGTGGCAAAGCTAGGATTCAAACTCAAATGCTTTCTGACTCCCAGGCCAGTGCTCTATCCACTGGGCCATGCTACTTCTCAATAAATATAATTGATTGATTGAGCTTCCTGTGGGAACCAATTATTTTTAGTTGTATAAGCCTAGCTTTAACGAGAACTCACCTCATCCTCTTGGATTGGGAGAACAATAATTACTTGTCCACCCCTTGCAAATTTTGTAATCTTCAACCCTCAACCACCCTCTGTCTGTCCTACTGAAGAATCCTAATCTTTTCAGTCCATCTTTATTGGATACTTTACTATCCCCTTATCATCTCAGTTGCCCTTCTATGGATTGTTGCCAGCTTTATGAAATCTTTCCTAAAATGAACCCTTTGCATTGGCATAGTACATAGCAGGGAACCACACCCCACCTTGCTTTTTCTTTCTTTCATTCTTTCTAATCCCGACTCCGCCGCTTGTCAACTGTGTGACTTCGGGCAAGTCACTTAACTTCTCTGTGCCTCAGTTACCTCATCTGTAAAATGGGGATGGGGATTAAGACTGTGAGCCCCATGTGAGTCAACCTGATCACCTTGTATCCTCCCCAGCACTTAGAACAGTGCTTTGCACGTAGTAAGTGCTTAACAAATGCTGCCATTATTCTTTCTTTCTTTCTTTCTTCTTCCTTCCTTCCTTCCTTCCTTCCTTCCTTCCTTCCTTCCTTCCTTCCTTCCTTCCTTCCTTCCTTCCTTCCTTCCTTCCTTCCTTCCTTCCTTCCTTCCTTCCTTCCTTCCTTCCTTCCTTCCTTCCTTCCTTCCTTCCTTCCTTCCTTCCTTCCTTCCTTCCTTCCTTCCTTCCTTCCTTCCTTCTTCTTTCTTCTTTCTTTCTTTCTTTCTTTCTTTCTTTCTTTCTTTCTTTCTTTCTTTCTTTCTTTCTTTCTTTCTCGCTTTTTTATGCGCTTACCTTAATGGTCTTTACATCCTGTTAGATCCAGTCAGTCATCATGGATATTTAGGTGTAATTATTTTTCCCCACTCCTTTCACCTTTTCCTTTAGGTCTTTATCTATTCAACTGCATTTGTTCTGCTAGTTTTCTTATTCAAAGTTTTCACTTCTGCTCATGTTGGAAATCCAGAGTTATTTCCATAAATAACATCTTCTTTTATGTCAGTGCTTGTCCTTTCTAAAATATTATTGCAACCAGGAACTCTCTGGTAATGAATCACCTCCCTAAATCTCAAGATTATTCAGATTGAAACAATTTTTTAAAGGTCTGAAGCCCCAAGTTTCAAAGGCACTGACTTTTATTATAATAAAAGCAATATTGACAGATCAGTACCAAGTCCATTTTTCATTTGTTCAGACTGAACTGGATGAATTGCCTGAGAAATACTGAAAGAGACCTGCTTTTGCTAAAGGTTCAAGAGGTGCATGTTTCCCTCCTGCCACCCATCTTAACTTCAACCCCATTTTCCTCCTCCTCTCAACTTGGAAAACTGACTCCTCCATTTTATATCTATGAAATGGTATTTCCAAAGGCCACTACTCCCTGTCCAGTTGCAAAAGTCCAACAAATGCAAGCTTTGATTATAGCAGGCCTTCCTTTGAGACAATCAAATGCACCCTGACCTATTTTAAACATGACTTGTGTATTTAGATTCCAATTTGAATATCATTTCTTTGTAGGTTTCCCCTAAAACTCCTTTCAAGCCAAATAGCTCCAAATAAGACACATTTTAATGATTCCATGTGGGAGTGATTCCAAAAAGATTAAATTTACCCTGATCCACACATGCTGAGCAATTGAGGGGAAAAGCAGATGGCAAAATTCATTTGGGAATTTATCAAATCTGAAACATCTGAACTCCTAAAACTTTTTTTTCCATGGATTCCTCAGACCTCAGCTCCACTTGTAATTACCTTTGCCTGAGAATGTTAGGTTATATGTCCAAAGTCATAAAATGAGACTGTGGCAGAGCTGCCAGAAATTAGCACAGATTAATAAATCAGTTAGATATGGTTATTAAAAATTACTATTATGATAGCACCAAAGCCATGGATTTTTATGTTAACCTCTCAGGCTCTTTACAAGTGAAGTAACTAAAGAAAAATTGATCTAAACAAAGCTGTTCAGGTAGGTTTGCTTCTTTCAGAGAAGAACACATTATTTGAGTTCTTCATTTTAGAACAGATGTGGACACTTTGCCTCTTAATCCCCATTTGAAACCCAAATTATGATTGGAAAAGCTGGTGAGCTAAACCAGGGTGACAGTTATTTCCATAAATAATATTTCCTTTTATGTGTGTGCTTGTCCCTGCTAGTGCTAATTAGTGAAGCACAAGCCAAATTCATTAAAGACTGAGATAAGGGGTAGCTTTGTGCCTTTTTGGGCTAGTTGTGAGTCCATGGGAAAATGTGGATAATTTCTTCATTTTCCAAAAAATCCTAAATGTCCACTTCATCTGTCTTACAGGATAGGCTCTAAGCTCCTTGAGAGCAGGGACCATGCCTACCAATTGTACTGTATTCTCCCAAGTGCTTTATTTGGAACTCTGCACAAAGTCAGTGCTCAAAATAATGAAATTTTGATTTATTTCATTCATTCATTCAATTATACTTATAGAGCGCTTACTGTGTGCAGAACACTGTACCAAATGCTTGGAAAGTCCAATTTAGCAACAAAAAGAGAATCCCTGCCCACAACAGGCTCACAGTCTAGAAAGGGGGAGACAGGCATCAAAACAAGTAAACTGGCATCAGAAGCATCAATTTAAATAAATAGAATTATAGATCTATACCCATCATTAATAAAATAGAATTATAAATATGTACATATATTCACACAAGTACTGTGGGGTGGGGAGGGGAGTAGAGCAGAGGGAGTGAGTGGGGGTGATAGGGAGGGGAGGAGGAGCAGAGGAAAAGGAGGGTTTAGTCAGGGAAGGCCTCCTGGAGGGGGTGAGTTTTCAGTACGGCTTTGAAGGGGGAAATGTGCTAGTTTGGCAGGTTTGAGGAGGGAGGGCATTCCAGGCCAAAGGCTTTGCCTTTTTTAAAATGTCTGTGGATGTCTGAGGACTGCAAATCTGTTTCCTTAGCTTATCTACATGTTTTAATATTCATTGTGGCATGAGGCAGAATACTTAGATTCTTTTTCCTTGGAAATGCAGAGGAATATTGCAATTTCTTTGAAAATTACTTTTGAGCTATTTTTTCCTAAAGTCAGTTCTTAGTGCGGTTTTTGATAATCAGTAAACTAGTGGAGTTATTCATCCGGGAAATGGAGATTTCCAGAATGACATTTGGCTTGTAATATTGAGTCTTGTTGGTCAAATTGGAACATGGGTCAAAACTAAAATGTTTTACCTCACATCAAAAAGCAGACATTAAAACATCTGCAGGTGCTAAAATAGGTTAAATTAAATAGTCCTTGCTCCATAAAAACTTACATTCTAAACCAAATGTACCATTATTAAATGGCAGTCAGGAACACACATAAACACCCACACATACATATAAAATTATCTAGGAATCAAACTGGCATGCAAATGTACTTTACAAAAGTCATGCTAGTCTTCTACATCTTTAACTGTATATCAGTGAATAGTTTAGAAATCCAACCAATTTAAAGGTGGCACTCAGAGTTTTCACTGATCCCTGAAGGCACTGAGATTTCACCAACATTTTAATTTGCAGCTCACCAAGGTGCCCAACAGGTAACAAACTGAACTCTTAACGTTGGCAGCGCCTCCATTCGATCTCAGTGTTTCCACTAGCAAGTTGCACTTTCTTTAAAAACTACCAGAGATTTGCATCATTGTAAGAAAAGGACACTGAATTAGTCAAGTGCTTTTACTTTTCCACAGCAGGATTACATCAATGACCTCATTTTAATCCTCAAAACATCTCTGCTAGGAGGGAATTGCTATCTCCATTTTACATATGAGAAACTGGGAGAGGCTAAAAGACTTGCTGGAGGGAAAGTGGCAGAGATGGAACTCGAACTCAAGTCTCCTGGTGCCCCAAGCCCGAGCTTTCCACTGGGCAGATAACATTGCCTCCTATACACTATACTGCCTCAGGCTAGTTTGGCTCAATGTGTGGCCCATCGAAACTCCTAAAAAGGTTGCATGCCCCCGCTGCTTTCATATAATAGAGAAGCAGTGTGGCTTGGTAGTAAGAGCATGGGCTTGGGAGTCAGAGTTCATGAGTTCTAATACCAGCTCCGCCACTTGTCTGCTGTGTGAGCTTGGGCAAGTCACTTAACTTCTCGATGCCTCAGTTCCCTTATCTGTAAAATGGGGATTAAGACTGTGAGCCCCACGTGGGACAACCTGATTACCTTGTATCTATCCCAGAGTTAGAACAGTGCTTAGTACATAGCAAGGACTTAACAAATACCATCATTATTATAATAATAGTAATAATATTTGCAAAGCAATCACAACGTGACAAGTACTGTTCTAAGAACTGACTCACTAATGACCCACTCCAGTCTGGCTTTTAACCCCTTCACTCCACTAGATTGCACTTTCTAGGTCATCAGTTACCTCCTTATAGCCAAGTCCAACAGGCTAAACTCTGTACTGAACTTACGACCTTTCAGCTGCTTTTGACACCATTTTAGTTTTGCTGATACAGCAGTGACCTGGTTCTACTGACACCCCGTTGATAATTTCTTCTCAGTTTTGTTAGCTGGCTCCTGCTCTGCCTCTCATCCTCTTATGAGGGGCATCCTGCAATCCTCCGTTCTGGGCTTTGTCTTCTTCTCATCGTGCCCTCCCTCTCTCAGGGAGCACATCTGCACATTTGGTTTCTGCTTCTCTATGTGGATGCAAATCTAGTTCTCTAGCTCTGTCTTTTCCTCTAGCTCACTATCCCACATCTTCTTTTGCCTCCAGGACATCTCCACTTTGATGTTTCACTGGCAACAGAAACTCAATATGTTTAAAATAAAACTAATAATACTAATAATGTTGGTATTTGCTAAGAACTTACTATGTACAGAGCACTGTTCTAAGTGCTGGGGTAGATACAGGGTAATCAGGTTGTCCCACATGAGGCTCACAATCATAATCCCCATTTTACAGATGAGGTAACTGAGGCACAGAGAAGTTAAGTGACTTGCCCACAGTCACCCAGCTAAGTGGAAGATCCGGGAATCAAACCCATGACCTCTGACTCCCAAGTCCGGGCTTTTTCCACTGAGCTTCTCGTCTTTCCCCTAAAGTCACTCCTCATCCTAACTTGCCTATTTGAGATGATAATATCACTGTTTTCCCTGGTTCAGAAGTCCACAATTTTGGTGTCATTACCTTGATATCAGCATTCAATCAGGTAGGGCAGGACCTTTGTGCAACCCACAGTCTGATGATCTCATATCTACCTTTTTTAATGGTTATTTATTAAGCACTTACTTTATGCTAGGGTAGATTGAAATTAATCAGGTAGGACACAGCCCCGACCCACATGGGGCTCACAGGCTAAGAGGGAGAACAGATATTGAATTCCCATTTTGCAGGTGAGGAACCTGAAGCACAGAGAAGTTAAGTGACTTGCTCAGGATCACATAGCAGGCAGGTGGAACTAGATCCTAGGTCCTCTGACTTCCAGGCTCGTGTTCTTCCCACCTGGTCACACTGTTTCTTTGCCTCAGGGTTTAGAAATTAAGTGATTTGCTCAAGGTCACACAGTAGGGAAGTGGCAGAGCCAGGCTTAGAGCCCAGGTCCTCTGACTCCCAGGCCCATGCTCTTTCCACTAGATCACACTGTTTCACTACCTCAGGGATTAGTACAGAGCTTGGCACCTAGTCACTGCTTAATAAATATTATTACCATTATTACTGCCAAGTTCAAGGCTCTCCACCAATTATATTTATTGAGCACTTACTGTGTGTGCAGAGAATGGTACTAAGCACTTGGGAGAGGACAATATATCGGAGTTGGTAGACACACTTCCTGCCCACAACTAGCTTACCAAGTAAATTCATTCATTCATTCATTCATTCATTCATTCCATAGTATTTATTGAGTGCTTACTATGTGCAGAGCACTGTACTAAGCACTTGAAATGAACAAGTCGGCAACAGATAGAGACAGTCCCTGCCGTTTGACGGGCTTACAGTCTAATCGGGGGAGACGGACAGACAAGAACAATGGCACTAAACAGCGTCAAGGGGAAGAACATCTCGTAAAAACAACGGCAACTAAATAGAATCAAGGCGATGTACAATTCATTAACAAAATAAATAGGGTAACGAAAATATATACAGTTGAGCGGATGAGTACAGTGCTGTGGGGATGGGAAGGGAGAGGTGGAGGAGCAGAGGGAAAAGGGGAAAATGAGGCTTTAGCTGCGGAGAGGTAAAGGGGGGATGGCAGAGGGAGTAGAGGGGGAAGAGGAGCTCAGTCTGGGAATGCTTCTTGGAGGAGGTGATTTTTAAGTAGGGTTTTGAAGAGGGAAAGAGAATCAGTTTGGCGGAGGTGAGGAGGGAGGGCGTTCCAGGACCGCGGGAGGACGTGACCCAGGGGTTGACGGCGGGATAGGCGAGACCGAGGGACGGTGAGGAGGTGGGCGGCAGAGGAGTGGAGCGTGCGGGGTGGGCGGTAGAAAGAGAGAAGGGAGGAGAGGTAGGAAGGGGCAAGGTGATGGAGAGCCTTGAAGCCTAGAGTGAGGAGTTTTTGTTTGGAGCGGAGGTTGATAGGCAACCACTGGAGTTGTTTAAGAAGGGGAGTGACATGCCCAGATCATTTCTGCAGGAAGATGAGCCGGGCAGCGGAGTGAAGAATAGACCGGAGCAGGGCGAGAGAGGAGGAAGGGAGGTCAGAGAGAAGGCTGACACAGTAGTCTAGCCGGGATATAACGAGAGCCCGTAATAGTAAGGTAGCCTTTTGGGTGGAGAGGAAAGGGCGGATCTTGGCGATATTGTAGAGGTGAAACCGGCAGGTCTTGGTAACAGATAGGATGTGTGGGGTGAACGAGAGGGACGTGTCAAGGACGTGTCAAGTAAATCCCAACTTGCTTTCAATTCTGCCTCCATCCCCTGATTCACACTATTCCTCTGTCTCAAAAGTCCCTCCACATCTCACAAACCATAGCCCTCCTTGAAGAAAAAATCCTTCTGAAAGTCCACCTCCTTCAACAAGCCTTGTACAATGAACTCCTAGCACTCTAAGTTATATAAAACCATCAGCCATCCCTGACACTTCTGAACTTATATATATGCATCCCTAACACTTTTGTATGGACTTTTACTTAACTACACATCCAATTATTTATTTTGACTATTCGATTTATAAATATTGTCATGTCTGTGTCCTGGAAAGTCCCCATGAGTAGGGAATGTGTCATTACTTAATTTCATGCTTCCCAAATGTTTAGTACCAAGTAGACACTCAATAAATGTTACTACTATAACTAATACAAATACTAGAGTGTTGTAGGTCCAGGTGGCAGGTTACAGCAGGGAGTGACAGGCTATGGTGAATTCTTCTCCTTGTATTTAGAATGAGCAATGCCTCTATCCTTTGGTAGTCCATGTTTGTCAAGGGAAAAAAGTACATTTTGCCCTTGTAGAAAGATTAAGTGAAGATTTAAGAGAAAAATCACCACAATTTGCTCTAGAAAGGTAAAATGCTGAAGTGCTGTATTCCCTCTGGCATTTTTTGAATAACATATTTCTTTTTGCTTGTGTCAAAATGGTCACAAAGTTGGTTTCTAAACTTTCTGGCCTTTGAATAACTAACAAAGCTGGGAATTCATCTTTTTCTCTTAGTACCCCAGTATACCCATGATGTAACCTGGCAAAATCCACAGATTTAGCTCTGGAGAACGTAATCACAAAGCAAAATCAGAAATTTTGGAGTAAGGGTGAAGTAGGGGGATGAGAAGTCTGACTCTGAATGATTCAGTTGACATAAAATGTCTGAAAAGCTGTAAAAATAATCCAAAAGGGAATTTTGTCTCTCATTCTTAGGGTAGCAGTTGAGCAGGCAGATTTTATCAGCGACCGCCGTTACCTCCAACTTCCTAGAATATCTGATTTCATAAACACGTTTTATTGCAACTGAGAATGATTTATTCTCATAAGTTAATGATCTGGAACAACAGATTTGCTTTGGTCCAAAATCAATTTTTTATTATTTGGAGAAAGGGTCAGAAAAAGTGTTTCTCTCTATGTGGGTGACAGTGCTAAACCGCGATTGTTCAATGACAAAGCCGTCTGGCAGGCTCTCCAAAGCAGCATTCCTTTCATTAATTCTTAAAGTCTAAATTCATAATTAACGGTGACCCTTGCTACCTTTACTTATAGCAGATTAGTTTTAGTCGAACAAAAGCAGATCTGTTTTCCCATCCTTGGAGGCAAATATTAGTTATTTGTTAAACATTTGGTGTGCTGGCTGGAATACAGAACATATGAAAGGCACAGTCTGGGATCCAGTGGAGCTTAGCTATTGAGGAGACAATACTCACGAAGTGAATACATTACTTTGGAAAGGATAGATTTATTTACAGTAACTTTCAAAAGCATACTTTCCTTGAATTTGTCCTGTCTAGATGTCATTGACCCTTTATTTTCTTTCCTTCTTTTCCTTCCTTCCAAACGTGACTTTTCTTTCGATCATTAGAAGTTGGTCTTAGCCCTTTAATGAGTTGTGTTGCTGTTTGTTAAATGTCCTTCAAGACTTCTTTCCAGTTTTTGTTCCTTTCATTATCATCAACAGTATTTACTGGTCCCCTACTTTGAGCAAAGTACTCTACTAGACATTTTCATGACAAGCAAGGAACAAGTCATAGGGAGATGATAGTGGAGCTTCTACAATCTTCCCACACCATTCAGTTCTGAAACTGAGGTGTTAGGAACACAATAGAGAGTAGAATTATGTGCCTGAATCGTGCTCCCTGGAGAATATTCATTCAACTGTATTTATTGAGCACTTACTGTGTGCAAAGTACTGTAAGAAGCACTTGGGAAAGTACAATACATAATGCGCAAGTGGAAGGACCAACACAGAGGTAGAACAATGGATCAAGAAGGTTCTTATGCAGAGTGACAACAACAGACATCCAGTCTGATTAACATGTAGAGTCTTAGACCAATTGTAAACGTCCAACTTTCTACTTGACTTTAAGCTGAACCCATTATAGATGCAACAACTAACTTCTTGAATAATTTCTCTGATGTTTCTTATTTAAATGTCACATGGCAAAGCAGGATCACTAATTGATTTATTCCTTCCTCATTTTATAACTTCCCTACTGTTACTTCACCACTTGGGAGTTTCCCATCTCCACTTCCTGCTGCCACAGTCCACTCCCATTGACATCTAGGGACATATCATTATGGTCTATTGCTTCCTTCTTTCTGTAAATTCTTTTAATAATAATGTTGGTATTTGTTAAGCGCTTACTATGTGCCAAGCACTGTTCTAAGCGCTGGAGTAGATAAAAGGTAATCAGGTTGTCCCACATAGAGCTCATAGTCTTCCTCCCCATTTTACAGATGAGGTAACTGAGGCACAGAGAAGTTAAGTGACTTGCCCAAGGTCACACAGCTGACAAGCGACAGAGCCGGGATTAGAACCCATGACCTCTGACTCCCAAGCCCAGGCTCTTTCCACGAGCCACACTGCTTAGTGTTTGTCCCCCTTCTAGACTGTAAGTGCTTAATCAGTTGGTCTGATCATTAAATACTTGACTGATTGATCACAAGGGATTCCTGGAATTCAGTCAGTCAATTAATCGTATTTATTGAATGCTCACCATGTGTAGAGTGCTTACTGAGTGCAATACAAAGGAGTGAGTAGACACATTCCCTTCCCACGAGTAGTTTATAATCTTCGGGGGAGGCAGACATTAAATCATGAAGATAATGTTAATTATTATTCTGATATCTGTTAATTACTTATTATATGCTGGACAGTGTACTTAAGTAATGGAGTGGCTACAAGATAATCAGGTTATACACAGTACCTGTCCCACATGGAGCTCACAGTCTAAGTAGAAGGGAGAACAGATATTGAATCTCCATCGTACATTTGAGGGAACAGACACAGAGAAGTTAAGTGACTTGCCCAAGGTCAGATGATTAGACTGTAAGCCCATCAAAGGGCAGGGACTGTCTCTATCTGTTACCGATTTGTACATTCCAAGCACTTAGTACAGTGCTCTGCACATAGTAAGCGCTCAATAAATGCTATTGAATGAAACAGCAGGCAAATGGTGAAGTTGGGTTAGAACCTTGGTCCTAAGAAAACCGGACCCGTGGTATTTCCTTTAAGCCACACTCCCTCCCACCAGGATCAAACTGATGACTGTCACATTACAATTTCTTTATGTGGGAACTGGGAGGATAATGGGTGGCAACAAAGTACTCTAAGGTGAGCTAAGTGTTCAGAAGGAGACTAGAAAAATATTTTGGAAACGTAATTTAGCCAAAGCTCCAGGCAGTGTAACAGAACAGTGGACAGTTGAGAGATCATAGCTGCAATCCATCAGTCAATCATTCAATCATCCATTGGCATTTATGGAGCACTTACTGTGTGCAGAGCACAGTATTAAGCTGCTCTTGGGAGAGTACAGCACAGTAGAATTGGTGGACACGTTCCCTGCCCATAATGAGCTTACAGTCTAGAGAAGAAGGCAGATATTAATATAAATAAAAAATTCATAATATATAATTTAAAGATATGTACATAAGTGTTGTCAGATTTGGGGTGGGGCGAATATCAATCGTCCAAAGCACACAGATCCAATCGCAAAGGTGACGCAGAGGGAGAGTCAGTCTAGGAGAAAAAGGGCTTAATGAGGGAAGACCTTTTGCAGGCAGACTGATCTAGTGCACAACAAATAGAAATGAGGTAGCTATGCTGATACAGAGGCTTAGAGAAGATAAGGACATCAAGAGTGTTAAAGGAAAAGAGAGGTAGCCCCTTCAGGAATCAACTGCAGCAGCTCAGCAAGGACACACTTTCCAGGTACTTGATCCATTAGGGACTCTCAGTTATGCAATGGTATTTGCCTCTGACAGACACACTGACCAAAATCTCAACGTCAACATCATCTTCAAATCTGAAGGAAGGCTGCACTCTACTAGGCCATGAGGAGAAATGCAGAATATTAATAGCACGACCCCCGTCTTTGAGTAATGTGGTTGGGGGAGACGAGCCAAAGAAGACAGAATGATACCATTAGAAAAAAGAATAAGACTATGAATAACCCACATAGGCAGGTGAGCTTACCTGGGCCAGTTGGAGCCACTAAAAAGACAAGAGAAGTGTGAGGACTTGAGGTTGTTAATCTGGGAAGACTTCCTGCCTGTGGTGGGATTTTAGAAGAGCTCTCTATTACCTCAATTTACCCCTTCCTCTCTCTTCATGTGTTTTCCTCCATGGTTCCATCTTTCATCATCTCCCTTGTGGGCTATTGCATCAACCTCTTCACTGGTCTCCCTGCCTCTTATTTCTTACTGCTTTCATTTGACTTATTTTCCTTAAACCTTGTTCAGCATCCATCATTCCACTTCTTGAAAATGTGCAATGTATTCTTGTTTCCTTCCACATCAAAAGGAAGCTGTTTCATTGTCTTCGAAGGCTTCCATCAGCTCTCTGTTCTTTTCCTTTGTTACTCCTCAGCTCACAGTCCTCCCAAGCTAACCTTCTTTCTGTGCCTCAGCTCTTCAGCTCTTTCACCTCTAACACTTTGTTCATGCCTTTCTCTTGTGGAACTCCCTTCTCCCTTTGAAATCTGCTAGAGTTAGCAGCATGGCCTAGGAAAAAAATGTGCAACTGTAAATCAGGAAAACTAAGGTATAATGGGAAACAGCATGGCTTAGTCCATAGACAAAGGCCTGGGAGACCTGGGTTTTAATTCCAGCTCCACCGCTTGTCTGCTGTGTGACCTTGGGCAGGTCACTCAATTTCTCTCTGTCCCAGTTTTCTAAACTGTACAGTGGGGAGTCAATTTCCGTTCTCCTTCTTAGTTATCATGTGAGCCCCATATCGGATCTGATGATCTTGGATCTACCCCTGCACTAAGTACAGTGCTTGGCACAAAGTAAACGCTAAACAAATACCTCAATTATTACTGTTACAAACCCAGTTAATAATCTTGGTATTCATTACTTGCTTACTATGTCAGGCACTCCTCTAGCCCTGGGATAGATACAAGGTAATCAGGTCAGACACGGTTGATGGGGGGAGGGAGAACAGGTATTTATTCCCCATTTTCACATGAGGAAACTGACACACAGAGAGGTTAAATCACTTGCCCAAGATCACACAGCAAGAAAGTAACAGAGCCGGGAATAGAACCCAGGTCCTCTGACTCCTAGACCCATACTCTTTCCCCTGGACTACATTGCCCCTGGTCTGGTGTATGGCCTTGCACAAGTGATTTAACCTCATCTGTTAAATGGGAAAAATCTAGCTACTCTCCCTATCTCTTAGATAGCGAGCTCTGGGTGGGACTGTTTCTGAACTGATTGCTTTATATCCACATCAGTGATTTGCTTGGCTTTTGGTATCTCATAAAAGTTTAATAAAAATCATAAATAATTGGCTCCTGTTCCTCTCCAGTTTCAAAACACTCCTGAAAATCCACCCCCTCCAGGAGGCATACCCTGATTAATGTCCACTACTCTAAATTGTGTCTGCCATCTCGGGAATGCAAATTTCGATATACAATTATGTGCTCCATTTATTTTAAATTATTTATTCGTTTTCTTTGCTCTTCCTATTACCAGTTGTATCTATGGCTCTCCTCCTGCTCCCAATTTTTGTAAGCAATTTATGCCTGCCTGCTTCCTTGAAGGTAGGGGTCTCTTACTTTTATTGTACTCTTCCAAGTGCCTAGCACAGTGCTCAGCCCATAGTGCTCAATAAATAACATTGCTATATTGCCTGAATCAGACACACCCACCTAAGGTTTCGACCACCTTCCCACTTCTCATATCATATTCTTGTCTATTATTATTATTACATTTGTTAAGCCTCTACTATGTTTCCAGCACTCTTCTAAGCCTTGGGATAGATACAATTTAATCAGTTTGGACATAAGCCCTGTCCTCCATGGGGCTCACAGTCTAAGTAGGAGAGAGAAAAGGTATCGAATCCCCATTTTAAAATGAGGAAACTGAGGCACAGAGAAATTGTGACTTGCACAAGGTCACGCACAGCAGGCAAGTGGCAGAGCTAGATTAGAACCCTGATCCTCTGATTCCCAGGCCCAGGATATTTCACTAGGCCACGCTGCTGATCTGCCTTCTGCTGTTGCCTGCAAGTTGTTCACTGTTATACCACAGTGTCTGAGATTTTATTTCTTTGTGTCTTTAGGGTGTTGCTTTTACACTTTGTTTATAGCTCCCTCATTTCAGCTCACCTTTCAGGAGCTCCGTGGTTCACCTGCTCTTGTCCATTCTCCTTACGTGTCCCACAGAGCAAAGGGTGATGGGACAAGCATTGCTTCAGTGTTGGGAGGTCTGGGACCACAATCCATTTCATTCCAGTGGAACGGAGACCTTCCTCTATTTCTCTGCCCAGGATGCTGGCTGCTTTTGATCCCACCCTTCCTGCTCTTCCGAGTTCCCAGCCCTCTTGAATGCTGACAAGACTGTACAAGAAGACTGGTGTCAGGCATTCCCTGAGTCTAGTTCACCATCAGGTCTACAGATGACACTTCTGCAGTTGGCAAGTGGAAGGGTTTCATATGGACCAAGGGCCATGAATGGGAAGGAGCAAAAGTTCATCTTCTTGCCCTGCTCTCCAGACCAAGTGGCAAATGCACAAAAAGGAATAGAAGAAACTTGCTAACTCAATCCAGCCTGCCCAGTTATCTGTATCACTGGCAGCTGAAAGGTCTGTTTTGGTGTTGTGGCTTCTCCCCAAGAAGTGAAAGGTTCTTCTATGAGAACACCCAAGAACTGAGAGTGGGGGATAAACCATGTATCAGAAACCTGCTTGATATATGATGATGACTATGATAATGGCATTTGCTAAACACTTACTATGTTCCTAATACTGTACCAAGTACTGGACTAATCAAGTTGGACACAAATGGGCTTCTGGGGTGGGTGGAGAGAAGTCTTTCTCAGAAGGCCTTTAATATGGAGAGAATTTCCTTTATTCCCCAGGGTTTAGGAGAGTGTGTGGCACACAATAATACCTAAAATATTATTATTATATTGTTACTATATTATTATATCATCTCTTCTCTCTTCAAAACTCCAAAATTACTCCCCATCTTCTCCCGATCATTCATTCATTCATTCATTCATTCAATAGTATTTATTGAGCGCTTACTATGTGCAGAGCACTGTACTAAGCACTTGGAATGTACAAGTCGGCAACAGATAGAGACAGTCCCTGCCCTTTGACGGGTTTACAGACTAATCGGGGGAGACAGGCAGACATGAACAGTGGCAATAAATAGAGTCAAGGGGAAGAACTTCTCATAAAAGCAATGGCAAATAAATAGAATCAGGGTGATGTACATCTCATTAAACAAAATAAACAAAATAAATAGGGTGATGAAGATATATACAGTTGAGCGGACGAGTACAGTGCTGAGGGGGTGGGACGGGAGAGGGGGAGGAGGAGAGGGAAAGGGGGGAGAAGAGGGTTTAGCTGCGGAGAGGTGAAGGGGGGGTAGAGGGAGCAGAGGGGGAAAAAAAGGGGGAGCTCAGTCTGGGAAGGCCTCTTGGAGGAGGTGAGCTTTAAGTAGGGATTTGAAGAGGGGAAGAGAATTAGATTGTCGGAGGTGAGGAGGGAGGGCATTCCAGGACCCCGGGAGGACGTGGCCCAGGGGTCGACGGCGGGATAGGCGAGACCGAGCGACGGTGAGGAGGTGGGCGGCAGAGGAGCAGAGCATGCGGGGTGGGCAGTAGACAGAGAGAAGGGAGGATAGGTAGGAGGGGGCAAGGTGATGGAGAGCCTTGAAGCCTAGAGTGAGAAGTTTTTGTTTTGCGCAGAGGTTGATAGGCAACTACTGGAGGTTTTTAAGAAGGGGAGTGACATGCCCAGAGCGTTTCTTCAGGAAGATGAGCCGGGCAGCGGAGTGAAGAATAGACTGGAGCGGGGCGAGAGAGGAGGAAGGGAGATCAGAGAGAAGGCTGACACAGTAGTCTAGCCGGGATATAACGAGAGACTGTAGCAGTAAGGTAGCCGTTTGGGTGGAGAGGAAAGGGCAGATCTTGGCGATATTGTAAAGGTGAGACCGGCAGGTTTTGGTAATGGATCGGATGTGTGGGGTGAACGAGAGAGACGAGTCAAAGATGACACCGAGGTTGCGGGCCTGAGAGACGGGAAGGATGATCATACCATCCACGGTGATAGGGAAGTCTGATCATTGTACAGTGTCAAGATGCTCCACCAACTCTCACTCTCCCCATCATACCTATCATCCCACTTCACCCACTCTCCCCAGCTCTCTCTCTTCATTCCTCTCAAACCAACCTTTTAGCTGTAGCTGACTCCCAACTCTCCCACCTCTGCCCCTCACTCTCACTGTTCCACTCCTTTGGAATTCCCTCCCATCCCTAATCCAACTGACTACAGCTCTCCCCATGTTCAGAGCCCTCCTAACATCCCAGCTACTCCAGCAAGCTTTCCCCATTTAATTCCCCACACCCCAAGTTACATTAACAAATCAACCATTTAGAGCACCCTTTTACTTATTTATGCCCTCCCTCACCGCTTTTGTATATATGTCTAATCACCTGTAAGATCGGTATTTCTATTCTGTTTGCCCCTCTTGTAGATATTTTTATGTTTCTCTCCCTCAGAGTGTATGCTCTTTGTGGAGAGGGAATAGGTCTCAGACTTCTTTAAACTTTCCCAAATACAGACCACTGTGTCCAATGGGAAGTCAATAAATAGCTTTACCACTGTTATTACTATTACTATTATAGTGCTCTGCACACAATACTCTTTCCTCACCATCCTTACCTCTGAGTGACTGCTGCGGCTGGGATCACATGCACCCCCTTCTAGGTCCCAGTACCTTTGACCTTCGTGGGTGGGCTTGGTGTCGATGGGAGACTTTGGATGTGGAAACCAAGATTGAGCTGATAGCAAGGCGTTGAGGGGGTTAGTCCCCTCCTGGTCTGCTGGATGTGACGGGGTCAAGGTCTCTGTAGGAACCAAAGGCTTAGGAAGAGAACATGGCTCTCCTTGTCTACCCTCTTTCCCCTTTGATCAAGCCTCCATCCCTCTCCACACACACCTAAATTCACCATGGCACCATTGCAGCTTTCAAATATCCATAAGTCCAAGGAATCAAAAACCATTCTTTTTCTGAAGATGTCAAGGACAGTTATGAAGCACTGACTTTTTTTTTGTCCTGCTCCTTTCTTGCCTTTGGTCTTGCAAGAGATCCTGCCCAGTGCATTATCTATGAGTGACAGAATTTCTTGACTTTTATTTATGAATTAATTTCTGTAGGCCTTCAGCCAGTGCGGGAGAGAAGCTGAGCAGGTATGGAACACTGGTTTCACAACGAGGCCCGTGTCTGAGCCAAGGTACCTATTCCATAGTCTCCAGTCAACTCCAACAATCACAACAACTGCTTTCATTAATGGCTCTAAATTCCTCCCCTACCCTGCCCCCAAAATTCAAGTTGGTGGTGCAGAACCCAAGACCCAAAGTCTGTCTGTCTATCTATCTATCTATCTATCTATCTATCTATCTATCTATCTATCTATCTATCTATCTATCTATCTATCTATCCATCTATATCTATCTATCTCTATCTCTATATCTATCTATCTAATCTATCTATCCATCTATTTATACATCCCCTTTTTGTCTTTCAGGGAATGGGTTTCCCATTAGGCCTCCATACCATCCTGCAGAACAGGCAAGGGGACAGTCAGATCTGAGATGGGTGCAATGACTAGGTGCTCTATATGGGGGCTCCAGAACTGGGGGGAGGGGCCTCATTTGGGTCCCAAGTCGTCCACCTTCTCCAAGCTCATGTGGGCAGGGAATGTGTCAGTTATATTGTTGGGTTGTACTCTCCCAGGCATTTAGTACAGTGCTTCGCACATAATAAGCTCAATAAATACTAGTGATTAATTGATTGATTCTGAACACAACTAGGAGACTGGAAACCTGAGGGTGAATCCTGGTTCCATGAAGGATTAAGTTGTTTTGAGCTATGACCTATTTATTAGGTGAAGTCCTTTAAAATGGTCCAATAAACATTTGCCTTAAATCAGTGAATCATCAATTGTCTTAGTAGTTTAAGCTATATAGTCACCAGCCTAGTGACAAAGGAGAGGAGTTTAGGAAAAGGGAGGGTGGGGCATTCCATGAACCCCACTCCTACCCCTCTGGCAGATGTTCGCTGCTCCCCCACCCCCCAACACACACACATACACACATCTCACCTCCTCTCTGTCCTCTGTAATGGCAGGGGCCGTGGAATCTGGGAATTATGGCTGCAGACACGACGCTCCCCAAGGAGCCAATACATTTCACTGTGAGACTCATGGAAGTGTTTGAGGTTCAGGAAGAAATTGAGCAGATCTCCCCCTCCATCTGCTGCAGATCACAGCATATGATTGGCATATATTCCAAAGAATAATAATAATAACAATAATAATAATGGTATTTGTTAATCTCTTATTATGTGCCAAGCCCTGTTCTAAGCGCTGGGGTAGATACAAGGTAATTGGATTGTCCCACCTGGGCCTCACTGTCTTAATCCCCATTTTACAGATGAGGTATTTGAGGCACAGATAAATTGTGACTTGCCCAAGGTCACACAGCAGACAAGTGGCTGAGTCAGGATTAGAATGCACATCCTCTGACTCCCAAGCCCAGCCTCTTTCCACTGGGCCACGTGCTTCTCCAAATGCTTCCAAATGAATTAGAGCCTATCTGCAGGAACCCAATCGAGAGGACACAGCTCATTAACAGGTGCTAAATCTACCCCTTTAACAGGATAGAGTAATGCCTGTAATTCAGTCTCCTTCCTGCTCACCAGCACAAATTGCTGAGGGGCAGAAACAATCCAGTCCCTGAAATCTGTTAGTTGCCCCCCTGCCCACTCTGGGCCAAGAGGTTGATGTGCCCATGCTGTCTTCACACACTTCCATTGCCACCCTCAGGACTGGACTAGATCTTTAACCTTTCAAAAGCAGCTTGGCCTAGTAGAAAGAGCACAGGCCCTGGAGTCAGAGGACCTGGGCTCTAATCCTGGCTCTGCCATTCGCCTGCTGTGTGATCTTGGGCAAGTCATTTAATTCCTCTGTGCCTCAGTTATCTCATCTGTCAAATGGGGACTGATCAATCAATTGTGTTTTTTGAATGCTAACTGTGAGCAGAGCATGGTAATAGCACTTGGGAGAGTACAATATGACAGATTTAGTAAACATATTCCCTACCCAAAACAAGTTTATAGATTAAAAAGCAACACGGTCTAGAGGAAAGAGGAAAGAGCACAGGCTTCGGGGGAGGACCCGTGTTCCAATCCAGGCTCTGCCAATGGCTTGCTGTGTGACCTTGGGCACACTTAACTTCTCTGTGCCTCAGTTCCTCAACTGTAAAATGGGGATTAAATATCTGTTCTCATTCCCTCATGTGGGGCAGGGACTGTGTCCAACATATTAACTTGTACCTACCCCAGTGCTTAAAACAGTGTTTGGCACAAAGTAAGCACATAACAAATACCCTAAAAATGAAAGAAAAAATATTGGGAGCCCAAGTGGGACATGAACTGTGTCAAACCTGATTGATTAACTTGTAACTTCTCCAATGCTCAGTACAATTCCTGACACATAGTAGGCACTTTGCAAATACCCTTAAAAAACAAACAAAAAACAAAGTCAGTTTCTCACTTTCTTTTTCTATTGGCAGATCAACACAATGGAGTCTGGAGGAGAGGTGAGGGTAGACAGCAGAAACAGCCAAAGGAACACAGGGGAACATATGCTATGAAGGAAATTGATTTTTAGTCTAAAGCTCTCTGCCAGAATATTCCCCAGGGTTAAGCCCCTTCCATCTAGTTTTTGGTGAAAAAGTGGAGCCAAGACATGTTTTGGCTTCCATCTCAGCCTCCATAAGCCCCAAAGTACATGCAGTCCCCTGAGGTGGCATCATTAATATTGAAACATAAAAGGTGTAAATAAAAACTACGCTATATCCTACCCTGGAGGGTCATCTGATTCCAGGGGACATTGGAACAGCAGTTCTGTATCTATTCTGTTTGTGCCTGGAAGGACTGTAAATTCCCATCATGACCCCTCTTATCCTAAATCTCTTACTTTGAAGAATCCTTTCCCATTTCGACCCATACCAGATGGCTGCTACTTCATCCCCGTGATCAGCTTGGTTGTCCCGGTGCTTTATTATTCAAAAAAATTTCAGATGATTATTCAGTAATGAAAATGGTTCACTGTTTAAGGTTATAGCAAGTGACCACAGAGAATCCAGAGAGATGAGTTAGGAACAGAAGGAAGAGTGGGACCAGTCCCTAAAGATGATGACAGAGGCTGTAAAGGAGAAGGAATTTTGCTTAGTGGAAGGAACAAGGGACTGGAAGTCAAAGGACATGAGATCTAATCCTAGCTCTTCCATTTTCCTACTATGTGACCTTGGACAAGTCACTTCTCTATGCCTCATTTTCCTCAACTATAAAATAGGGATTAAATACCCATTCTCCTTCCTACTTAGATTGTGAGCCCCACAAGCTCAAGGACTGGATCTGATCTTTTATCTACCTCAGTGCTTAGTATAGTGCTTGACACAAAGGAAACTCTTAGCAAGTATCAAAGTTATTGGTATTATTTTTCATTCACTCGTATTTATTGTGCTTACCGTGTTCAGAGCACTGTACTAAGCACTTGGGAAAGTACAATACAGCAATAGAGACAATCCCTGCCCACAACGAGCTTACAGTCTAGAGACAAAGAGCTCACAGTCTAGGTAGGGTTATTAGAGTTCTATGTAGCAATCAACATTGTGGTGACTTTCTTGAAGCAGAATTATTAGTGGGATCATGATACCAAGAGGAAGCACTGAAATCTACACCTACCACTTAGTACAGTGCTCTACACACAGTAAGCACTCAGTAAACACGATTGAGTGAATGAATATTCACGCACACATAAGCATACAGACAGCTATGCCCACACAGAATTGTGCCTTCGTGGGGATTACTTGAACAGAGTCTGTAGGAAGTATATTGATTCTGTCTCTGAGGTCAAAATTACTGGAATTTTAGGTTGGTGATGGTACAGGTTGGAGAGACAGTTCACCAAACGAATACCCTATTGTACCCAAAGTTTGTAGTTTGGTGTACACTCTAAACATTAAAGAAAAGAATACCTGTTTGAGCTAAAAGCTCCACAGAGTCAAGAAACCTTAAATAAATGGCTCACACTGTTGGTGGGGAGAGGAGGTGGGAGGAAAGGGGAAGAAGAGGAGAGCTTAGTTTTTGCAATCCACCTTTATTTGGAACAAATTAAACTCATTTGAGGGAAACAAAATTCTGAGACTTCCAAGTTCAGCACCGGGAGCGTTGCCCTTAATGACCTTCATTAGAGCTCATAGTGGAGGCTGCCTTCCGCTCCCATATTAGCTCAAGGGAAAAAAGAGTCTACTTCTAAGGTCCTCAGTCAGTTAGTTCTCCCCCCTCTGCCTATCCTCACTCCTCTCTCACTACACTCCAGCTTGCATACCTTGCTCTTCTTAAGGCAACTTTCTGTGCCTCATTCTCCTCTTTCTCAATCTCACCTTTCTCACTTTCAAAATCTGCCTCCTACTAGGACAATTAGCCCCATGTGGAACAGGGACTGTATCCCAGCCTGATTATCTATTTATCTACCCCAGTGCTCATAAGAGTGCTTGACAAATAGTAAGCGCTCAATAAATACGATTGGTTAATCGAGGACAAACTCAGGAAACAATACAAATGCTAACCCTTGAGCACTGTAGTGTTGTGGGTTGCTTTATTAAAATGACAGAAGTTAGGGTGATCCATGCCTTTGATCTCGAGAGAGAGTCAATAATTATAACCGGTGTCCTCTTTCCTTTTTCTACTTCAGTGCACTCCAGTCCACCCTAAGCTTGCTTGGTGTAAATTAATGTACAGTAATTACCGCACTGCTGTCCTGATTGTTCATTACACCCCCGAGTGTTTCAAGGATGAGAGATCACTTGGCAGGCAGGACTTAGTCCCGGGCATTAGAACTCTTCCTTTCCCTTGAAGCAGTGTGGGGTGACTGATCAAGGTATATTCTATGCATCGGAAGTTGTCTGGAATGGAGAGCCTGGACTTTTTTTTAATGGTATTTGTTAAGTTCTTCCTGGTTTGTCAAGCACTGCTCTAAGCACTGGGATAGTTATGTAGATAATCAGGCTGGGGTACAGTCCCTGTTTCACCTGGGGCTAATTGTCTAAGTAGGAGGGAGAACAGGTATTGAGTCCCTAATTTGCAGTTTAGGAAACTGAGGCACAGAGAAGTGAATTGTTTTGCCCGAGGTCACTCAGCAGGCAAGTGGCAGATCAGGATTAGAACCCAGGTTCTGTGGCTCTGAGGTCTGTGCTTTATCCCTTAGGCCATGTTGCTCCCCATACCAACACCTCCTCAGTTCCTCCTCCTGACGCATGTGACTCTGGGTGATTTGTGTGTGTGTGTGTGTGTTTTACCCTCTTTCTCTCTCCTTTCAGATTCACTTGCAGTCCTGGAGGGATTGGAAGTGGTTTGTCAAGCCAGTGTCCATGGCTATTGGGAGGGTCTGCTTTGGCCCAACCTTTCCTCTTAGAATGCCTAGAAATTGTTGTTCTGTGGTTAAGCATCCTTTGGAGAGGATGCTTAGTACAGACCTGGGAAGACTTAAAAAATCCTTACTCTCTGTATTTATGGGCACCTGGAAATAGAGTTGAAAGGCAAAAGTTACTTTCCTTGAGCTACCTATTCAGTCAGTCCAAGTTTTACCCTCTGACATAGGTTCACAACCACAGCGAGTGGGAAGACTGATTTAAGGCACTGCAGGTGTTAGCTCGGTCTGATTTAAGAGAAAATAGGAAAACAGTCAAGAAGTGGATTACAGATACTTGTCTGTGAGCCCTGTGTGGGACAAGCATTTTGTTCTACCTGATTATTCTATATCTACCCTAGTTAATAATAATGTTGGTATTTGTTGAGCACTTACTGTGTGCTGAGCACTGTTCTAAACACTGGGGTAGATACAGGGTAATCAGGTTGTCCCACGTGAGGCTCAGAATCTTAATCCCCATTTTACAGATGAGGTAACTGAGGCACCGAGAAGTCAAGTGACTTTCCCAAAGTCACACAGCTGACAGGTGGCAGAGCCGGGATTAGAACCCATGACCTCTGACTCCTGAGCTCATACTCTTTCCACTGAGCCACGCTGCTTCTCTAATAATAATGATGGTATTTGTTAAGCACTTACCATGTGCCAAGCACTGTTCTAAGCGCTGGGGTAGGTACTGTGCTTGACACATATTGAACACTTAATAAATGCTATTATTATTATCCTTATAATTTTTATCATCTTAAGTAAGTGTGCCACTAGATTGTAAGATCCTGGAGGGCAGGGATAGTGTCTACTAATTGTATTAGATGCTCTGAAGTGCTTAGTACATTGTTCTGCATGGAGTATGTGCTCAATCAAGATGATCAATTGATTGATTGATTGTAAATAAGGATGAAAGGAATTGAAAAAAAACACACTGTTTTTTTCCGTAGCCATCAGGATCCACCAAGTCCTTGATTTGCAGAACTCCCTGGGAGTGTTGCTCTAACTTAATAATAATAATAATGATGATGGTATTTGTTAAGTGCTTACTATATGCCAAGCACTGTTCTAAGCTCTGGGATATATACAAAGTTATCAGGTTGTCCCACGTAGGGCTCACAGTCTTAATCAGAAGCAGCGTGGCTCAGTGGAAAGAGCCCAGGCTTGGGAGTCAAAGGTCATGTGTTCTAATCCCAGCTCCACTTGCCAGGTGTGTGATTTTGGGCAAGTCACTTCATTTCTCTGGGCCTCAGTTACCTCATCTGTAAAATGGGGATTAAAACTGTGAGCCCAACGTGGGACAACCTGATCACCTTGCATCCCCCAATGCTTAGTACAGTGCTTTGCACATGCTTAACAAATACCACCATTATTATTATTATTAATCCCCATTTTGCAGATGAGGTAACTGAGACACAGAGAAGTTAAGTCACTTGCCCAAAGTCACACAGCTGACAAGTGGAGGAGCTGGGATTAGAACTCATGATCTCTGACTCCTGTACCCTTCACACTAAGCCATGCTGTTTCTCTAACTTCTCCCTGGACTATTTTCTGCCCCTTTTCCCCATTCCTTCTCTTTGTGACTCTACTGCTGATTTCTTGGGAATGCCACCAGATACACCAAAGATCATCTCTCCAGAAGCATGGAGACTAGAGATTTGGTGAGCTCTCGAGTCTGGCCTGGAGTACCCATGTTGGCCCTTGCCTCTCCCCCAGGTCATCTGGTAAGGGGTTCATTCATTCATTCATTCATTCATTCATTCATTCATTCATTCATTCAATATTCATTCAATAGCATTTATTGAGCACTTACTATGCGCAGAGCACTGTACTAAGTGCTTGGAAGGTACAATTCAGTAACAGATAGATACAATGCCTGCACAATGACAGGCTCATAGTCTAATCAGGGGAGACAGACAAAAACAAGAGAACATAATCGCGATAAATAGAATCAAGGGGATGTACACACCTCATTAACAAAATAAATAGGGTAATAAAAATATATACAAATGAGCACAGTGCTGAGGGGAGGGAGCGGGGGAGGGGGAGGAGCAGAGGGAAAGGAGGCTTAGCTGAGGGGAGGTGAAGGGGGAAAGGGGGCGGGTGCAGAGGGTGGAGGGGGAGCAGAGAGGAAGCAGAGGGAGCAGAGGGAAAAGGGGAAGCTCAGTCTGGGAAGGCCTCTTTGAGGAGGTGAGTTCTCAGTAGGGCTTTGAAGAGGGGAAGAGAGTTAGTTTGGCGGAGGTGAGGAGGGAGGGCATTCCAGGACAGTGGGAGGACATGGGCCAGGGTCGACGGTGGGACAGGCACAAACGGGGGACCATGAGCAGGTGAGCGGCAGAGGAGCAGAGCGTACGGGGTGGGCAGTAGAAAGAGAGAAGGGGGTTAGGTAGGAGGGGGCAAGGTGATGGAGAGCCTTGAAGCCCAGAGTGAGAAGTTATTGTTTCATGCGGAGGTTGATAGGCAACCACTAGAGGTTTTTAAGGAGAGGAGTGACATGCCCAGAGTGTTTCTGCAGGAAGATGATCCGGGCAGCAGAATGAAGAATAGACTGGAGTGGGGAGAGACAGGAGGAAGGGAGATCAGAGAGAAGGCTGATACAATAATCCAGCCAGGATATTATGAGAGTTTGTACCAGTACGATAGTCATTTGGATGGAGAGGAAAGGGCGAATCTTGGCAATATTCTAAAGGTGAGACCGGCAGGAATTGGTCACGGATTGGATATATGGGGTGAATGAGAGAGCTGAGTCAAGGATGACACCAAGGTTGTGGGCTTGAGAGATGGGAAGGATGGTCGTACCGTCCGCAGTGACAGGGAAGTCAGGAAGAAGACAGGGTTTGGGAGGGAAGATAAGGGGCTCAGTTTGGACATGTTGAGTTTTAGGAGGTGGGCAGACATCCAGGTAGAGACGTCCTGGAGGCAGGAAGAGATACGAGCCTGAAGGGAGGGGGAGAGAACAGGGGAGGAGATGTAGATTTGTGTGTCATCTGCAAAGAGTTCACCAAGCCGTGGGTGCAAATGAGTTCACCAAGGGTGTGAGTATAGTTGGAGAACAGAAGAGGGCCAGAGGGCCAAGAACTGACCCTTGAGGAACCCCTACAGTTAGAGGATGGGAGGGGGAGGAGGAGCCCACGAAGGAGATAGAGAATGAACTGCCAGAGAGATAAGAGGAAAACCGGGAGAGGACGGAGTCCGTGAAGCCAAGATGAGATAAGGTGTGGAGGAGAAGGGGATGGTAGACAGTGTCAAAGGCAGCTGAGATGTGGAGGAGGATTAGGATAGAGTAGGAGCCATTGGATTTGGCAAGAAGGAGGTCATAGGTGACCTTTGAGAGAGCAGTCTCGGTAGAGTGGAGGGGATGGAAACCAGATTGGAAGGGGTCCAGGAGAGAGTTGGAGTTGAGTTTTTATTATTGGAGTTGGGTTATTATTATCATAGTTTTATTTTATATTTATTGTATTTATTATTATATTTATATTAAATTATGTTATATTTTTATTATATTATTTTTATCAAAGTATTTATTGAGTACTTAGTGTGTGCAGAGCCCTGTTCTGAACATCTGAGGGAGTACATTACAACAGAATTAGTAGACATGTTTCACTTGGATTAAATGCTACCAGGTTAATCCAAGCACTTATCCTTTCCTGCCTTGATTACTGTATCAACCTCCTTGCTGACATCCCTGCCTCCTGTCTCTCCCCACTCCAGTCCATAGTTCACTTTGCTGCCTGGATCATTTTTCTACAAAAACATTCAGTCCATGTTTCCCTACTCCTCAAGCACACCCAGTGGTCCCCCATCCACCTCCGCATCAACCCAAAACTCCTTATCATCAGCTTTAAAGCACTCGATCACCTTGCCCATTCCTACCTCACCTGCTACTCTTCTACTACAACCCAGCCCTTATTCGCTGTCCTGCCTCTGGCCTGGAACTCCCGCTCTCTTCATATCTGACAGACAATTACTCTCCCCTCCTTCAAAGCCTTATTGAAAGCACATCTCTTCCAAGAGGCCTTCCCTGACTAATCCCTCATTGCTACTTCTACTCCCTTCTGCATCACCTTGATTTGCTCCCTTTATTATACCCTCTCCCAGATCCACAGCACTTATGTCCATATCCATAATTAATTTATTTATATTAATGTCTGTCTCTCCCTCTAGACTGTAAGCTCATGGTGGGCAGGGAATGTGTCTTTAATAGTTTTATATTGTACTCTCCTAAGTGCTTAGTACAGCACTCTGAACACAATAAACACTCAATAAATATGATTGACCGCAGTGAGTTCACAGTTATAATTATCATCATCATTATTATTTTTATATCTGTTAATTGCTTACTATATGTCAAGCACTATTCTAAGTGTGGGTTAATCAGGTACGACACAGTCCCTGCTCCTCATGGGACTCACAGTCTAAGTAAGAGGGAATAAGATTTAATCCCCATTTTGTACATTTGAGGAAACTGAAGCACAGAGAAGTTAAGTGAGTAGTCCAAGTTCACAAGGCAGGCAAGTAGTAGAGCCAGGATTAGGAGTCAGAGGAGCTGAGATAAGGCCTATGATCTTTCCACTAGGCCATGCTCCCTCTGCTTGCCTTCTTTTGGCAGGTGGAGAAATAATCAGCTTTACCATAAGTGCTCAATTAAAACCATTGTATGGTTGATTGATTGATTGATTCACTGGAGCCAGGGGGAAGGGAGGGGAACTCCTAACCTGATCCATTTTTCATTTTTAGATAGTTAAGTGCTTACTAAGTGCAGGCACTGTTCTAAGTACTGGGTAGAGACAAAGTCATCAGGTGGGCACAGTCTATGCCCACATGGGGATCACCGTCCTAATCCTCATTTTACAGATGAGGAAACTGAGTCATAGAGAAGTTAAATGACTTGCCCAAATCAGTCAAGTGGATGAGCTGGAATTAGAACCCAATTCCTTTTGGCTCCCAAACCCATATTCCATCTCAAGCTTCTCCGATAAAGGAAGATCAGATGCTGGTCTTTTCAATCGCTGAGAGTAGCGCACTCTGGGAGGATTGGCCCAATGTTAAAGACGGTGGGGAGAGGGAAGGGGCCACTAGGCTGGAACGGTTTCCCCAGAGCTAACTCCTTAACAATAATAATATACCCGTGGTATTTGTTAAGCACTTACTATGTGCCAGGCACTGTTCTAAGCACTGGAGTGGGAATAAGCAAATTGAGTTGGATCTAGTCCCTGTCCCATGTGGGGTTCACAGTCTCAATCCCCATTTTACAGATCCAGGTAACTGAGGCACAGTGTAGTGAAGTGATTTGCCCAATATCACACAGTAGACAACTGGCAGAGCCAAGATGAGAACCCATGACCTCCTGACTCCCAAGTCTATGCTCTATCCCCTATGCCATGTTGCGTCTCCTTCTCCTGAAATGCTGGCTAGCAGGATAGCTCTGGGACCTGGCCACTACAGAAGCTGGCACAAAGTGGTGCACATCACCAGAGAAGCAGCGCGGCAGCCTGGCACAGTGGAAAGAGCATGGGCTTGGGAGTCAGAGGTCATGGGTTCTAGTTCTGGCTCCGCCACTGATCAGCTGTGTGACTTTGGGCATGTCACTTGTCCTCTCTGTGCCTCAGTTACCTCATCTATAAAATGGGGATTAAGACTGTGAGCCTCACGTGGGACATCCTGATTACCTTGTATCTCCCCCAGAGCTTAGAACAGTGCTTGGAACATAGTAAGCGCTTAACAAATACCAACATTATTATTATTATTCCACCTGTTCCCATTAAGGGCTGGAAATCTTCTCGGCACCTCTGTCTCACTGTAATTGAGCCGGATGGAAAGCTTTGGTTTTGAAAGAGAAACAGCCTATTCCTGATTCAGAGAGGTTGAAATGGTATGAACGTTGTTATAGCCTGCGAGCTGATCCTAAACCGTCACCTCAGAGGCCGGACAACACGGCTCTGTACATAGTAAGTGCTTAACAAATACCATCATCATCATAATCATCATCACGGGCATAACACGCATCCCGAGAAGGCTGTTTCAAACTGATCTTCCTGTTGTCATTATTTGTGCCACGCCTGTGTTAAGGAGGATGGAGATACCGCAGGGAGCAGAAGCAGCCTCCCAGCACTCCAAGGCACAACATCTGCATTGCCTTTCTCCTGCTCCAGGGAGAAAGAATGACACATTTCCTAATTTTGCATTCCTAAATTATCTGCCTTTGCTTCTCTGCTGCTTTGACTCCTGGTGGCTCCAGCCCCAGGGGTATATTTGCCCGAACTCCTATTATTGTCTTTACCAACACTGACAGCATCAGCAGCGTCCTCAGCCTGATAGAAAGAGATATCATTACCTCCCCCAGTAATAAAAACAGCCATAAAAATCAGGGCCTGGGATAAACAACTCCAACATGTCACCAGCCCAGCTAATTCTCTGATTTCCTGGGGTGTGTCTGAAGGCCTGGGAAATGCTTTGTAATTGTCTTCTGATCAGAGATAACAAGAGGAATGTCAGGGCCTCTAAAAAGAGTATTAAAAAGGTGAGAGAAAACTAGAAGCTCTGTGAGTGGGTATAATTTGGATTTATCTGCACTTTCATTCTTAACCATGGTGTATTTTTCAGTTTATGCCTACAGTTTTTGCTTTTATACTGTAAACTATTTAAGGAGAAAGGTGGTGTTTTCTTCTTCTGAATGTTCCTTAATATAATGTTCTGCCTGATTTATGTGTTCCAACAATACTGGTGCTAATTGATCTGGTCTTCGATGCACTAATACCTTTAAATCAGGGATGGTGGAAATGGCAGCAGCAGTAGTCAGAATGACCTAGTGTCAGAAATGGGATAGATATATCTTACAGGCGGACCTTGTGTCAGAGAGAGTAAGGGAAGTAAGTCACTGTCCACCGTGCAGTAGGGGACAGGGGAGAGTCTCCTGATTTTTTTTCTTCTATTTGTTAGGTGCTTACTATGTACCAAGCACTGTACAGAGCACTGGGGTAGACACCAACTAATCAAGTTGGACACAGTCCGTGTCCTACATGGGGCTCACAGTCTTAATCCCCATTTTGCAGATGAGGTAACTGAGGCACAGAGAAGTTAAGTTACTGCCCCAGGGCACACTGCAGACAAGTGGCAGAGCTGGGATTAGAACCCAGGTCCTTTTGACTGCCAGGACTGCGCTCTGTCCACTAGGCCATGCTTCTTCTTCGTACTGTACTCCCAGTGCTCCCAAGACGACTGCCGCTTGAGACATGCTCCCAAGATGGCTGCAGCACAGTGCATCTTCAGAACGGCCATCTCCAGAACTCCCTCTAATGTTGCTTATGCACAGGACTCAGTTTTCGGTTCTCCCCTCCCTCCCTTCACTGATATTCAGCCCTACTCCAAGTGGGAGAAGCAGCATGGCATAGTGGATAGATCATGGGCCTCAGAGTCTGAAGGTCATGGGTTCTAATCCTGGCTCTGCCACTTGTTGGCTGTGTGACCTTGATCAAGTCAGTTCACTTCTCTCTGCCTTAACTACCTCATCTGTAAAATGGGAGTTGAGAATGTGAGCTCCATGTGGGAAAGGGACTGTGTCCAACCTGATTTGCTTGTATCCACCCCAATGCTTAATACAGTGCAAATGCCATAATCATTATTATTATTGTAGTGTTAGCTCACCCATCCAGGGGAGAGGGCAGTGTAGAGACAGCGAGGCCAGGATCCAGAGGGTGCATAGGTCCCTGAAGGGCCCCAAGAGGGAGACTGGCCTTCCCCCTGCCATGGTCTTACCTCCTGTTTTTGGCCCCTGCCCTAGCTGTGCCACGTAGTATGGCCTCAGGGCAAAGCCTGGCTTGGTGCTTGCAGCTCAGACCCTCTGGGGACATCAGGCCAGAGCCCCAATGGGTGGAGGCTTATGTATCTCCTCTACTCCTGGCCCCTTCCACCACCCAGACACCCCCAATCCAGCTGGAACCTTCCCTGCTTCTGTCCAAGACCCTTGAATTCCCCTCTGTTTTGAAGCCTGCCATAGTGCCCAGCTGGGCAAGCTCCTTGGTGTGACCTTGGTTGGGCAAGTCACTTAACTTCTCTGTGCCTCAGTTACCTCATCTGTCAAATGGGGATTAAAAAACTGTGAGCCCCATGTGGGACAACCTGATCACCTTGTATCCCCCAGTGCTTAGAACAGTGCTTTGCACATAGTAAGCACTTAACAAATACCACAATTTATTTATTTTATTTACCAGGCACAAGGGACTTTCAGGAATGAGGCAAGGGCCATGACCTACTGATGGGGTTGCAGAGGGTGACTGGAGAAGCCTGTCTTCCCCGAGGAGGAGCTATGTAGAAAGAGATATGTACTTGGAGCTGGAGGCCAAGGGGCATTAGGCCAGATTCCAGAACCCCTCACCTCCTCATATCCCCAATTCTTAGGTTTCCAGAGAGATGTACTTTAGTGGGTTTGGAGCGCTCCCAACTCCAGTCAAACTCATCTCAACACTGTAAGCTCATCTCTAGACTCTAAGCTCACTGAGGACAGGGAACGAGTCTGCTAACTGTTCTACTGCACTCTCCCAACTGCTTAGTACAGTGCTCTGAATACAGTAGGCACCCAATAAATACCACTGATTGCTTTTTCCCCCAATCCTTTCTGTTCTGTCTCTGCTGCTGCTTTCTCAGGAATTCACTGGAAGAGACTGCGCTCCTTAGCACTCATACAGATATGTGCATTCAATTATTTATTTTGACTACTCTAGTTGTAAATATTTTTATGTTTGCCTCCAGAGTAGAGTACCTGCATCTTGCCATCAAGGAATATGCCACTTCTTCATTAAGTACTTCCCAATATCTTAGCACAGTGCACTGCAGAAAGTGGATGCTGCTACTACTAGTAGAGAAAAAAGGAGATCCTAGAGCCTTTCAGCTGAAATGTATGTTTTGACTTCTTCCACGAATGAAGTTTCTGAGACCCCGGCATTAGGTGGAATGGGATTTCAGTCTTCGGAGGAGGACATGGAAGATTTCCGGTGAATGTGTGAGGTTTTTTTATGGTATTTATGCAGTGCTTACCAGGTGCCAGGTAGCACTGTGGTAGATACAAGATAATCAGTTTGTATACAGTCTAAGTCCCACATGGATCTCATAGTCATAATCCCTGACTAACTCAATCCCTGATGTAACTCAGTCCCAGGGAAGCTAGGCGACTTGCTCAAGGTCACATAACAGACAGGAGGCAGAGCCAGGATTAGAACGCAGGTTATCCGAGTCCTAGGCCCATAGGTCTTTCCACTAGGCTGTGCCGCATCTCGATCAAGTTAATCTAAAGCACATTCAGTCATTCCCTACAGCCTGCCAGTTCTTCCTCAGTGATAGTTCAACAATCCACCCTTTCCTCTTCACAGCTACCACCATCATCAAGCCCTCAGCACTTCCCAAATGGACTATTGCAACAACATTCTTACTGCTTTGCCCTCATGGAATTCACCATTACCTGAAATCTGCCAAACCTACAGAACACATCTAACATCTCCACCTTCCTAGTTATTCCATCCCAACAATCACCCTTAGCACTCGTGATTATACCAGCATATTGATTTATTTAATTGCACCTAGTATCATCTAGTGTTTTATTCAAGCAATCATTCATATTAATTGAATACCTACTATGTACAGAGTGCTTTATTGAACATGATAAAACACTCAGTACACTAGCACACAATAGAGACCCAGCCTACACTAAACATGGATGTTCTGTATCTATGTAATAGAAAGAACTTGAGTCTGTGGAATCAGAAAACCTGGGTACTAATCCTAGATTAGTCGTTGGTTTGCTGTGTGACCATGGGCAATTCGTTTCACCTCTCTGGGACTCTCTTTAGCTGGAAAATGGAAATAGTAATCCCTGTTTTCCTATCTCAAAGAGATGTAGTGGAGACAAAAATGTGATAAGTAATGCAAGAGCATCTTGGATATAAAAGTGCTAGCTACAAAAAAAAATATATAATTAGGATGTAAGCTCCTTGTGGGAAGGAGAAGATATCTTGCAGTTCAATGTTGTGCATTTTATTCATTAGGTGTTGAATAATACCATAATACCATTACTATCATTACTTCCAGGCTCTTAGTATATTGCTCAACATACATGAGATGCCCAGTACAGTACCCTGCACACAGTAGGCATTCAGTATAGAGCCCTACAGAGCTTTGTGCACAATAGGTGGCCTGTAAATATGGAGGATGATAGCACTCACATTATGGATATTTTAAGTTGCTGTGGAGTAGAAGCACATTCACAAGATTGGAATGGCATTTTACAAGAGTGGTTTTCTTTACAGTCATTACAACCCAACCTACACACTTCACTGTTCTAATGCCTACCTACTCACTCTTCCTTGATCTCATCTTTTTTGCCACCGAACTCGTACCCACATCCTGCCCCTGTGGTGGAATGCCCTCTTTATTCAAATCTGTCTAAAGTTCACTCTCCTCACCTTCAAAGCCTTATTAAAATCAAGAGCTCATCCCCAACTAAGCTTTCATTTCCTCTTCTCCCATTCCCTTCTTTGGCACCTTTACACTTTGATTTTCACCTGTTATTCATCCTTCCTTCTGCCTCAGCAGAACTTAGGTACATAACCTTTAAACTCTACACTCATAGTGGACAGAGAATGTGTCTGTTAATTTTGTTTTATTGCACTCTTCCAAGTGCTTAGTTCGGTGCTCTGCACACAGTAAGTGCTCAATAAATACCACTGATCAATATCTGTAATTAATTTATTTATATTAAGGTCTGTCTCTCCCTCTAGACTCCCTTGGCCAGGAAATGTGCTTACCAACTCATACTTCACTCTCCCAAATGTTTAGTAGTCAGTCAGTTGTATTTACTGAGCGCTTACTGTGTTCAGAGCACTGCACAAAGCACTTGGGAGAGTACAACACAACAGTATAACAGACATGTTCCCTGCCAGTTCTCTGCATATAATAGGCACTCAATAAATATGACTGATTGATTGATTGAGAAATTTTTATCTAATGAGGCCCATAAATTCTGAGACCTTCAGTACTCAGAGCCAGCCAAGACCTTCAAATCTATTTGCTTTGCAAAATGGCTATATTTCTTGAAAGATCCCATAAGCTTAAATAAGTGATGGCTTTAATTCCTTTTCAAGATCAAAGTTAGGTGCTGAATGAGGCCAGTTATAATGGGGTGAAGGCTATTGTACTTCTAAAGGCCCTTTAACAGTGTCTGAAAACCCTGGTCAGGATCCCTTCACAACTTCATCTCAGAACAAGCTTCATGGTTAACCTAAATGTTCTTGGGAAACACAGATGGGTGTATTTTGGGACTTACTGAATTAATGGTTCATGGGTGGGAGGTGACCATTCCCTAGAATTCAATTGCTTATAAAACAATATTTTTGGCTAAAACCTTATGCTTTGATTCAGTACTTAGTTACCTCTCCAGCTCTGCCCTTCATTCCTTCCTCTTTCCTTTCTCTCCTGCCCACCTCTCTTCCTTCCTGCTTTCCTTCCAAATTTTGGATGAAGTTGAAAACACAAATCACTAAAAATAAGCTTGGGAACTGGGAATCTTCTACATGGAAACAGCTTCGAGAGTCTAGATAACTTTGGAAACTTTGGAGCTAAAATTAGCAAGGTTATTAAAGGGTAGAAAAGTAGGTAGTCAGCTGGCACACTAAAATGATCACTACCTTTCCCATTGTGTCTGACAGAGGCACCCAGCATGGACATCTACAGGGCTTAAAGCGTACCTCTAATTGAATTCAAACCTCATATAATTTTTTTTGTACATTCTTTTGAAAAGCAACCATAATGCCGGTCTCGGGTACACATTTAAAATGGAAGCCAATCAGGAGATACAAAAGGAAGGCTGTCATAATAATGCCAAGTTGCTGGTTTCACACATACATACTGTAACGTAGGATTTCTACAGTCTTTTCACTCAGTGGAAACACACCTTAATGTGAGCATTTTGTGCAATGTGGGTGGGTGAGTTATCATTTCTAATAATGCTTTGGATTTTGCATTTCTTGGTTCTTTTGAACTTTACAGTTGAATATCAAGTGTCACATTAATGGGCTCTAGTTAGAGTTTTGCAATAGCTGAAATATCTTTGCCGCCAAAATGCTGAGTGGGTAGCAGTGGGCATCAGCAGAGCCCTGTATTAAGCACTTAGGAGAATACAGTACAACGGAGTTGATAGATATGTTCCCTGCCCACAGTGCTTTACCTTTGAAAATGGAATCTGTCCTGTAAGACTCCCTATATTTGATGGATTTGACCTGTGGGTCAAGATGGTTAGTTCTTGTTCTGAGTTAATACAATGAAGCATGTAAAGCCCAGAGAGGGCCATCATCTTAGCCAAGGTCACACAGCAAGCCCAGTCAAACTTCTATCTATCAATAATTAAATCAGTCAAATGTATTGAGCATTTACTGTGTACAGGGCACTGTACTAAGCATTTGGGAGTGTACAGTATAAAAGAGTTGTTAGAAACATTCCCTGTCCACAATGAGCTTACAGTCTCGAGGGAGAAGCAGCTTAGCCTAGTAGATGGAGCATGGGCCTCGGAGTCAGAAGGACCTGGTTTCTAATTCCAGCTCTGCCACTTGCTCGCTGTGTGACCTTGGGCAACTCGCTTAGATTTGCTGTGCCTCAGTTACCTCATCTGTAAAATGGGGATTACTACTGTGAGTCCCATGGGGGATATGAACTGTGTCCAACTTGATTAGCTTGTTTCTACTCCAGTGCTTAGTACAGTGCCTGGCACATAGTAAGCGCTTGACAAATACCATAAAATGAATAAAAGAACTAGTTCTCAATCCCCTGCCTTGGGTGATAGGTTGCTTCCCTTTGTTTCAATCTTGGGTTCTGCCAAACACGACAGCAGTGAGAAAAAGACAGACATTCCAATATCGGCCATGCGACAGGAGGGAGCAGAATTCGCAAACTCTCAAGGATCCAGAAACTCAGGCAGGATAACTTTTACAATAATACATTTTTCCTAAGTGACAGCTGAATTAGACAGGCAGTTGTGATTTCTGAATTCTATTGCCATTACTGTAACCAGGTCTGGGCTCATCAAAAGGAAGTTGGAATCACAATGAGTTTCATAGTTCGGTATTAGAAATACCGTCGATTGCTCTGCACTGGCTCAGAATCAAGATGAGCTGCAGAGAGGCGGATGGCGACAATCAGCATGAAATTCATTAACTGGGGCCTTGAGCTACAGTGGGCAGGAAAGAATCAAACTGGGATGGGTTAGAGAGCCTGAGTGGGAGAAGAATGACTTGTTATGTGGACAGAGTCCAGAGCCTCTGAAAGAATTCACAAAGGGTGGTCCACTTGTGCCAGATCCTGGAGGGAGGGGGCTGTTTCCTGCTCTCTCTCCACATCCATGAGAAGTTGCTATTAGGCAGGCAGATAAGCATCAGTGTGGTCGTTTTCCTGGTTGGTTCTACACATTTGAATTATCTGGAAATTTCAGCCCCACTTCCCCATGCTCTGACCAAACTATCCTGGTTCTTCAGTTGTATATCAGTTGAATGGGAGGTATCTGAAATATTATTATCGCTATTATATTATTATTGTTTTAAAGATTATTATATTTGCTAAACGCCTTCTATGTGTCAAACACTGTTCTAAGCTGTGGGATAGATACAAGTTAATTAGTTGGATACAGTCCCTGCATACGTGGTCAGGGAGTCTAGGTAGGAGGGAGTAGGATTTAATTCCCATTTTACAGTTGAGGAAACTGTAGCACGGAGAAACTAAGTGACTTGTCCAAGGTCACACAGCAAGAAATTAGAAGAGGTGGGATTAGGACCTGCATCCTCTGACCCTCAAGTCCATGTTCTGTCCACTAGGCTATCCTACTTCTCAAATATCCAGAAAAATGGGCCAGGGTTCTTTGAGCCCAAATTATTTGGGTAATTTGTTCATGTGAGGATCCTGGAAAAGAAACAAAGTAATAGTTTTTATTGGGTGCCTGCTATATGCTCTGTACTAAGCACTGAAGTAAATACATGATAAGTGAATTCAGTAGGGTCCTTGTCCCACACGAGGCTCGCAGTCTCGGTAGGGGAGAACAGACATTAGAAAAGAAAAGTATGTTAGAGACAGGGCACAGACCGTAGGGGCATTTAGAAAGTAAGAATCCAAAGCAAAGGGAATAGAAAGGTGAATGAGAAGCAGCATGGCCTAGTGGATAGAGCACGGGCCTGGGTTTCAGCAGGACCTGGCTTCTAATCCCAACTCTGCCATTTTCCTGCCTTGTGACCTTGGCCTAATCACTTAACTTCTCTGGGCCTCAGTTACCTCACCTGTAAAATGGAGACTAAGGCTGTTAGTCTCCTGTGGAATATGAACTGTGTCCAACATGATTAGTCTGTATCTACCCCAGAGTTTAGTACATTTCCTGGAACACAGTATGCAGTTAACAAATACCATAAACACCCCCTCCCCAAACCAAAAAACACTAAGCAGTAATTGAAGTGGGCAGTCCTGAAGATCTTCCCACTTTTGGCACAGTCCTCGCTTTTAAACCACTGCAGATTTTCCAGCATTCAAATATTTTCAGAGATCTCCCTGATTTCAGGGCCCTAGACTTCTGGATGAGGTGAGTCCTGGGTTCCTGGACTGTTTGGTGCGTGGAGGAAGGCAGTTTAGGAATCTGCAAAATGGAAAAGAGAAACTTAACCTAGATTGTGAGCCCACTGTGTGACAGGGGACATGTCTGAATTATCATATATGCACCCCAGTGCTTAGAAAATAACTTGGCTTTGTGTTGTTTCCAGTGGAGCCACAGTGACAAGGCCACTGAAGCCTGGTTTGACTGGACAGTCACGTTTCACTCCCTGGTAGAGGGACTGTGGGGAGGGAGGCTGCTGATGACACATGTCGATGCTCATCATGTCCCATGCATTATGTGGATATAGAGTTTAATCTGATGATGTTATGGGCTTCATTTTCCAGAAACACATAGGGTTTGTATGATCCTACAACATTTCTCCGGGGGGAATCTTGAACAACCCATTTTTCTAAGGTCTTTGAATTCCCCTCTTAGGTCAGTGTGAAATCTGATCTAGGGAGGTTTGCAGGCAATACCCTAAAACGTGGGACAGAAAAGCACCCAGTTCCACATTAGTACCATTCAGAGGGCAGGCTAGCTGAAAATGAAACTGTCCTGGACCAAACTAGGCACCTAACTACTTGACCTATGTGCCCTTTTTGGTCATGGAGATAGGCACAGCAAGAATGGAGCAGAGGTAGGTGAGCCAAGTCTTCCAGGGTCCCTGAGAAGTCCAGGCTCGGGGACTCTGGTCTGGGGAGCTGGTTGCAGGGGCGACAGAGGAGAAGTGGGGAGGCCCATCGAGGCCAGTGAGGGCTGAGCATGAGGAGGCTGTGCTTTTCTCCTGCTTCACTTCTATGGCAGCTGCTGCTGTGGAGCTGGGAGAGGAGTTCGTTCACCTGGAGGAAAGGAGGGTAGCTGCTAGTGTGTGTGTGTGTGTGTGTGTATGTGTGTGTGTTTGCTGTACGCCTATCTGGGTCTTCCCTTCTGTTTCATCTGGCATCATTCCATTCTGGAATCATATTAAAAGAGGCTAAGTGCCTCAGAGGTGGCAAAGTTTGTCACAGAAAGTGCATGGGACTAGAAGTCTGAGAGTCTGGGTTCCAATCACAACTCCTCCAGAAGCAGGCTCTATGGTAGTCTCTGGGTCTCTGTTTCCTCATCTGTAAAATGGGGACAAGAGTATTCGCCTCTCCCTCCCTCACCAGGATGTTGTGAGGATAAAACTGAAATCATTGATGTGAGGGTGCTTTGGTAGTGGTTTGAAGGATAGAGCAAGTTTCAGAGTCAAGTCAGGGAAAGATGTTACAGAATGCCAGTCTGCTAGGAAAGTAGACAGAAACCTGGAATCCTTCCAGGGTTCCCTACTAAAGGCCATGGATTCCTCAACAAACAACAGAAAGCCTGGGTCAATGGATAAAAGGAGTGTGGTGAAGACACAACTTGGGAATGAAAGCAGTGGATGCGGTAGGCAACCCAAACCCTAAGACAGTACAGGAAGAGTGACATAGAAAATAACATGTTTCCTTTCCCTTGGAGGTAAAGAGGAAAGGGTCTCATGACTATATTTCCCAAAGCATCCTGATTTCAATAATAATAAATAATTATAATAATTGTGCTGGTTAAGTGCTTACTTCTTGCCACTCTCTACCGGGTTCTAGAGTAGATGCAAGATGATAATAATAATGATGATGGTATTTGTTAAGTGCTTACTATGCAAGATGCAAGATAATAATAATGATGGTATTTGTTAAGCACCTACTATGTGCCAAGCACTGTACTAAGCACTGGGGTAGATACAAGGTCAACAGTTTGTCCCACGTGGGGCTCACAGTCTTAATTCCCATTTTACAGATGAGTAACTGAGTCATAGAAAAGCTAAGTGACTTGCCCGAAGTCACACAGCTGACAAGTGGCCGAGTTGGAATTACAACCCACAACCTCCGACTCCCAAACCCATGTTCTTTCCACTAAACCATGCTGCTAAATCAGGTAAGGCACCATCCCTATCTCATATTGGGCTCCCAGTCTAAGGGGGAAGGAGAACAGGTATTGAATCTCCATTTACAGATGAGGAAACTGAGGGACAGAGAAATTCAGTGACTTGCCCAAGGTCACAAAGCAGGCAAGTGGCAGAGTGGGGATTAGAAACCAGATCCTCTGTCAGGCCATCCTTTTTTCTGTTTCACTGAAAGAGATCTAGATTTGGTTGTTCCTCCACTTCCCTCTCCTTTCTTCCTCATCCCTTCCCATGCCCCTCCTGCCTGCTTCTCCCCTCCTGAAAAACATCATCTGTGCTCAAATTCAGCCAAGCATGGGATTCAATTAGAAACCGTGGCTTCTTCCTGTTTTGGCCATGGTTAATTGCTTCAGAAAGAGAGAAAGTAGCTCTCAGATATTCCTCTCTCCTGCCCCATTCAAATTCCCTCCCTCTCTCTTCCCTAGGAGTTGGATAAGGGAGATGTTCTGTCAGAGAAGGGTCTGAGGATGATGGAGACTGACCCCTACCAGTCTGCTGCGGGCTTTGTCGCTGTCGATTTTTACTCCAGGCGGCTCCAAGTTCTCCGAGCTCCCCAAAAGCACTGCAGAGCGAAATCAAAGGCCAAAGATAGTCTGGGCCGTATTTGGAAAGTGTCTTTGGTTGATCTTCCTGAGAGTGTTCTTTAAAAGCAGTCTAGGGTGGTTCCATGAAGCAGTAGCAGCTTTGTGTGCAGTGATCCTGTTCTTTGCAGTGTTTAATACAGTGTTCTGCATCAGAAAGTGCTTTATAAATGTTACACTATTACTTTTTTAAATTGGTATGTTTTAAGTGCTTACTATATACCAGGCACTACCAGTATTACTGCTATTACTACTAACTACTAGAGGATAGAGCATGGGTCTGGGAGTCAGAAGGTCATGGGATCTAATCCGACTCCACCTCTTGTTTGGTGTGTGGCCTTGGGCAATTTACTTCACTTCTCTGGGCCTCAGTAACCTCTTCTGTAAAACGGGGATTAAGACTGTGAGCCAGATGTGCCACAAGGACTGTGTCCAACCCAATTTGCTCATATCCACCATAGCACTTAGTACAGGGCCTGGCACATAGTAATTGCTTAACAAATATGATTATTATTGTTACACCCGATACTATATTCCAGGCAAATTGGCTAGTATTACCCACTGTGCCTTGCTAGTTGCTCGTTGAAATTCTGTCATCCTGACATGTTTCTGACACAGAGTAGCTCTGTTGATACCATTGATAACCACTGGCCTCTGGGTTTTGCATTTACACCTTGGGACAGCACACTGGCTTGGTCAGCCTTTCTATAAGAGAGGTAGGTTTGATGTTCAGAAATTGGTTTGAAGGTCTTCTGACACAAGTGTTATGCTTTCATTAAACTGCAAGCTCCTCGTGGGTAGGGAATATGTCCTGCATATTCTTGAGAAGCAGTATGGCGTGGTGGAGAGAACACCGGCCTGGGAGTCAGAAGGTCATGGGTTTTAATCCTTACTCCACCACGTGTCTGCTGTGTGACCTTGGGCAGGTTTACATTACTTCTCTGTTCTGCAGTGATCTCATCTGTAAAGTGGGGATGGAGACTGTGAGCCCCAGGTGGGACAGGGACTGTGTCCAACCCGATCACCCCAGCGCTTAGTACAGTACCTGGCACATAGTAAGTACTTAATAAAAACCACAATTATGAATTATTATTATCATTGCAAATTTGTTATATAGTACACCCCCAAGTACTTAATATAGTGCTCTGCACACAGTAAGCTCTCAGATCATGAGCTTTGTCTTATCTACTCCTACGGTTTTTACTGGACAAAGCAAAATGCTTTTATGTCCAGTCACCATAAGCCCCAATTGTGATGCTTATTTCAAAAAATTAATCGTATGGATCCTGTTAGAAGGAAAAGACATTAGTATCTGAGACAAGACATTAGTATCTGAACCCACAGTATTAAAGCATCTACTGTGTCCAGTGTTCCCCTAAAGAAGTCAAAGGCCCAGTCCCTGTTCTGGAGGGGCTTGAGATCTAATGGGAGATTGGTGAAGGGGCTGGGGGTAACATAGTCACAGAAATGACTTTTTAAAAGGACACTGTGAGAAAGACTAATTTACAAGTAGATCCATCTATCTTTTAGTTGCTCTTTTTGGAAACCTGTGACCTAATTGTGATCTGAGGCAAAAAGGTAAGCCTCCATAAAAAAGAGACTTTTCAGTTATATGCAAATCGTGTTTAGGATTTTATCAACCCACCTTTCGATCGAAAGAGAGTCATTTCGTTTGAAATGCAAATCGCTGTCAGGTACCTGTCAGAAACAGGGAAGGGGGCAGGTGGAGGGGAAAGAGGACAGAGAAAGAGGGAGAAAAGTAAGAGAAGCAGAATGGCCTAGTGTAAAGAGCAAGGGTCTGGGAGTCAGAGAACCTGGGTTCTAGTACCTGGGTTCTAGTACCAGCTCAGTCGCTTGCCTGCTGTGATACCTTGGGCAAGAAACTGGACTTCTCAGTTTCTTTAAATGGGGATTGAATACCTGTACTCCCTCCCCATAAGACTGTAAGCTCCATGAGAGGCAGGGACTGTGTCTGACATAATTAACTTGCCTGGGAACTTGGCACATAGTATGTGCTTAACAAATACCACAATAAATTATTATTGATGATGATGATGATAATAATAATGACAATTAGAGAGAGGGAAATTGGGGAGAGGAGTTTAGGGGAAAGGACAGGATAAAAAGTAGTTAGGAAAAATGAAAAAAGGAGAGATTAGGTTAGGTAGAAGGAATTATTTCCTCTTCTGTTTCCACTATGGCTGCTGATGCACCCACCACCATCCTCGAGACAGCTTGTTCTATCCCAGCTGTTCTCTTGGAACACAGCAAGTGCTCAATAAATACCACTGAAGGTGATGATGATGATGGTGATGGGTGTGTGGGGGGAGAGGGAAAAGAGGATCATGGTGTCCCCAAATGGCCTGTGGTGATTGAAGGCTAGCAATAAACAAGGCCCCACCCATAAGGGCCTTCTGAGACAGTTATAGGAATTTATGGCATGAGCAGAAGACCAATTTCCTACCATGCACTCCTCTTCTTAGCGATGGCGGCAGTATATTCACCTACTGATGGCTCTTCCCATCTCTGCCACAATTGAAGGGTTCTCTTCTGTCCCTCAAGATGAAAATGGGACACCAGAGGAACCCCCCTTATTCCTTTGGTTCATGGGACCCTGAAATAATTGACCATCTATCCTATTTGGAGATGTCAGCGTGGTAAAGTGTTTAGAGCATGGGCCTGGAAGTCAGAAGATTATGGCTTCTATTCCCATCTTCCCCATTTATCTGCTGTGTGAGCTTGGGCCAGTCACTTCACTTCTCTGGGCATCAGTTCCTTCATCTGTAAAATGGGGATTGAGACTGTGAGCCCCACATAGGACAGGGATTGCGTCCAACCCAATTTTCTTGCATTTACCCCAGCACTTAGTACAGACTCTGGCACATAGTAAGTGCTTAAAAAATGCCATTATTATTATTATTATGTTAGGGTTTCATCAGATGTTATCTACAGGCAAATTGTGTTTTCCTGCAAGGTGTGAGAAGAAATAATAATAATAATGATAATAATGTTAATATTTGTTAAACGCTTACTACGTGCCGAGCACTGTTCTAAGTGCTGGGGTAGATACAGAGTAATCAGGTTGTCCCACGTGAGGCTCACAGTCTTAATCCCCATTTTATAGATGAGGTTACTGAGGCCCAGAGAAATGAAGTGACTTACCCAAAGTCACACAGCTGGCAAGCGGTGGTGCTGGGATAAGAACACATGACCTCTGACTCCCAAGCCTGTGCTCTTTCCACTGAGCCACGCTGCTCCTGGGCAAAAGAGCGAGAATCACTCATCTCATCTTTCACCTCCCAGGACCGGAGGGAGGGCAGGCAGGGCTGGGCAAAGCAGAGCCAGGCAAGGAAGGCACCTCTTCCTTTGCAAGACCGAGGCCCTGTCCAGTACGCAGCCAAAAACCCATTTGCAAAACCTCACATTTGCACATTGTCACGGTGATTCAGATCAATCCCTACCTAAAATCCGGTTCTAAAACATTTTCAATTACTTCCCGTTAAGAAGCCTTTGAGCATTATTACCCATTTCTAACATGTCCAGAAATGAAGTTTTGCATTAGAAGGTGGCAAGATCCCAGATGATGAGCCCATCAATGGAACATTTGTGCTTGGCAACAGAATCAGAAGAGAATATGTTAAAAGACTTGTACTAGGAGGAGTTGATGGAGTTAGGCATGGTGCCTCTGTTGGTCTTTGATAGGAGGAGACTTCATTTTATTTGTGGGTGGGGAAGTCAAATGTTTCAGAGATTCAAGAGAACGGTAGCCAACTGAACCACCCAGTTGATACCCCAGAAGCTTTGAAACATCCTAAAAATCTTTGGAAGAATTGTTAAGGAGCAAAATTGTCAATCAATGGGTTTGATTTTTCTCCCAAGAGAGTCAGTTCCTGTGGATTTCCACTCAGCCTGGCCCAAGAGTTAAGACAGTTGACAGACTTCTGTATGTTCTTTATTACTTTTCTCTGGCCCACTTCCCTAATGCCATCTGTCAACTTGATGAAAGAGTATAACCTTTCCCAACCCAGCTTCTTTTATTTTCCTCCCCTCTCTTCAGCTGTAAATAGGGCAGATAATTAGCCTGAAACCACTGTGATATTTACCACATGTCCAATTAATTAAACCCCAGATCTTCCTTGTGATATTGAAGAGACGTCTGTTACTACAATTGTCAGATCATACCAAGCAATGAAGTTTCATTTCACTCCATTCTTTGCAAAAGGATCAAGAACTGATTCCCTCAATCCCACTGGCAAAGGTAGAAAAATCAAACTTTCATCATTCTTATCCCAACCCCGAATCAGCCACAAATTTGCTTCCTCAGACTTGTTTGTTTGCTCCAAGGGGTGCTTTAATAATCCAGGCAAAGCATTTACCAAAGCTCTGCCCTAGTCCTGTACTTCACAGTTGAGGATCCTTCCCCAGCATTGAGACATCAATTGTTACAATAGTGCCTTAGCATCACTGATCTCTAGATTTTCCACTGCCTTATATTTACATTCACTCTCTAATATAATATCAACATGCCTAAAAGCATGAAATGTTCTTCTCCTCTGGCTTCTTTTGGATTTTTTTTGCTTAGTTTGAGTTTATCCTTGTTCTTGTCCAGACACTTAGGGCTTTTCCTCCAATCAGGGATGTAATGTTGGTATTTGTTAAGCGCCTACTATGTGCCGAGCACTGTTCTAAGCGCTGGGGTAGATACAGGGTAATCAGGTCGTTCCACGTGAGGCTCACAGTTAATCCCCATTTTACAGATGAGGTAACTGAGGCACAGAGAAGTGAAGTGACTTGCCCACAGTCACACAGCTGTCAAGTGGCAGAGCCGGGATTCGAACTCATGACCTCTGACTCCCAAGCCCGTGCTCTTTCCACTGAGCCACGCTGCTTCTCCTGAAGCCTTCCTAGTCTGGCCCCTCTATTCCCAGCTACAAAGGCAAAGTAGAGTGGAAGCCACCTAATGGCTATTTAAAATGGAAACCAGATTGACACGGAATCTTTATTTTTGCTAAGTGTTGTCCTTCTTGACTATAAGCTCATCCTCTAGGCCGTAGGCTTGTTGTGGGCAGAAAAGCAACTCTGTCACATTGTTCTTGTCCAAGTGCTAAGTACAGTGTTTGGCACATAGAAGTGCTCAATAAATACAGTTGATTGATTGATTCCCCAATACCAAAGGAGTGGGATGGAGAAGAGGTGATAGGCAAAGTGTTTCCAGACTCCCCTGATTTCACACTCACCTGATACTCTGGAGAAAAAAAATAACACTGGACTTTGGTTATGATTATCATCACCATCATCATCATTATATTTGTTAAACACATATTTCATGTCAAGTGCTGTTCTAAGAGCTGGGGTAGCTACAAGTTAATCAGGTTGGACACAGACCCTGTCCCACAAAGGTCTCACAATCTAAGTAGCAGGGAGAACAGGTATTGAATCCCCATTTTTCAGTTGAGGAAACTGAGGCACAGAGAAGATAAGTGACTTGCCCAAAGTCACACTTCAAGCAATTGGTAGAGCTGGAATTGGAGTCCAGGTCCTCTGACTCTCAGGCCTCTTTCCACTAGACCCAGTTGCTTCTTGATGAACTTCTAAATTTCTGCCTCCACTTAAGGGTCTCCAGGGTGATGAATAAGGATAGGTGGTGCTATTTTGAAGCCCCACAAATGGCTGCTCAGCTATCCCCTCTATGATTTAAGAGCGGGAGTGCAGAGCCAGCCAGCCATTATTCAAAGGATTGAAGCTGGTCTAATGCAATTACATAACTGGAATCAGGCCAGAACACGTGGGTGATGACTGCCAATCCAGTAAGGAGCATCAAAAGATTCATCCACGTCCACAAAACAGAAATGGCAGGTTACAAAATTTCTCTTGTTCAATCCTCAGCAGTGGGTTTGGACCTATTTATGATTAAAGAAAACCCCTATTATTACTTTTAAAAGAGGCCATTTATTTTAAAATAGCCACCAATTGCTCAAAAGGACACAGTCGGAATGGGTGAATAATTTTCCATTAAGTATTAGCTTACAGTGTGTTCACCACAGAATACCAGTAAGATAGGCCAGGAACATGGTAATGAGAAGAGCTCTGGGTGAGTAGACTAGATCCTGGAAAAGGGGCTAGACAGTCCCCTATGTTTCCCAGGACCAACCCTTCTTTGGAGGACATCTTGCTCTAACAAAGGGGTGACAATCTGCCTAATGGAGTTTCCTCACGGAAAATACCCAGAGGTGTTTATATGTTGGATAAGCAGGGACTGAGCAAGTAGGGGGAATACCCTCCCAGCCTGTCAGCCCCATTGAGTTTAGCAACTGCAATCCCTGAGGGTCTGTGGAAATCAAGAAGCCCTGATGTACAGGAAGAAAATGATGTCCTTGCTAAGAAAGGGAACTACCTTCCTCTGCCTTCCTGGGGGACTGGGATTTTCTTCACCAAAGAAGAAAAAGCTGGAAGAGTCAGAGGAAAGAACTTTATCCTGGAGATGAGGCAGTGGTTCAGGAGGATTGAGCTCTTTGGCTCTCTCTCCCTCCCTCCCCTCAGACTTAAAGTGATTGGGGATTCCACCCAGAACACCCAATATTTACAATTCCATCACGAGCCCTATCCAGCTCCAGCCTTCTCCCTGTGTACAAATGCAGCAGCTCTGCTTTCAGATCAGGTAACCGTACATGGCAGTTCATCATTGCTTTTAATCCAGACTACGTGCGGCTGTCACCCTGACAGGTTAAAGAGTGATTTATCTGCAGACTTCATCGGGAAACTCTTCAGTACCATTAGCTAAGGAGATAGATGGCCCCAGACTTATTTCTCTTTTTCCAACCAAGGAATTTTAATTCCGTTCAGTGACGGAGGTGAAAGCTGCACGAAGAAAAGGCATAGGAAAGTTGGATTAAGGAAATTGGATCACTGATTCCCTCCTCTCCCAAGCCACCGTTTCATGGTGAGTTTAAAAAAATCCCATTTCAAGCAGTTGATTCAATCACCACAGCATCTTTGCTCCAGCTCAGGAGGTAATGCTGGACCTTCCAGGGTGAGGTAGGTCAACAATCCATCGATCTCCAGCAGAAGAAAAGTCCTGGACTCCCAGGTTTCAGCTGACATCATGGGTACTGTCTCCAAAATCATCTCCTGGGCTGTAGGATCGGTAGAAAGTTGAAGGCTCTATGGGGGATAAGGAATCGAAAGGAGGAAGAATGAAATTGAGCTTTCCATAATGAACCATGATCCTTTGCCTGTTCACCGGTAGAAACCTCCAACTTCAACTTTCTTCAGTAGAGCCCAGTTGCATGACAATCCTCTGCTTTTTGCTCGAGAATCCTTCTTCGTGGGGGTGAAAGGCCAAGATCCTCTTGGAGATAGAGCTACTGGAAAATGGAACTCTAAGAGCTATTGTAATTCACTGCCAAGGAGGTTAACTGGACAAAGATTTCACTGACACCAGAGAAACAGAAGGTAAAGGCAGATAATTTCCACCAGGTCTGAAAACAGTAGAATGATTTGTCCTTTTTAATCAAATAAATCACTTTTATTCTTGCAAGAACACTAAAACGTTTTGAGGAATTTGGTGCCTAATATTCTAGGTCAAACATTTCCTGCATTCCAAGGCACAGGTAAAAAACCAGAAATCAATCTGCCTTCACTAACTGCATAAAAGAAACAGTGGCACCATTACTACCTCAATCTGTCCTCATGTCATTCTCACAAATGCAGTGTTAATTGCTTGATAGAGGTTCATTAGGTGAGAGCAGAACTGTGTTTTTTATGGTACTTTTTAAGTGTTGATTCTGTACCAAGTACTGTACTAAGCACTGGAGTAGATAAAAGATAATTAGATTCGACACAATCCTAGTCCCATATGGGACACACAGTTGTAAATAGGAAAGAGTAGGATTTAATCCCTATTTTGCAGATGAGGAAACTGGGGCACAGAGAAATTAAGAGATTTGCCCAAGGTCACATAGCAGACAAGTGGCAGAGCTGAGATTAGAATGAAGGTCCTTTTACTCTCAAGCCTGTGCTCTTTCTCTGGTCGTTGGTAGTATAATAGTACCAGCAGTAATAGTAATAACAGCATTTATTGAGCATCCACTTAATGCAGTGCATTACTATGCATTTGATAAATACAGAATAACTTCCCTGTCCACAACGAGTTTGCGTTCTACTAGGGGAAGCAAACATGAAAATTTTAGCAACCAGAAGTCAAAAATAAATATATAAAAGGAACATTCAGGAACATTCATGAAAGGCAGATTTTCAGTGGTTTTGGGGATTGAGGTGTGCAAATGTAAAATGAATGGGATAAAAATAGTGCCTGTCCTAGGCTAAATTCTGCACCATTTTAATGCTTCCAAGATTAACCATGACTTTTCAAAACTCATCTAAATTCCCAATTAGCAAGGCTTGAGAAGAAATGCTCCTTTGTTCTACCCATGTTACAAACTCAAGATTCAGTCTGAACCTCACTTGTTACAAAACACATTACAACATATCTCGATTAAACCCACACCTATACCAATCTGCCATTCTTCCAGCTACCTCAGCTATTCACTTAAATACTAGTTGATTTGTTATTGATTTATGCATCCATTTGTGATTATTTAGCAGAGCTAGGGAGAAAACAGTCAGTTGTTTTTATCAACTCTCTTGTCTTATGATGTTGAGTCATCTCCGACCCATACACTTCTCCCAGAACACCCCACCTCCACCTGCAATTGTTCTAGTAGTGCATCCACAGAAAATGAAAATAGGGAAATAGTTTACCATTGTCTTCTTCTATGCAATAAACCTGAGTCTCCACCTTTAACTCTCTCCCAAGCCGCTGCTGCCTGGCACAGGTGAATTTTGACTTGCAAGCAGATTGCCTTCCACTTTCTAGCCACTGCACAAGCCAGGAATGGAATGGATATGCCTCTTCTTGACTCTTCTCCAATAGTCAAGACTGGCAGAATACTGGAAACTCTCCAGCAGTGATCCTGAAACCTCTTTGTATTAGTTTTTCATTTCATCAACTTATGTCAAGGACATTAGTCACATCGTCACTCCTCAAATCTTTAGTTCAGTGCTCTGTGTACAGTAGGAGTTCAGGACAGTGCTCTGGACAGTCATTACCAGTCATGATGATGTAATCCATGTCCCATCATCTTCTCTGTTAGGAAGGTCCCTTTGGTATGGCTGGACCCTGGGTCCCTGGCCTGTGGAATTGATAAATGACTCCAAAAGCATGAATAATAATGATGGTACTTGTTAAGCGCTATGTGCCAAGCACAGTTCTAAGCACTGAGGTATATACAAAATTATCAGGTTGCCCCACATGGGGCTTCCAGTCTTAATACCCATTTTACAGATGAAGTAACTGAGGCACAGAGAAGTGAAATGACTTGCCCAAAGTCACAGAGCAAACAAGTGGCAGAGCCGGGATTAAAACCCACAACCTCTGACTCCCAAGCCTGTGCTCCTTCTGCTAGGCCATGCTGCTTCTCAATCCAAACCTGATCACATTAGGTGAATCCCTCAGATGCTTATTTGGACAGGAAATTGAAGCTTCCTTTCCACTCATACCCTGCCTGGACTCCGGGGGCTGGGTGGTGGTGAGGGAGGCGCAGGTAAGTATTCCACAGCCCAAATCCTGATACTTCTTCATGGCACTAAAATTGGTTAATAATGTTGGTATTTGTTAAGTGCTTACTATGTGCCGAGCACTGTTCTAAGTGCGGGGTAGACACAGGGGAATCAGGTTGCCCCACGTGGGGCTCACAGTCTTAATCCCCATTTTACAGATGAGGTAACTGAGGCACAGAGAAGTTAAATGACTTGCCCACAGTCACACAACTGACAAGTGGCAGAGCTGGGATTCGAACTCATGACCTCTGACTCCAAAGCCCATGCTCTTTCCACTGAGCCACACTGCTTCTCTAGTTGCAGTGAATCCCTGTCCTTTCCCTCTCCTCAGCCCTGGCTGAGAGGGCCTCACCAATCAGCCTTTGGACAATGTCCTGTAGCATCCAAATGTTTGTTCATTAGTAACACTATTATTATCAATAGTAATAATAGTGGCATTTGTTAAGCACTTACTATTTTATTTGCCAAGTGTCGTGATAAGTGCTTGGGTAGATAATTAGGTAAGACACAGTTTCTGTCCCATACGGAGCTCAGTCTAAACAGGAGAGATAACAGGTATTGAATCCCTATTTTACAGATGAGGAAACTGTGACAAAGAGAAGCGAAGTGACTTGCCCAAGGTAACCCAGCAGGTAAGTGGCAGAACTAGGATTAGAACCCAGGTCCCCTGACTCCCAGCCTCATGCTCTTTCACTTCAAAGTTCTCCCTAGTCCCCCGTGACTGGCTTCAAGAGCCAGGCATTGGAAGAAAGAGTCCTTGTACTCCCTTCAAACCATAAAGGCACACAGTCTAAATTGGTTCAGTGCAGCAAGTTTAATGTTCAGGTGAGTATATCAACTTTCTCTTCTATTCGCCAATGACTGGGAACTTTTATTCTTAAATAGAAAGAACACAGCATGTGCTCCATTTCACTGCATTTGTTTTTCCTCACTGATTACAAGGTGGGAAGCAAGTAGCGAATCATTCTACTCCAGGTCTTTAACTTTTGCAGAAAGAGCCTTGGGTTTGAATCCGCTTCCCTTCTATCCTCCATCGGCTGGTTCTGTGACAGCCCCTTTCAACTTCCTTCTGACAGCATCTGAGGGGGGTTGTGGTATAACAATAATAATAATTATTTGTTAAGCCCTTACTATCCCAAGAACTGTTCTAAGCGCTGGGGTAGATGAAAGCTAATCAGGTTGTCCCACTTGGGGTTTACAGACTTAATCCCCATTTTGCAGATGAGGTAACTGAGGCATAGAGAAGCTAAATGGCTTGTCCAAGTTCACACAGTAGACAAGTGGCGAAGCCGGGATTAGAACCCACATCCTCTTACTTCCAAGTCCGTGCCACGTTGCTTCTCTTTAACACCAGAGGGTGGATTTGATTCATTCATTCCTTCAATCATATTTAATGAGTGCTTACTGTGGGTAAAGCTCTGTACTAAGCACCTCATTTGATGTGAGACCCCTGCCAAGTCCAAAGCCAAAATGTGGAATATGTTCTTCAGTCTTTCTTCTCTGAGAATACTCAATAGATAGACAAAAGCATCAACAAGACGATCAATCGATCAATCAGTGCTATTTCTTGAGCACTTACTGAATGCAGAACACTGCACTAAGTGACTGGGAGAGTATGGAGTTGGTAGAAATGATCCCTACCCACTGTTCTGAGGAAAATAAGTTATGTTACAATCTCCAAACCCCAGCTTCTACTTAAAATGATTTATTGGTATGAAACCACCTAGCCTCATGAACTTTCCTTTTGTAATGTGGAAAAGAAATTTTTGGAGATTGAAGTAGTGGGAGTGAGTTTGGGTAATTTTGTTTTGCTTAAATTGTACCTGGATTTGTGACATCAAGCAGCAAGATAGTGAAACTTGAAAGAAATCATTTAGCTCTGCTTTGTGCTGAGTGCTGGGCTGATCATTGCTTAGCGCTTTGCAAGTGTTCACCAACAATAAAATCTACGTATCCCAAGATATGTAAGGAGCAGAATGACCTAGTGGAAAGAGCATGGGCCTGGGAATCAGATGACCTGGCTTCTAATCCCAGCTCTGCCACTTACCTGCTGTGTAATCTTGGGCAAGTCACTTAACTCCTTTGTGCCTCAGTTTATTCATCTGTAAAATAGGGATTTAATAAATGTTCTCCCTCTCTCTTAGATTGTAAGCTCCATGTGGGACAAGGATTGGTTCTGATCTGATTAATTTGTATCTACCCCAGTGAATTGTGCAGCACCAGGCACACAGTAAGCTCTTAAATATCATTATGATACAATAATAATATTCATTCATCCATTCATTTGTATTTATTGAGCACTTACTGTGTGCAAAGCACTGTAATAAGCACTTGGAATGTACAATTCAGCAACAGAGACAATGCCTGTTCAACAACAGGCTCACAGTCTAAACAGGGGAGATAGACAATGAAAAAAACAAGTAGTCTGGCATCAATATCATCAAGATAAATAGAATCATAGATATATACACATCATTAACAAAATAAATACAGTAATAAATAATATACACAAATAATAATGATAATGTAGTATCCAAGTGACCGAAAGTCCAACTCCTAGATAATGGAAACGTGTAAGAAAATTTGTAAAGTTGAAGTGTTCTTTCTATAGAGGTATGAAGCTCCATTTGCCAATGGGCCCGGGATTGGGAGCTCATTGAAATACTCTCTGCTGAGCAGCCTTTAAAATTTGTGCTTCTAGAAGAAAACATCAGGACTAATTTGATGAAAATGACAGTGAGAGCAAAGAGCAACTTGCAACACCACAAGCCTTGTGACAGCAACACCTTACAGATTCTCACAACCCTGATGAAAAAGGATGCTTTTAAAAGCCTTCAGCATGGAATTAGAAAGCATTCATGAGAGGTACTAATAATAATAATTTGTGTTTTTAAGTGCTTACTTTGTGCCAAGAACTGCACCAAGTTCTAGGGTAGATACAAAATAATCACGTTAGACACAGTCTCTGTCCCACATGGGATTAACAATCTAAGAAGGAGGGAAAAGGATTATTTCATCCCCTTTTCCAGATGAGGAAATGGAGGCACAGAGAAGTTGGGACTTGGCTAAGGTCATGCAGCAGGCAAATTGTGGAGCCAGGATTAGAACTCTCAAGTCTGTGCTCTTTCCACTAGGCCCCTGTGGGGTGCCAAGGCTGAAGAGGACAGTGTCCAACTAAGGACACTGAGCTTGTGGATGGACACATGCACACTACAACAGTACTTTCAAAGAGTAGTGATGGTTCCATTTTCATCACAACTATTTCACTTGGAGCTCAGTGAACAGTGGCTCTGATGAACCTTGTTTAGCTTTGTTTCAGAAAGCAGTTTTGAGAGCTTTGGAAGATAAACTGAAAAGTCTTGGAAAAAAACTCATCAAGCATCCAGACCATGGACAGGCAACAGAAGCTAAAGTCCTGTGTATTTAAAGACTAAGTTCCTTGTGGGCAGGGATCATATCAACTGACTCTATCGTACTCTCCCAAGCATTTAGTATAAGTGTTCTGCACACAGTAAGCACCCAAGAAATACCACTGATCGATTGGCCCACCCAGAACAAGCATTCTCACCATTCAGCTGGGTGAGTTGCTAAGGCGGATTTGAGGTCTGAATTTTTCATAATGAAAACTGTTAGGTGATGAATAATAGTGCCGAATGAGGGTCTGACGCAGTTTGATGCTTAATTGTTTCCTGAGCAGCCCTTTAAGTTGATTGCCACATAAAATGAATTGAAGAGACAAGATTTAATTAATACCAATTATGATAACACCTCTTGTTTCCTTTTTAGTTCAAATACTTTGCAAACTGGCAATTTATTTGACAATGGGCTTTTATTGTAGTCTGGTGAGGTGCTTAGCGAGGGATCATGGGGCTGAGCTGAACTAAGAAATCAGGACATTTTAGAGGACATAGCAAATGCGCTTGCCAAAAAACCCATTCCCAGGATGGCACATATCTGGGTTTCAGGCCCAGTTCCCTCCCTTCAATACCCTGGCCCTCCGGGGCTCTTGATCCAGAATTTTTCCATTGAACTAGAGCATCGGGAGAGGAATGGGCCCAGGACCTACAGAAGGACACATATCTAGAAGTAACTAATGTTCTTTTGACCCACTCAGGAAGCAGGAATTTGGCTGCCCTGGTCTTTGTAGACACTGGAAGGCTGGCTCTAAGCAGAATAGCAGTACCGAGAAGATCTATCAGATGGATTTGTGCCTGCATATCCAGATCAGTGGAGAGAAGCCTAGTGGAGAGAACAGGGCCCTGGGAGTCAGAAGGACCTGGGCTCCAATTCTGGGTTCACTGTATGACCTTGGGCAAGTCACTTCACTTCTCTGTGCTTCAGTTCCCTCATCTGCAAAATGGGGATTTAGAGTATGGGCCCCATGCGGGGCAGGGACTGTCCAACCTGATTAGCTTGTATCTACCTCTGTATTTAGTACATCTGGCACACAATAAGTGTTTAACAAATACCACAAAGGAAAGAAAGAAGGAACAGAAACAATACTAGCACACCAAATGAAAGCCGCCCAAGTGGGAACAAGGAAGAATAGATAGGGAACACTATTGTTAATGCTTTATGCAACGGTGAAACAGCATCAGTTCTCACCTTGTTGTCTTGGAACCTCCTCTCACTCCTTGCCCATCTCTACTTCACTTGGGATATGCCCTTGTTGCTTAATTTCCCTGAGTGATGGTATTCACTGTAGGTTAGGGTTTGGGAGATAATAAGATGAGAGGGACCCTTGCTTCTTATCAAATTGATCAAATGGATTTTTGAAATTTTCTCCCTTCCCTCCAACACTGTTTTCAAACTTGAGAAAATCCGTCACCTGGCTGGCCCTCTACAAACAATTCTGATGCTGATTCATTCATTCATTTATTCATTCATTCAACAGTATTTATTAAGCCCTTACTGTGTGCAGAGCTCTGTACCAAGTGCTTGGGAAAGAACAATATAACAATAAACAGTGACATTTCCTGCCTACAATGAGCTTGCAATCTAGAGGAGTGGAGACAGACATCAGTACAAATAAATACAATTACAGATATGTATGTAAGTGCTGTGGGGCTGGGAGGAGAGAAGAGCAAAGGGAACAAGTCAGAGCAATGCAGAAGGGAGTGAGGGATGAGGAGAAGTGGTGACCTTTTAGAGGGAGGTTTCAGTGGAGTCAAGGGGATGGAAACCAGATTAGAGGGGTTCAAGGAGGAAATTGGAGGAAAGGAGTTTGAGACAGCAAGTGTAGGTGACTCACTCAAGGAGTTTGGAGAAGAATTGTAGGAGGGATAATAATAATAATAATAATGTTGGTATTGGTTAAGCGCTTACTATGTGCAGAGCACTGTTCTAAGTGCTGGGGTAGATACAGGGTAATCAGATTGTCCCACGTGAGGCTCACAGTCTTAATCCCCTTTTTCCAGATGAGGTAACTGAGGCACAGAGAAGTTAAGTGACTTGCCCACAGTCACACAGCTGACAAATGGCAGATCAGAATTCGAACCCATGACCTCTGACTCCCAAGCCCGGGCTCTTTCCACTGAGCCATGCTGCTTCCTATAGGGTGATAACTGGAGGGAGCTGTGGGGTCAAGGGAGGTTCTTTTTAGGACAGGGTAGACATGGACATGTTTGACAGCAGTGGGGAAGAAGCCAAGTGGAAAGTGAATGATTGAAGATGGCTGTTAGGGAGGGAAGAAAGAAGGGGATGAGAGTTTTGATAAGGTGCGAAGGAATGGGGTCGGATGCACATGTGGAGGGGGTGGCTTTTGAGGAGGCATTAGATCTCTAGAGATATTGCTGGGAAGGATGGGAGAGTTGATGATTAAGTGGCCAAATGCATCCAGTTGAGGTGAAAATTAGGCCAATACCTACCTTGCAGTTGGGCAGATATAAAATGAGGTGATTTTTCAGATGAACAGGAGGAGCTTGTCAAAAAAAAGTCAGCTATGTTCGATGTTTCTGTGTATTACTGTCCTTTTCTTTATCGCATGAACTCCTGTGGAGGTAAGGGTGAGGAAATGGGATGCAGAAAAGCAGGAATGTAGTTATTAAAGCACAGCTAGCAGAGAAGAAGGCAGAGCCATGTGAAATTGGTGGGACTGAAAATGAGGTCGATGCCGGATGTCAGGAATAAGCTATTACTACTAAATTTTTGTTTTTCATTTGCGTATTTTATATTTGTCCTTGTCTCTTGTGCTGTTATGCTATTTTGGGGTTTTATTGCTCCATATGTATCTGTCTCCAGTCCTCTTCAGCACCCCCAACTGATATGCATAGATTGTGAGCCCCTCATAAGACAGGATCTGTATCTAATTTCCATCTGTATACTCGATCCCAGTGCTTAAAACTGTACTCTACACACACAGTAAGCATTTCATAAACACTAGCATTACTATTGCCATCACAGTATACCTGAAACAATGTGAAGTTGTTCTTACTTTTCCTTTACAGAAAGTCTATTTTCAACAAACCTAACTCCTGGTCTGCACTGGTATGTGAATTAGTAATGGGAACAGGGCTAGAGCAAGTGATTTTTGAGGATGGATGTCCATAGGGCAACCATACCTCTGTTGAGCCAAATATTAATCCAAAACTTGGTGTGGTTGTCACAGACAACACTCACAAACATGCTCACATAGGCACACAGACCCAGGCCATTGTTATAACTCTGTCTCCTTGGGAAATGGGCAGGACAGAAAAGAGAAGGGGCCCTTTGGGACATGGATCCCAACTCCCCACCCCAGCCAATCACTTTCTATGAGCCAGTTGTGAGTCAGTCAGGATGCTTCCAGGTGATGACCCAGATGGTTGTTCATATTCCTCCTATATTGTAAATTTCTTGAGGGCAGGGATCATGTCTACTCTACCAAGCATTTACTAGAGTGCTTTGCACACAGTAGGGCCCTCTCTCTCTCTCTATATATATATATGTATATTTGTCTTCCCCCCCGTACCTTTCTCTCCCTCTGTCCCCCCATCCCTTCGTTGTGTTTTAGATTGACCATTTCTGGTACTATAGAAGTTATGTCAAGCATCCCAACTTCAGCTCAGTCATGGCAATTCCAAATTGTGCCTTTCATTCAACATAATCCCCCTCTGTCTTTATTATATTTGCACATCTTTTGCAGGGATGGAACGAAAGAGGAGAGGGAGAGCACATCCCATTCATTTCATTTCACTCTAAGGGAAACTGATGTATCCAGCAACAGCATCTCACAGCTGGTAGCAGCACCGTGTCTTAGAAGTCAGGTCTCCCAGCCCAGGTTCATTTCTACTAGACTCCACCTCTTCCACTCCTCTCTCCCTCCTCTTCACGGTCCTACCAAATCACTAATCTGCTTTAGTGGTTCCTCTACAAGGAAGGTGAGAGCTGGTGAAATGGGTGCAGAAACAGATTCTTGCCAATATATGTGGCTCTAATGATTCGGAGACATTCCAAAACAAAAGCTATCCTCTCTCCACTAGAACATCGAGGCCCATTAACCACCTTGTTCCAGTCTGCACAATGGCTCAGCGGGCATTTCAATTTAACTCTGACTTCCTGGCCTTAAAGTCTCCTGAAGTAGATATTCTTCTTATGGGAGTAAAGCATTTCTTCTTTTAAAGTGTCCCATGAAAAGAGTATCCTCGTTTTAGCCATCTCTTTCTCCATCCTGACTGGTTAAAAATAGCTCCGTGTGATTTCAAGATCCCCTTTCAATTCCATAAATTGGGCTGCTTTTCTTCCCCCCATGGTGGCTCCCTGATTTGGACTCCTTGCTCCAGAGAAAAGTAGAGGGCTCAGACTATGTTTCAGCCCATAGTGTCTGACACAGGCCATAGGGGGAAAAGAAAAGGTGACTTGAAGAGGGTTGGAGTGAAACTAGCTCCGCTGATCTGATGTGGCTGTGACTTTCTGCAAGTTCAAAAATAGGAGGCTATCCAAGTGCCTCAAAAAAATTAATTCCTAAATTTTATTCCCTTTGAGTTAATAACTGCACACCACCATCTAATGTCATATTTTGCAATTTCATTTAGGTAGCTTCCCTAATCAGGTATGACATCTGTTTTACATGGAAGAGCTCAGAGACTGGTAAAGATTCTAGTTCATTCTTTGCACACTGGAAATTCCTACCATAATATAATTAGGGCTATGATTTAGGGTCACAGATATCTTTAAGGATCTTTGAGAGTAGGTTCTATTGTACTCTCTCAGGCATTTACTATAATGATCAGTACACAATAAACACTCAAAAAATACCATTGATTGATTGACAGTCACCTGTCCTGAGTGGCTGATAACTTCACCTTTCTAGAGACAGAGGGCAGAACACCCAGTGTATTCTCTCTACCCACTTTAGCTTCATTCTTCTCCCACTACAAGCCAGGCTGCATACTTTCCTCCTCTGATGCCATTTAGTCAAGATTCCTTGCTCTTGTATCTCTCGCCATTGTCCTCTTGCTCATTCCCTTCGTCTTTCCTGGGACTACCTCTGCCTTCCCACCAGACAGACCACTTCCCTCCCCATATTCCAAACCTAATGAAATCACATTTCATCCAGGATTTCCTCATCTCCTCTTCCTATTTCCCTCTCTGTTGTGTTACCTATGCACTTAAATCCTCACCTGCTAAACACTTAGGTGCTCACCATATCGCCTCTCCCCACAGCATATCCACATGCTACATTCACATAGCTGGGTAGTCCTTGGCAGAAATCTCTTAGTTTTTTTAACCTGTACGGAACAGCACAACCCCTCACACCCCTTATCATTTATGCACTTATTCTTTAAACTCTGTTGCTTCCCCCTACTTGCAATTTATTTTAGTGTCTGTCTCCCTTGTTGGATTATAAACTCCATGAAGGGCAGAGGTGGTATGTACCAGTGCTAAAGAGACTGGTTTTTTTCTCATTTTCATGTGAATTTGGAAAATGGCAAAGTCCATAGTCCAAAATGTTATAAGAAAACTGTTGAAGGGTCTCCAAAGATTCTGCAAGTATACCAAAAGCGGTAATTTAGCAAGGAACCATTTGATGTTTGGAGATTAAAAGGTGCACTCAGGAATGAAAAGGAAATGGCTGAGGTCAATGAATCCCTTTGTTCAGTCTTCGGGAGGAAAATTTTAGAGAGACTCCCACACCCAAATTATTTTTTACTGCAGACAAATCAGAGGAATTGGGTTTTATTGTGGAGGTCCTTATAGGATGTTTCACATCAAATTGATGAACTAGATGTAAATCAATCACTGGATGAGATGGCATTGCTTGGAAAGTTCTGAAACAAGAGGGGAACAAGAATGCTGGATGAAAGTGTGTAGCCCATTGTTAAAAATGATCACCTTGCTGGAAGTCTGGCAGTTTGCCAAGGCAATACTCATCTCTACAGAGGTCTCCAGAAGTCATCCTGGGAATTACAGACTGTAAGACTCGCTTTTATACCTGTTAAATTAGCAAAATGAATAACTAGGTTTGTGAGCAATGAGTCCTTAAGAAAATATCAAACTTTTGTGGGAAGGCAACATGATTTGTATCTCTCACTATTCTGCTGGAGGTCTCTGAAAGGTTTCATGAGGATGTGGATGGAAGGGAAACTAATGGACAAAATGTATTTTGATTTTCAAAAGGTCTTTGACAAGGTCCCATAGCAAAGTCTTTTAAAAAGTCTGAGTAATCATAAGATTAGAGTGAAAGCTCTGTAATGGATAGAAGACTGGTTAAAAGAAAGGAAACTATAAGAGTAAGGATAAACCAGCATTCTTGGAGACTAGAAGTGTAAATAGAGGGGTTCCTTGGGAATCAGAAATGGAAATGGTTTTCTTAAATATTTTCATAAGTGATTCACAAGGAAAAGTGAGCAGTGGAATCTCCAGGTTTGTAATTGGCATTAATTTCTTCTTGGGAGTGAAATGCCAAGATGATGGATGCAGTGGAGGAAAATGTCAGAGACCTGAATGAGTAAGTTTCTTAGTGAGCGAATGCAAGACAATATGTGCACAGGGCAAACAAATCCAAATTAGAACTCCTTGATGATGTGTTTGGAGATTTCAGGAAAAACCAAGGAAAAAGATTTGGGACTCCCTGCAGGCTGCTACTTTTAATTCAGTATGTTGGATTGTATGCTTCTTGCAGTCAGGGAATATGTTTCTTAGACTGTACTCTCCCATGTGCTCAAAGAGCACTGTGCACTGAGTAAGTGCTCAGTAAATAGATTTATTGATCATTGGTTCAATGTGTAGCCACAACCCAGAAGCCCAACCAAGTTCTAGGCACCATGACGAAGATGGAAAACATAAATCTAAGGCACACTTCTGCCCACTGTATGAAACTATGGGGCTACCACACCTAGAATCTTGGGTATCATTTTTGTTGTTGTATCTTAGGATAGAAGAAAGCTGGGGAAGAGACAGAGAGGGCAAAGAAAATAATCAGCTGAGCGTAGCTGAAAATGATATCTGGAAAGATGCAGACTGAAATGGGCTGTGGTTGAAATCTACAAAATCATAAAATGAAGGAGGGCAGGAACAGTCAAGTGGAGCAGTATTTGTTCACCAAATCTCCAAACTCAAGGATTAAGGTGGCAGGGTGGAGGGTGGGTTTTGACAGTGCTGTCTATGGCCAGTTTTTACTCCTCTGAAAAATCATCCCAAAAATCCCACTGAATGTTGGCAAGAGAACTTTATGAAAGCTGTGCCTACCAACTCTGGTGTGTTGTACTCTCCCAAGTTCTTAATATGGTACTCTGCATACAGTAAGCACATAATAAATTCGATCGATTGACTAAAAGAAGAGGAAACATTACATTTTCCAGGAAGCAAAGGGACTGACTCATAACCTCTTTGCACTATGATACAGGTGGTTCTAGTTGGAGACAAGCTCCTGTCAGGCTTTGACAAAGGTGAGGAAGGATTTTTGCTATGTCTTTTTGTCCTTCTGATGCTGGGTGAGTTAGGAACCTCTTCAGAGCTCATATTATTTGATTAAGCTGATGGGAAGAAGGCCAGAGAAGTAGGGGTTGATCTATTTGGAGTTCTCCTAGTGTAAATTTTATTTTGTGGCTTAAATTCTGTGTTTGAATTCAATTTTGCATTCTTTTCAATAGTGTTTCCAATTAAAGCATCATTTGTTATCAGACATAGTTAATTGGAGTTTGCTGTATATACCTTAATAATAACAATTCTGGTATTGGTTAAGTGCTTACTATGTGCCAAGCACTGTTTTAAGCTCTGGGATGGATACAAGGTAATTAGGTTGTCCCATGTGTGGCTCACGGTATAAATCCCTATTTTACAGATGAGGTAACTGAGGCACAGAGAAGAGAAGTTAGGTGACTTGGCCAAAGTCACACAGCTGATAAGTGGTGGAGGTGAGATTATAATAATAATAATGTTGGCATTTGTTAAGCGCTTACTATGTGCCGAGCACTGTTCGAAGCGCTAGGGTAGATACAGGGTAATCAGGTTGTCCCACGTGAGGCTCACAGTTAATCCCCATTTTACAGATGAGGTAACTGAGGCACAGAGAAGTGAAGTGACCTGCCCACAGTCACACAGCCGACAAGTGGCAGAGCCGGGATTCGAACTCATGACCTCTGACTCCCAAGCCCGTGCTCTTTCCACTGAGCCATGCAGCTTCTCTAGAACCCATGACCTCTGACTCCCAAGTCCATGCTCTTTCCACTAAGCCATGCTGCTTCTCATACTATGATACTCACCAGCCCTATATATTTAGGTAATATCCTTAACTTTACTCTTTCCCCTAACTATAATTTATTTAAAGTCTGTCTTCCCCCATAGACTGTAAATTCACTTTAGGCAAAGGTCATGTTAAAAGAGATTTGGATGAAATCATGTAGTATTCAGTCAATCGATCGTATTTATTGAGCACTTACTGTGTGCAGAGGACTGTACTAAGCACTTGGGAAAATACAATATAACAAAGTTGGTAGGCATATTCCCTGCCCACAGACTGGAGGGAGAGGCTGACATAGTCATCTATAATAACTTACTAAAAAGAAAGTCAAAGAAATGCTAGGGTCTCTCCCTTCTGCTTGGAGGAGCTCTCTCCCTTCATAGCTGACAGACTCCTACTCTCTCCATTTTCAGAGCCCTACTAAAATTACATCTCTTCCAGGAGGTCTTCCCTGGCTAACTGCTCATCTTCCTATCTAGTTTTCCTTCACTTCTACATCATCAATGAAACTGAGTCTTCATCCTCTAAGACTTAAGTTATCACTTCAGATAAGAATCTGTCCTTATACCCTATTGCTTCCCCTTCTGTAGTTTATTTTAATGCCTGCCTCCCTGGTTAGACTGTAAAATCCTTGAGAACAGGGATTGGGTCTTCTTACATTCTACTATACTCCCCCAAATGCTTAGTACAGTGCCTAGCAAGGAGTAAGAGTTCAATAAATATCACTGATGGTTTGATTGGGAAAGTTAGGGGTCTTGGGTGGCCCATTCCTAACCATTAGAGTTTCAGTCAAGCAGAGAAACAATCACACAGTTTCTTCAAGTACTCTGCCGTCACCGTCGGAGTTAGAATCCCCGGGCTGAAGGGACTATTGATCTAATCCAGTGATGGCACTTTATGTGCTTTTGTTCTTACATTCCATTGCAGTCAATCTATATGTACGACTCTGGGCATAGAAACTATCAATCATTTTGAGCAGAAATTACACTCACATGCCACTTGTAGAGACCTGGAAAATTTGGTATGAAACCTTCTACATTTATGGAAAACCTAGGGGCAGGTGGCGACAGGTGGCTCAGGGGCTGGAGAGCGGGAGGGAGAGAACAGAGGATGGAGCTCCAGAGCTGCCCAGGCACAGCTATCTAAAGATCAGTAGTTCTTACCCTAACTCCAAAAGGGGCACCAGAGGAAGGGAGGTATTCTCTAGACTAAGCTCATTCTAGGCTGTAGGCTCATTCTAGACTGTCAACTCACTGTGGGCAGGGAAAGTCCCTGTTATATTGTTCTGTCATACTCGCCCAAGCACTTAGTACAGTGCTCTGCACACAATAAATGCTCAGTAAATACGATTGACTGACTGCCTCCAGGAGCCTCCATGGTGCTGCATCCTGTTAGCAGAGGGCAAGGACCTGAGTTGTCATGTTGGTTCGCATCCAGCTCCCTTTCAATGCCAAGCATCAGAATGGACTAACCCCAAAAGCTGGGGGTGGTGGGGAAAATCTAGTAGGTTTGCCAAACTCACACTCCAGGGTCATGTTCGAAGGGATCAGGGCCCTATGAGGTGGGCACCTACACCTGTTAGTCAGTCGCCTGCTCGGTCAATGAGCAAATCAAGTGAGTAGCTGACGGGTATAGCATATTGTGAAGGGCACACAAGAATTTCATTTACAAACCAACCCATGGCCAAAGTGACCACACTATAGCGTTGATACAGGCAATAGTGGTAACAGTAGGAGTAGCAGCATTTATTGGGTGTCCACCTGGTAGATTATACTGTATTGAGTGCTCAGGAAGTGCAGTGATCTTTATTGCCCATGTCAAGATTCGCCCATGTCAATGGTTTAGTCAGCCATTGTCAAAATTCCTGCTAAACCCATCCACCATGTGAGATGCCCTAGGTGGTTTTGGTTAGAAACCTTCAGACAGTCAGTCATCAGTATTTAATGAGTGCTTACTCTGTGCAGAGCACTGTACTCTGCGCTTGGGAGATTGGGAGAATACAACATAACAATAAACAGACACATTTCTAGCCCACAACGAGTTTACAGACTAGAATGGGGAGCTAGACATTAATGTAAGTAAATTACAGATATGTACACAAGTGCTATGGGTCTTTGTAGGAGAATGAATAAAGAATGAATGACGATCCGGGCGATGCAGAAGTGAGAGGGAGAAGAGAAAAGGAAGAAGGTAGTCCAGGAAGTCCTCTTGGAGGAGACGTGCCTTCAGTAAGACTTTGAACCAGGGAACAGTAATTGTCTGTAAGATTTGAGGAGAGAGGGCATTCCGGGCCAGAGGCAGGACATGGTCGAGAGCTGTTTCTCCTTTAACTGCGGTGACATTCATTCATTCAATAGTATTTATTGAGCGCTTACTATGTGCAGAGCACTGTACTAAGCGCTTGGGATGAACAAGTCGGCAACAGATAGAGACAGTCCCTGCCGTTTGACGGGCTTACAGTCTAATTGAGTTTGTACTCGATTGTACAGTTTGTACAGACATGAGTTTGTACTTTTTGGGAGACTAATAAAAGACATTTCATGTGAAGTTTGGAGTGAAGTTACATCCCCATATACCTTGTGGTAGAGGCAGGGATCCCTGTGAAAGAAACACCTGTATTGTCCACCGGTATTTCATACCTGAAACCATTTGCTGAAAAATTGTTTGTGTCTACCAACTCTGTTGTACCGAATTCTCCTAAGCGTATAGTACAGTGCTCTGCACACAATAAGCACTCAAAAAATACAATTCATTGAAAAATATAATTGATTGTTCTTCAAATATTAGATCAGAAAACTTGGTCTAGGATTTAAGACACAAATGCGATCCTGGCTAAGCACCAGTGTGTATCCTGGCCACTGACACTTGATAAAGAAAGGGAAATGATGGGTTGCAATTAGCAGAAAGAGGCAGCAGGGTCGCTGAGGATAGCAGGTGGCTGCGTCTCTCCTTTGTTGGGCTGAAGGCCGTGAGCTTTCATCACGTTCACCAACACTATCTCCTGGCTACTGGCCCTGGGAGACCGTATCAGGGACCGATGGCAAAGTGCCATCGAGTCACACATCCATTTCCCACTCTTCACACTGAAACTTGCAGAATGCCCACTCATTTTCTGATCCCACTATGAGAGCTCCAGGAGGGCAGCGCCAAGCTCAGAGGGAATGAAGACAAGGAGGAAAAATCAGTTTCTTTGGATGAAATGACTGTGCAGTGCTTGTCTTGGGATTCATTCTAGAGGAAAGAGGATCTTTTCAAAAAAACAATGATGAAAGGAAGATCCTGAATGTTTGTAAACACGGATGGCTTTTTCCTCTCCTCACCTCCTCGGCAGGAAGGGAGTTGGGGCTGGGAGTCAGGTAGGGAATTATGAAGACAGGATTTGCCTGAGATAGACTAGTCAGGGATCATGTCTACTTATTTCTGTTGTACCATCCCAACACTTGGTACAGTGCTCTGAATACAGTGAGAACTCAATAAATGCTATTGATTGATTGACCGATGTCCTGGATTGAAAGGACATCCTCTCGTTCCAAGCTCTGGCAATTCCTGGGCCATCACCTGAAGGTGGGATCTTTAGGAAGGCCACAGGACAAGCAGTGGGGTTCTCACAGGTGAAAATACATAGAATAATTGTTAACAGAAATTATTAGTGCTAAGTATCAGTATCAGTCAGAACAACAAGAAGAGGATACAATATGTGGAAAGTATTATAGCAACCTTCTTAAGAATTTGAAATACTTTCCCCTAAATAATTCTCATTATTCACACAATCCTGTGGCACTAATACTATTATTCTGATTAAATAGTAACACGATAGAAATCTATAAGCAATAAGGTGGCCATTGCGGAAATCCAATCTAGCATTCTTAAGGACTTTCAGGCTTGAATGTGGTAGGCAGGAATCAGTATAGTCAGCTAACAGAAGTTGGGAAGCCCAAGAATGTGTCAGGATCTTAGAATGGAGCCGAGAATTACTACATTCACAACACTGACTACATTGAGGAAGAGGAGGATTAGAAGTGACAACAGAGGAGACCAATATTGCTTTCAGCAAAGGACATGAAAGATTTAGAACTACACAGGCGCCCAAACAGATAGCCTGACCCCCAGGACTGTCATGAAGAAGACAGGCACCCAGGACTGATAAGTGGAACGTACATGGACACAGACAACCATCAGAGTAGACATTAAGAACTGAGCAAGTATATAATGTGCTCTTATATGGAAAATCCACAATTAGGACCTGACATAATGGCATCTATTGTAGCAATGTCTCAGCCTTCTGCTATAACAAAAGCACAATGATTCACTCTATTGCAGCTATAATCGATTTCTCCAACCCCAGAGCATCTTTGTGGGTGATGACTTTTATCACATTTTTATGCAATTTAGTGTCATTTCCATTATCTCCATTCTCACTGTATCATCAGGTTTTTATTTGCTTCACCTTGAACAAATTCTGATTATTCTCGGCCACTTCATCTTGTCTACTATTGTTTCCTAGTCATTGCATGTGTAATGAATTAACTTCAGCGGCTTGGCAGATCTTAATGGGTTTGTTTAAATTCAGTTCGCTTTCTGAAGGTTTCCTTATTTCTAATGAAGAAATCTATAAGAATCTTCACATTGCAGGTTTGCTAGACTGTAAACTTCTTGAGGGTGGAGTTTTTGTCTATCGACTTTATTGTGCTCTCCCAGGCAGTTAATACAGTGCCCTGCACAAAATAATCACTCAGTAAATACCACTGATTAATTGAATTCCTTGACTGATTGATAGGTGGCAAAACCTTTCATCTTCTCCTTGTGCTCTTGCATGAAATTTAAATCTTTCCATTGTCTCATAAAGGTAGGCGTCATAATTCCCTACCTGACTCCCAGCCCCAAAACTCCCTTCCTGCTGAGGCAGTGAGGAGAGGAAAAGACCATCCATGTTTACAAACATTCAAGATTTTCCTTTCATCAAAAAGTAGTCCTGCAATCTCTGGTTTATCAGCTAATAGTTACTCTCTTCAGTCTCTGATAGATTCATGGCATCAAGCAATGAGGCTGCTCTTTTCCTGCTATATTTAGGAATTCCGCAACGTTCTGGGGATCCTCTTTCAGATTCATTCACTAACATTCGGGAACAAATCAAATGCCATTAAAAATGATGTACAGTACTGTATGACACCCACTATCAGTTGAAATTGCTGCTCCCCCTTGGTCCTTGTATTTTTGAACTCTGTTACCTGTTCCATGCCTGACTTGGGATCTTTCTTTCCTTACCAACCCACAGGCTGTATTCATATGACTCATGGAATTAGGCTGTGATCTCATCAAGAAGCAAATTAGTTTCTGCAGGTTCTAGAAAACACATATCATATTTAAATAATTCAGCTATTTACAATGGGTTGTTTTCTGTGGCTTCTCCCCCATTCACCTTGAATGCCTCCATTTCCTGTTTCCTAGTAGGTTTCTGTCTTACAGATGTTCTGACCGAGGAGCCCTTATCCAGCTGGCGTACGGTAGCACCTGCTTCTTCCAGGTCCAGAAATCTAAAATGCACAAATCCTTTCCCTAGATTCCTCTTTCCACTGAGTTGTTACCATAAAATTAAAGGTGGGGACAAAAGGTTCATGTTTGAATTTGGACCCAAAGTCCCCTTTCTCTTCATCCCCACTCTTTTTTGACACTACGTGTTCTCCCATCCTTGCCATTGCATTGCAGTAAGTACTGATGGTGTTTGGGTGGGATAGGGAGGTGAGGGACAAGCTCTTCACTTTGTTTTGGTTAATGCACCATCTCCCTCCTACTATTTCCTCTCCAAACTCCTTGAAACGAGTTGTTTACATCCACTGTCTCCACTTCCTCTCCTCCAATTTTCTCCTCGACCCCCTCCGATCTCGATTCCACCCCCTTTACAGAAACTGTCCTCTTAAAGGTCACAAATGAGCTTCTTCTTGACAAATCCAACAGCCTCTACTCCATCTTAATCCTTCCCAACCTCTCAGCTGCCTTCAACACTGCTGACCACCGCTTCCTGGAAGCATTATCCAACCTCAACTTCAATGACACTGTCCTCGCCTAGTTCTTCTATCTCTCTGGCAACTCATTCTCTGTCTCTTTCACAAGCTCCTACTCTGTTTTCCTCTCCCTAGCTGTAGGAGTCCCTCAGAGTTCAATTCTTGATTCCCTTCTATTCTCCATCTACACCCATTCCCTTGGAGAACTCATTCTCTCTCATACTTTCAAATACCACCTCTATGAGGATGATTCACAAATCTACATTTCCAGCCCAGCTCTCTCTCTCTCCTCTCTCTCTGTGGTCTCACATTTCCCTCCTGCCTTCAAGACATCTGTACTTGGATGTCCCACCAAAACCTCAAACTTAACTTGTCCCAAAACAGACTCCCTATCTTTCCCTTCCAAACCCTATCCTCCTCTTGATTTTCTCGTCACTGTAGACAGCAACACCATACTTCTTGTCCCATAATCTTGGCGTTATCCTTAACTCATCTTTCTCATCCAACCCACACATTCAATCTATCATTAAATCCTGTGGGTTCAACCTTCACAACATCAAGCACTTAGTACAGTGCTTTGCACACAGTATGTGCTCAATAAATATGATTGAATGAATGAATCACTAAAATCTGCCCTTTCACTCCATTCAAACTGCCTACATTTTAATCCAAGCATTTTATCCTATTTCACCTGGATTACTTTATCAGCCTCTTTGGCTGACCTCCCTGCCTCCTGCCTCTTCCCACTCCAGTCTCTCACTACACTGTAAAATTTCTGAGTGCAGGGATATGTGCACCAGTTCTATTGTATTGCACTCTCTGAAGTGCTTATACGCATCCTCCCCACTCAGAAACACTCAATAAATTCCATTGACTGATTGATTGATGATTAAGTGAGAGATTGGGGTGAGTGAGGTAGCTTTGGAATAATTCTCATATACAGGATAGCTGAAGCTCATCATGAGAGTAATTGAGCAGAGCTGCTCAGAAAATACCTCTATGGGTCCCACTTCCTGCTTTTTCCCACTGTTTTCACTAACTATAAATATTTGTTTGTCTTTCTCTTTTGTTAAATTGTTAAGCTCCTTGTACACAGGCAACCTGCTTTTGCGGGTTTTACTCCCAATCAGTCAATCAATTAATGATATTTATTGAGCCCTTTTTATGTGCAGAGTACTGTACTAAGCGCTTGGGAGAGTAATAATAATAATGATAATTGTTAAGTGCTTCATGGGTGCCAGACACTGTACTAAGCGCTAGAGTGGATACAAGCAAATCAGGTTGGACTCAGTCCCTGTCCCATATGGGGCTCCCAGTCTCAATCCCCATTTTAAAGATGAGCACGTGCGCCAGCCCACCCCATGAAGGATGAGCGTAGACGAGGCACAGAGAAAGAAGTGACTTGCCCAAGGAGTCAGAGCAGACAAGTGGCAGAGCTGGGATTAGAACCCACTACCTTCTGACTCTCAGGCCCGTGCTTCATCCACTCCACCATGCAGCTGTACAATACAATACAATGCAATTATACAACTGAGTAGGTAGACACATTCCCTGACCACAGTGAGCTTATGGTCCAGAGCACTACCCTAAGAGTGTTCAGTACATTACCTAGTTCAACAGACCTCCAGTTGATTTCAGTGATTAATTGATTGATTGCTCTCTATATCTTCAGTCAGTAACTTTCTAGGTTGTAGATGTTGTCAGAGGGGATTCATTGGCGTGCTTTCTTTGCCCTTTTATTACTCCAACTTGTCTGCTTCATCCATTAACCCAGATTTTCCTCTCTGCCTCTTAACATCTGTGGAGTTTCGTGTTCTAATCCTATGTATAAAAAGCACACTCTGTTCCAGGCCCCCCCAAAAAATGAAATTTGGACATTGGGATTGGGCTGGGGATTTGGTTGGGGCTGGGTTTAGTGTTGGAACTTGAAAGTCCTAGACCATTTGTATGCGTTATATCAGACGGTCTGGTTTTCAACTGGACTGACCCCAAACTGTTACAGATACGGCACCTGTTGTCTTTATGTCAGAAGTATATAAAGGATTTGTATTTTCAGTGTCCAGATTTCTCTTGCCTCAGCATTTGCACTCGAGTTCTGGGGCTCAAAAGTGGCACCGCTGTTCAGAGGAGTTTGCGAGGGGAAAGCCATACCTTTGAAGTGAGTTGGGAAAGTCAGGAGTTTCACTGGAGAAATACCCTAAGCTTGGGCAGATTCTGCAAGATGTGCCATATTACATCCTTGTATTACTCTTTGTACTTGGTATAATAGTAATAATAACAATAACTACAACAATAATGATACTAATAATAATAGGTATTTAAGTATGTACTACATGCCAAGAACTGTACTTAGCATTGGAATAGATCTTAGTTAATCAGGTCAGACACAGTCCCTGACTCACATTAGGTTCACAGAATAAAAATAGCAATGATAATGATGATAATTATAATATTTGCAAAGTGTTTGCTATGTGTAAAGCACTGTACTAAATGCAGGGGAAGAGACAAGATAATCATGTTGGACACAGTCCCTTTCCCATGTGGGACTCACAGTCTAAGTAGGGAGTTGAACAGGTGTTCCCAGTTTGCCAATGAAGAAATTGAGGTCCAGAGAAACAAAGTGGCATGCCCAAGGTCAGACAGCAGTCAAGTGGCAGAGTTGGTGATTAGAACTTTTGACTCCTAGGACCACACTCTTTCCACTAGGCAGCATACATAATCATATTAACTATTGTTATATTTATTAAGTGCTTTCTATGTGTCAAACAATGTGCTAGGAGTGCACAGTCTCTGTTCCACATAATATGCACCATCTATAGGGAAGGTACTGAATCCCTATTTAATGGATGAAGAAACTCATGTACAGACCATTTATGTGACTTGCCCAAGGCTCTCCAGCGGGTAAAAGACAGGTGGGTCTGGGTTTCTGGTCAGGCCCCGGGCCAGAGCTGGGGACTTGGCATGGGAAAGGGTTGGGGCTGGGGTAGAGCTGGTCCTAAGGATAGGATGGGGTAAGGACTAGGCCTATCCACTGCCAAATGAACAAAGCACAAGGGAGAAGCAAGGGGTGGAAGGGAGAGAGGACAGGGCTGAGCACCCATGGGAGGCTCCCACCAAAGACCTGGTCTCCGTGGTTGCTGAGCCAGACCTGGCACATTTCAACCTTAAAAGCAAATCTATTTTCCCCTCAATTTGTTCAGTAATGAAGGGTTGGAATCCAGCATCATTCATTTGCAGCTCTCTGAATTGGTTAACGACAGGCTCCCTCTCTAGTCCTAAGTCTTTATCAATTAGTGAATGGAGAAAGTGTCAGAATGGCCCAAAACAATATTAATTCTCTTCCAACAACCAGTCCTTGCACCCCAGCCTGCTCCTTTCCTGCAGTGTCAGCAGAATCTTCATCCAGGAGCGCGGTACGGGGTGATAATTTAAAAAGCCATTACTGCTAAATCAATGCGATTGAAACCAGATCAGTCTTCTTAAAAGTGTTAATAACTCATCACACACGTTAAGAGGGGAGTTGGCTGGTGAACTATTAGATTGTGAAATTAAACTCTGATCGTATTGGCTTCAACCTATCAGGGGTCCAGCTCCATGGGATGAATTGTAAATAATATTTTGCTTACATAACTGGTTATTAAAGCCTGGTTTCCTAGCTCCTTTGGTCTGGGTCAGAGATGAGGCTTTATGAACATCCCTGCTCTATAGCTTGCCCTGTGTTCCCTGCTTTGTTACTGCTAAGGAAACCCAACCCTGAGAATCACTGGTATCTACTGAGTACTTACTCCTTGCAGAGAACTTTAGTAAGCTCTTGAGATAGTACAAACAATAGAGTTGGTAAACACATTCCCTGTTCATAAAGAGGAAATTAGAGGATCTGTCCAAACCAGAAACACAATTCAAACCAGAGTCTGATGGATCCCTGGGGAGTTGTTTCCCTTCGCCTCTGGAAATGGTCATTTCTAAGGGGAGGAGAAGCCTACCCCCCTCCTGATTTTTACCTTATGCTCTGGATTCAGGAGTGTGATGGGCGCCCCTGGGACTGCTTGCTTCTTATTTGGAGGCAGAGGCCTGCAACTAGTGAGAGATCTTTCTTAGGGACCCATTAAGCACAAGAGGCTGCTGGTTCTCCTCCAGCCCCACTCAGGTCCTCTTTTAGTTGCAGGCCCAGGATTTTGTCCATGTGGATCTGTACAGCCCAGGTGCATGAGTGAGTAACTTATTTTCTAACTCCTTGGGTTAATTTAACTTGGTGATATTTATACTTCAAGCTTGCTCATGCCCCCAGTTCTGCCCCTTTTGCTCAAATCTTGGCTCACCAGGCTATCATCTCAAACCTGAGTGATGAGCAAATCATGAAATCAGGGTAGTGGGGGTAGGAGTACTGTGGGACTCTGGCTCCACCACTTCTCTGCTTGTGACCTTGGGCAAGACACTTCACTTCTCTGGGCCTCAGTTACCTCATCTGTAAAATGGGGACTGAGGCTGTGAGCCCCACATGGGACAGGGATTGTATGCAACTCGATTTGCTTGTATCCACACCAGTGCTTAGTACAGTGCCCTGGCACATAGTAAGCACTTAAATGCCATAATTATTGTTATTATTATTACTAAAATCCCTAAGGAGCCTGGGATTTCTGAACTACAAATGCCAGAATTTGGTGGGACCTGAACTCAGAATACACTGAGCATGCTCCAGATGGAGCATAGCCAAGAGAGTCCCAATATGGGGTAGTTATGTACTTTTCTAAAATTAACAGGACAGTTACAGAACCCTGGGACTATTCCTGCTAAACTGAGGTAGAGACTTGTTTGCAAACATTAGGGATGTAGAATAGCTTTCAGGGACAAGAACTAAGAAGTTGGGATTTGTATAGACTTATCTCTGGAAAGACACCCATCTTCTGGGAGAGTATAGAGGCAGAGGAATGGATTTGGTGACTCCTGGTAGGTCTAGAAAGACCCCCATCTGGAAGGGTAAGGATGCTCCTCTCTGGGTCAGTGGGATAGACACCGTATCCTTAGGACACATTATTATTTATTATCAAGTGCCGTCATTTCCGATTCATAGCGACTCTGTGGATATACTTTCTCTAGAACGTCTTCTGCCATAATCCGTAACCTTTCTGTCTTGTACTATCATTATTATGGTCTCTATCTATCTAAACACTGGTCTTCCTCTCTCACAATTTTCCTGGACTTTTCCTAGCACTAGTGTCTTCTCCAGAGAATTGGTTCTCCTGATTATGTGTTCAAAATATGCTAATCTAAGTCGAGTCATTTGGCCTTCCAAAGACCACTTTGGTTTAATTTGCTCCAAAATCGATTTGTTTGTTTTTCGAGCAGTCCATGGTGTTTGCAAAAGCCTTCTCCAACACCACATTTCAAAAGAATCGATGGTATTTCTATCCTGTTTTTTCACTGTCCAGCTTTCAGATCTATACATTGTCACTGGAATGTTGTCACTGGAAACACCATAGAACTGACAGTTTGTACTTTTGCGGCAACTGTTACATCAGCACATTTCATAACGTTTTCCAGGATCTTCATAGCAAGTCCTAACAATATGGGACACATGGGACACAAAAGGGACACATAAAACTCTTTAATTTTAGGATGGTATGGGACCTCCTGGGTTAGAATTGGGCTATATTCACTAGAAATGTCATCTCACCTCCCTATTCCCCCCTCTTCCCATCTTCACTACTGCCGTTCCAGCATTTTTGCATCACCTAAGCAATCAGATATTACCTTCTGCCCCATCCCTTGCCAACCCTTTTGTATGTATCTTTATATTCTGTTGCTTCCCTTACCTGTAATTAACTTTAGTGCCTGCCTCCCCTCCCAGACTCTAAGATTCTTGAAGACAAGGATCATGTCTATTAATTCTATTGAACTCTCAGAAGTACTTAGTACAGTACTCTGCTCCGAGTCAGTGCTCAATCAATACTATTGATAGATGGACAGATTAATTTTCATCCAAGAAGATCAGGGCAGTCAGGGAGCCACTCGTAGATGAAAGGCCGGCCCAAGAAACTAGCCCTGGTTACTAGCTGGCCCTCTGTGCTGTTGCAGAAAATTCATTATCACACTAAAAAAAAGTCCCAAATGAAATAGAGCAGAAAGAATCACATCCATTTTCAACTTGGAATGGAAAGCACTGGGGACCGGGCACAAGGTCATGAGGCAACTCATGCTGAGGAGGTTTGCCGCGTCAGCTCTCTCTGCTGAATTCTCTGGGGGCAGACCTGGACCGCCCCCAGCTCTGCAGCTCTGGGATTTTTCTTGGCAGCTGGGACTCCTGTGGAAAAGAAGCAAATAGCCTTCAGCCTGGATCTTACCCAGACTTCCCTTTCTCCCACTGCGCCTGTTTTACCATCGTAACCTCACCTTGGCATCCTCACCCTTGGCTGGGGTGTAGTGAGGCACAGCCCTTGTGGGGGTTGGGTAAGAAGAGTTGGGAAGTGGGCAGGTTCTGATGCTATAGGGCTCACTTAAGCCTCTCTACTTGGACTTGTTGACCGAAGTGCCAGCTGCCTTGGTAACTGCCACTGAACATCATCTAAAAGGTGGCTCTGGACATTCCTAGTCCATGTTCAAAGTTGCCGTACCCATGCTTTGCCCGGAAGCAGGAGAGCCTTAGAGTTGAGGAAGTCAACATTTTAACCTGTGTGGGGTGCCAGGGCACTTTAAGTTACTGTCTCCTAGTAGATCTGGTACTCTTTGAAGATTTGGATGCTTGCATTCTCCATAGGGAGTCCTGTTTGTTTATTCATTTATCAGTTAGTTTATTCATCCTCTCACTGAATTGTCCCCTGCTTCCCTCTCACCCTTCCACATTCCCTTCAGTGGTTTCTTCCCTTACAGGTCTCAGCCTGTCTTGATAACCCCCAATAACCTGGGCAGTTTTCCTTGTTAGGTGCCTCACTGATCACTTAGATAATGGAAGGCTCAATCTGGGCCTGGAGCATCAAGGTAATGTTTGGCCCCTTCAGTGGGTTCGTGTGCAGTGGCTGGGAATTTTCTGTTGAGGAAACACAAGCTTTTCCAGCTTCCTTAGCTGCTCCAGGCTGGATTTGCACAATCCTCAAAGTGATATGGCCAACCAACTGAAATGACAGATTGATTCTGAACTTCAGGTTTCTGTCCCAGCACACACAAAGCCAACGGAGGGGGTCCCTCTTTTGGGGTGAAGTGGCGGAAGGGATTGCCCATGACTGGGGTTAGCAACACTTAGTACAGTGCTCTGTACACGGTAAACTTTCAATAAATACAATTGAATGAATGGATCTGACAGCCTGGAAAGGGAAGAGACTTCACTTATTTAATCATTTGTTATTTTTATCAATCAGCCAATTAATCAGTGGTATTTACTAAATACGATTGAATGAATGAATTGAATGACTGAATGAATGAAGTTGGTGCTGAATGCAGGTCTCTGCACTAGTTGCTTGGCAGAGGGAAATAGACGGTCAAGAAGAAGACATCATCCTGACTCCATTTATAGCTAATCTCTTAGACTTTCACCTGATAAGTGTTTGGAATTTTTGTTTCCTTTTCTCCCTCATTAGAATGTAAGTTTCCTGAAGGTAAGGATCACGTCTTTTTCTCAAGTGTCTAGTACAATGTTGTACCCACAGAATACCGTCAGTGCTATGCAGTGTGGTCTATTCGATAGAGCACCAGCCTGGAGGTCGGAAGGATCTGGGTTCTAATGCTGGCTTTGCCACTTGTCTGCTGTGTGACCTTGGGCAAATTACTTCACTTCTCTGTGCCTCAGTTCCCTCATCTGTAAAACAGGGATAAAGACGGTGAGCCCCAAGTGGGTCATGGAATGGGTTCAACCTGATTAGTTGGTACCTACCCTTGCCCTTATTATAGTTCCTGACACATAATAAGCACTTCAAAAATATCATAAAAGAAATAGGAGCTCAGGACAGCATCTGCATTCAGAAAACACTGGGTGCAGTGTACCCTGGAGTGCTCCATAAATACTATTGATGATGATGATGATGATGATAATGTTATGTTGATGACTCCTCTTCCATTTCCTACCCTATTGTGGCAAAAGGAGCGTTGCTTGATAGGAGTTTCAAACATATGGATAGAGGACGGGCCTGGGAATCAGAAGGTCATGGGTTCTAATTCTGGCTCTATCACTTGTCTGCTGTCTGATCTTAGGCAAATTGCTTCTCACTTCTCTGTGCCTCAGTTACCTCATCTGTAAAATGGGGATTCAGACTGTAAGCCCCCTGTGGGGCAGGGACTGTGTCCAACGTGTTATGCTCGGATCCACCCCTGCACTTAGTATAGTGCCTGGCACATAGTAACCACTTAACAAATACCATAATTACTATTAATATTACCTCAGGAGCTCCTCCTCCTCACTCAACAAAGATAGCCTCTAAGGATATTCCTATTCATGCATAAAATAAATGTAAACTCCTCAAGAGTCAGAACTATGCCTTGCCCTCTAGAGAGAATGGAGTAACCTGTGGCAACCTCTTAAACCCAGTGAGAATTAACTACATCTTTTGAATATTTGAAAAGCTTTTTTCTACTTTCTTATGGTTTCAGGAAACAGATTTTCAGAAAGAAAGAATCTTCTTTTATCTCTTATAATGTTTACCCTTTTAAGGGCAGATGTGCTCATCAGGAGATTTTTTTTAAATGGGAGATAGCATTACAACACTGTATTGAGAATCAGCTTGGGTCTAGGAATTATTAGATATGAATGATGTGTAATCTTGTGGGTGGATTCTTGTAGCAACTAGAAAACAAACTCGGGAATAGGAGCAATTCACTCTACTGTAATACTCTCATGTTAATGTAGAATTGTAATTCTGCTGCTAAAAAGGTACTAGTGATTATAACAGTAATTGTGATGTTTGTTAATAATAATAATAATGTTGGTATTTGTTAAGCACTTACTATGTGCAGAGCACTGTTCTAAGCGCTGGGGTAGACACAGGGAAATCAGGTTGTCCCACGTGGGGCTCACAGTCTTAATCCCCATTTTACAGATGAGATAACTGAGGCACAGAGAAGTTGAGATGCTTGCCCACAGTCACACAGCTGACAAGTGGCAGAGCCGGAATTCAAACCCATGACCTCTGACTCCAAAGCCCGGGCTCTTTCCACTGAGCCATGCTAGCACTACTAGGTTTCAAGAGCTGGGGTAGATAAAAGATAATCAAGTCCTCCTACCACATGATGGTCAAAGTAGGAGGTGGAGCAAGTATAGAATCCCCATTTTACAGAGGAGGAAATGGAGGCACAGGGATGTTAAGTGACTTGCCCAAACCAGGAGCAGAACCCAGCTCCATGATTTTTCCACTAGTCCTCGCTGCTTCTTAGGTCACGGCTTGTCAGGTCACTACAGGTGAAAATTCTTCCATTTCAAACTGTAAAGTCCTTGTGGTCAGGCAATATGCCTACCAACTCTGTTGTCTAATGCTCTCCCAATTGTTAAGTACAGTTCTCTGCTTACAGTAAGTGCTCAATAAGTACGAAGTTCTCAATCAATAAATACCACGGATTGATTGATTGCTTGATCTTTCAATTCATCATTGAATAGACCATTTAGAGGATTTAGAGAGTGGGTAGACATGTGCTAAAGTGGACCTGGAACTTACAGGGTGACACATTTAAACAACTGACCGTTGGGTATAACAATAATAATGATGGTATCTGGTAAGCTCTTACTATGTGCCAAGCTCTGTTCTAAGCGCTGGGGTGGATACAAAATAATCAGGTTGTCCCACATGGGGCTCACAGTCTTAATCCCCATTTTACAGATGAGGAAACTGAGACACAGAGAAATTAAGCGAGTTGTTCAAAGTCACCCAGCTGACAAGTGGCAGAGCCGGGATTAGAACCCACAACCTCTGACTCCCAAGCCCATGCTCTTTCCACTAAGCCATGCTGTTTCTATGGGTATGCGATTGCTTCTCTGGATTCTACCTTTTATGGGGCCAATCCAATGTTTCCCAAATCGCCAATCACCACCAGAAGGTCCTGAAGAGAACGGCAGAGATGGGCAGGTAGAGAGATGGAATTCCCTTGTGCTGACCTCCGTACCATGTTCTGAGATGGGCCTGGAAGCAGGAAAGCCACACAGAACTTGATACTTGACTTTCATCTCTTGCTCACCTTCAGCAGTAATTTTTATGCCTTAAATGGCTCCCATTCTGTGAATTTGATGATGCGTGATATGGGAAGAGAGAAAGGAAAGATGAACAACAGCAATACAGAATAGTTCAGAGCCACAATAATGACTCCAGAGCCCGGAGGGGTGGGGGTGGGGGGTGGATGTAGTCTCAGAGAGAACTGTGTATGAGAAAAGAGCTATTAAAACAATACCCCAGAATTGAAAGATTTACTCCTTCCCTCACTGATCCTAACTAGCTAGTGAGCTGCTTTCTACATTCTTGGTCATGGACTGCCCTTCTCACTGCTTATTCCATATTTTCCTAGATATTGTCAGTCAATCAACCAATCAATCAGTATTGTCCAGAGAGTTCCCTGACTCTGTGGCCCTCTCTATGCCTTAGTCACTTTGGGGCTCCCGGTTCAGAGTTTGGATAATCGGTATATTTACTCAGCTGTGTTTGTCCTTTACATCTACATTCACAATCATTACCCTTCTATGTTAATTATAATTATGTTAATTATGTCTGCTTGTCTTCCCATTTAGACTGTAAGCTTCTGGAGAGCTGTCTTCTACTTCTGTATATTCCCCATGTACCTGGTACAGTGCTGTACACAGAAAGTCCATACCTTTGTGTGTGTGTGTGTGTGTGTGTGTGTATGTGAGACTGACCACACCACTGGGTGACCAACACTCCAGGTCCTCAATCATTACTTTTGATGATGATTATGATAGCAATTAACTATTCCACAGCCTAAAGATAATACGTTTTCTGCCTTCTGTGAAACACCTTCCACATTGTGGGTCGCACAATATGTGGTAATAATACCTGCATCTGTACAGACTTATCAGGCTATGTATATTGTACATGCAGAGATTCCACATGGGTGTGCACTGCCAGCATGTTTCATGTGTACATAGAGAGGGGAAACATTACTTCCAAACAAAAGAGAAGCTCACTTAGTTTTCTGTCATCTGACACCCACAACAGACTTAAGAGAGAAGAAACAGCAAGCTCCATTGATGATCAGTGGGGATGCTAATTGTCCAAGACTTTTTCTAACACAGACATTAACATTTATGGATTGTTCAATAATATATGAGCAGGTATATAGCTGAAGAAACAAATAAAACATCTAAGAACCAGGGACCCTTATGATATCTTATCTGCTTAAGATTTTGGAAATGCTGAATCTTTTTTACCTTGGGGATGAGATGGGGGGAAAGATATGAAAAGTTTCTCTTCCTCTTCCTTTCTATGACAGGCCGACTCACCAGAGGCTAACAGTGTTCACCTTAAATGGCTGGGTTTACCTCATTCAACATCAACTGAATGAGTATCAGAAACATTCCTTCCTCTCTTCAAATCCTCCCACTCTTCCTCTTACTGTGCTTTGGGAGTGAAGTCTTTAGGCCTGGAGAAAGAAAGTCTCCTATCATATTTCTTCTGATCTCCATAACTCCTACGGGGGCAGCTAAGTGGGTATATTGTGCACCCCCAACTCCAAAGTGGGATTAAGACTCAGGAAGAAGTAGATGGGTGGTAAGAGGCAGGATTAGAACCCAGTCCCATTGCCTGCCTGATAATAATTGTAGTAGTTAAGCACTTACTATTTCACCAGCACTATACCAGCTGGGACAGGTATAGTCCCATAGTGGGAGTGGTCAGAAGGGAAGCAGCGTGGCTCAGTGGAAAGAGCACGGGCTTTGGAGTCAGAGGTCATGAGTTCGAATCCCAGCTATGCCGCTTGTCAGCTGTGTGACTGTGGGCAAGTCACTTAACTTCTCTGGGCCTCAGTTACCTCATCTGTAAAATGGGGATTAAGACTGTGAGCCCCACGTGGGACACCCTGATTCCCCCGTGTCTACCCCAGCGCTTAGAACAGTGCTCGGCACATAGTAAGCGCTTAACAAATACCAACATTATTATTATTATTATTATACTAAACTCTGGTTAGATAAAAGATAATTAGGCAAGATTATAGCTTCCAAAAATCTGGGAGATAGTGTACCATGCCTCCTTCTCTGGAGTGATTGTCTTCTTAAAAGCTTTCTTGAACTTTGAAGTTTCATGTCGGACAAACACACTGGGCTACTGTGTCAGCCTTCTCTCTGATCTCCCTTCCTCCTCTCTCTCCCTGCTCCAGTCTATTCTTCACTCTGCTGCCCGGCTCATCTTCCTGCAGAAACACTCTGGACATGTCATTCCCCTTCTTAAAAACCTCCAGTGGTTGCCTATCAACCTCCACACAAAACAAAAACTCCTCACTCTAGGCTTCAAAGCTCTCCATCGCCTTGCCCCTTCCTACCTCTCCTCCCTTCTCTCTTTTTACTGCCCACCCCGCACGCTCCGCTCCTCTGCTGCCCACCTCCTCACCATCCCTCAGTTTCGCCTATCCCGCTGTCGACCCCTAGGCCACGTCCTCCCACGGTCCTGGAATGCCCTCCTTCCTCACCTCCGCCAAACTAATTCTCTTCCCCTCTTCAAATCCTTACTTAAAACTCACCTCCTCCAAGAGGCCTTCCCAGACTGAGCTTCCCCTTTTCCCTCTGTTCCCTCTACCCCCCCTCACCTTTCCGCAGCTAAACCCTCTTCCCCCCCCCTTTCCCTCTGCTTCTCCCCCTCTCCCCTCCCATCCCCTCAACACTGTACTCGTCCGCTCAACTGTATATATCTTCATCACCCTATTTATTTTGTTTAATGAGATGTACATCACTCTGATTCTATTTATTTGCTATTATTTTAATGAGATGTTCTTCCCCTTGACTCTATTTATTGCCATTGTTCTTGTCTGTCTGTCTCCCCCGATTAGACTGTAAGCCCATCAAAGGGCAGGGACTGTCTCTATCTGTTGCCGATTTGTACATTCCAAGCACTTAGTACGGTGCTCTGCACATAGTAAGCGCTCAATAAATACTATTGAATGAATAAATGAATAAATCTATTCAGAGTGATGGGGGTTAGAAGTTTCTAGCCGCTGAATAATGTGACCGGTTCAGGAGATAGAGGCGAGGGTGTCACAAACTGAGCCTTAACAGGGATCTGAGTCTTTATTATTGGTGCTCTGTATCAATCAATCAATCAAATGTATTTATTGAACACTTATTGTGTGTTGAGCACTGGACTAAGCTCCTGAGAAAATTCAATATAACAGAGTTGGTAGACCGGTTCCCTGCCCAAAATGAGCTTACAGCTTAGAGGAGGAGACAGATATTAAAAGAAATAAGTAAATTGAATTATGGATATGCATATAAGTGCTATGGAGCTGAAGGGAGGGTGACACAGAAGAGGAAAAGAGGAGAAGACTTAGTTGGGGAAGGCCTCTTGGAAGAGATGCTCTTTTAATGAGACACTGAAGATGCAGAGAGTGATTGTCTACAGGATGTGAAGATGGAGGTCATTCCAGGACAGAGGCAGGATTTGGGTGAAGAGTAGGTGGTGAGATAGATAAGATGAAGGTACAGTGAATAGGTTGGCATTAGAAGAGTGAATTGTGCAGGCTGGGGTTGTAGTAGGAGAATAGCGAGGTAAGGGAGGAGGGGGCAAGGGGATGGAGTGCTTTAAAAACCAATGATAAGGAGTTTTCTGATTGATGTGAAGGTGGATGAGGTTCTTGAGGAGTGGGGAAACATGGACTGAATGGTTTTGTAGAAAAATCATCTGGGCAAGAGAGTGAAGTATGGACTGGAGTGGGGAGAGGCAGAAGGGAGGCAGGTCAGCAAGGAGGTTGATGCAGTAATCCAGGTGGGATAAGATAAGTGCTTGGGTTAACATGATGGCAGTATGACATGGAGAGGAAAGGTTGATTTTATGATCTTGTGAAAGTTGAGCTGACAGGATTTGGTGACAGATTGAATACATGGTTTGATTGAGAGAGCTGAATTGAGGATAATGTTAAGGGTATGGGCTTCTGAGACAGGAAGTGTGGTGGTGCTGTCTTCAATGATGGAAAAATCAGGGGGAATACAGGGGCAGGGTGGGAAGATAAGGAGTTCTGTTTTGAACATGTTAAGTTTGAGCTTTCGGCTGAACATCTGAGTAGAGATGTCCTGAAGGCAGGAGAAAATACCATACTGCTGAGAAGGAGAAAGATCAAGCCTGGAGATGTAGATTTGGGAATCGTCCACATAGTTGATTCCATGGGACCGATTGAGTTCACCAAAGGAGTAGGTATAGGTGAAGAATAGAAGGCGACCCAGACCTGAGCCTTGCGGGCCTTCCACAGTTTGGGGGTGGGAAGCAGAGGAAAAGCCTGCAAAAAAGACTGAGAATAAGCAGGCAGAGAGATAGCAGGAGATCCAGGAGAGGACTGTATCAGTGAAGTCAAGGTTGGATAATGTTTCCAGGATAAAGGGGTGGTCAGCAGTGTCGATGGCAGCTGAGAGGTCAAGGAGGATTAGGATGGAGTAGTAATCCTTGGATTTGTCCAGAAGGAGATCATTGGTGATCTCTGAGGGGGCAGTTTCTGTGGAGTGAAGGGAGCAGAAGCCATATTGGAGGGGTGTCAAGGAGAAAATTGGAGGAGAGGAAGTGGAGACAGAGGACATAGATAACTCATTTGGAGTGGAATGGTAGGAGGACGATAGGGTGATTTTCATTCCTTGAATGCCCCTCTGTAGGTACCTCCTCTGGGACTGATCCCCACCAAAAGGCTGCAAATCCAAACAAAAACTCCTCACTCAAGGCTTCAAGGCTCTCCATCACCTTGCCCCTTCCTACCTCTCCTCCCTTCTCTCTTTCTACTGCCCACCCGCACGCTCCGCTCCTCTGCCGCCCACCTCCTCACCGTCCCTCGTCTCACCTATCCCACCATCGACCCCTGGGGCCACGTCCTCCCTCAGTCCTGGAATGCCCTCCCTGCTCACCTCTGCCAAATTAAGTTCTCTTCCCCGTCTTCAAAACCCTACTTAAAACTCACCTCCCCAAGAGGCCTTCCCAGACTGAGCTCCCCTTCCTCCCTCTTACTCCCTCTACCGCCCCCCTTCACCTCTCCGCAGCTAAACCCTCTTTTCCCCCCATTTCCCTCTGCTCCTCCCCTCTCCCTTCCCATCCCCTCAGCACCTGTACTCGTCTGTTCGACTGTATATCATTTTCATCACCCTATTTATATTTTGTTTAATGAAATGTACATCACCTTCATTCTATTTTGTTGCCATTGTTTTTTACGAGATGTTCCTCCCTTGATTCTATTTATTGCCATTTTTTCTTGTCTGCCTGCCTCCCCGCGATTAAGACTGTAAGCCCGTCGAACAGCAGGGACTGTCTCTATCTGTTGCCGACTTGTTCATTCCAAGCGCTTAGTACAGTGCTCTGCACATAGTAAGCACTCAATAAATACTATTGAATGAATGAATGAATAAGAACCAGGAGGGCGAGGGAACTGGTGTAAGCCTAGGTTACTCTTGGGCCTTCAGTAATTCTGTTTGTCAAAAGTATCTGACTATATACGGGAGTTCTTGTATATTCATTTATATTTGCTCTCTCATCCTTTTTTCCCTCTCATTATTTTGACCACTGGTGTCCTTATTCGTCTCTATTAGACTGTAAGTTCCTTGGGGCAGAGGACCATGTCCGTTATTTCCAGTAACTAGTTTCAGGATCCAGAACACAGTAGGTGTTCAGTGTCTGGCATGCTTGTGCCCTCGAACCTTAAGGTGACCAGATTTTTTCAGAGCTCAAAGCTGGGCACATGAATGGCAGCATCTTCAGGGGGTGGGTAAAAAAAGTCCATGAAAGCAAAACAGAAAGTGAGAACTAAAGAAAGTTATAGAATCAGCGTGACCTAGTGGAACGAGGACCAGCCTAAATAGACAACCTGAGTTCTAATACCTGACTCTGCCACTTGCCTTCTATGTGACCTCGGACAAGCTGTGCCTCGGTTTTTTTCACCTTTAAAATGGGGATGAAATGCATGTTCTCCCTCCCCTTAGATTCTGAGTTTCATATGGGACAGGGGCTATGACTGATCATGCTTAATAAATAACACTATTATTATAATAATTATTATTTTTATTAAGAGAGGAAGAGAAAGATAAATGCAGGAGGTAGAAATGAGAAATGGTGAAAGATAGGAACAAGGAAAATCAGAGGAATGGGGAGGCCAAGGTGACACACAAACACACATATAAGCAAACACATGGGAGGCTTTCACTCTCATGAATTGCTATTACTACCACCTCTCAGACCATGCATGGCGAGCAAGCCCCACTTCTGTGGAAAACATCCCGGAGACTTCTGCCGCAGTAAGAAATGCATCATACTGGGCTGTTTCAAAAATCTCCAGGAAATGCCTTGCAAACCTCCTGGCTCGGTAGTGTGGGGCTAGCGGCTCTACTGCTGCTTATGAGGATGAAGAAGCAGGGAAGAGACAAAATAAAAAGAATAAGAGGCAAGAGGAAGAGGGATTGTGAGGAGAAAGAGGGAGAAAGAAGAAGGAAGGCGTTGTTCTCCTTCCTCCCTTTATCCTGGCTGAGAGTGGATCATTATTGGGTTCTACTGAGGGTTTTGGGGGATCCTGAGTCGGGATCTTAACAACTGTGACTAGCTCCCATAGTGCATGGTATCTGGTCACTTTACTCTAGCCTAGGGAGATGAGGAAGTAGTAAAACACAAGGAAAAATTCAGAAAACAGCCTTGTCTGATCCCGACTCTTCTTTCCTGGACTTTCACCCTCCTTCCCCTTTCAGGAGCATTTTCATCTTCCCAGAGAGTCTAGGCCTCATGGATGGGTCTCTAGCTGTCATCAGGGACCACAGGGCCTGTGGCAGGAAACATTGCATGTAAATGCCAATCGGGCAACTTGCTGACCTCGGTGGCTAGCAGGATCCAGGCAGAAACACCTGGATCAAACTCACTCTCAGCTTTAGAAAAAGTCCAGCCTGAATTCTTTGCAGTGAATCTAGGACATGTACTGCATAGCAAGCACCTACAGAAACTTAAGCAGACAGAAAGTGTCACTTTTGTTTGACTGGAACTACTCTCCATTAGACAGGAAATAGAGACTACTTTACTCTCTACAGCTGACGGAGAAAGTCCGACTCTGTCTCCTTTTAAAGTAACTGTCCCATTTTATCTTTATTTGATGTCATTGGAACAAAACTCTGGTCTTTTATTCAACCTGAATACCTTGGAGCCTAAAAGGTGTCCATTCCATCAGTTTCACAGGACATGATGGAGTTTCAGTGAATCTAAACACTCAGTGGTGAGGCTTGTAAATAACTCATGAAGCAGCAACCCCCACTTCTCACAGAATGACCTGCATTGTAGTGAGAGGTATACAAAGATTTCCCCCAGGCACAATAGTTCTGAACGGAAATGAACTAATTTGCCTCACACTTTGATTTCCTTCAAAGAGAAATTCTAAGAAATTCCGTGTTCGATCTAATGCTCAGAGGAACTTCAGCCAAGGGCCCAGCTGTCTATCTCCTGACATTTCATGGAATTGAATTCCAGAGGTGGAATCCTCATTCCTGGAAGTTGCAGTCACCAGGAACAGACTTTATTCTCCTGGTGTGGTTAAGCAGCTTGTCGTCTGAAGCAGAGTGTGGATGAGGGAGTCTCTCAATAGCCTTTCTTGCCCTGGGAATTTGTGTGCCTATCCATAAGAGAGAAAGAACAGTACCTTTTCCCTTTCTTGTCCTCCATGGTTGGATTAATTCTGTGGACACTGCCACTTGTCCAAGTCAAAAAGGGCATTGGAATTTCAACCTGAAGGGCCACTTGGGAGGAGAGGATAGGGTGGAGAGGGATGAGAAGCTGTGTGGTCTAATGGAAAGAGCAAAAGATAGGGGAGACGGGACCTGAGTTCAAATCCTGACTCTGTCTCTTGCCTGCTGAGTGACCTTGAACATGTCACTTCACTTCTCTGGGCCTCAATTTCCTCCTCTGCAAAATGGGAATTCAGTATCTGTCTTCCTAGACTGTGAGCCCCATTTGGGACAGGGATTGTGTCTGACCTGACTATCTTGCTTATACCTCAAAATAATACAGTTCTTGACACATAGTAGGTGCTTAACAAAAAACATAATTATTATTAACATGGAGATGGCACAAAATGCTCCCACCTCACACCAATCCATCGAGGGGCATCTGCCAGCCTTGATGACAGCCTTGACGCACACCTGGGGAGTTAAGTGGGTAGAAGAAGATCCTCTCTACTTGCTACTTCCTACATACCACTCAGGCAAGAACACAAGCTGTAGTGAAGGCTTGACCAACCTCTGACTTTGAGCTAGTCTTCTAGATCTTTTAATAAACATCCCTAGAGTAGACCTATGAAGATGAGCTGGAAAGCATTATGGGTCAGAAAATGAGGGTTTCAAAGACCCTCCATTGAATTCTTAGCCCTCTGTTCTCTTCCTAATCACTGTATTCACAGTAGCGGGCAATGTCCTGTTTTTATGCTCTTGTCTAGCTCTGTTAGGTACAAGGCCAGCCGAGTGAGTTTCTTGTATTGCTGCCCTTGGCAAGATGTTCCACAAGTTCTTTGCTGGCAGTGTGGGAAAGTCTGGCAGGAATTTAATTTTTGTTCTTGTTTTTTCTCTAGCCTGGGGTCTCATGGCTGAGAGTTTCATATTAACTCTGCCTGGATGTGTGTGTTCAATAACTTTTTTTAACAGAGAGTGGCTTTCCCGACTATCCTTTTCTTTACCATCATTTTGCTCTGGCAACCATCATCGTTGTCATCTTCAAGAAACAGCGTGGCATCAAGGAAAATAAAGACCTACGAGTAGGAAAAATATGGGGTCTAAGCCCATCTCTGCCACTTGCCTGCTCGGTGACCTTGGGTAAATCACTTCACTTCTCAACATCTCAGTTTCCTCATTTGTAAAATGGGGATTAAATCTTACTCCCTTCTACTTAGATTGTGAATTTTCTCTGGGACGGGGACTTTGTCCGACCTGATTATTTTGGCTCTATTCCAACATTTAGTACAGTGCCTGGCACACTGTGAGTGCTTAAAAATACTTTGAGTGTTCTGAATGTTCTGCTCCTAGAGAGCAGTTTATCTGTGGGGGAGATAAAGACTTTAATAAGACATGGGGGGGAGTAATAATACCTCACTGTACCTCATTTTTGTCCATCTCTCTGGCAGCTTCTTGCTCATGTTCTGCCTCTGGCCTGGAACACCCTCCCTCCTCATATCCAACAGACAATTACTCTCCCACCTTTCAAAGCCTTAGTGAAACCACATCTCCTCCAAAAGGCCTTCCCTGACTAAGACCTCTTCTCCTTCTCTTCAACTCCCTCTGTGTCACCCTGACTTGCTCCCTTTAGTCATCCTTCTTCCCATCCCCACAGTACTTACATATGCATCTGTAATTTATTTATTTACTTTAATGTCTGCCTTGCCCTCTAGAGTGTAAGCTCATTGTGGTCAGGGAATTTATTATATTGCTATACTGTACTCTCCCAAGTGCTTAGAACAGTGCTCTACACACAGTGAATATTCAATAAATAGATGACTGACTAGTAGAATATGTAAGGTATGAATGTAGGTGCTAAAGGGGCTTTGGTGACTTAAATACCTAAGTAATCTCTATCTATACCTCATTTAAATCTCTGTCTCCCCCTGTAGATTGTAAACTCCTTTATATAAATGGTATTTTTTAAGTGCTTACTATGTGTCAGGCAGTGTAGTAAGTGCTAGAATAGGTACAGGATAATTAGCTTGGCCACAGTTCCTGTTCCACATGGGCCTCGAACCCTTATTTCCCATTATACAGATGAGGTAACTGAGGCACAAAGAAGTAGTGACTTGCCCAGGGACACAGAGCAAACAAGTGGCAGAGCCGGGATTAGAACCTAGGTTCTAGAACCCAGGCTACCTGACTCGCAAGGCCCCTGCTCTTTCCACCAAGCCACACTGCTTCTCCACTTCTTAACTGACTGAGGACAATGATTGTGTCTACCAGCTTTACTGTATTGTATTCTCCCAAGTGCTTAGGGCAGTGCTCTGCACACAGTGAACACTCAATAAAAAACATCGATTGATTAAATACTAAATCAGTGATTTTTTATTGAGCACGTACTATGTGCAGAACACTGTACTACGTGTTTGGGAGAGTACCTGCCCACAAGGAGCTTGCAGTCTAGGGGGACCAGTGAAGCAGATGGGCCCAAGTGGCAGTTAGGGGATTCCAAGTGAGAATATTGGAAATTACTTGGGGAATGTCTCTTGATGGAGATGTGATCTCCCAAAGGTTTCTTGGATGGGCAGGGAGGAAAGGCAACAATGTTCTGTCAGACATGAAGAAAGGGGAGGTTCCAGGTGGAAAGGAAGGTGGGAGCAAGAGATCAGTGGTCGGAGAGATGAGAACAAGACACAGTAAATTAGCTGGAGAGGAATGAAGAATGAAGTGAGCTGGGGTATAGTGGGAGAAGGAAGTGGATAGGAAGGAAGAAGAGAGCTAGGTAAATTGAGTTCCTAAAAGCCAATGATGAGGAGTTTCTGTTTGATACAGAGAGAGATGGGTTACTATTAAAGGTTTCTGAGGAGAAGGGAGAAGTGTCTAGTGCATGATTCAAGCAGCAGTGAAGTATGGACTGGAGAGGGGAGAGACCTGAGGGTGACAAATCTGTGAAGAGACTGCTGCAGTATTTAGGCAGGACATAACAAATAAAAATAATAGTAAGTCCTTACTTGTGCAGAGCACTGTATTAAGCACCGGGAAAGAGTCTTCAGGTGGAAATTGGGCATGGATGCTATCCCTTGAGGGACTCAAATACATATCCCATTCCCAATGTCCTCTCCAGTACCACAGGGCTCCAAGCACTTTTTGTTTCCATGGTCTGGACCTTCCAAAAGTGAACGTGAAAACTACCTGCTGGTGAGCAGAAATATTAGACCAACATGGTGCAGATTGCTCCGAGTTCCCTTCTGGCACCTGAGCTGGGTTGATTCGATGGATAGACTTCTGGATTGTTAGACAGAAGGGCTGGCTTGCTTTGAGAGCAGATGGTTCTGGCATCTGAGTCAGAGAAGGACTGATGTCCAAGATTCTAAGACCAGATTTCCATCTCAAAAGGGAAAGTTCCACCTGGAGCCTAGGGGTTACAGCAATGACCTTTATCCTGACTGGGCCTGAGCCCAGAGAATGCTAGGCCAGCTGGTGGCCAACCACCGCTGCCTGTTTGCCAGTATTTCCCTGCATGAAATCGCAGAATGATTCAACCAGGAAAACTCAGATGTGACCTCGCTCAGCCGCATTCACTTGCCAACTTCGAGAAAATGGGCAACAATACTGACCACCTAAAGCTTATTATGGGCAGGGGACGTATCTGTTAATTCTCTTGAATTGTACTCTCCCAAGTGCTCAGTACTGTGCTCTGCACATTGTAAGAGCTCAATAGATACCACTGATTGTTTGACTGATTAAAGGGGTATGTTCTCATCACAAAGGGGCTGAATGAGGTTGTCATTGAGTCTCACTGGGGGAAGCCAAACCAAGAATGTCCCGACATACATGGGCATTGTGTTTTTAAAGAAGAATTTTTGCACCAGGAAGTCAAAGGGATTTTTAAAATTGACATTTATCTTTGGGGCCAACTATTATTAGAGACCCTTATTTTCAGATCATTTAGGGAAAGGAAAACCACACAGAAAACTGCTGATTCCTTGCTTTTCGCTGGCTTCTCAGACAAATCTCAGTGCCAAACTCTTGAGCAGCAGGCTATTGTCCTTGGCAATATCTTTTTACTTCAACCTAATTGTAAGCAATTTATCCCCCTCTTCTCAGACTAATTAAATGATCAAATATCATAATAGTTATAGTGTTCACCTCCACACGACTCAATAGAAACCCTTGGATAGTTAAAGAGGTCAGTTGTAGAACTTACTTTTCAATGATATTTGGTAAGGTACTTTTAAATGATTGTTAAACCTCTCTGTCATCTGGCTCCCTTTCCCTTATCATCACTCTTCTCCTGCTAAACACTAATTTGTGCCCTTCTCTCTTTCTATCCAAACCTCCTAATAGTCTCGGAAATTGAGGCAGAGCTCCCTGTATCTGCTAGACCAATTCTGGAATTCCAGCTCCAGATAGAGACATTATTTATTTATACTATTGACTGGGTGAATGTATGAGGCTCTAGTCCTCTCCAAGACAGTCAATGGTGCACTGCAGTATTTCTTGGGAGAGTACAGACTTGCGGGGGAGAGGACATGGCTTATTAGTTAATAAAGCCTGCTTCCAGTTTACTTCTCTAGCAAACCCCAAAAGCCTCTGGGGCATAAGGAACTACCCTTTCAGGAGGATACAAGAAGTGATTTAAGACGGAGAGTGTGGCTAGGGAGCTAGGAGATTTATGGCAAGGTTAGGGTACAGAATATGGCAAGAAAAAGATATCAGACTGAATCCTAAGATCAATAGCGGCAGCAAAAAGAATGTCCTGTGTTCTAGGATGGGGGACTCCCACAGAGATTCTCTTAGATTCTCCATGAAAGAAGCCAAAATGTTCCACTCCTCCTTGCTTTGAAGTTGGCAGAGGAGGGGAGCTACAGTCATTATTCAGGGCAGGATATAAAAAAAATCCTCGCATCTCAGTTGCCTTAAAGATCATGGAGACTGCAAAAGTTTGGCAGGTCCCTGGGGCAATCAGACGTGGTTGCAGAGAACTGCTACAAGTTTTGAGTTTGACCCCATGAGGAGAAAATTTGGACTAGAAGGATCTGAAGTTGAAAATCCCAGAATGCTCTCATCTTTTCATTCATTCATTCAATAGTATTTATTGAGCGCTTACTATGTGCAGAGCACTGTACTAAGCGCTAGGAATGAACAAGTCGGCAACGGATAGAGACAGTCCCTGCCGTTTGAGGGGCTTACAGTCTAATCGGGGGAGACAGACAAGAACAATGGCAATAAATAGAGTCAAGGGGAAGAACATCTCGTAAAAACAATGGCAATTAAATAGAATCAAGGCAATGTAGATGCAATGTAGATTTCATTAACAAAATGAATAGGATAATGAAAATATATACAGTTGAGCAGACGAGTACAGTGCTGAGGGGATGGGAAGGTAGAGGGGGAGGAGCAGAGGGAAATGGGGGAAAAGAGGGTTAAGCTGCGGAGAGGTGAAGGGGGGGCGGTAGAGGGAGTAGAGGGAGAAGGGGAGCTCAGTCTGGGAAGGCCTCTTGGAGGAGGTGAGTTTTAAGTAGGGTTTTGAAGAGGGGAAGAGAATCAGCTTGGTGGAGGTGAGGAGGGAGGGCGTTCCAGGACCGCGGGAGGACGTGGCCCAGGGGTCGACGGCGGGATAGGCGAGACCGAGGGACGGTGAGGAGGTGGGCGGCAGAGGAGCGGAGCATGCGGGGTCGGCGGTAGAAAGAGAGAAGGGAGGAGACGTAGGAAGGGGCAAGGTGATGTAGAGCCTGGAAGCCTAGAGTGAGGAATTTTGTTTGGAGCGGAGGTTGATAGGCAACCACTGGAGTTGTTTAAGAAGGGGAGTGACATGCCCAGATCGTTTCTGCAGGAAGATGAGCCGGGCAGCGGAGTGAAGAATAGACTGGAGCGGGGCGAGAAAGGAGGAAGGGAGGTCAGAGAGAAGGCTGACACAGTAGTCTAGCCGGGATATAACGAGAGCCCGTAGCAGTAAAGTAGCCGTTTGGGTGGAGAGGAAAGGGCGGATCTTGGCGATATTGTAAAGGTGAAACCGGCAGGTCTTGGTAATGGATAGGATGTGTGGGGTGAACGAGAGAGACGAGACGAATCTTGACATGTTGCTGCACAGATCTGCTATAGCACATAAGCCTCCAATGCCAAACATTCAATCAGACCCTATTTCTCTTTTTTTATGGTATTTGTTAAGTGCTTACTATATGTCAAACACTGTTCTAAACCTTGGATTAGTCCTGGAATGCCCTCCCTCCTCACCAAACTAATTCTCTTCCCCTCTTCAAAACCCTACTTAAAACTCACTCCTCCAAGAGGCCTTCCCAGACTGAGCTCCCCTTCTCCCTCTACTCCCTCTACCGCCCCCCCGTCACCTCTCCGCAGCTTAACCCTCTTTTCCCCCATTTCCCTCTGCTCCTCCCCCTCTACCTTCCCATCCCCTCAGCACTGTACTTGTCTGCTTAACTGTATATATTTTCATTATCCTATTCATTTTGTTAATGAAATCTACATTGCATCTACATTGCCTTGATTCTATTTAGTTGCCATTATTTTCAAGATGTTCTTCCCCTTGACTCTATTTATTGCCATTGTTCTTGTCTGTCTGTCTCCCCCGAATAGACTGTAAGCCCGTCAAACGGCAGGGACTATCTCTGTCTGTTGCCGACTTGTTCATTCCAAGCGCTTAGTACAGTGCTCTGCACATAGTAAGCGCTCAATAAATACTATTGAATGAATGGTTTGGACACGGTCCCTGTCCTGCGTGGGGCTCCCAATTTAAATAGGAGGGAGAACAGGACAACTGAGGCACAGAGAAGTAAAGTGACTTGTCCAAGGTCCTAAAGTAAGCATTTGGCAGAGCCGGGATTAAAACCCAGGTCCTCTGACTCCCAGGGCCTGTGCTCTTTCCTCTAGGCCATGTTGCTTCTCTTGGGATGAAAGTGTAGTTGCGGTGACTCAAATATTCCCTTGCCACTGGATACTGAGCACTTTCTTTCTCCATCTTCTTCCCCTCTGATGTTAAGGAACATCACTGAGATCAGAGGCAAGAAATGTTGATAACTCATAGCTAGGTCCTCAGTTGTTAGTATGGTCAGTGAGTGTTCTGTCCTCCAGAATGACTTAAAAAATGGTGCAAAAGCCCTGGGCATTGTTGTGGATTAAGAGAACTAAATCTGTCCAGTCTGTTATATGCCCTCTTCATCATCAGGGGTTTGCTGAGTCTTGGTCCTGGATTACTATGACAGAACAAATAAAGCAGGAACATTCGTCAAGTCAAGGCAGACATAGTTCTGAGAGGTAGTTAAATGAAATGGGCTTTTTAAAATGATATTCATTAAGTACTTACCATGTGTCAAGCACCATTCTAAGTACTGGGTAGATACAAGTTAATCAGGTCAGACAAGGTCCTGTCCCACATAAGGCTCACGGTCTAAATAGGAAGGAGAACAGGTATTGAATCCCCATTTTACAGTTGAGGTAACTGAGGCACAGAGAAGTTGTGACTTTTTAAGTTAAGTGCCCAAGGTCACACAGGAGGAGCAGCATGGCACAATGGATAGAGCATGGGCCTGGGAGTCAGTAGGTCATGGGTTCTAATCTCAGCTCTTCCACTTGTCTGCTATGTGACCTTGGGCAAGTCACTTCACTTCTCTGGGCCTCAGTTACCTCATCTGTAGAATGGGGAATGAGATTGTGAGCCCCATATCGGACAGAGACTGTGTCCAATCCGATTCACTTTCATCCACCCCAGCACTTAGTACAGTGGCTGGCACATAGTAAGCGCTTAACAAATACCACCATACAGCAAAAAGTGTCAGAGCCAGAATTGGAACCCAGATTCTCTGACTCCTAGGCCCATGCATTTTTCACAAGACCATCATGATTTAATTGCAGTGATCATTTTTTTTCAACATCCCCTAATCATCACAGAAGGAATGAGCTACAAGAAAGCTTAACTGGAAACTTCATCGATGTTCTTAGTACAGAGCTGAGCTGAGGGGCAGCCTGACTTTGGTTACTGGCAATGACTTGTATTTTTCATTATATCTTCTTCTCAGCTTTGTTGAAAGAGACTGGATTTCCCAGTTCAAGAGATCATCTGAGTGCCTCAAAATGCTAAGTTCTTACCCTGATGCCGATTTGCTACAGAACATTAGCACTGATATGCCTGAGCACTTAATAGCCTTTCTTACTATTCAGGAAAAACTTGCTGTTCACTGTCTTTGACTGGACACTAGAGTCTGTTTTCCATTACTTTTGTGTGTGTGTACAGAGTGGAAGTGTACCACCATATCACAGTTAGGGATCCAGTCATCTCAGATGCATTATTGTCTTTGAACATGTGGGAGTACTTGCTTGTGACATGAGGGAGTACTCTCTCTCTCTCTCTCTCTCTCTCTGCTCCTTTTATGGTATTTGTTAGTACTATATGCCAGGCACTGTACTGAGCTCTGGGGTAGATGCAAGCTAAGCAGGTTGGACACAGTCCATGTCCCACATGGGGCTCATAGTCTAAATCCCCATTTTCTATATGAGGTAAGTGAGGCACCTAGAAGTTAAATGACTTGTCCAAGGTCACACAGCAGAGAAGTGGCAGAGCCGGTATTAGAAACCAGGTCTTACTTCGAGGCCCATGCTCTATCCACTAGGCAACCCTGCTTCCTCTCTTTCCCCTTCTTCTCTCTTCTCTCTCTGTCTCTCTCTCTATGTCTCTCTTCCTTTCTTGGTGAGCATCCATGAGTTTATGCTCAAAGGAATGCTACCAGAATAGATCCTGTGGCCATCGTGGAAAGTCTTCAGGAAGACTTCACACCCTAAAAATTCTCCTCTTTCTCCCTCCACCTTCACCAGCTGGGACTCTTTCATCCTGATGATCCCTCTGTCACTCCATTGTTTGATCCCTGAATCTTCCACTGCCCTCCTGGGGATGGAAAAGGAAAAGGCTGAAGAGAGGAGAAGGGAGCAGACACCTGGTCCGGTTTTTCCCCAGTGCTTTCCCATTTCTGTGCAATTTCTATATTCTGCCTTGCCTTGCTTTTCCCCTGCTTGAGTGAGAAGGTTAAACCACAGGAGGAGATCTAAATGGAGGAATAGTCACAGCAAAGGGAGTAGAAAGCTCTTATGAGCTAATGTTTCAGAAGCCAATCTCCCTCTGAGAGAGAATTGAATGCTTCTCGGATTGGTCTCTATTTCAGAGCTTCTCCGAATCTCATTCTCCAAATTATCTTTCGATTCTTTTAACATGCTCGGTCCTCCCTGCACTATATTTCTCCATGTTCATTCTCTAGACCTTAATAAGCTTCCAACATTTTAGGCAGAAAAAAATCTAATTTTAAAGTAGTATATTTATATTCTCATTATACTTCTTTGCCCGTGTCTCTTTCCATGAGATTATTACAGGCAGCAACCATATTAGCTTCCAAAATCATACTGCTCTTTAAATGACGTATACCATTTTTCCATTAAAAAAAATCTTCCCATTGTTCAAAGTTATTCCATTATCCCAGAGGTAATGTCAAAGATAAACAGAGGATTTGGACTGGGTTCTAATAACTCAAATATGGAAAGACAAATAAATACTAAAATGTTGAGTAATGGATATCTTGGATAAAATCTTCCAAAGTATCACTAAGTCTTCCAGACTCAGAGCTTGTTGTTGGGTAGGGATTGTCTCTATCTGTTGTGGAATTGTACTTTCCAAGCACTTAGTACAATGCTCTGCACATAGTAAGCACTCAGTAAATATGATTGAATGAATGAATCTCTAAGAACTTGCAGGGTGATAATTGTTGTACTTAGCCTGGGTTTTTGAAGATGGACCTATGAGGGTGGAATTCTATGCATGTACATATATACGTACCTTGTGTACATGAAAAGTTAATTTTTTATTCACCATTTAATTTTCACTTCTCCATCACAACCTTTTCAAAGTTTCTCATCTAAGGGAGCCACCTCATTCCTTAATGTCTGCTCTTGGTCAATTATCCTCTCCAAGATGCCACTTTCTAGTGTTCCCCAGCTACCTGGATTGGATCAGCTGCTGACAGGCTGGCCCGGACTTCCTGGGACCCAGAAATTTGCCGGATCTTTCTCCCCCACCAACCTAGCCCCTGTGGGTGCAGATGCCAGCCTTCATGTATTTAGAACATTGGGAATGTTGTGGTTTACTGGGCCAAGCTAATTCATTGAGATGGTTTGGGACAGTTTACACTGAGCCATATATCTCCAAATCTGACTAGCTGGGATTCCTCCCTCCTTTATACAAAATCTCTATCTACTTCCCCCAAATAGGGTAATTTAGATTTCTCACTTGTTAATGGAGAAGCAGCGTGGCTCAGTGGAAAGAGCCCGGGCTTTGGAGTCAGGGCTCATGAGTTCGAATCCCAGCTCTGCCACTTGTCGGCTGTGTGACTCTGGGCAAGTCACTTAACTTCTCTGTGCCTCAGTTCCCTCATCTGTAAAATGGGGATTAAGACTGTGAGCCCCACGTGGGACAACCTGATTCCCCTATGTCTACCCCAGCGCTTAGAACAGTGCTCGGCACATAGTAAGCGCTTAACAAATACCAACATTATTATTATTATTAATGGGCTTCCAAACCGGCCAACTATTGGCAGAATCTGTGCATTACTTTCTCCCATGCTCTTCCTCTCCTCCCAACCCTCTAGTCACCACATTCTCTCTTTCTCTCCAAATCAAATTTTTTGAGCACTTAGTATGTGCAGAGCGTTGTACAATGCAATTGGGAGAGTACAACACAACAGAGTTGGGAGACTCTGCCCATTAAGAACTTAAAGTCTATCTCTCCATCCCTTTCTCTTCTCCCCCTCCTGGGCCTTCCCACTCTCTCTCCTGCCACAATCCACTTGCAGTACCCATTGACACATCACTCTATTCTGTTTTCCCCTCCTCTCCCTACCATGCAGCCCTATTTAGATGTGGCCTTTGCGAATCTCACTCTACCATGAGCAAGCTCCCATTCACCCTCAACCTGTTCCTGAACCATTCATTTCTCCTCCTCACCATTCTGGAAAGCTGACTCATTCCAGATAACAGAGCAATCCCGGCTCCCCTTCCCAAGGGGATCTTTTCTTCTTCAATTCACCCTAACTCAGTCAGTCAGTGAGTCAGTCAATCATATTTATTGAGTGCTTACTGTGTGCAGAGCACTGTACTAAGCTCTTGGGAGAGTACAATATAAAATATAACAGACACATTCCCTGCCCACAGTGCACTTGCAGTTTAGAGGGGGAGACAGATATTAATATAAATGAATAAAATTACAATTATGTACATAAGTACTGTTGAGCTGGGAGGGGTGATGAATAAAGGGAGCAAATCAGGGTGATGCACAGGGAGTGGGAGAAGAGCAAAGGAGGGCCTAGACGGGGAGGCCCCTTGGGGGAGATTTGCTTCAGTAAGACTTTGCAAATGGGAAGAGTAAATTGTCTATCGGATATGAAAGAGGGAGAGTGATCCAGGCCTCATGGGGACAGGGAGAGGAGGCAGATTATTCCTTCCTCTGCTAATAGGATCATCATTATTAGTAGTATTTGTAATAACAATAATAATGATTATGAAATTTATTAAGCACTTGCTGCATGCAAAGCACCTTGCTAACCATTGGAGTACATACAAGATAAGATCAGACACAAATTCTGTCTCACATGGGACTAACTCTCCTGTTCAGATCATTTTTCTTAAAGAAACATTCAGTCCACGTCTCCCCATTCTTCAAGACCTCCTGAAATCAATCAGTCATATTCCCTGAGAGCTTAGTGTATGCAGAACACTGTACCATGTGCAGAACACTTGGGAGAGTACAATATAACAGTTGGTGGACACATTCCTTGCCCACAGTGAGCTTACAGTCTGGAGTGGGGAGACAGACATTAATATAAATAAATAAATTTTGGATATGTACGTGAGTGCTGTGGGGCAGAGGGAAGGGTGAATAAAGGGAGCAAATCCAAGTGCAAGAGCGACGCAGAGGAAGTAATAGAAGAGGAAATGAGGGCTAAGTTGGGTAAGGCCTCCTTGAGGAGATGTGATTTTAATAAGACTTTGAAGGTGGGGAGAGTGATTGTCTGTTGGATCTGGAATCGGAGGGTGTTTCAGGAGAGAGGCAGGATGCGGGCAGGAGGTTGACAGCTAGATAGATGAGATCAAAGTAGCTTTGCTTTAGAGAAACAAAGTGTGTGGATTGGGTTGTAGTAGGAGAGCTGTGAGGTAAGGTAGGAGGGGGCAAGGTGACTCGGTGCTTTAATTTCAATGGTAAGGTGTTTCTGTTTGATCCACAAGTGTATAGGCAACCTCAAGTCCACATGGAACAGAAACTCCTTATCATTGGTTTATAGCACTCAAACAGCTCTGCCCCTCCTACCTTACCTTGCTGACCTACTGCAGCCCAGCCTGCACACTTTGCTCCTCTAGTACCAACTTGTTCACTGTGCCTTGATCTTATCAAAATCACTGTGGACCCATTTCCCACATCCTCATTCTGGCCTGGAACTCCCTATCCTTCCATATATGCCAGACCACCACTCTCCACACCTTCAAAGCCCTTATTAAGATCGTGTCTCCTCTAAGAGGCCTTCCCCAACTAAGCCTTTTTTTCCTCTACTCCCTATCCCTTCTGCATCCTCTATACACTTAGATCTGTACCCTTTAAGCACCTGATACTCACCCTGCCCTCAGCTCCACCATATGTACATACATATCTGTAATTCATTTATGTATATTAATGCCTGTCTTCTCCTCTAGAGTATAATCTATGGGCAGGGAATCTGTCTACTAACTATTGTACTGTACTCTTCCAAGCACTTAGTATACAATGTTCTGCACACAAAAAACCTCCAAAAAATACCACTGATTGATTGATTCTCTTGGTCTGTCTTCCACTTTTCTGAGTGGCTTGGGTTCTTTTCTCTCCTTCCTTCTGCCTGTCACTTCTCTACACTGACCCTTGGAGATTCTTCGGTATCCTTGTGGAGTTCATTCATTCATTCATTCATTCAATAGTATTTATTGAGCGCTTACTATGTGCAGAGCACTGTACTAAGCGCTTGGGATGAACAAGTCGGCAACAGATAGAGACAGTCCCTGCCATTTGACGGGCTTACAGTCTAATCGGGGGAGACGGACAGACAAGAACAATGGCACTAAACAGCGTCAAGGGGAAGAACATCTCGTAAAAACAATGGCAACTAAATAGAATCAAGGCGATGTACAATTCATTAACAAAATAAATAGGGTAATGGAAAATATATATTTGAGCGGACGAGTACAGTGCTGTGGGGATGGGAAGGGAGAGGTGGAGGAGCAGAGGGAAAAGGGGAAAAAGAAGGTTTAGCTGCGGAGAGGTAAAGGGGGGGTGGCAGAGGGAGTAGAGGGAGAAGAGGAGCTCAGTCTGGGAACGCCTCTTGGAGGAGGTGAGTTTTAAGTAGGGTTTTGAAGAGGGGAAGAGAATCAGTTTGGCGGAGGTGAGGAGGGAGGGCGTTCCAGGACCACGGGAGGACGTGGCCCAGGGGTCGACGGCGGGATAGGCGAGACCGAGGGACGGTGAGGAGGTGGGCGGCAGAGGAGTGGAGCATGCGGGGTGGGTGGTAGAAAGAGAGAAGGGAGGAGAGGTAGGAAGGGGCAAGGTGATGGAGAGCCTTGAAGCCTAGAGTGAGGAGTTTTTGTTTGGAGCGGAGGTTGATAGGCAACCACTGGAGTTGTTTAAGAAGGGGAGTGACACGCCCAGATCGTTTCTGCAGGAAGATGAGCTGGGCAGCGGAGTGAAGAATAGACTGGAGCGGGGTGAGAGAGGAGGAAGGGAGGTCAGAGAGAAGGCTGACACAGTAGTCTAGCCGGGATATAACGAAAGCCTGTAGCAGTAAGGTAGCCGTTTGGGTGGAGAGGAGAGGGCGGATCTTGGCGATATTGTAGAGGTGAAACCAGCAGGTCTCGGTAACGGATAGGATGTGTGGGGTGAACGAGAGAGACGAGTCAAGGATGACACCGAGATTGCGGGCCTGCGGGACGGGAAGGATGGTCATGCCATCCACGGTGATAGAGAAGTCTGGGAGAGGACCGGGTTTGGGAGAGAAGATGAGGAGCTCAGTCTTGCTCATGTTGAGTTTTAGGTGGCGGGCCGACATCCAGGTGGAGACGTTCTGGAGGCAGGAGGAGATGCGAGCCTGAAGGGAGGGGGAGAGGACAGGGGCGGAGATGTAGATCTGCGTGTCATCTGCGTAGAGATGGTAGTCAAAGCCGCGAGAGCGGATGAGTTCACCGAGGGAGTGAGTGTAAATGGAGAACAGAAGAGGGCCAAGAACTGACCCTTGAGGAACTCCAACAGTTAAAGGATGGGAGGGGGAGGAGGCGCCAGCAAAGGAGACCGAGAATGACCGGCCAGAGAGGTAAGAGGAGAACCGGGAGAGGACGGAGTCAGTGAAGCCAAGGTGAGATAAGGTATGGAGGAAGAGGGGATGGTCGACAGTGTCAAAGGCAGCAGAGAGGTCAAGGAGGATCAGAATGGAGTAGGAGCCATTGGATTTGGCAAGAAGGAGGTCATGGGTGACCTTAGAGAGAGCAGTCTCAGTAGACTGGAGGGGACGGAAGCCAGATTGGAGGGAGTCTAGGAGAGAATGGGAGTTCTCAGTGACACCCCAACTGCCTCAATTCCACTAACCTTTACTCCCCCACCTCACCCACACACAATTTGGATACCCTCTGGATCTCATGAAAAGTGTCACAACCAATTCTAATCACTCAATTACCACTCAATACAAACTTCTAATTAGCACTGTGCAACCACAACCTCAACCTGCCTTCTCACTTCATCTCTCTAGCCAAAAAACTGTTCTTGTCTCCCTTAAAGAACTCCAGCTTTAATCTCCCATCCCCTAACCCAAGCCTTCATTCTCGTTCCATGGATGCTCACTCCAAAGGGGCAATGGGTGGGGGGGGGGGGGTTGTATCCTCGTGGCTTTCTCAACCAAACTCCCCAACTTGCTCATCCCAGTTCTCTTAAAAGACCTCAGCATTTCCAATCTGGGTTGGATATGATCTATTAGTTCTTTGAAGGCTTCCCTCTCCCAATCTTCAGCGACCCTAAAATTCCTCTCTCCCTTTTGTCCCCACTCTCTAAATGAAATGTTGCCCCTTTGGCCCTTCTGGACTCCTTATCAGACCACATACTCTCTCCACCACCCTCTCCACTAAAGTCGGCTACTTGCCCCATGTCAGAGGTCATGAATTCAAATCCCGGCACTGCCACTTGTCAGCTGCGTGACTTTGGGCAAGTCACTTAACTTCTCTGTGCCTCAGTTACCTCATCTGTAAAATGGGGATTAACTGTGAGCCTCATGTGGGACAATCCGATTACCCTGTATCTCCCCCAGCGCTATGTGTTCTGCACATAGTAAGCGCTTAACAAATATTAACATCATTATTATTATTATTATTACCACTTTTTCCCCTCCAATCCCAGCCCATGGGTCTCTCCCACAATATGCTTCCTGTACCCCTATGCTTGCTCAGAAATCCAAATATCCGGCTGAGTTCTGCCACTTCAAATTCATTCTTGACTGCTATGACAATGACCTTTCTCTTGCTCTGCAACACTACTTTTCCTCCCCCATGGACACCTATGCCCTTTTCCCCTACCAATTATTTCAGACTTTTATATTCCTCCTGAAGCCCCAGTGCCTTTATCTTTCCCATTTTGATTATCACCAACAACTTCATTGTTAAAACTGATCCCTCATTCACATCTCTCTCTCCTGCTCACACATACCTTTCTACCTGGGACTCCCTTCTCCTTCACTTCTGGCAGACCATTAATCTCCCCATAATCAAAGCCATTTTAATAATGTTGGTATTTGTTAAGCGCTTACTATGTGCCGAGCACTGTTCTAAGCACTGGGGTAGACATAGGGGAATCAGGTTGTCCCACGTGGGGCTCACAGTCTTAGTCCCCATTTTACAGATGAGGGAACTGAGGCACAGAGAAGTTAAGTAACTTGCCCACAGTCACACAGCCGACAAGTGGCAGAGCTGGGATTCGAACTCATGAGCCCTGACTCCAAAGCCCATGCTCTTTCCACTGAGCCACGGGTTTGACATCACATCTCCTTCCAAAGAACTTCCTTAATTAATCTTCCATCTCCCCTTCATGTAATCCCCCCAATACAACTAGCACTTCAGCACTTCTATATGACCTAAGCACTGGGCTCTCCCCCTTACCTCGTCCCATAACACTTGTGTAGATAACTTTATACTCCACTTCTTCTTTCTACATGTAATTTATGGTAGTGTCTGGTTCCCCTGCCAGATTGTATGATTCTGGGGGTAGAGATCATGACTACTATTTTTTTTAATGCTCCCATACACTAAATGTTCTCTGCACAATATATATACTCAATAAATCTTTTTGATTGATTAATGCCATCTGGCCCAAGGTTCTCAGAGTACCCCCTTTACCTCCCCAACTCCCTTCCGTATATACATTTAACCTTTCATCCTCACCAACTGTCTTTCAAGAGAAGGTTTCCTGCCTGCTTTCAAACATTTGCCTCCACTGCTATCTGGTTCCATCCCCTCTCATTTTAAAAATGACTTGTTCCCAATCATCTTCCCTCTCTAACAACTGTTTCCAACCTCTCGCTTTCTAAGGGTTCCTCCCCATCCTCATTCAAACATGTAAAACTCTCCCCCATGGTAAAAAAACCCCACAAAACCCTCCTCTGGATCCTAAGGGGTTCTCCCATTGAAAATATGAACAAGTCCCACATCTGAGATTTCAGGACTAAGGACTTGCTCTTTTTTCTACTTCTCCATTCAGGGGCTTCAGAAGGTTTTTTTTGTTTGTTTCTCTTCCTCCAAATATTTGTGAATAGCTTGTTTCTGATAGTGTCTGTCATCTCCTTGAGGGCAGTGACCATGATTTTCCTCCACTGCTCTCTCCTAAGCACTTATTACATTGTTCTACACACAGTAGGTTCTCAGTAAAAACCCTTGATTGATTGTTTCCCAGGTCCAGAACCTCTGCAGAGCCTGCTCAATAGTATCTATGAAAGGTTTCTTTTATCCTTCCTGTTTAATTTACGCATTTCAGTTCACCAAAGAGCAGCTGTTTGGGTATCTTAGAGACATTCATTCTCCTCCCTTGACCTGCCCAGCAAAGGTGAGCATTGCTTCAGTGACAATAAACTGACTTCATTCCAGATCCTCATTGTCTGTGATTCTGTCTTATTTGATGTTACAGATAATAGGTTGGCAAGCATGATAGAGTTAGTCTTGAAGTCAGATGTTACAGCTACAGTAGGTTTAGGTCTCAGTATTAAATGGAATGTTGATCACCCTGTAGGTTTTCAGGATAGCATAGCATCCTATGTTGATGCCATGCCCTATTGATCTGGCTCCCTAATGGCAGACTAGCCTTTCTTTTTTCCACTGACTTTTTGTCTCTCCTTGCACTGGTTGAGTACATGGTGCCTGGATAGCAGAATTCTGTGGCAGTGTTCATCTGTATGAAACTGATGGAGATCCTTGGCTGTATTTCAGATGTGATCTGCTATACTACCTCAGACCTCTGCAGACATTTTATGCCAGGAAGGTTGTGGATACTGGGAAGTGGTTCATACTCACCTTCATGTCTTCTTGGGAGTGGCTTCTTAGTTCTATCCATCAGCATATAGACACTTCTGTATAAATGGTTCAAGGATTTGGGATCATGGTTGGAGCATGTTGAGCTTGAAGATTTTTTCAGAGAATCTAAATGGTATTCTGGCACCACCTTTCAGTTTCCTTGTGTCCCTGAACACTGCTACATTGAATGAGTTGAACCGGATCTTGTATAGAGTCATACTCTATTCTTTTGTCATTGGGGAAAGGGTCAAATAAGAACTTATGGCTCATTCCCTAAAACAGACAATGAAAAATGTAGATTTCCTGTGAGAAATTGGTCTGAAGGTGAGAGATGAAAAAGTAGTATGAGGAGAATGGATGGGTGTGAAAAAATCCATCAGTCCCTCAATGGTACTGATGGAGTGCTTACTGTTTGCGGAACACTGTACTAAGCACTTGGGAGAATACAATACAGTAGAATTGGTAGACATTATTCCTGCCCTCAGGGAGTTCACAATCTAGTAGGAGGGAGGGGGAAAACATTAAATTCAATTGCAGATAGTGGGAGAAGCAGAGTATAAGGATATGCACATAAGTAAAGTGGGGTTCAGGGTGGAGTGAATTAAAGGGTACAGACCCAAGTGAGAGCAGAAGAGAGGGCAAATAGGAAGGGGAAATGAAAGGCTACTCAGGGACTGTTTTTTAGAGGAGATATGATTTTAGTGGGGCTTTGAAGATGAGGTGAGTGGTGGTCTATCAAATATGAAACAGGAGAGGTAGTTTGAGGACAGAGGAAGGACATGAGCAAGATGTTGTCGGTGAGAGAGATGACATCAAGGTACAGTGAGTAAGTTGGTATTAGAAGAGCAAAATGTGTGGATTGAGTTGAAGAGGGAGATGAGTGAGGTTAGGTAGGAGGAGAAGAGCTGATTGAGTGCCTTAAAGCTAATGAAAACAAGTTTCTGTTTGCTGTGGAGATGGATGAGCAACCACTGGAGGTTTTTGAGGTGTGGACAATCATGTACAGAATAGAGACTGGAGGGAGGGAGGTCAGTGAAGAGGCTGATGCAGACTGAGGTGGGATATGATGTCTTGGAGTAGCAAGAGAGCAATGTGGATAGAGAAGAAGGGGTGGATTCTAGTGATATTGTGAAGACAGAATGACAGGATTAGATGACATATTGAATATAGGGGTTGAGTAAGAGAGAGAGTGGGTAGGAAGCCAAGGGTTTTTGTTTTGGATATGTTAAGTTTGGGCGGGGGGGGGGGGTCATCTGATCATCCAAGCAGAGATATCTTGAAGGCAGGAGGAATTGCAAGACTGTAGAGGAGGAGAGAGGTCAAGGGTGGAGAGAGAGATTTGGAAGTCATCCACATATAGTTGAAGTTACCAGTTGTTCTAGGCAAAAGGAAAGCAGGAAAATTCTGAGAGCAAAATAAATTAATCTAAAAGTAGGTGTGCTTGTCAGAGAGGAGAGCTAGGGAGGCAAGTGGGGAAAACTAGTTGAGGGTGTGGAAGTGCTAGAAGAGAAATTGAGTTATTGTAGAAAGCTGTTGAGGAGCCAAGAAGGGTTTTGAGATGTTGAATGTCAGTTTTGGTGTGATGGGAATAGCTTGACGAGTGGCATCTTGCAGAGACAGAGCGAAAGGAGACTGGACAATGAGGTTCTGGAGTGCAGGTATGAGGTGACTTGGACCAGAACAAACGATTTAGTCTCAGGATAATAATAATGATAAAATGAAAATGGTAATAGTAATATGCATACTATGTAATGTAAAATAATAGATAACTATAATATGTAACTGTCTATTATAAATAATATAGTGTATTATAGTATTATCATTATTGTTACTATTAGTATCATAGTATTTGTTAAGCTTTTATTTTGTGCGGAGCACTGTTCTAACTAAGCACTAAGCACAAGTTAATCAGGTCTGATAGCCTCAGTCTAAGTAGGAGGGAGAACAGGATCACCAGGAATTTAAATAGCAGACCATGCCTGAATCTACGGTTCAACCAGCCCAGAGGATTGTAAACTCCTTGTGGTTAGGGAATATGTGGCTTGTCCCTATTGTGCTCTCTCAAACACTTAGTTCTGTTCTTAACACTCAGAAGGTGCCTAATGAATAGTGTCAATTTGATTGACTGAGCCCAAGATTTTAGGTTCTTGATGCTTGGAGGAATCATGTGAAGGTTGCCCTCCTGGACAACCATCCTCAGGGTAAAGGTTGAAACATCTAACCTACCCCACCCTCACACTTAAACCCCTAACTTTCACCCTAGTAACACACTATGGACTGCTTATCCATGAATATATCCAAACTCCTCATTTAGCAAAGTCAAGGCTTAGTGAAAGTCTTGGGCACCAGCCCTCTAGTCCTTGGTTTTTGCAAAGGTGGCTGGTAGCCAGCTAACTTTTTTCTGGGTCATTCTCTCAGGTAACCATTTGACCCTTGCATGATGAAGGTAGGGACACTCAAGGAACCTCAGAGAGAGAGATTATCTTCTCCAACAGATATCAGGCAGGAAGCAAGTGAGGTCTGGATTGATGGGAGCAATCTCAGCGACCCGTTGATGCATGCAATGGTCTGACCTGTTGGCCCTCCCCCTGTGGTGAGGGGTGGGTAGGCTCTTCGTTCTCCTATCTGAGCCCTGGACCTCCTTGCCTGCCTAATTCAACTTACTGCTGAGGGGTCTGTTGTTACTCAGAGGCTTGAACAGCTGAAGGCCACCTGGGTCCCTCTCTGCTTTCATCTCTCTGTGACAGTTTGGGCAGAGATTGAAATGCTGTTCCCAGCCCCCTTGCTTCAGGTTGTCTTTGAAGAAGTCCATTTTTACAGTATTTCAGTGAAGTGGTTTTTCTCCACCTTGATAGCTTCCAATGGGGGGTGGTGGGACCGGGGGGTCACGCTACCTTCAGTTGAAAGCAGTAATTCACCATGAAGGACTCTTCAGAGCTTTGCTGCTCGAAGCGGTGTGTCTCTCCTCGCTACTCTGCCTAGACTCACCCCCCCCCCCCGAAACTTGGGAATTCTCCCTCTCCTGACTTTAGGAAGGAGAGAGGTTTTAGAGATTTTACCCAATTAGCTGTTTCCACAAAGAACTCTCCCCTCTTTTTTTCCACGCAGAGGCACTTCCCTTGCTCCCCCATTCTGCTGTCAGGTCTTAGAAATCCCTGCTCATCAATCGCTCTGAAAAGTAGGGTAGAGATTGTCACTCACTGACCAAGTGCCAGATTTAGTTTCCCCTGTGGAGAAAGGCAAGCAACCTGCAGCTCCTGAGAGACAGAGCAGGGAGACCACACACATGCACACATACACACATCACATTCACACATGTACACACACACTCACACATATCTGGGTATGGAGCACAAACTCGGTGGAAGGAGAATATCCCCATGGTAAAGAAGGGATGTCTTGCAAAACTGGAAATCATAAATAAAGCCATCAATGGCATTTACTGAGTGCTTATTGTATGTGGAGAACTGTGTTAAGCCCTTGGGAGAGTACAGTACAATGGAGTTGGGCAATTCCAGCCCACAGCAGCTTGCAGTTTAGAGAAGGAAGTTTGGGGGAAGGGTCAAAGCTTCTAAGCAATAGAGTCACGGGTTCTTGTGACCTATGGCTGCAGCTGTAGCTTCTGCTCAGTTCCAGGAAATGGTGATAGATGGGCTCTCAGCCAGTGGTCTCTTGAGCAGGGCAAATCGGAGTAATCGTCCAGGGTGTCATTCATTCCTTCATTCATTCAATCGAATTTGTTGAGCGCTTACTGTGTGCAGAGCACTGTACTAAGTGCTTGGAAAGTACAATTCAGCAACAAATAGAGACAATCCCTACCCAACAACGGGCCCACAGTCTAGAAGCAGGGAAGTAGACAACAAAACAAAACAAGTAGACAGGCACCAATAGCATCAATATAAATAGAATTATAGCTATGTACACTTCATTAATAAAATAAATAGAATAATAAATATGTACATATATACACAAATACTTTGGAGCAGGGAGGAAGGTAGAGCAGAGGGAGAGAGTAAAGGTGATGGAGCGGGAGGAGGAGCAGAGGACAAGGGGGGCTCAGTCTGGGAAGGCCTCCTGGAGGTGAGCTTTCAGTAGAAACACTCTCGGGGATCCCATCGGCCTTCTGCAATCAGTGATTCCTGGAATTAGTTGGATGGGGGAGAGGAGGGAGAGTGGGGAAAAGGTGGGGGAAGAGATTTAAGGAGTGGTGAGCCACTCCTCTCCTTAAACCACATTGTTGAGTATTGCCAGGGGAGGCTCTTAGGTATGTTCTGATTTTCCCAAGGCTTCAGATCTACAGAATGTTCCACTACAAATCATAATCTGCAGCAGAGAGGGGAGTTTGCAAGGAACTGGATTCACAGCCATCTCCAAGAGTTTACATTTAGGTATTAAGGTAGAACAGTTTGCTGATCAGATTGGAAGATAACCCGCAGCTGAAGCTGTTGGAGGGAATGTACTGTTTGCAAATGACATAAGCAGAACAGCAAACTGGAGCTCATACAACTTGAAGCTGGAGGAGGGGACTTCGGTCCCTGGGGAGGGAGCTGGAGCATTGAAGATGAGTTGAAACTGTTTGCTAATCAGATTAGGAGAGTCTGCATGCAAAGGCCCTACTGGAATTGCATACCGGCTGGGCAGAAAGAAAATAAAAAGAGGATATGGAGCTGAGTAAGTGCTTAAAGAATAGGATACACCTAAACCCCCTTCACAGATGTTTTACCAGTGGTTGTGATTTTAAAAGTGCTGAGGGGGTGTAAAACTGCTGAGGTGGTAGTAAGGTTCATAGAATCCCTAGACTGTAAACTCGATGTGGGTGGGGAATGTGTCAGTTTATTAATGTATTGTACCTTCCCAAGCTCTAAGTACAGTGCTCTGTGCACAGTAAGTGCTCAGGAAATAAGATTGAATGAATGAATGAGAAAAAAAGTGAGTCGAGGAAAACCTCGTTTGCTTTTCTATTGGTATTTGTAAAGTGCTTACTATGCATCAAACACTGCTCTAAGCAGTGGAGTAGGTACCAGTTAATTAAGTCGGACACAGTCCCTGTCCCATATGGGGCTCATAGTTCAAGCTTGTTCATCCATTCATTCAGTTGTATTTATTGAGTGCCTACGGTGTGCGGAGCACCGTACTTTGTGGTTGGGAGGGAACAATGCAACAATAAACATTCATATTCCCTGCCTACCTCGAGTTTCTAGTCTATAGAGGGAGACATGCTAATATAAATAAATATATTACAGATATTTACATAAGTGCTGTTGGGCTTGGGAGGGGGGATGAATAAAAGGAGCAAGTCAGGGTGAAAGCAGAAGGGAGTGAGAGAAAGGAGGGCTTAGTCAGGGAATAAGGAAAAGGAAATAAAGTGAGACCACCAGGGCATTGAGGATGCTTGTTGTGGTAAGGGAATGTGTCTGTTATATTGTGTTTGTACTCTATCAAGTGCTTAGTATAGTGCTCTGCACACAGAGCTCAATAAATACTATTGATTCACTGACTGATTGATGGGGAGAGCTGTGATATGGTGAATCTGAAGCAAGAGGAAATGCCAGGCAGGGGGAAAGGTTTGAACAAAGGGTCACAACTGAGCAGGTAGAGAAAAAAGGACAAGGAGAAGGTTAGTTTGGGAGGAATGAAGAATATGATCTGGGGTATAGTGGCATCAGGTCTTAATGCAGAGAGAAATATGTAACCATTGGAAGTTTGGGGGAATTGGAGAGAAGAGGGCAGAAGGATATTTCACAAAAAATGATCCAGGCAGCCCAAGACAAGGCTCTGAGAAACCCAAGCCAGATAGTTGTTTCCTAGAAGGTGAATTAGAGACTTGAAATATCTTTTAGAGATTTCCTCTCAATCAGTCAATGACATTTGTTGAGCACTTACTGTGTACAGAGCACTGTACTAAGCACTTGGGAGAGTACAGTGCAATGGAGTTGGTCTACACAATCCCTGTCCATAAGAATTTTACAGTCCAGAGAGGGAAACAGATATTAAAATAAATCATTGGCTTGATCGATACTTATTTGAATTTTCACCCTTCCTTCAGTTAATATCTCCATCTTCTTTTTAGCATAAACCTATAGTTAACTCTTTCTATACATGCCATCATTAACCGAGATGACTTTGAAGACTGACTTTTCTAGAAAAAAATTCAAGGAATTATTTGGGTCAGAACAAATCAGTCTCAGGTACTATTTGTCAGGGCATCAATCAGTCAATCATATTTATTGAATGCTCATGTGCAGAGCACTATGGTAAGTGCTTCAATATGGTTCACTAAGCTTATTATTTGGATTACTATTGAATTTTTAAGCACTTACTGTGTTTCAAGCACGGTGTTAAGTTCTGGGGTAGTTACAAGTTAATCAGGTTAGTCACAGTCCTTGTCTCACATGGAGCTCACAGTCCAAGTGGGAGGGAGAACAGGTATTGAATCCTCATTTTACCGTGGAGAAACTGAGGCACAGAGAAATTAAGTGACTAACCCAAGGTGACACAGCAAGCAAGTGGAGGGGCTTGGATTAAGTCCTTTGACTTTCAGGCCTGTGCTCTTTCCATAATGGAACATTTCTTCTCAAGATATACTTGAAAGGAAATTCATCCCCACTTTTGTGGAGGGATGCTGTCCACCATTCAATGTATTAATCCTGTAACTTCTAGAGCAGGCAAAAAAAACCCCAAAACAAGTTAAATTAGTTCCTGGAACTAGCCAGTCTCAGCTTGAGTCTCAGGTAGCCAACAGTGATTCAGCAAACTCTTGTGTAAAGTCAAATCTTCTCGTCTTGGTTGTCAGGGGTTTCCATCAGCTAGCTCATTTTTCCTGATCCACACTCTTTTCCAGCTTCACCCTAGTTAGAGCTCATTCTCATCCCAAGAAAACCTCCTGACCATCCTTCACTCTTGGCTCTCCTATTCCCAAGGTATGGCTTACAAACCCTGACCCTGATCATCACCCCTTTTATTAACACAACTATATTGTATCATACTGTATCATGTTGCTATATTAGCACTACTGTATTGTATCATATTGTATCATGTTGCTATATTACCGATTTCGTTTATTACTGTTTACTGTTGTCAGTGCTGCCACCCACCTCTCTGGCCTCGCCATGTCCCTCCTCCCCCCCTCCCCCCTCCCGCCCCTTCCTATCCTCCCCTTCCCCTTCCCCTCTCTCGCTCAGCTCTTTCCCGCGCTCTCCTCTGTCTCCTCCCCCCCTCCTCTCTCCCGCCCTAGAACCCCACTTTACCAGCGCTACCCCTCTTCCCCCTCCCCCTACTCTTCCCCCCACCAAACCCCCTCTTCACCCCCTCCCCCCTTCTCTCTTCCCCACCCATGCCCCATCCCAGTCCTCTTGTCCCACCGCCACCCCTCATCCCCCTCTCCTCGTCCAGGGCCCCGCCACCTCCTTCCCATCCAAACCCTCCCCTCCCCCCGCCCTTCCCCCCCTCCTCCCCTTGCACCCACAGCTACTTTCAAGTGTGGCCTCTGGAACCCCCGCTCTATTACAGGCAAGCTACCTTTCATCCATGACCTTTTCCTCTCCCGCTCTCTCCTCCTCCTCGCCCTTTCGGAAACGTGGCTCTCTCCCGAAGACACAGTCTCCGCCGCCGCTCTCTCCAGCGGAGGCCTCTCCTTCTCCCACTCCCCCAGACTCACCGGTAAGGGAGGAGGCGTCGGCTTCCTCCTCTCGCCCCGTTGCCGCTTCCGCACTATCCCTCCTCCCCCCTCCCTCTCCTTCCCCTCCTTCGAAGCCCATATCGTTCGCCTCTACCACCCACTCCAGTTACTTGTCGCCGTCATCTACCGCCCTCCCGGTCCCACCTCCGACTTCTTCAACCACCTTGACCCCTTTCTCACCTTCCTTCTCTCCTTCTCTCTGCCCACTCTGATCCTTGGAGACTTCAACATCCATACGGATGTACCCGACGACTCCTCTGCCGCCCGCCTGCTATCCCTCCTCGACTCTGCCGACCTCCTCCTCCACCATACCGCGCCCACTCACCGACTCGGTCACACCCTCGATCTCGTCATCTCCTACCGCTGCACTATCTCCTCCCTCACCAACTCTGAAATCCCTCTCTCTGACCATAACCTTCTCACCTGCCTCATCTCTCACACTCCCTCCCCCTGCAAATCTTCGCTACTGCCCCACAGAGACCTCTGCTCTCTCGATCCCATCCGTCTTTCCAATAGCATCTCGCCTCACCTTGCCGCCCTGTCCTCTCTTCCCACTCTCGACGAGAGGGTCTCCGCTCTCAACTCCACCCTCTCTACTCATCTCGACTCTCTCGCCCCCCTTTCCCTCCGCCGCTCTCGCTCCACTAACCCACAGCCCTGGATCACCTCCTCCGTCCGCCTCCTACGCTCCTATGCTCGAGCTGCTGAGCGCTGCTGGCGAAAGTCCAAGCACCAAGCCGACCTCACACACTTCAAATTTATCCTTTCCTGCCTTAACTCTGCCCTCTCCTCCGCCAGGCAAAGCTTCTTCTCCTCCCTCATCGACACCCATGCCCGTCACCCCCGCCGACTGTTCCGGACCTTTAACTCTCTCCTTAGGCCCCCTGTTCCTCCCCCTCCCCCATCTCTCACCCCCAATGATCTGGCCACCTATTTCCTCACGAAAATCAACACGATCAGGTCTGAGCTCCCCAAGGTCACCCCTCCGCCTCTCCCCTCCCCCCCACCAACCCCCTCCCCTACTTTCCCATCCTTCCCTGCAGTATCCTCAGAGGAGATCTCCTCCCTCCTCGCAAGTGCCACCCCCTCCACCTGCGCCTCGGACCCCATTCCCTCTCACCTTCTTAAAACCATCGCCCCTGCCCTCCTCCCTTCCTTAACTTCTATTTTTAACCACTCAATCTCCAAGGGCTCCTTCCCCTCTGCCTTCAAACATGCCCACGTCTCCCCCATCCTAAAAAACCCACTCTTGACCCCACTTCCCCCTCCAGTTATCATCCTATCTCCCTACTACCCTTCCTTTCCAAAATCCTAGAACGAGTCGTCTACAATCAATGCCTAGAATTCCTTAACTCCCATTCTCTCCTAGACCCCCTCCAATCTGGCTTCCGTCCCCTCCACTCTACCGAGACTGCTCTCTCTAAGGTCACCCATGACCTCCTTCTTGCCAAATCCAATGGCTCCTACTCCATTCTGATCCTCCTTGACCTCTCTGCTGCCTTTGACACTGTCGACCATCCCCTCCTCCTCCATACCTTATCTCACCTTGGCTTCACGGACTCTGTCCTCTCCTGGTTCTCCTCTTACCTCTCTGGCTGATCATTCTCGGTCTCCTACGCTGGAGCCTCCCCCGCCTCCCATCCTTTAACTGTTGGAGTTCCTCAAGGGTCAGTTCTTGGCCCTCTTCTGTTCTCCATTTACACTCACTCCCTCGGTGAACTCATCCACTCTCACGGCTTTGACTACCATCTCTACGCAGATGACACGCAGATCTACATCTCCGCCCCTGTCCTCTCCCCCTCCCTTCAGGCTCGCATCTCCTCCTGCCTCCGGGATGTCTCCACCTGGATGTCTGCCCGCCACCTAAAACTCAACATGAGCAAGACTGAGCTCCTCATCTTCCCTCCCAAACCCGGTCCGCTCCCAGACTTCTCCATCACCGTGGATGGCACGACCATCCTTCCCGTCCCGCAGGCCCGCAATCTCGGCGTCATCCTTGACTCGTCCCTCTCGTTCACCCCACACATCCTATCCGTCACCAAGACCTGCCGGTTTCACCTCTACAATATCGCCAAGATCCGCCCTTTCCTCTCCACCCAAACGGCTACCTTACTATTACGGGCTCTCGTTATATCCCGGCTAGACTACTGTGTCAGCCTTCTCTCTGACCTCCCTTCCTCCTCTCTCGCCCCGCTCCGGTCTATTCTTCACTCCGCTGCCCGGCTCATCTTCCTGCAGAAACGATCTGGACATGTCACTCCCCTTCTTAAACAACTCCAGTGGTTGCCTATCGACCTCCGCTCCAAACAAAAACTCCTCACTCTAGGCTTCAAGGCTCTACATCACCTTGCCCCTTCCTACCTCTCCTCCCTTCTCTCTTTCTACCGCCCACCCCGCACGCTCCGCTCCTCTGCCGCCCACCTCCTCACCGTCCCTCGGTCTCGCCTATCCCGCCGTCGACCCCTGGGCCACGTCCTCCCGCGGTCCTGGAACGCCCTCCCTCCTCACCTCCGCCAAACTGATTCTCTTCCCCTCTTCAAAACCTTACTTAAAACTCACCTCCTACAAGAGCCCTTCCCAGACTGAGCTCCTCTTCTCCCTCTACTCCCTCTACCACCCCCCCTTTACCTCTCCGCAGCTAAACCCTCTTTCCCCCTTTCCCTCTGCTCCTCCACCTCTCCCTTCCCATCCCCACAGCACTGTACTCATCCGCTCAACTGTATATATTTTCGTTACCCTATTTATTTTGTTAATGAATTGTACATCGCCTTGATTCTATTTAGTTGCCATTGTTTTTACGAGATGTTCTTCCCCTTGACGCTGTTTAGTGCCATTGTTCTTGTCTGTCCGTCTCCCCCGATTAGACTGTAAGCCCGTCAAACGGCAGGGACTGTATCTGTTGCCGACTTGTTCATCCCAAGCGCTTAATACAGTGCTCTGCACATAGTAAGCGCTCAATAAATACTATTGAATGAATTGAATGAATATTTCCTCTTCTCTGGAACTCCCTACTTCCTTAGGTCCACCAAACCATTTCCCACTTGAATGCCTTCCTCTTCACAAAAGTCACCTCATCAAGAAGCCTGATAATTTCCCCACCTTTCTTGTTGTCTCCCCACTGGGCTTAATCTCAGTACTCATCTGTTTCCTTGTTGTTGATTGTATTTATTTACTTATGTTTATTATTAATGTCTATTCTCTCACTCTTAATTTTGATATATTTGTCAATTTATGCATATCACCTTCCCCATCAGAATGTGAACTCCTATGAGGAATAGAACCTTCTGTAGGTTCCCCAATTGCTCAGTACAGTCTTTTACTAATAGCGATAATAATGATATTTATTAAACACTATGTGCCCTCTAAACTGTAAACTCATTATGGGCTGGAACTATGTCTTCTAATCCTGTTGTGTTATAACAATAATAATAATAATGATAATGGTATCTGTTAAGCGCTTACTATGTGCCAAGCAGTGTTCTAAGTACTGGGGTAGTTGCAAGATTAATCAGTTGTCCAAAGTGGAGTTCACCATCTTAATCCCCATTTTACAGATGAGGTATCTGCGGCACTGAGAAGTTTAGTGACTTGCCCAAAGTCACGCAGCTGATAAGTGGCGGAGCCAGGATTAGAACCCACCACCTCTGACTCCCAAGCCAGTGCTCTTTCCACTAAGCCACCCTGTTTCTATTTTATTCTTACAATACAAGAGAATTCTTACAATACATTTCTTACAAGAGAAGCAGCATGGTTCAGTGGAAAGAGCCTGGGCTTGGGAGTTAGAGGTCATGGGTTTGAATCCCGGATCTGCCACTTGTCAGCTGTGTGACTGTGGGCAAGTCACTTCTCTTCTCTGGGCCTCAGTTACCTCATCTGTAAAATGGGGATTAAGACTGTGAGCCTCACGTGGGACAGCCTGATTACCCTGTATCTACCCCAGCGCTTAGAACAGTGCTCTGCACATAGTAAGTGCTTAACAAATACCAACAGTACAATTCTTCCAAGTGCAAAGGACAGTGTTCTGCACATAGTAAATGCTCAATAAATAGGATTGATTGATTGCCAAGCATTGTGTTATGCCCTGGAGTAGATGCAAAGTAATTAGATCATACAGTCTGTCCCACATGTCCCACATGGGACTCACCATCTAAAAGGGAAAGAGACTAGGTGATATAGCCCATTTTACAGACAAGGAAACTGAGGCACAGATAGGTCAAGTGATTTGTCCAAAGTATCACTCTAGAAAATGGAAGATCTAGGGCTAGAGCCAAAGTCTCCTGTATCTATGCTGCTTCTACTTTGTCATGCTGCCTCCCATGCACCAAAGTTTCTTAATAATTAATTAATTAATTAATCCATGAAGAGTTCTTGTTGGGGCTTTCACTTTGCAAAGCACTCTACTAAGTGCTTGGGAGAGTACAATAGCATTAATGAACATGATCTCTTCCCTCTAGTTTACTATCTAGTAGGGAAGCCAGCTACTAAAACAAAAAACAGATAAGGGGAAGCAAAAGAGTTTAAAGATCTGAACATAAGTGCTATGTGGAGGTGTAAGGGGTAATAACCCTTTCATTCATTCATTCATTCAATAGTATTTATTGAGCGCTTACTATGTGCAGAGCACTGTACTAAGCGCTTGGGATGAACAAGTCGGCAACAGATAGAGACAGTCCCTGCCGTTTGACGGGCTTACAGTCTAATCGGGGGAGACGGACAGACAAGAACAATGGCACTAAACAGCGTCAAGGGGAAGAACATCTCGTAAAAAGAGAACCAGCTTGGCTAGTGGATAAGGCATGGGACTGGAAGTCAGAAGGACCTGGGTTCCAATCCCGGATCATCCACTTAATAATAATAATAATAATTATGATACTTATGAAGGGCTCACAATGAGCCAAGCACTGTTCTAAGTGCTGGGGTAGATACAAGTTAGTCAGGCTGGACACAGTCCCTGTCCCACAGAGAGCTAACACTCTTAATCTCCATTTTACAGATGAGGTAACTGAGGCCCAGAGAAGTGAAGCGACTTGCCCAAGGTCACACAGCAGATATATGGTGAAGCTGGGATTAGAACCCATGACCTTCTGACTCCCTGGCCCATGTTCTATACACTAAGCCACTCTGCTTCATTTTACAGTTGAGGAAACTGAGGCATAGAGAAGTTAAGTGACTTGGACATGCCCAAGGTCACAACAGGTGAATGGCAGAGCCAGAATTAGAATATGCTAGACTCCCAGTCCTTTGTCTTCTCCACTAGGCAATGTTAAAGATAAAATGGAAAAATTCACCATTCAAAAATAACCTTTATACAGTGTCTGAAATGAAATACAATGTAACGAACTCACTTGTTGGCTGTGTGACCTTGGGCAAGTCACCTCACTTTTCGGTTCCTCAGTTACGTCTTCTGTAAAATTCAGACTGTGAGCTCTAAGTGGAACAGGCACTGTCCCCAACCTCATTAACGTGTATCTACCCCAAAGCTTAGTACAGTGCCTGGCGCATAGTAAGTGCTTAACACAAACCATAAAAAACATACTCAGGTGATACAGAAGTGTCAAAGTGACAGGAAGAAATAGGGTGGGGAGAGGAGAGGAGAGATGAATCAGGGAAGACCTCCTGGAGGAGAGCTGATTTCAGGAGCTCTTTGAAGATGGGGAAAGCAACTGATTCGTAATAATAATAATGGTAATGATGATGGCATTTGTTAAGCACTTACTATGTGCCAAGCACTGTTCTAAGCTCTTGGGAAGATACAAGGTGATCAAGTTGTCCCACGTTGTCCCACAGTCTTAATCCCTATTTTACAGATGAGATAACTGAGGCATAGAGAAGTAAAGTGATTTGCCCTAAGTCATGCAGCTGACAATGGCGGACCCGGGATTAGAACCCGTGACCTCTGGCTCCCAAGCTTTCCACTGAGCCACACTGCTTCACTGCTTCACAATGCTTCACTGTGTGATTTGTACACAGCCGACACTCAGGGCAGTACTCTGGGAACATCAGGCAACTGGCCTATGCAGTTAACACAGATCCTGAAGGAGTGGAGCTTTTGATTCAGTTCCAGTATTGCCTCAGTAAAGTTTCTTTTAGCTCTCCCTCATATTCAGCCTGAACTAGTTCTTTGTTTTTAAATCATTCTGCTAGGACCCTGGGCCATGGCAGAGACCTCCTATTCCTGGGTACACTGGAGAGAGGCCCCAGGAAGGATCAGTGAAAGTTGCAGAGGCTAGGCTACTATCCCAAGCAATTAGTTACTTTCCCAAGCGCTTAGTACAGTGTTTCGTATACAGTAAGCACTCAATAAATCCGATTGAATGAATGAATGAATTAATGAATAGGGAAAGAAACTTTCCCTCCTCCAGCCCACACCTCGTTCAGTCACTGAAGTGCTCCTTATGGGCCAGGAACATGTCCACAAATTCTCTTGTATTGTACTCTCCCAAGTGCTTAGTACAAGGCTCCACACACAGTAAGCGCTCAATAAATGCCATTGATTGATTGTTTGCAGAGTTTGGCCTGGGGCAGCCCTTGGGGTGGCAGGGTTAATTGCTGCCCTTTCCAGTAGAACTGGGCTTTCCTGAGCCCCTTCGGGGATCAGTGACATGGCTGGAATATGGGGCCTCATTTCAGCTGGAGAAGGACTTGTAGGGGAGGACAGTAAGTCAAGATGTGATGAATGGGAGAGGTCTGGTATGGTCATCATCCCTGGGCCCCCTGGCTTTGCCATGGTCTTCTCTGACACTGGGCAGGCCCTCTATTCTCCAAAACTATTTTATCCTGCTTCCTCATTGTCCTTTCCCCCTTCTCCCATCTTGCTTCCTCCTCTCTGTCCCAACTTCCCTCCTAGCCTAAGTAGGGTACAGCAGCTATTGTTGGTTTTATGCCACACAGACTGGTTTTCAGCTGGTCTGGTCCTGGAGAAGCGGTGTGGTCTGGTGAAAAGAGTACGGGCCTGGAAGTCAGACGACCTGGGTTGTAATTCCAGCTCTAATTGCTGGCTGTTAGATTTTGGACAAGTCACTTAAGTTCTCTGTATCTCAGTTCCCTCATCTGCAAAAGAGGGATTCAATACCAGTTCTTCCTCCTACTTAGACTGTGAGCCCCATATGGGACTGAGACTGTGTCCAACCTGATTAACTTGTGTTTACCCCAGCCTTTTGAACAGTGTTTGGCACATAGTAAGTGCTTAACAAGTACCATAATAATACCCCAGCACTTAGTTCAGTGCTTGGCCCATAGTAAGTGCTTAACAAATACCACAATTATTATTATTTATGATATTTCTTTAGTGTTTACTATGTGTCAGGCATTGTTCTAAGTACTGGGCTAGATATAAGCTAATCAGGTTGGACGTAGTCCATGTCCCGCTTGGGGCTCACTATCTTAATCTCCTTTTAAAAATGAGGTAACTGAGGCACAGAGAAGTGAAATGACCTGCCCAAGGTCACACAGCAGACAAGTGGTGGAGCTGGGATTAGAAGCCAAAGTCCTTCCAATTCCCATGTCTGTGCTCTATCCACTAGACCATGCTACTTCACCAGGCCAGACATTATTATTATTATTATTACTCTTTTAATTACCATTTTTTATTATTATTTTTATCATTATTATTATCATGGTCAGAGAAGAGACAGAGGCAGGGGAATTGAGGGGAAAGGACCATTAGAAGGTTGGGATAGATGGAATGAAGAAAACCAGCTGGGGAGTCATGGGTGAAGTGAGCAGATAGTGAGTGAGCTGATGCGGTGAGTTGGTGGAGAGCCTTGAAGCTGAGGGCAAGGATCCTTAGCTTGATGCAAACGAGTTGGGGGAGCCAGTGGAGGGAAGTTTATGTCAGTTTATACACCTTTTTGTCTGGTAGTGTTTTTTAAAGCCCAACCACTGAAGCAATGGAGCGGATCAGAGGCCCCCAAGGAGAATTTCTTCTGTAAAAGGCTCTGTATGATGTCATTTAATTGTACTGATATCTGTCTCCCCACCTCTAGAATGCGAGCTCATTGTGGGCAGGGATTGTCACTCTTTTACTGCTGCATTGTACTTTCCCAAGCGCTTAGTATAGTACGCTGCACACAGTAACTGCTCAATAAATACAACTGAATAAATTACCATGACTCTGCAAAGCCCACATATTGTCCATAATGTACATCTCCTACTTCTGGGGTGGCCAAGGCACATCCCTACCCACAAGTGGCTTCAGTGGTCACCCAAGACAGGGATCGCCCCTTCTTTGGAAATTTCACCCTCGGAGGGCAGCCACTGTTCTGACCACCCTTTTCCCCCTTTGGAACCCGGATGTGGTGTGATGCTACTGTGACCCTGGAAATAGGGTCAGTGCCGAGGCTTCACGGGTTCTGGGGAATGCACAGGCTGAAGCTCAGAGGCTGGCCCAATGTTGTCACAGCCATTGTCTGGCCACAGGTAGAGTCTGAAAGCACTGGGTGCTCCACCTACCCACCTCACTCCCACCCTATGTTCTCTTGAGGGATGCTGAGGGCTGCGCTGAGGCTTCATTAGCTGAAGGGCCAGTTTGGGGTCCCCTCTCCCTCTCCATCCTCTACCCCACTACACAATGGGGAGGTTTTCTAGCCGAGCAGGACTGGGCCTGCTGTAGCCCACCCCAAACAAGGCGGGAGCGGAAGCCTGAGGGAAAATCAGTGCCGCCTTCTTCGGCTTAACTTGACCCTGTCACTGCTTACGATCCTCTCAGCCTTGTTTCCCAGCTCGGCAGGGTTAAGGGCCACAAGATGTCAGTATCGCCTCAGACATGAAGACAAAGGAGAGCTCTCGTCTCCTGGATGACCCGGAGCCCAGCACAGAAGCTGGATTGGAACAAAATCACAGGAAAAACAGCAGTAGTCAGATGGTCCGGGGTCACTGCCACCGGTGTGGGCTGCGGGTGGCCGGGGGTCACCCCCTGGGAGGGGAAGGGGAGGAGCCCAGGCCACCTGCTGTGGGACAAAGCCTATCATAGGACTTCCTGCCCACGCCTGGCCCCGTGCCCTCCGTTTCCGGCTGCCTTCTGGGTCTAATAGCTAACAACGCTTAGGCTTCTCTGAGCTGGAGCTCATCCAGTCTCTCACTGACATGTTCTGCTCCTTTTTACAAAAAAAAGAAAAGACTCCTTGCTTCCCTACCAAGTCACTCTGGGTACTGGACTCAAAGGGAAGAAGCTTGGCCTAGCAGAAAGAGCACGGTCCTGGGAGTCAGTCAATCAATCAGTCGTATCTATGGAGCGCTTACTCTGTGCAGAGCACTGTACAAAACACTTGGGAGAGTACAATATAACAGGGTTGGTAGACATGTTCCCTGCCCACAAGGAGTTTACTGTCTAGAGGATAATAATAATAATGATAATTGTATTTGTTAAGCATTTACTATGTGGAAAGCACTATTCTAAATGTTGGGGTTAGGTCATCAGGTCCCACAGTTTAAGTAGGGGAGGAGCAGGGATTGAATCCTGTTTGAGAAGCAACATGGATTAGTGGGTAGAGCATGGGCCTGGGAGTCAGAAGGTGCTGGGTTCTAATCCCACCTCTGCCACTTGTCTGCTATGTGACCTTGGACAAGTCATTAAACTTTTCTGTGCTTCAGTGACCTCATCCGTAAAACGTGGATTAAGGCTGTGGTACATGGACTGTATGTATCCAAACTGATTAGTTTATAGTTTCCCCAGTGCTCCAGTGCTTAGAGCAGTGCTTGACACATATTAAGTGCTTAACATATACCATTATTATTATTATTATTATTGGAGTACCTGGCACATAGTAAACTTAAAAATATCATTTTAAAAATCCATTTTGCAGATGAGGGAACTAACTAAGGTACAGAGAAGTTAAGCAACTCACCCAAGGTCACATGGCAGACAAATGGAAGAGACCACTGAATTAGAATTCAGGTCTTTCGACTCCCAGGTTCATTCTCTTTTCACTAGACTATGCTGCTTCCTTGGGTCATGCTGCTTCCCTTCAGAGGACCTAGGTTCTATTCCCAGCTTTGTCACATGGTTGCTGTGTGATCTTGGACTAGTGGTTTATCTTCTCTGTGCCTCAGTTTCCTCATCTGTGAATTAGGAATTCGAAAGCTGTTCTCCCTCCTGCTTAGATGGTGAGCCCCATGGGGAACACAGACCATGTCCAGCCTGATAATCTTGTATCCACCCTAGTGCTTAGTACAGTGCTTGGCACATAGTAAACCCTTAACAAATACCATCATAAAGAAGACTTAAAAAATGAGTGAGGACACAGTAATGTATTCTGCTTTTGAGGTTTTAGAGATATTCTGTTCTGGGACTATAATCAACCAGTCATCTCATATTTATTGAGTACTTACTGGTATAAATACTGCACCTGTTCCTCCTGTGAGTAATCTCATAGTGCCTACCCTACAGCATAGGAGAACCAGGCAAGAGAGCAGAAACATCTCAAGCACCTGTCCTTTCAGTGGTAGGACACACCTTTCCAGTTTTAGACTTTGGTATCTAATCTTTACTCACTCCAAATGGTAGCAATCCAGTAAAAGGTCACTACTGTGTTTTCATGTGCAGTGTGGAGGGTATGATGGATCTAGGAGTGACAAGCACATCCACAGATAAAATCTCATCATCAGCTTCCCTTGTCTTTGAATCAAAGCACAGCTCCAATCCAGTCCCCCAAGACTGGGTTCCTATATAGTTCTAAATATCACTTAATTACTGACAGTTACTGCAGGACATCACACTCAAACAATGGCATTTCAATTGGGTGGTGTCTACCCATTTCCAGGGAGGGCTAAAGAGTTTCCTTCCCAATCAGGTAGTGTGATGATAATGATGATGATGATGGTATTTGTTAAGTGCTTACAGTGTGCCAGACACTGTACTAAGCACTGGGGAGTATACAGGCCAATCAGGTTGGACGCAGTCCCTGTCCCACATGGGGGCTCACAGTCTTGATCCCCATTTTACAGATGAGGTAACTGAGGCCCAGAGAAGTGAAGTGACTTACCCAAGGTCACGCAGCAGACAAATGGTGGAGCTGGGATAGTCCCACCTGTTGCCAATTCAGGGGCCCCAAAAGATCTGATAGACCTAAGGTGGGGTGTCACCTGGTGGACTCAGCTAATTTAGTTCTTCTCTCTCTCTTTTTCTTTCTCCCTCTCTCTCCTTCTTTCTCTCTCTCTTCCTCCCTCCCTCTCCCTTTTCCTTTCCCTCACCCCTAACAGTTTTTGTCTGTGTTGAGCATTAATGAAGGAGAAGGAGGCAGATACTGGAATATCAAAGAGAAATTTATTGCCTCAGAAAGCCTCATTTGGAAAACCTACATTAAAGCATGCATCCAGCATGTTGTCATTAAGATCTATCTATAAAATCCAGACCTGAAAAGGCGAGAAGCTCTAATGTACTCATGAGGACACATCCAAATTACATAAAGATAACTTTATGCAGTGCATTTAACTGGCAGTGAGATGACTAGTTCTCTGTCTCTTCCTCCTGAATTAATTCATTTTGGTTCACTTTGACCCATGCACGCATCCTTTAGTGCAAATGGATGTAATGACTCCACTGTTGCTCTAATTACCAGCACATCCTATTCCTCATCAAGGGCACAGGCTCACCAAGGGCTGTGGGTTTGGGAATATCATTACAATTCCAATTTGGTTCATTTCAGTGCAGTCTACCTTCTGACTCTTGAATGGTGTTTCCTTCCATTGTTTACCCACGCAGGAAGTGTCCTTCATGGCACTCTGATGGATCGAATGAATGGCAGCTCTTTGAATAGCACTTTCCAGAAGGCTGAGACTACTACAGGAACTGTGCACATGAATTGGGATTTCCAGAGCCCGTTCTATTGCTGCTTTAGGGGATTTTCCAAGATGATTAGATTCAGAGAGGGGCAACAGAGTTCTGAGGCTCAGAAATTGAGCTGTGAGCCAGACTCCTAGGGTCTGGATGTCCTGTTTCTGCTTCCGTTTCATCACCTGTTTAATTGGTCCCTGGGCTGGGGGTGGAGAACAGCTAATTGCAATTATGCTGGAAGGGCTAGAAAAATACAAAATGATGAAGTGGAGTAAACTGGATTTAATTTGTCAAATCTGGCAACCTTGCTTTAAATTCATAGGATCTCGTCCAATGCCATTACTGGATCAGACCAATCTGTCAATCGATCAATCAATCAATGAGCGCTTACTGTATGGAAAGGACCATACTAAGTGGTTGGGAACAATATGATAGAGTTGGTAGAGAAGATCCTTGCCCCCAAGAAGTTTACAGTCTATAGGGGAAGACAGACTTTAAAATAAATTAACAGTAGGGAAGGGGCAGAGTGTAACAATACATGCATAAGGATCTTGAATCTGGGGAGAGCAGTAAAGTACTTAAGGGGTACACTGCCAAGCACATAACTGATAGAGGAGGCCTCTTGGAGGAGGTGTGATTTTAAGAGGCTTTTGAAGGTAGGGAAAGTGGTGTTTCATCCAGCCTATCTCTAAGAGGATCCCAGGACACATGAAGTACTGTATTGGTTATTCTTCTGGACATCCATCCTCATGATTAGTGATGGATCATCCAACACTCCAACCTTCCTCTCTCCATTCTAAATTCTCCTCCAGACATCTAGCATAGGGTACTCATCCATGGGTGGACTCAAACAGCACTGGACTCTTAGGACATTTTCAGGTATATATGTTTTCTGTGCTAAGTATTCTGTAGGGCCTGCCTCATATGCTCTGGACACAGTAAGAGCTCAGTATATTCCACTTATTGATATTGGCACAATTACTAGGGCAGTAACGGGCAGAAAAAAATAAGCTAGAATAAGCTCTTTGAGGGCAAGTATTGTTATCTGTTGACTCTTTTGTACTCTCCCAAATGCTTAGTCCAGGGAATCAGATTCTGCCAAACTCATTTGAGTTTTTTTCTCTCTTCTCTTGACTGTGCCACCATCACACTGCAGGGCTCTTACAGAGTTTCAGAGATTCTGAGCAGACACCCTCAATCTTCAGAACCCAGAACCCACAGAAAATCATAATCTAACCCAGCGTCCATGAAGAAATCTGCAGTTGTGGATAAACCGAGGCAGACACGAATTTAGGAGACAGGAAAACCCAACAGAGGAACAGACCTAATGGGAAAATAAAATCCTTTTCCAGTCATGCAGTAAATCCAATTTTCTGTTTTCCTGTTTGGTTTCCCAAGAGAGCTGAAACATGAGCCTTCGACAGACTTCATATCGGACCACTTTACAAATGGAAAGTCACACTCTAAAGGAGCGGGAGAACAAGTATTTAATCCCCATTTTGCAGATGAGGAAACTGAGAAGCTAAGAAATTGAGTGACTTACCCAAATTGACTAACAGGCAAGTTCTGGAGCCAGGGTTAGAATGCAGTTCCTCTGATGCTTGTGCCCGTCCTTTTTTCCTTAGGCCACACTGCCCAGTCACATTCTGCCAGTGGAGGTATGCAGATGACCAATCAAGAATAGAAAATACTTTAAACATTATCTCTAAAATTCATGATATCATGTATAACTTTCATTTAGTGTAATCTTTCTCAATATGGGCACAAGGTCATTGATAGTAATAGGTTTTTGTAATACATCTGTTCATGGAAATATACTGTGTGGGAGTTTACACATATACTTGACACTTCCACACGGAGGAAGACCTTTTGATAAATCTTAATCAGAGATGACTAACTCTCTTGCAGATCTTATTAAATACCTCTAGATTCTGAGCCAAATAGCTGAGGGAACTTAAAAAGCATAACTAAAAAGTGAAAAGAAATTTTAGGATTTGATTGAATTCATTTCCTTGTTTTCACTCCAGGATTATCTGAAGAAATTGCTGTTTCTCTCAAAGACATCTGTTGGAAACCTGGCTTGGTTAATGGCATGATTTCTTCAAAATGTTGTCGCTTTGTCAGTCCAAACACATAACTTCTGTTTCCCTGACTTGCTGGTTGGTATAAGGCAACATCTTGGTTTTTGGGAAAGAATGAGGACACAGACTAACAAGTGGAATTTAGGGGAAATCTGGTCAACTTGTTATTCATATTTTCACACTATGGCATGTTTCCCAGCATGTAACACAGGGCTTTGCCCACAGTAGACACTTAGTGAATTCACATACTCCCATATTATTATATTCTTTTCATGGGACAAGCTTCAGAGAATCAGCTGCCTGCTGAGCTGTCTTGGAAATACGTACCTATCAGACCCAGATTTTCATGACTGAATGTTTTGTACACATAGGGCCAGATTGCTCAGTATCTTGTAAACACAGATTAGCCTGTTTGGGACAATGTGTAATAAATTGTTAGCCAACTTTTCAAGGTCTTGCATCTACTTTATCATCACCATCACCATCCTAGGCAACATGACCTGTGCCATTCGTGGGCCAGATCCATCCATCTAGTGTTCGGTCTCTGGCAGTGATCACAGGATACTTGGCTGAGCCATGCAATGGTTGTTCTCTTATCATTATTATCTAATCATTATGTCTGGGGATGGATAGTCAAGATCCCCTAAGTTTCCCCTCAGTGTCCCCAAATGGCCACTGAATAAATCCAACCCACTCTGGAGCCTGCTTATATTTCTGGCTGCAATATAGCCACATGGGAAATTCCATGTGGTCACCCCCCATTAGGTCAAGAAATGTTCCTTTTGTTTGTCTTTGAGCTTACCATCCTCAAGCTTTAATAGGAGCCCCCTTCCTGATGTCATGAAATTTCAAGTACAATGTCAATTTCACTCTGTCCATCCTTTCATGGTCCTTTCACGTGTCTAGTGCAGAGCAGAACAGATACAGGAAAAATATAAAGGAGAGGGGTGGGGTGTGGAGGGTATCATTCCCACCCTTTGCCCTTGGGCACCAGTTTGCTTCTACACACCAATAACTAGCCAGCTAATAAAGTGTTGCAACTGCCCACTAAGTGCCTGGGCTCTCTTTAGTTCATGAAATACATTGATCATCCTAACTGTGGTTTTAATTCAGTGATGTGTCCCATTCCACCAACTCCCACCATGGTGCAGAGTATCACGAAGGCTCCAGGCGTGTTTTTAAAATGGTGCATTTTCCTTCTCTTCAGCTTTAAATTTACTTGTTTGGTGTTTTAATTCCTGCTTTTCTGCCTGGAATCAAGCATCTCTTTTAGAGTTTTATTTTGAATTAGAAGTGCAGGGTGCAGGGCTAAAATATGGGGTGCTTTAGAACCCTTGTTCGGGGCTTTTATATCACCCTGGGTGGTTTGGAGCAATGTAGAAAATTAGTTGCTCTTTTCTAATGCTTCTGAAAAGATTCAGAGGCTCGGTGTCTGCTCCGGTGGAATAAATAAAGAATTAAAGAAGAGGATTGAGCTTTTTCGGGAGAGCAGCAGCCAGGTTCCTACATAGCCCCCGTGGGGCTATGGGGTGTGAAACCTTGCAGGGCTGTGGAGTAATTATGCATGTGATCCATGTGGATGGGGCTCGAAGCTAGGATTGCAGCATCTCAGAATGGAATGTGACGGTTTTATCTTTTTACGAGAAAATGCATTTTCTGCCCTGCTTTAATGGAGCCGTCCCGGATGCTCTGTATTCGAGGACTGATTAATAATATGTTAAGAGATTTGAGCCGGCAGGCACAGCCAATCCTAGCATTGGAACAGATTTAGAACCCCTTGAAGAGTTGCGGGGGGAGGAGAGGGAGTGGGGGAGACAACGGCTTATTTTTCTTGCCATGTCCACATAAAAGGACTCGGGAAGGTTGACTGCCTATTTTCAAATAAGGAACTATGCTGAATTTGGGTAACTGAAGCCGGCCAACTGTGGATGGATTTTCATCATTAAAAGCATATATTTACCAAAATCCAATTTAATCCTCAGAGCTGGAATACCATGCTGCTTGAATTCACACTAGTCACCCATCCTCAGCTGGGTGAATGAAAGTGTTTCTGGATTCCAGTCTACAGAATCAATCAACCAATCAGTCAATGGTATTTATTGAGTTCTTGAAACTGTAGTCATCAGAACCTAATTTAAGCCTCGGAGTTAGAATGCCACTCTGAATTCACACTCACCACCCATCCTCAGCTAGGTGAATGGAAGTGTTTCTGGATTCCAATCTACAGAATCAAATCAATCCATCCATCATTGGTGTATACAGAGCGCTTACTGTATCATAGCACTGTACGAAGCACTTGGCTTCACAACAGAATAGGTAGTCACTTTCCCAGCTCACAATGAAAATACAGTCTAGAAGGAACTTATAGAAGCTCTCTGTAGCCCTCCAAGAGGCATGCTAGACTATGGTGTCTGACTGCATTTTCACAAGTGACTTTTATAGTTTTTTGATCCTATTGGGTAGATTGGAGCATTTGGAATCATTATATTCCTCCTGTCTCTTCCATTAAGGCAGCTCTGTAATTTTCTCCATCATAGGAGAAAAGCAAGACCCAGAAGGGTCAAGAAATATGTCCAACTGGACCAAAGTAACAATGAGTTTGAAGCAAAGTTGGCAATTGAGATACGGGGCTATGGAGTTATTGCTGTCTAAAGAGAAAACTACTTGTTCTACTCTCCTATAGCTTGTGGCACTGTCAGCCATGGTACTATGTTTCTATCTGCGGTGTGATGGCAGAAATCCCCGTAAATTGTGGGAGATTGATTTTCCTTAAGAAGTCAGCCAGTGTCATTCCATAAAGGTGAGCATTCATCTGCATCGATATGAAGTCCGAAGAAAAATGTTTATTGCATCTGGTCATCAGCCTCTTGCTAGGCTCAAGTTTCAATGCCATGTCCATGTTCATTGCAGAAAGCTTGCAAGTTGAAAGCTCACCTGAAACCTGAGAGGGTAGGCTGGGTGGGTTTCAGAGACCCGCTTTCCCTAATGGGCAAAAACATTCTTCTCTGCAGATTGGATGATTGACTGTGGTTTTACAGGTTCAAAATTGTTTTAATAATGATGGTATTTGTTAAGCGCTTACTATGTGCCGAGCACTGTTCTAAGCACTGTGTAGGTACAAGGTAATCAGGTTGTCCCACGTGGGGCTCACAGTCTTAATCCCCATTTTCCAGATGAGGTAACTGAGGCACAGAGAAGTTAAGTGACTTGCCACAGCTAAGTGGCAGAGCCGGGATTAGAACCCACGACTCTGACTCCCAAGCCCAGGCTCTTTCCATTAAGTCACGCTGCTTCTCCAACCTCTAAACTCCTGTAGAGTGTAATCTCCTTCTGGACAGGTATCATGTCTACTATTACTAGTACTGCCAGTACTGTTAAGCATTTACTATCTGTCAAGCACTGTATTAAGCAGCATGCCTTAGTGGAAAGAGCACAGGCTTGGGAGTCAGAGGTCGTGGGTTCTAATCTCGGCTCCGCCACTTGTCTGCTGTGTGACCTTGGGCAAGTTACTTAACTTCTCTGTGCCTGTTACCTCATCCGTAAAAATGGGGATTAAAAAATGTGAGCCCCACGTGGGACAATCTGATTACCCTGTATCCACCCCAGCGCTTAGAACAGTGCTCTGCACATAGTAAGTGCTTAACAAATATCATAATAATTATTATTATTATTAATAAACGCTGAGGTAGTTGCAATATAATTACACCCCATATGGGCCTCAAAGCCTAAGTAGGAGGGAGAGCAGGCATTGAAACCCCATTTTGCAGATGAGGTCACTGAGGCAGAGAGAAGTTTAGCCATTTGCCCAAAGTCACACAATCGACAAGTGGTGGAGCCAAGAATCGAACCCAGGTCCCCTGACTCCCAGGCCTGTGCTCTTTCTGCATGGCCATGCTGCTTCTATACAGTCCTATCATATTGTACATTCCCAGTATTTATTGAGGTCTTATATTGTGCAGACCACTGTACTAAGAGCTTGGGAGAGTGCAATACAATGGAGTTGATAGACATGTTCCCTTCCCACAAAGAGTGCTTAGTGCAGCGCTCTGAACACAGTAAGTGCTCAATAAATACCACTAATGGATTCACAGGGTCTAAGGCTTTGGTCCAGAATGCCTGCACTGCTCATCTTCCCTTAACTTGTTTCCTCCCCTCTTTCTAAAATATCACCTCCTCCAAGCAGTCTTCCCTAATAAATACTGTTGATTGATTCACAGGGTCTTACCTTCTCTTACCTTGAAGGCAGGGATTATGTCACCCACACTATATCCTATTATACTCCCCCAAATGCTTAGTACAGTCCTCTGCACACAGTAAGTGCTTAGCGAAAACCACTGACTGATTGACTGATTGGTTAAACTATTTCATCAGCCAGCTCAGCACTCTTGTGTTTATCTTTTATTGATTTCTATTCACTTGGGTCAAATATTGATATCCTTTTCATGACTCTTAACTAGGGAATATTTAATTTGCAACTGCTTTCTCCTTCTTGAAACTCTACGGTCCTTGAGGACAGGGATCACATCTTTTTTGTCTTCTACCATTTCTAAGTGTGCACTGTAGGTCACAGTCAATACCATCGTGTTGATATTGAGTTTTTAGTCTCCTGCCCAAACCCAAGCCATTTCCTGATTAAGCACATCATTCATTCATTCAATCATACTTATTGAACACACACTGTGTGCAGAGCACTATGCTAAGTGCTTGGGAAAGAATAATACAACTGTAAACAGTGACATTCCCTGACAGACATCGATACAAACAAATAAATTACAGATATGTACATAAGTGCTTTGGGGCTTGGAGAGGGGAAGAGCAAAGGAATAAATAAAATGACAGAGAGAAAAACAAAGGGAGCAAGTCAGGGTGACACAGAAGGAAGAGGGAAATGAAAAGGGGGGCTTAGTCTGGGAAGACCTTTTGGACGAGATCTGCCTTCAATAAGGCTTTGAAGTGGGGGAGAGTGGTTGTCTTGGATTAGAGGAGGGAGGTCGTTCCATCATGGAACATGGGCTATGGAACATGACCCCTAGGAAATGGACTAGGGGTCGGCGGTGTGACAGGTGAGATTGAAGAACAGTGCCAAGGTTAGCTCCAGATGAGCCAAGTGTGCGGGCTGGGTTATATAAAGGGAGAAGTGAGGTGAGGTAGAAGGAGGCAAAGTGATGGAGTGCTTTAAAGTCAATCAAAAGGTGGTTTTGTTTGATATGGAGGTGGATGGGCAAATATTGGAGTTTTTTAAGGAGCGGTGTGACATGTCCAGAACATTTTTGTAGAAAAATGATCCAGACAGTAGAGTGATGTATGGACTGGACAGCAAGATGGATGGAGAAAAAAGAGTAGATTTTAGCAACGTTGTGAAGGTGGGACTGAGAGGATTTGGTGATGGATTCAATACGTGATCATGGCTGTGCTGCTGAGGTTAAGCTGGGTTATGCAGGAGGCTTTGCCTCTATGACCTGATAGGCTTCAGGAGGCCTCACCGAAGGGAATCCACCCCCCACCTCACAAGATCTCTCTAGACTGTAAATTTGTTGTGGGCAGGTAAATTGTCTACCAACTCTGTTATATTGTTATATTGTACAAGCACTTAGTACAGTCCTCGTCCCCTGTAGACTGCAGCTCTTTGTGGGCAGGGAATGTGCCTGCTTTATTGTTGAATTGTACTTTCCCAAATGCTTAGTATAGTGCTCTGCATTCAGTAAGTGCTAAATAAATGCATTGGATGGACTGGCTGACTTGAAAGAAATCTGGAGCTTTTCTGGAGACCATGCTGGTGCCTCATTTAGGCAAAGACTCTTGCCCTACATGTAGGTGGGTTTGAGAGGAGCAGCACTGTTTAGTCTGGAAGATGAACTGCACACCAGATCACACATTTTATTCCTCTCAAAGGGTAAACCTACTCCTAACCTACCCTACTGCTAATAAACCTCACCTACTTAATGTGCTTTGTTCTCCTCCGCCAGCTAGAAGGTGAGGTGCCTCTGATCAAAGCCCGGAGAAGTAATCTACCAGGGAGTCATAAGTAGCAAGCTGCTTAGTTTCTGTCATCACTGTTTCTTGGTTTGGAGTCTTAGTCTGGTATGAAAAATACCTTCCAGGTGTCCTTGGGCCCAATCCAACCTGCTGCTGTTGACTTCTGGCCAGTCTCTGTTACTCAAAGTCTCCCTGGGGGTGCCCATTTTGCAACATGAGGCTGGAACTGTGGTTTTTGTGGACTGCACACTGATGAGTCCAGGAATCTGGTTTAAGTAGGGGAGGAAGAATTGAACCACACTGTTCCTATAGGATTTTCTGAGCCAGGTGGAAATGGGGCTAAGCGAGGAGGCCGGAGGTAGTTCCCAGTATCACCATCAAGTTTTTCTCTGGGTAATATCTTAACGGTTGGCATCTTTCTGAGAGGAAGGGGCCAGAAATGTGACTTTCTGCCCAATGCAGTGAGCTGGGAGAGCATGAATCCAGGGCACTGAATCAACCCATTTCAGCTTTCCCCAGTAGTGCTCTTCCCTGGGTTGAAACAGCCATCAGTTGGTACTGGGTGATGTGGGGAGAAGAGGTTCCCAATCCATTTGTCCTTCTGGGAACTGATGGGCTGAAAAGATGAGACCCTGGTGTCTTCAAATTACACAGAGCGATTATGGCTGCAAAATTAGAATATGTCATCATTATTAGGGTAAATTGAACTCCAGCTGTCTCTGGCAGGCTCTTTGAAGGATTTTGGCAACTGGATTCCTCCCTCAGTTCTGAGCATCAAACTGGCAACCAAGTCTTAGTAATAATAATAATAATTGTATTTGTTAAGCGCTTACTATGCACCAGGCTGCACACAGTCCCTGTCCCATGTGGGGCTCACAGTCTTAATCCCCATTGTACAGATGAGGTAACTGAGGCACAGAGAAGTTGAGTGACTTGTCCAGGGTCACACAGCAGACAAGTGGCAGAGCTGAGATTAGAACATATGATCTTCTGACTCCCAGGCCCATGCTCTATCTACTGTACCATGCTGCTTCTCTAGTCTTCCAATTGCATGGCCAGGTTTGCTCATTCTATGGGGACAATTGATGGATAAAGGTTAGGAACGGCATAGTATCTTCCAACTGTCCACTCCTGTCGCAGGGAAGGAGAATGTGGTTCTCCCAAACTCCCGGGAAATGCCAGATTTGTTTTAATTTTCCCCAAAGAAAGAGACAATCAAGTGAGTGACAAGGAACCTGAGTGGATTCAGCTGATTGTGGCTGAATCTGCTCCATTTTGTTGGGGGTACACAAAAGAGGATAACTGATAACTAATGGAGAATGGGGGCTGCAATGGGAAATCCTATTGGAATAAAACTTCTTCCTAGAGTTCATGTGCTGAGATACGTCATTATCCCTAAAACTTTCAGGATACCTCATCCTTAAACTGATCCTTGTTGAATTTAGCAGTCCATATTTTCTCTAGAGAGCTGTGCTGACACAGAAGAAAGATGAAGTGGATCTGGAACTTTATGTGCTGAGTTAAATAAGACCATGGCCAGTCCCATGGCCCATCCATCCAGGACTTTGTCTTTGAAAGGGCCACATGACGCTTGAGGAAACTATGTGATATTTGCCTTTCCAGACACTCAACCTCAAAATTAGAGATGGACCATCCAGTGTTCCTGATTTTCCTCTTAAATAACCCATCATGGACCTATCATCCCATCATTTATATTTAACTCATCTTTAGCCTTTTAGCTTCCATAATGTTTCAGACCTAATGCTTTTAGGCAAACCTTCCCCAGAGATATTCCCATCTTACAGAGAGCAATATGTATAATCCAGGGCAAAGACTCCTCTTCGGGATGTGAGTTATTTAGTCAGGTAATGAGAATGCAGCCTAGTAATTTCAAGAAGTGCCCCATTTTCTGGAAAGTTGTTGTCGGCTTGCCTTGCCATATGGTTAAGCATCTACCACAAGACATTCTATTTGTTGTCCTCTGCTAGAGTTCTTAACCCTTTAAATCTAATTTGTATTTCTGTCTAGTATGGGGTTAATAGAAAGTTGTCCTTCAGAGCAAAAGATGACACTACTGAGATTTCCTTGATATGTGTAGGTGTGCCTTATAAGACGAAAGTGTAATTGTCAGTTTCTTCCACCTCTATATGGTGCATGTAAAGACTGGCTTGGGAGTCAGAGTATGTGGGTTCTAATCCTGGCTCTGCTGCTTGTCTGCTGTGTGACCTTGGGCAAGCCACTTAACTTCTCTGTGCCTCGGTTACCTCATCTGTAAAATGGGGATTAAGATTGTGAGCCCTACATGGGGCAACCTTATTACCTCGTATCTATCTCAGCGTTTAGAACAGTGCTTGGCACATACTAAGCACTTAACAAATACCATAATTATTATTAAAGAGTGCCCCCGGTGCACTGTTTGTTTCCTAAGGTGCTTAATGCTGTTTTCATCTTCAAGGTCCTCATGTTTCTGAAGCCTCTACTCCAAGATAGAGCCCCTATTTCTCATTACTGCACACCAGACTGACCTATATTCTTCTATTGCCTCTCAACTGACCACTACCATCCCATTCCATTAGAACTTTGACTTCACTGTTATGGTTGCTATGGTATTTGTTAAGCGCCTAGTATGTGCCATGCACTGTATTAAGTGCTGAAGTAGATGCAAAATGGTTAGGTTGGGCACAATTCATGTGCCACATGGGACTCACAGTCAATCCCCATTTTACAGATAAGGTAACTGCAGCATAGAGAAGTTAAATAATAATAATAATAATGTTGGTATTTGTTAAGCCCTTACTATGTGCAGAGCACTGTTCTAAGGGCTGGGGTAGATACAGGGTAATCAGGTTGTCCCAAGTGAGGCTCATAGTTAATCCCCATTTTACAGATGAGGTAACTGAGGCTCAGAGAAGTGAAGTGACTTGCCTACAGTCACCCAGCTGACAAATGGGAGATCCGGAATTCGAACCCATGACCTCTGACTTTCAAGCCCGGGCTCTTTCCACTGAGCCACATTGCTTCACAGCAAACAAGTGGAAGAGTCAGGTTTAGAACTCAGGGCTATCTGACTACAATGCTCGTCTCTATCATCTAGGCCATGCTACTTCTCTGTATTTTATTTTTATATTTAAAAGCTTTATACTGTCCATCCATTTATGGTTTCCCTATTTCAGCTCACTGTAGAGCAGCTATTTAGGTATTGGGTATTTGGGTTTCTTCTCACAGGCCTCGGACAATGGAGGGGTGATGGGGCAAAGCAATGCTTCCACACTGATGGTCGGACTGAACACCGGGACCTCTGTACCCCACACATCCGATCCGTTACCAAGACCAGCCAGTCTCACCTTTATAATATCGCCAGGATCCATCCTTTCCTCTCCACCCTAACGGCTACCTTACTGCTACAGGCTCTCATAATATCCCGGCTAGACTACTGTGTCAGCCTTCTCTCTGATCTCCCTTCATCCTCTCTCTCCCCGCTCCAGTCTATTCTTCACTCCGCTGCCCGGCTCATCTTCCTGAAGAAACGCTCTGGGCATGTCACTCCCCTTCTTAAAAGCCTCCAGTGATTGCCTATCAACCTCCGCTCAAAACAAAAACTCCTCACTCTAGGCTTCAAGGCTCTCTATCACCTTGCCCCTTCCTACCTCTCCTCCCTTCTCTCTTTCTACTGCCCACCCCGCACGCTCCGCTGCTCTGCCACCCACCTCTTCACCGTCCCTCGGTCTCGCCTATCCCGCCTTCGCCCCCTGGGCCACGTCCTCCCGTGGTCCTGGAATGAATGCCCTCCCTCCTCACCTCCGCCAATCTAATTCTCTTCCCCTCTTCAAATCCCTACATAAAGCTCACCTCCTCCAAGAGGCCTTCCTAGACTGAGCTCCCCCCTTTTTCCCTCTGCTCCCTCTACCCCCCCTTCACCTCTCCTCAGCTAAACCCTCTTCTCCCCCCTTTCCCTCTCCTCCCCATCTCCCATCCCACCCTCTCAGCACTGTACTCATCCGCTCAACTGTATATATCTTCATCACCCTATTTATTTTGTTTAATGAGATGTACATCACTCTGATTCTATTTATTTGCTATTGTTTTTATGAGATGTTCTTCCCCTTGACTCTATTTACTGCCATTGTTCTTGTCTGCCTGTCTCCCCCGATTAGACTGTAAGCCCGTCAAAGGGCAGGGACTGTCTCTATCTATTGCCGATTTGTACATTCCAAGCGCTTAGTACAGTGTTCTGCACATAGTAAGCACTCAATAAATACTATTGAATGAATGTTTGTTGTACCATTTTGGCATTTAATATGAATTAATTGATTTTATTAATTGACTATTGTTAGGGTGTCCCTTGTGGGCAGGAGATGTGTATTGCATCCAGTGAAATACTGCTACTCTACAATGATATTATTTTGTTGTGTGCCTCTGTTAAGTACCTACTTTGAGTAAAATGCTGCACTGAGCATTTAAACCTTTCCCAACAATTCTTCATTTTATTTCTTCATAACACCCCTGAGAGGTAAGAATTATTCACCTTTTAAGGATAAGAAAACTGAAGAACAGAAAAGTTAACTTTTTTGCCTGTGGTCACAGCCTGTGTCAAAGCTGGGATTAGAACCCAGGTATCCGCTCTCCCAAGCCTATGCTCTTTCCATTAGATTAAGGTGCCTGACATTGTCTGCTGAATCACAGTTCAGGGAGTCCTCTCTGACTTTTTCCCCATAACCACTGAAGTACATCAGGTGGTGTAGGTGTCTGTTCAACCTAAACTACTATACTTTGGGAGAACACTACCAGAAAATTGGAGTCAGAATACCTTTCTGATCCAGAATACGCTTTGGCTAGGAAAGTCTTTCATCACTATGGACTCCATTTATCATCAAAAGTCTGATACAGTCACCCAGGAACTTCTCTATGCTGGTAACTGTTCTCTCAAGGCACTTACCCAAAAAGACATGCCTATGATTTTTTTTTAATTTCAAAAAAATTGACACTTCTTTATCCCTTTGGAACAATCACTCAAAAAGTTTTACGTTTCAGTGATTTCCAAGATTGCAATGATCCCTGCCCCCTCTTCAACTCTCCCATCCTTCTTGGCAGTATATCAAAAGACTTCCTGTCATTTCTTAAATTCTACGCCCTACATCTGGACCTCTGACCCCATCTCTTCACACCATATCAAAACACTTGCTCCCTTCATTCCTCTCTCCCTTACCACCATTTTCAACCACTCACTCTCCAATGACTCCTTCCCCACTAATTTCAAACATGCCTCGTATCCCCTTTAATGAAAGCAAAAACTCTCCCTTAACCTCATGGTTCCCTCTGGTTATCACTCCATCTCCCTCCTACTATTTCTCTCCAAATTCCTCAAGCAAATTGTCCATACCAGCTCACCCAACTTCCTCTCCTCCAATTCTCTCCTTGATTCCCTCCAATCTGGCTTCTGCCTTCTTCACTCCAAGTTCACTGCCATCTCTTAGTTCACCAATCACCTCCTCTTTGCCAAGTCCAATGGCCTCTATTCCATCCTTATCCTTCTCGACCTGACTACAGCCTTTGCTATTGTGGATCATCCCCTTCTCCTGAAAATACTACCTAACTTTGGCTTCACTAATAGTCCTACCCTGGTTCCCTTCCTTTCTCTCTGTCCTCCCCTTCTCAGTGTCTTTCACGAACTCCTCCTCTGCCTCCCACCCCCTAACTGTGGGAATCTCCCAAGGCTCATTTCTGGATCTCCTTTTATTCTCCATATACACACTCTCCCTTGGAGGACTCACTTACTCTAATGGCTTCAATTACCATTTTTATGAGAATGATTCACAAATCTTCCTCTACAGGCCTAACCTCTTTCCTTCTCTACCTCCTGTCTTCAGGACATCTCTTCTTAGATGTCCTGCTGACAGCTCCAACTAACCATGTCCAAAAGAGAATTCCTCATCTTCTCACTCAAACTCTATCCTCCCCAAGATTTTCCTAACACTATAGACAGCATCACCATCTTCCTTGTGCCATGAACCCATAAACTTGCCACAATCCTCGACTCATCTCTCTGATTCAAGTTGCCCATTTGGTCTATCACCAAATTCTGTCAGTTCTACCTTCACAACATCTCTAGAATCTACCCCTTCCCCTCTATCCAAAGTACTACCATTTATCATTTATTCAATAGTATTTTTGAGCGCTTACTATGTGCAGAGCACTGTGCTAAGTGCTTGGAATGTACAATTTGGCAACAGATAGAGACAATCCCTGCCCAATGATGGGCTTACAGTCTAATCGTATCCTGCCTCACTGCATCAGTCTTCTTACTGACCCCCTGGCTTCCTGTCTTTCTCCCTCCAGGCCATACTTCACTCTGCTGCCCAGATCATTAAAAAAAAAAAATGCTTCTGTGCATGTCTCCCCACTCCTCAAAAATGTCCTTCCACCTCTGCATCAAACAGAGGCTCCTAACCATCAGTTTCAAAGCACTGAATAAGCTCTCCCCATCTTACCTTACCTTGCTAATCTCCTACTACAAAACAGCTCATTCACTTAGCTCCTCTAACACCAACCTATTCATTGTATGATGATCTTTCCCTTCTTGCCGTCAGGTCTTTGTCCACATCCTCGCTCTGGCCTGGAACTATCTCCCCAGCCATCTCAGACAGACCATCATTCTCCCTATCTTCAAAACTGATTAAAATAATATCTTCTCCAAAAATCTTTTCTGAATCAACTCTAATTTTCCCACCCTATTCACTCTTCCCTTGCATTGCCTAAACTCTTGCGTGTATATTCCTTAAGCACTTTGATACTTACTTCAACCCTCGCCCCACAACAATTCAGTCATATTAAAGCATATTTATTGAGAAGCAGCACCGAGTGTGGTGGATAGAGCATGGACCTGGGAGTCAGAAGGTCATGGGTTCTAATCCCAGGTCTGCCACTTGCCTACTGTGTAGCCTTGGGTAAGTCACTTCACTTCTCTGGGTCTCAGTTATCTCATCTGTAAAATGGAATTGAGACTGTGAGCCCCACTTGGGACAGGGACTGGGTCCAACCCGATTTGCTTATATCCACTTCAGCGCTTAGTACAGTGCCCAATACCTAGTAAGCACTTAATAAATACCATAACAATTATTATTGTTATTATTTACTGAGTGCTTACTGTGTACAGAGCACTGTGCTAAATGCTTGGGAGAATATAGAACAACAATAAATGGACACATTCACTGCCCACAGTGTGCTTACAGTTTAGGATGAGGTCTAGATCATAAGCTCTTTGTGGGCAGGGATCATGTCTACTAGCTTTATTATAATGTACTCTCCCAAGTGCTAAGTCAGTGCTCTGCACACAGTAAGCGCTCAATAAATGTCATTGATTGATTACATGAGATTTAATGGAGCATACACAAATGCATTTTTCAGTAGACATCAAAGAAATATGAAAGATTGAAAGGGTGAGAGTAGGGAAGAAACAGGATAGCAGGGGTACTATTTGGGACATTGAAGGAAATGATAGAGGTGTTGATAGTGCATCTCTAACTATGAGAATGAATATTCAGGAGGACAAGCATTGCACTGTTTCTCCAAATAGTCTGTTCCCCTTGTCAGAGGTAGAATACTGAACTGCCTGGACCAGTGGTGTGTGAGCCAGCAAAAGCAATGCTCATGTCCTTCTGGTATTATTTGCACTAAAAACAGGCATGTGGACATCACCCCAAAGTTGCATCTCTTCATTTTTCCTCCCAGGTACAATGAGAGCAGGGACGGTGAATGGTTGTAGGGGTTAAAATATCTAGCATTCTGTCATGCCCTTCATGCCATCCCAAAGTGCTCTGGGAACTACAGTGACTCTGCTCTGAGAATGCTTCAACCTGAATGTCTGAGCAATTAAAGTGAACCAATAGATCTTGGGGTTGTTGTAAGGGCAGCTAACCAGGTTAACAGGGAGAGTGCCAATCCTGGGACTTAGATGTATTTTTCTAAAACTGTCTCAGGCAATCTGTAAAAAATGCAAGGCTTTCCTGGCTAAACTGAGATGTGCAATTATCCTAGTTAAAGAAAGCAGCCACGACTCTACAGTTTAGGAACTTTCATTCTGCAATAGAGTCCTGCACAGGACAATTTAGTTCCTGTGCCCACTGAACCAAAACCTCCCCACAACCCCAGAGAAAATTATACTTACTGGGACTGAACCATATCTTTTCTGTGATAGCCTTGATTCAAGCAGGGTAAACTGCAGTTATTGCGGCTGTCCACATTCAGGTTGACTGCCTACATCTCCCTCCCACTCCCTCAGCCCTTAACACCCATTTCTCCCATCAGCACATAGGTGGCTAACCTGGCTGTTTTAATAATAATAATAATAACAATAATAGTATTTGTTAAGAGCTTACTGTATGTCAAGCACTGTTCTAAGCACTGGGATAGATACAAGGTAATTAGGTTGTCCCAAGTGAAGCTCACAGTCTTAATCCCCATTTTACAGATGAGGTAACTGAGGCACAGAGAAGTTAAGTGACTTGCTCAAGGTCACACAGCAGTCAAGTGTGGAGCTGGGATTAGAACCCATGTTCTCTGGCTCCGAAACCCATGTGCTTATCACTAGGCCATGCTGTTTTGCCATCCTTCTACTGGGCCAGGAATCTGTGGGCTAGGGAGAGGCACAAGGTGGGAAAACAAGGGAGAGAAAAAATGGGGGGAAGAAGAAGATGGTCTTGTCAGCCTCTGAGTAATCCTCGCCATGACTTGCCTTAGGCATCAAGACAGTGGTGAAGTTGGTAGGATTGGACACTATTCGTTCAATCATGAAGTCACTACACTGTCAGCTGACTTTAACTTTTCCATTCCCTTATCCACATCCCAATACTAGTTATCCAGCCACTGACTTTGTAGTAAATTGTGGTGGTGTGGGTTTCAACGTTAAGGCAGATAATCTAGGGAATCAGCATGGCCTAGTGGACAAGTCACTTAACTTCTCTGTGTCTCAGTTCCCTTATCTGTAAAATGGGAATTAAATCCTATTCCCTCCTAGACTGTGAGCCCCATACAGGTCAGGGACTGGTTTTAATATGATTACCTTGTAAATACCTCAGATCTTATTACAATGCTTGTCACAAAGAAAACACTTTAGTATAATAATAATAATAATGAAAAAGTCTTTTAACTCTATTTTGTACTCTCCCAAATTTTTAGTACAATATTCTGGCCAGCATTCATGCTTGATAGATAATACCGATTGATTGAGTGCTTGACCCAAATATGATATCTATTCAGTTTAATTATTTTTCCAAGTAGCAAAGAAATTCATCTTTGTAAACATACAGATACATAATAATTCCTTTTTTTAAGAAAGACGTGTTTTTTAAAAAAAACAACATTTTTCACTATTTTTCCAGCAGTGATGGTTGCACTGTATCTATACTAATAGCTCTATACCCAACTTACTTTTGCTTTTCCCATTTCGATTCCTCTAAGTTATAGTAAATGTTTGTTCTGGAGTTTTACAGCTGCCTGTTTACCTTAAAAGTCGATGTGAAAGCATAAATGCTAGTGGGGAGAGAAAACTATTTCTGAAGGAGTCGGACTGAGGAGGGAAAAGCTTGTATTTACTCACAGATAGCTTGGCGACACTGTGCGGTGATGAGAAGAAATCAGTGAGAAACGACATGACAGTTTAATGAGCATTCAGCAGTAGAATACATTTTTTTCCCCTCTAGTTTGAGTGTGCCTGGACTTCTTTCAGCTTTTACATTAAATATTTGTATTCTCAGCTTTAAGTCAGCTTCCGGCTTTTCACACCACTCCGGGAGCCTGCAATATCTCAACTGCAGTTTTATCTCTCGGTCTGCCTTGCCTCACTGTGGGTAGCAAAAAGGAAAAAAAAAACACCCGAAAACCAACCGATGTGATTTTCCCATTAACCCATTCTGATAGCCATTTGACCTACTAACAGGCCATCCTCCTTCTCCTCTTCAATATCATTAACAATTGTGCATTATACAACCACCACTGCATGGGCACGATCCATTCCACATGGTAGTTTCTTTTCTGCTTTTGACCCCTGCTTCTTGAAGTTCTGCTCTTCCCGAACCCTCTGTTCATCTCCTCTCAGTTGCCTGATGCTAAGCTGGTCTTTCTGCTGCTATTGTCTCGCAGCATCCACTGCTGAATCACCTTGGTTAAGACTGGCTTCACAGCATTTTTAAAATGTGTAGCCAACCCTCCCTGCTTGTCTGTTTCCTCTTTCAGTTCACCATTCAGCAACTGCTTGGGAATCTTGTTTTCATCCATTCTCTCCTCGTGTCCTGCCCAGCAGAGGTGGGTAGCTGTGAGCATTACCTCAGTGGTAGTGAGCAAACTGGTCTAGGACCACCTCTGTGAGTTAATTAGAGAAGCAGCATGGCTCAGTGGCAAGAGCCCGGGCTCGGGAGTCAGAGGCCATGGGTTCTAATCCCAGCTCTGCCACTTGTCAGCTGTGTAACTTTGGGCAAATGGCTTAACTTCTCTGTGCCTCAGTTACCTCATCTGTAAAATGGGGGTTAAGACTGTGAGCCCCATGTGGGACAACCTGATTTCCTTGTATCGCCACCCCCCAGCACTTAGAACAGTGCTTGGCACATAGTAAGGGCTTAATTAATGTCATTACTATTATTATTATTAATTATGGAATTTATTAAGTGTTTACTGTTTGCATAGCACTATACAAAGCACTGGGGTTAGATACAGGATTAGCAGATTGGGAACAGCCTGGGTCCCACATGGTGTTCACAATCTGAGAGAGGGAGAACAGGTATTGAATTCCCAATTTACAGATGAGGAAACTGAGGCAGAGAAAAAGGAAGTGGCTTGCTCAAGCTCACACAGCAGGCAAGTGGCAGAGCTGGGATTAGATCCCAGGTCTGTCTCCTAACTCCCAGGCCTGTACTTTTTACCAGCATATACTGCTTCTCAAGTTGCTTCCGCTTGATGAAATTCATGTTCTCTATCTGACCCACCTACCACAACACACACACACACAATCACACACACACACACACACACTTTCACACACACATTAATCCAAGAGGGATCAACACAAATGCCCACTGACTGTTTTGTCACTGTTGCCACAGTGAGGACCAAACAAGGTTTCCATGAACTCAGCAGAGCTACGACCAGAAGTCATAAAATTGAGCTGTTGACCACTCCAGGTACATTTCACATCATGAGCTCCAAAGACTTCTGGGATTCCCCAAAGCTCGTTATTGATTTCTCCAAAGTATAGAAAAAGAAAAAAAAAACTTGCAAGCTAGTCATCTCACCACACAGAATCCTCCCAACCTCCGGTGGATTTGATTAAATTCCTTTTACCTTTTCCATTTTATAAAGAAGAGTCAAGGTGGCTGCACAATTGAAACACTGAACTGTACCCTCCTCGTGTCTTAGTTAAGATGTAAGTATGATATTCGGGGTCAGAGAAAGAAATGTCGAGTTCTCAGAAACCAAACAACCGGCTTCTTGAATAACAGCTTTCTTTGACTGAAGGAAGTGTGAAATGCATTCTGATCACTAGTTCACATTTCTGAAGTATATTCTTCAGCTCTTCTTTACTAATGACTCATTCTACTCTGAACAAATTAGAGAGGAAATGGATTGAAGAGGCCAGAGAAGAAATGGACTGCTCTTCCCTTAAGACACAAAGGACAAATTCCCTGTGTGGTAGGAATATCATTTTATCTCTCAGAGGGAAGCAGCATGGCCTAGTGAAAATAATACAGGCCTGGGAGTTAGAGGACCTGGGTTCTTATTCCTACTCCACCACTTGTTTGCTGTGTGACCTTGGGCAAGTCACTTAACTTCTCTGTGCCTCAGCTCAGTGCCCACCTGTAAAATGGGGACTAAATCCTACTCCATCCTACTTAGATTGTGAGCCCCATATGGGAGAGGGAATGTGTTCAAACTCATTATCTTGTATCTACCCCAGTGTTAGTACAGTGTATGGCACATAGTAAGCATCTAGGATATTGTGTGCCAAGGACTGTACAAAGTATATAATAATAATAATAATGTTGGTATTTGTTAAGCGCTAACTATGTGCCAAGCACTGTTCTAAGCGCTGGGGTAGATACAAGGTAATCAGGTTGTCCCATGTGGGGCTCATCGTCTTCATCCCCATTTTACAGATGAGGTCACTGAGGCACAGGGAAGTTAAATGACTTGCCCAAGGTCACACAGCTGACAAGTGGCAGAGTCCAGATTTGAACTCTGACTCCCAAGCCCGTGCTCTTTCCACTAAGCCATGCTACTTCTCTAGCGTGGCTCAGTGGAAAGAGTCCGGGTTTTGGAGTCAGAGGTCATGGGTTCGAATCCCGGCTCTGCCACTTGTCAGCTGACTGTGGGCCTGTTAACTTCTCTGGGCCTCAGTTACCTCATCTGTAAAATGGGGATTAAGACTGTGAACCCCACGTGGGACAACCTGATTCCCCTGTGTCTACCCCAGCGCTTAGAACAGTGCTCTGCACATAGTAAGCGCTTAACAAATACCAACATTATTGTTATTATTATTATATATGTCATTTATATATCTATATCTCCCCTTCACACAACTGAGTCACTTTGCTACTGAAGTAGCATTCTAAAGAGGAATATAGCTTTACCATGGTTTTTCACTTCTCAAATGTGACATCTGTAGTTGTCAGAAATTTCCTAGGTTCTGTGGCCATTGGTGGAAAATGAACTGAATTTCTTTCAAATCTTCTGCCTACTGTGAATTGATTTGGTTTCTACATTATAAGCTTTTTAAGGGTAGGCTCTCTGTTTTAAAAGGAAAAGACATGGTCCAGGGCCCATTGTACATTTCCAAATTCCTAGTCGAGTGCTCTAGACGTGATAGGCCAGAATGGGTTTACCAGCTCTGTTGCATTGTACTCTCCCAAGTGCTTAGTATATTGCTCTGCACCTCGTAAGCACTCAGTAAATCTGACTGATTGGTTGGAGAGTATACCTCACCCCTGCTGCACACAGAAGACTCTCAGTCCATTACCCTGCAAACAGTAAGTGCTCATCATCATCATCATCAATGATATTTACTGAGTGCTTACTATGTGTAGAGCACTGTACTAAGTACTTGGGAGAGTACAACAGAATTAGCAGATGTTTTCTCCCCACAGTTAGCTCAGTTCAATGTTCTGTGCCCCTAAACACCTAGGGCAGGGAAAGTGTCTGTTAACTGTTATAGTGTACTCTCCCAGTTCCTTAGTACAGTGCTGTGCACACAGTAAGCTCTCAATAAATACAGTTGACTGCCTGACCTGAATCAATGAAGAATGGCAGAGAGGTCCTGGGTTACTTCTTGCCCTGGCCAACACTTTCCACAATTTTAGGCTTTGAATTAGATCAGATTTCAGTAGTGGTATTCCTTCATTCACTCATTCAGTTGTATTTATTAAGCTCTTATTTTGTGCAGAGCACTATACTAAGCACTTGAAAAGTACAATACAGCAATAAAGAGAGGCAATCCCTGTCCACAGTGGGCTTACAGTTTACAGGGGGAGAGACAGGCATCAAAACAAGTAAATAGGTATCAATATAAATAAATAGAATTATAGATATATACATATATACATAAGTGCTGTGGAGTGGGGGTGGAGAGAGAAAAACAGCGAGAAGAGGTGATGTGGAAGGAAGGTTGACCTGAGGAAAAGGGGACTTAGTCTGGGAAGGCCTCTTGGAGGACGTGTGCCTTTAGTAGGGCTTTGAAGTGGAGAAGAGTAATTGTGTGGTGGAGTTGAGGAGGGAGGGTGTTCCAGGCCAGGGGTAGGCCTAGGGCCAGGGGTCGGCGGCAAGACAGGCAAGATGGAGGCACAATAAGAAGTTTAACACCAGAAGAGCAGAGTGTGAGGGCTGGGATGTAGAAGGAGAGAAGGGAGGCGAGGTAAGAAGGGGCAAGGTGATGGACAGCGTGGAAGCCAATAGTGAGGAGTTTTTGTTTGATAAGGAGATTGATAGGCAACCACTGGAGATCTTTGAGGAGGGGGTGACATGCCCTGAGTGTTTCTGTAGAAAGATAATCCGGGAAGAGGAGTGAAATATGGACTGAAGTGGGGAGAGGCAGGAGATTGGAAAGTCAGAAAGGAGGCTGATGCAGTAATCCAGTCGGGATAGGATGAGTGACTGTACTCACGGTAGTGGTACCAAATGATGGTCCCCAGAGAGTGTGCTCTTCACTGTTGTTGTTGTTAATGGTATCTGTTAAATGTTTACTACATGCTTCTGGGGTAGTTACAAGCTATCAGGTTGGATACAGTCCGTGTCTCACATAGGGCTCACAGTCTTAGCCCCCATTTCACAGATGAGGGAACCAACGCAAGAGAATTGAAGTGACTTGCCCAAGGTCACACACAGCATAAGAGTGGCAGTGCCAGGATTAGAAACCAGGTTCTTCTGAGCCCCAGGCCCGTGCTCTATCCACTAGGCCAAGCTGCTTCTCCAGGCTTATGATTCACTGGTGAATCAGTTCATGGAAGCTCCCAATGGAGCCCCAACCCAGGGCTGTACTGATCTGTGTATTCCAGAGTCTGAATGCAAAAGGCTCTTTGCTTGGCTAAAAGGATGTGGGATGGATCCCATTTTCTTCAGAAACACTCACTATCTTCCAGCGGTTCACAGAACAACATGCTTTCACTTTGGCTCTCAAACCACTTCCTTCATTTTCATGATCCAGAAACTCCATTGATTTCCTCCTCCAGCAAGACAACTAGAATTTAGTCCTTCCTCTTGCTTTCTCCTGCATTAAAGTACCCCTTTAAGAGCAAGAGCTGAAGCTGTTAAAACATGACAGTTTTCTGCTTAACCTTTATGAAAAGGAAGAAACGGCAGCACCGCATTCCTGTTATGTCTTCAGTACCTTAGAACAAACGAAGAATGAAGACTCATATATCTGTCTCTCTCATTCCATTTCTCTCCTCTGTTTTCATTTCTCTGCTCTCTAACCTTGTCTCTGTCTTTATTTTATATCTCTTTATCTCCCCATCTCTCTCTCTCTATCCCTGTCTCTTCCTCTCTCTATGCCCCGCCTGCCTCTCTGCCCCCTTTGTCTCTGTCTCTCTATTCCTGTCTCTATCTCTCTCTGTATTCCAGACTGTGTTCCCCTTAACATTCTATTTCCCCCGATTTCCTTCCCTGTGTGAAATGGAAGCTTTCACAGCCTCCCTTTGGTAGCACAGGAAGAGTTATTTATCACCTTTGGAATAAGCAGGAAACCCTTGTAGAACATAGGAGGGCTGCTGGCAGGCAGCTCTCCGTGTTGAATTTCACAGTAAAATAGAAGGGAAGGCGTCCCTGATAAACAGCTGGGACTATGAGAGCAGAAAAAAGACATTTTTATGAATCGGGTGAAGCTGCCTGAAGTCCCCTGCATTGCCCCATCCTCTTCCTCTAACACCTCATTCTCCTTTAAAATCACGCTCAGATTTCCCATGACCTGTTCCTTCTTCGCTGGCAGAGCTGTTGGGGAAGTGCTTCTTGCAAAGACTCATTGGCAGAAAAGCAGTCAGGTTATCTGCAGCCTTTGGGAAGTCAGGGATGTGTCTCAGTCTCCTCAATCTCAATAGTAGAATGACTGGAGAAAGTAGAATGCTCACTTCCAATACATTTCCAGTGTTTGCATAATTGCAGGCTCGGTCTCCATGCGTTGAGCTATTAAATCACTGCTCTCTGCCCTTCTTTTGTATCAAATTCCTCCAAGTTGGAGAGGAAAAAAATATCGCACAATGTATTCACACCAAAATCTCTCTCATTCATTCTATAAACCCTTCCAGAGGACTGAATTTTGAAGTTCGGCTACAGCACACACCAGTGTGAGTCAAAGAGGCAAAATGAAGTGTATTTTAGGTGGAATGATTTATGGTGTCTTGGGACGGATGCTGGGTGAGTAGATTTAGGGAACCTTAAGGTATTTCTTTGGGAGCATGAGAACTGCACAGCTCTGATTAACTCTTTCCTAAAATAGGAGATACACAGGGGCTAAGATTGTAACTTTAACCTGGAAAAAGATTGCCTATTGAAAATATTCAGGCATTCAGGCTTTTTCAAAGATGAAATTATTGCAGAAAATGTGGTTGGGACAGTGACAACTGCCCCTTTTCAGTGAGTAATATACCTGGCTATATTCCAGATATTTTGGAACTCAACATAACTTTACTCCTGGGCCAGTGGAGTAAAGATATCTGGCCTCTCTTTGGCTTTGAGCATTATAGTTGTGACAGTGAGATCCTATTCACGAGAGTGGGTGTGCCTAAAAAGAGCTTCACTGGACTGACAATCTGTTCCTTACTAGGTGGGTGGACAGATTATCCTTTACTGTGCTGTAGGACCTGCTGCTGGATTTGAATCTGCTTCTTGGGTTCTTGATCTTCTTCTCCTGACGGCTGTCTGCCAGGATAGTGTTTCTATTGGAGTGATCTTTCAACAGTCTACTGCCACGGCACATGATTTAACACTGGGCTTCGCCGGCCTTTAGAATGTTTGCTTTGCTCTCCTGGCTTCCGTGCATACATCTTTGTTCAGGTTTGCCATGGAACGGCTGCTCAGGTGTCCCGTTGGTATCCTTTCTCTTCAAATGCTGATATAGAATGGAATACGTCTTCTAGTCATGCTTATGGATATATAAGAAAATTTTCTGCCTTTACACCGATAAGTAAGGCAGGAATAAATTATAGTCTGCAATAAAAGGTATTTTCAGGGATCAAATACAAGTTTGCTAAATCACGTCTGAAAGGAAGTATCTCTGAACAGTTGTCATAAAGGATGGGAGGGTAGCTGCTCTTCAAAGTCAATAATGCTTTAACTACCTAGACTTCTGTTGCTAGGCCTCCATATGATTTGGATTGTTTTTTTATTGAATTCCATGTTGCTGCTAGTGAGTTTCTCTTTCTTGGAGAAGAGAAGAATTCTGGCAGGTGAGCAGATTGTTTATCTCTTGTTATGACTTTTAAATACAAAATTCCTTTTGCTGTTTCTCCCCTTCTCTTTGTCAATGGCTCCTTCAAGCTGGTTGCCAGACACGGGGAGTGAGTGATTGCCATAGCTGGAAAACTATGCAGGTGAGGAACAAATGGCAAGAGCGGAGTAATTTCATGCACCCTAAAGACTATATTGTGCATCCTGTTCTGGCAGATGGGTGGCTGCCTTATTACGTAAAGATGACAAGTCGCCACTCAGAAGATGAAGAAGGATTGTCTCATTACCTGTGTTGGTATTACCTGATGCTTTTCTGTTCCAATTCAGAGCATCTGGGAAACGTGGGGATATTAAAGCCCACACATTTACAGAACATTTACTCAGTGAGAGAGGCAGCAGAGTAGCAAACAAAAGGAGATGTGGATGGTGGAGGGACTCCCTAATCTTGAAGAAAGATGATGGCCAGGGAAAGGATTCTGGGCAAGAAGATGGTTTAGGAGGTTTGTTTTGTAGCAAATGGTCTTGGCATCAGAAGTGCTAGGAAAACTGAACAATTTGTATGGAAAGATTTTCAAAAAAATGGACCAAAAGAAGTATAGAGAGAAATGTTTTGGAGGGACATTGCTTGGGTGAAGAAGGCCAACATGATAATGGGAATTTGGGAGGATAAAGAGCAAGCTGAGATTAGGAAAGGGAGAGTAGTAGGAAGACAATTTTGTGGATCCTGCTGAGAAGAAGTATTACCTACTTGAAAGAGCACGGGCCTGGAAGTCAGTCAGAGGACCTGGGTTCTAATCATAGCTCTGCCACTTACCTGTCGTGTGGCCTAAGGCAAGTCACTTAACTTCTCTGTGCCTCAGTTTCTTCATTTATAAAATGGGAATTCAATACCTGTTCTCTCTCCTACTTAGACTGTGAGCCCTATATGGGACAGGGACTATTTCCTATCTGTCTACCTTGTATCTATCCCAAGTAATCCAGTACTTGTTATGTAGTAACAAAAATATTATTATTGTTATTTTTATTAGTAAATATTATTATTATTATTGTTATTTTCCAGATTAAATGGAAATTCCTGACTGCAGTCTGCAGGCCGTCTTCAGCTTGGACTCATCATCTGAATGTGGTCATCACTCACTCCTTTTCCAGCCTGCCCCCTCCCTCTCTTGCTGTCCTTGAGGTTCATGCTGAAGACCTTCTCCCAAGCAACTCCAAGACCAAGACAGCTACCCACTTTGATTCACAACTTCACTTTCTTTCCCATCAATACCTGTGCCTTTTTTCCGTGACATGGAATTACTCCACCATTCAGTGCATTTATATGTTTTACCGATATCTCTAATTTTTAATGGTATTTGCTAAGCATTCACTAAGTGTCAAATACTGTTCTAAGCTCTGGGTTAGATACAAATGAATTAGGTTGGACACAGTCCCTGTCCCACATCGGGCTCACAGTCTAAGTAGGAGGGAAGACAGGAGATCTGAGAAAACACCCACTCTACTGTCTCATCCGCAGCACTCATGGAACACCACCTGTAACCCTCAGTACATACTCAAAAAATGATGGTGTTGGCTATGATGAGCTAGAAAACAAAACTGTTTTGGAGACTGAAGAGGAATGGAGTTGCCTGAGTTCCAAATTTAGAAGTCTTGCCAGTCTAGGTAATGCATTTCAAGGAGGGAACTTTAGAAACAACACCTAAGGAAGAGTGAGATCGTTGTGTACAGGGAATATGTCTTTTTATCATTATATAGTAATGTTGGTATTTGTTAAGCACTTACTATGTGCAGAGCACTGTTCTAAGCACTGGGGTAGATACAGGGTAATCAGGTTGTCCCACACGAGGCTCACAGTCTTCATCCCCATTTTACAGATAAGGTAACTGAGGCACAGAGAAGTTAAGTGACTTGCCACAGTCACACAGCTGACAAGCGGCAAAGCCGGGATTCGAACCCATGAGCTATGACTCCCAAGCCCAGGCTCTTTCCACTGAGCCACGCTGCTTCTCTCTCCCAGGTGCTTAATACAGTGCTTTTCACAAAGTAAGCACTCAATAAATACAGTTGAATGAATGAATGAGTGAATGAAGAGTTTCAGTAGCAGACCCAGGAAGGAAGACCATCTACAGTAAGAGGGAGAACTATCCTGGCAGCAACGGTTGGTAGGATCACCCACGGTGAAAGTGAACTGGGGTGAAGAATGACTTTAATTTTTTGCCTGAAAGGATCAGAGCAGAGATAGAGTGGTTAAGATGAAGCTTGTGATGGAGAAGAAAGGGCTTTGGATCTAGAACAAATCCAAAGAACAAACTAATTCTTTGAAGAATTAGTTCCAGTCAGATGTTGATGTAGGTTGGAAGATAGAGAACTCAGTGAATGAGATTAGAGGGACAGTTTAAGAATTCCAGTTAAACATCACTTCAAAATGAATGATATCTAGAGGCAAGAGTCAGGGGAGGGAAAAGTGGAAATATTTAAGTGGTCGTTCTGGGAAAGAGTCATGGTTCAAGCAGCCTCTAAGGAGATGTGCATCCTCTGAGGCCAGGTTGGATGGGTGGTGCATCTTCACTTGGCAAGCCAAACAAGGGATGTGCCAGCTGTGGGCTAGATAGTGAGATCCTATCCATGAAAGTATAGCTAAAAAGGTCACTAATAAATTCCACACCAAGTGCATGTAAAGAGAGCTCCTTGCTGCACAGGTGGGTATTAATAATGTTGGTATTTGTTAAGCGCTTACTATGTGCAAGGCACTGTTCTAAGCGCTGGGGTAGACATAGGGGAATCAGGTTGTCCCATGTGGGGCTCACAGTCTTAATCCCCATTTTACAGATGAGGTAACTGAGGCACAGAGAAGTTAAGTGACTTGCCCACAGTCACACAGATGACAAGTGGAGGAGCTGGGATTTGAACCCATGACCTCTGACTCCAAAGCCCAGGCTCTTTCCACTGTGCCATGCTGTTTCCCTTGCAGGGCATAGAGAAGTTTTTCAGGGCTACATTGATTGATTGCACTATGATCTCCTGATTGTTCCAGTGCTTCTGTTGCCAAGCAGCATCTACTGCTGCATATCATCTCACTGAAGACTGGCCAACAAGATTAGAAATTCAGAGCCTGAGGCTGGCAGTTCTAGATGGACCCTCTTTCAGGGTGCATCCAAACAGTCGATCATCTAGCAGAGCTGCACTCAAAGTAATCACAAATGATGATTTCATCAGCTTGAATGCTTTGAAGTCAATGGCAAGTGTGAGCAGAGTGGCTCAGTGGAAAGTGCTGGGCCGTAACCTAGAAGTCAAAGGATATGAGTTCTAATGCCCGCTCCACCATTTGTCTGCTGTGTGACTTTGGGCAAAACACTTACCTTCTCTGTGCCTCATTTACCTCATCTGTAAAATGGGGATATAGGTTGTGAGTCTCACGTGGAACAGAGAGTGTGGCCAACCTGAATGCCTTGTATCTATCCCGGTGGTTAGTAAAGTGTCTGGAACATAGTGAGCACTTAATCAATATCATAAAAAAGTGGGGCAAGGTGGACAGGGACAGATGATTAGGGGAAGGTTAAAGAACCTTTTTCCTCCCATTATGGCAGTGTTGCTTGTTGGGGCAGCAGTATTATTGAGGACCTACTTAATTCAGTGCACTGTACTAAGAACTTGAAGTACCACAGAAACACCAGACACATTCTTGCTTACAAGGAGCTTGCACTCATTTTTCAATGTTTTTTAGAAAAAAATGTTCCATGGCCTCAAAGATTTTGCTGAAGTACCTTTCTCACCCATTTCCTCTCACACTTGCCTCATCTCTTCCCCAGTCTTCCTAGCCTTTTCCCACATGCTGAACAGGAGTTGGAGCAGGGGTAAAGAAGAACTCTCCATCCTGCTCCCAGTGCCCTCAGGATGATTCTCATCCTGCACCTACTTCTGGATGAGCTCTCAGTGTCCCCCAGGACTGCAGAATCACTTTTGGCTGGGCTCCCAGTGCTCCTAGGTGTGGAGAGTCCCTTCTGGCAGGGCTCCCAGTGCCCCCGGGACTGCAGAGTCACTTTTGGCTGGGCTCCCAGTGACCCTAGGTGGGAAGAGTGACTTCTGGCGGGCACCCCATGCCCCCAGGTCTGCAAAGTCACTCCTGGCTTGGCTCTCAGCAGAGATTCAAATTTTGGAGAATCTGCAGTTTCTAGCCTGGTGTGTCTCTTGCTACGTAGAGCCTTCCTGAAAAGTTTCCCAGACTTTTCATTTCAACGAGGAGCTTAGCAATAATATCTATGCTAATAATGATGATGATCGTGACATTGTTAAAATGCTTACTATGTGCCAAGCACGATAGTACTATTACTAATAACTGTTCATTTATTCATTCAATAGTATTTATTGAGCACTTACTATGTGCCGAGCACTGTACTAAGCGCTTGGAATGAACAAGTCAGCAACAGAGACAGTCCCTGCCGTTTGATGGGCTTACAGTCTAGTCGGGGGAGACAGACAGACAAGAACAATGGCAATAAATAGAGTCAAGGGGAAGAACATCTTGTAAAAACAATGGCAACTAAATAGAATCAAGGTGATGTACATTTCATTAACAAAATAAATAGGGTAATGAAAATATGTATTCGTCGTTGAGCAGACGAGTACAGTGCTGAGAGGGTGGGATGGGAGAGGGGGAGGAGGAGAGGAAAAGGGAGGAGAAGAGGGTTTAGCTGCGGAGAGGTAAAGGGGGGGTAGAGGGAGCAGAGGGAAAAAGGGGGGAGCTCAGTCTGGGAAGGCCTCTTGGAGGAGGTGAGCTTTAAGTAGGGATTTGAAGAGAGGAAGAGAATTAGATTGTCGGAGGTGAGTAGGGAGGACATCCCAGGACCGCGGGAGAACCTGGCCCAGGGGTCGGCGGCGGGATAGGCAAGACCGAGGGACGGTGAGGAGATGGGCGGCAGAGGAGCGGAGCGTGCAGGGTGGGCGGTAGAAAGAGAGAAGGGAGGAGAGGTAGGAAGGGGCAAGGTGATGGAGAGCCTTGAAGCCTAGAGTGAGGAGTTTTTGTTTGGAGCGGAGGTTGATAGGCAACCACTGGAGGTGTTTAAGAAGGGGAGTGACATGCCCAGATCATTTCTGCAGGAGGATGAGCTGGGCAGCGAGTGAAGAATAGACTGCAGCGGGGCGAGAGAGGAGGAAGGGAGATTACCATTTATCAAGCACTTATTATCAATCAATCAGTGGTATTTATTGAGTGCTTACTGTGTGCAGAGTAGTGTACTGAGCACTTGGGAGAATATAATACACTGGAGTTGGTAGACAAGATCCCTGCCAACAAGGAGCTTACAGTCTACAGGAAGAGCTTTAAAGTCTACTATGTGTCAAGCACTGCTATAATTGCTGGGGTAGATACAAGATAATCAGGTCCCATAATCTCTGTCCCATGTGGGGCTCACAGTCTAAGTCAGAAGGAGGATTTAATCATCAGTCAGTCATATTTATGGAGTGATTACTGTGGGCAAAGCACTGTGTTAAGCACTTGGGAGAGTACGATATAATAGAGTTGGTAGCCACATTCCCTGTGCTCATTTTACAGATGAGAAAACTGAGGCATGTAAGTGATTTCCCCAAGGTCACACAGCAGGAAAGTGGCAGAACTGGGATTAACCACTGCAGCATGGCTCAGTGGAAAGAGCCCGGGCTTGGGAGTCAGAGGTCATGGGTTCTAATCCCACTTCTGCCACTTGTCAGCTGTGTGACTTTGGGCAAGTCACTTAACTTCTCTGTGCCTCAGTTACCTCATCTGTAAAATGGGGATTAAGACTGTGAGCTCCACTTGGGACTATCTGATCACCTTGTATGTATCCCAGCGTTTAAACAGTGCTTGGTACCTTGTAAGTGCTTAACAAATATCATTATTATTATTATTAGAAGCCAGGACCTCCGATTCTCAGCTCTGTGCTCTTTCCACTAGGCCATGCTGCTTCCCAGAGCTGGGGTAGATACAGCCCAATCAGATCAGACATATTGATCCTATTTATCTTGATGATGTTGTCTTGGTTTGTTTTGTTTTGTTCTGTTTTGCTTTTCTGTCTGTCTCCCCCGTTTAGACTGTGAGCCGTTATTGGGCAGGGATTGTCTCTATCTGTTGCCGAGTTGTACATTCCAAGTGCTTAGTACAGTGCTCTGCACATAGTAAGCACTCAATGAATACTATTGAATGAATGAATGAAAAGAAGCCGCGCATCGGATGGAGCTGTTGCTTCTACCACCATGATGAATAGATATCTATGATTTTTGTTGTGCCCCAGGTATAATTGCCCTTCTAGAATCAATCAATCAGTGGTACTTATTGAGCCCTTGCTATGTTCAGAGCACTGTTCTAAGCACTTGGAAGAGTATAATACAACAGAATTAGCAGACACAATCCCAGCTCATAAGGGGCTGAAATGATTCTATAATCTTTCTGTGAAAATGCTGCTCCAGGCTGCCCCTCAGCTCTTGGGTGGTGCCCCTCAGAGTTCTTATTTGTCTTCCACCCATGTCTCCACCCCACTCTTTAGCTTAACTTGTTGTTCTCACTACTTTACTCCCTAAAATCCCTCAATATTTGACTCTGTTGATGTGATCTTTTTTTTCCCTCTTGCATTTGATGACTTGTGGGGTTGCTGCATAATCTAATGGCCCTAATAAGATTTGTAAACATAGACAAATTCAGTAGCATCATCACTGTCATGCTGTTCTTAGTCTCCCATGAAAGTGAAATCTAGTCACCATTTAATTATATATCATCTCTCAAGCTCTGTTTTTTAACTAAAGTAATATTTACAAAAGGACCTGACAAACATTTTCACAATTGTGGGAGTTCTGCCTTCAGTTTCTTCTCTCTCCCCCTCCAAACTCACCCATCCCCAGGATAATTCCACCTAAGTTAACCCTTTCCAAGTTCTAAAGTAAATAAATTCCTTGTTGCTTTTGCATATGCCCAACGAGGTGAATAATATGGTTTCTTATCACAAATCTGACCATCGATGGATTATATCCTTTGTTCTCCACCATCTTGTTTCCCAGTGTTTATAGGTGTCCACCGTACTCTTCTAAGGGGACCAAAAGCTGTGACTCCCAAGTTTTTGGGAGTGTGGGGACAGTCAAGGAGAAGGAGCAAATGTTCAATTTGTACATTAAAAATTAGAGCTTGCTCATTCATTCATTAATTCATTCAATCATATTTATTGATTGCTTACTATGTGTAGAGCTCTGTATTAAGCTCTTGGGAAAGTACAATACAACAATAAACAGTGACATTCCCTGTCCATAAAGAGCTTACAGTCTAGCAAGGGGAAGACAGACATCAATACAAATAAATGAAATTACGAATCTGTACCTAAGTGCTGTGCATAAATGTTGTGGGGTTGAGAGGGGGGAAGAGCAAAGGGAGTAAGTAAAGCCTATGCAAAAAGGAGTCGGAGATGAGAAAAAGTGGGCCTTAGTCTGGGAAGGCCTCTTAGAGGAGATGTGCCTTCAATAAGGCTTTGAAGGGAGGGAGAATAATTGTCTGTCAGATTTGAGGAGGGAGGGCTTTCCAAGCCAGAGGCAGGATGTGGACTAGGGGTCGGCACCGAGATAGACGAAATTGAGGCACAGTGAAAAAGTCAGCACTAGAGAAGCGAAGTGTGCAGGTTGAGTTGTAGAAGGAGAGAAGCAAGATGAGGTAGGAGGGGACAAGGTGATGTTAGTTTTGATCTGTCTTATACCCGGTCCTAAGATCATTTTAAAAGGCAAATAAATGTGATAAGAAAACCCCTAAAAAGTCCAAACCCAAACAGTGCCAAAAACTGTGATCACAAAGTGCTTTTGTTGCTTCTCCAGGAAATCCTGCTTTCTATTCCACCTTGTTTTCACATTGTCATCTAACATCCTGGTGGCTTTTACCACTGAGCAGCAGGAATCCTCCCAAGATGGCACAGGTTTGGTGTGGCTTTGGTATCCACTTCTCCTCAGAGGAACTTGGTAGCAGTTACCAGGGCACACGTGCATTGGGAGGGTACATAGTGGGGAAAGGTAAAGCCAGAATTTCCTGGCTCCTGCACTCAGCCGGAGACTCCAACAGAGCTGATTTCTAGGATATTGACTCTTCATTCCTTGACTCTCCATGGAGACCATGTAATACAGTCTCTGGGAGCCTCTTGAAGAAGGATAGCACCTCCCCCCACACACACAATCTCCCCACCCCATCTTGATTTTTCTGCTTGAAGCAGTCTGAGTTTGAGCATTTTCATTTTTCCAAAGCACTTCCATATTGCAATCAGTTCTGCCTTAATGCATGCTTTCATTTCATATTTGGCTAGAATGCAGCTGAGAACAATGCAGGTCTCTGTGGACAGGATGCCACGAGGTGCTGGAAGAAATGGTTGTGCAGACATATGGTGTCAGTCAGGGCATAAGGACTTCAACCAGATTACTCCTTAATGCAAGGTTCTGCAAAAGCCCAACAGTTTTTGTTAAAGGAGAAACGACTGCACTTTTCTCACTCTATCCTCACAATAGGAAGAGGCAGGTATTAATTTACTAATGAGGGAAATGAGTCCCAGAGAGGTTAAGTGATTTTCCTGAAGTCACAAAGCAGGGCAGTGGTGTTCTGGGACTGGATCCCAGGTCCTTTGATTTCCAGACCTTTCTAGTGAGCCCCAGTGTTTTGGGTAAAGCCCATCAGAGGCCATATTTTCTCCCCTTTCTACCATGTTCAACTTTGTAGATACGTCTCTCTGCCACCTTATAGCATCCTTTTCTAGTCTGTTTTATGGGTAGAGGATTGCTGTGGTTATCTATTTCTCATATTCTAGACAAGATTAGCACTTTGGTCTAATGTGTGTGCATGAATAGTTGACTTGCCTTTTTACCTTGGTAAACTGGAATCTCAAATGCTTCCCAACTTTACTGCCTCCTTACGGTCTCAGTTGCAGCTGCTTGTCCTACTTCTTTGTCTTCCCCCCTCCTTCTCCCAGGCTTTTAGCCGCTTCATTGGTTAGGCAATTAAATGACAACGTCTTTCCCTTCAAAATCCAAATTCCCTTTAGACATGTTTCACAATGAATCAGAAAAGCATTTCGAACTTGTAAAATCAATTGGTGTCACTTGTGTTTCTTTGGGGGGAGCGAGGGGTGTTGAAAGAACAAGAGACCAAACTGGCTATAATTAATCTTGTAAATTTCTGATCCCAGTGGTTCAGGAGGGATTGATTTTGTTCACATAACTGGAATCCCAGTCACAGCAGCTGTGAGTTTGCCAGATGTGACCCAGGAGATGCCCACCACTGGGCTCAGGTTTAAATGGGTGATGTACCTGATGGGCACTAGGTGGGGAATGATTTGCAAGCATCTGTGCTGGGGTCAGGCCGTGTGCGCTTTGCTAATGCTCATTTCCCTTTGCACGACTTACGGAGGGGCTGGTGCCTCTGGGACCACTGTGTAGAGTGTTTTTGGAAGAACAATGATATCTGAGGGCACTTGCTGCTGCCAGGGTCCTTTACTATTGGGACTGGGCCCAGTGGATCAGAAGAGGCAGCAGAAGGACTCCTCCGGTACTCTATGATATCTGCAGTGGGCTTACCTGGGGAAAAAGCAGCAAGGCCTAGTGGAAAGAGCATGGGCTTCTAATCCCAGCTCTTTCACTTGTCTGCTGTTGTATTTTGGGCAAGTCACTTAACTTCTCTGTGCCTCAGTTACCTCATCTGTAAAATGGGGAGTAAGACTGTGAACCCCATGTGGGACAGGGACTGTGTCCAACCTGATTATCTTTTGTCTATCCCAGTGCTTAGTACAATGTAAGTACTTAACAAATACCACAGTGATGATGATGATGATTATAAAGCTAAGAAATACCCTTTGGTTGGGAAGTGAAGTCATGAAGCACTTTTAGATTTAAAACAATGGAAATATCTTCCTGAATGAAGGAATGGCCATAGGCCACACACACAGAAGCACACATGCACACACACAGAATTATAAAATTGGAGGGCTGGAGAGGACCAAGGTGGTCATCTGGAGTAGTCCCATGCCTAAAGGGCAATGAGAACTTGAACTCCCCCTGCCAGATGGCTATCTATTCAATGTCTCTACCCTGGGTGTAGGGGCACTTGGCCCACACCTGCCCTCATAAACACACACATATGTACTCCCACACATACTATGTCCACTTAGGTGGCCCACTCTAAAAAGGCAGTCCGATATTGTCCTCCGCTGGGGCTCAATTACAGACAACATTAGGGGTACATCACTTGTCCAGCCGGCAACAGCGATCATTTACAAGTGTTTATTGAGCACTTTCTCTGTGCAGAGAACTGAAACCAAGCACCTGAGAGAGTAAAATAGGGATAGTAGGGACAATCTCTATCCTCAAGGTACTTACAATACAGTGGGGTGGAAACAGACACTAAAATAGATTAGGGGTAGAGAGAAGAAACAGAGTTAGAAGATATGGACATAGGTGCTATGTGAAGTGCATTGTGGGGCAATAACAGTGATGCCTGGGATGTTTTAGTCATTGAAGTTTGAATTGTTGACTCAAGTGGGTTTAGTTAATCACTCAATCAACTGTATTTATTGAGCACTTACTGTCTGCTTTGCACTGTACTAAGCCCTTGGGAGAGTACAGTATAACTGAGTTGGTAGACTTGTTCCTTCCCCACAAAAGGTTTACAGTCTGGGGCTGTGTGAACCAGACTGAGTTTGCATATCTTCTTGTCTAGTTGCCTCTAGAGCATAAAGAATTCCCTTGACCACTATCTTAAGTGACCTCTGTAGCCTGTTGAGCTGAGAGGGGATCCTGTAAGCTCGCTGTGGGCAGGGAATGAGTCTCTTCATTATTATACTTTACTCTCCCAAGTGCTTAGTACAGTCCTTTGCACACATAATGCTCTCAATAAATATAAATGAATGAAAGAATGAATGGTAGGTCAGAAGTCCAGTGAAGACTTCAGCCTATAGATCTCTTATTGCCCATTAAGCCCGGCTGCAGATAACAAGCTGAACTACAAATACCTGTTTCACTCTGACAGTGGAAGGGTCAGACAGGGCTTCCTCAACTCTAACAAAACCAAGCATGCTGTCATGGAATAATCAATCAATCACAAGATGCAGCATGGCCTAGTGGAAAGAATACGGGCCTGGGAGTCAGAGGACCTGGGTTCTAATCCTGGCTCCACTATTTGTCTACAGTGTGACCTTGGGCAAGTCACTTAAATTCTGTGTGGCTCATTTACCTCACCTGTAAAATGGAGATTCAGGTTGTGAGTCCCTTGTGGAAGAAGGACTGTGTCCAATCTAATTAACTTGTATCTACCTCAGAGCTTAACAATAATAATAATAATTATGTTGGTATTTGTTAAGCATTTACTATGTGCAGAGCACTGTTCTAAGCTCTGGGGTATACAGGGTAATCAAGTTGTCCCACATGAGGCTCACAGTCTTAATCCCCATTTTGCAGATGAGGTAACTGAGGCCCAGAGAAGTTAAGTGACTTGCCCACAGTCACACAGCTGACAAGTGGCAGAGCGAGGATTCAAACCCATGACCTTGAAGTCCCAAGCCCGTGTTCTTTCCACAGAGCCATGCTCATTGATGGAGCTCAGAGTCTTAATTGCCATTCTATATATGGGGCAACTGAGACATAGAGAAGCTAAGTAACTTGATCAAGACCACTCAGCAGGAGCCAGAATTAGAACCCAGGTCTTCTGAATCCCAGGCCCTTGCTTGTTCCACTTGGACATGCAGCTGTTTTTGCTATGTAAAGTATTGTTTTGTTCTTGCTATCTGTGTGAGAGTCGCTGTTTGTCTTCAACATGGGTGGATCCATCTGTATTCTTTGGGGGTGTTATAATGGTGTGGGAAGTGGCATAGAACTTCATAGAGTGATGAGTAAAAGCCCTAGTTTGGTGGCATTGAGCAAATCCCTGCCTCTCTTCAGCTTTGGTCTCACCCACTGGGTCACACATCTTTCCTAGCTTGATCTATATGTCCTCTGCAAAACATACTGCAAACTTCCACCTGATCAATTAGCCCCGCCCCTCTCTTGACCCTTCCTTCTTGAAGGGAATTGTCAATCAAGTCAATATACACCTGAAAACATTCATCACAGATAAATTTTGGGGATTTAAGGCCCCACAATGGTGTATGAACTACTTAATGAATTTCCCTTGTGCTCTTAGAAAACCCGGTTTTCTCTTGCCAGTGGAACAGAACTCCAGGTGTTTCAGTGCTGTCACACTTTACTCAGTCAATCAATCACTCCTTGGGTAACACTGTACTGAGCACAAAGAAGACACAGTCCCTGTCCTCAGACTGCAGAAACAATGGAAAGCTTGGCAAGCCCAAGAGTGGTTGCTTTTGGGAATCATATTCCAGGAAAATAGCGTTATCTTTGGAAGATCAATGGTATTGCTCGAGTTCGTAATGTGTGCAAAGCACTGTATTGAGAGAATTCAATACAACCTTGAGAGAATTCAATACAATAGAGTTGATAGACACATTCCCTGCCCACAGCGAGCTTTAATTATCCAACTCTGTAACCTCCTGTGGCCAATTCTGTTGTACTGTACTTCCCCAAGTGCTTAGCCTAGTACTCTGCACAAAAGTAAGCGCTCAGTAAGTGCCATTAATGGGTTGATTGGATCCTCAGCTTCATTTGCACGCAATATACATCAGTGGTTTCATTTTACAATACTGTCCATATCTTTAATGGAATTCTTTAGCATCCTTTGTACTTACTCCTCATTTTATTATCGGACCAAGAAATAGTGAGCTGCAGAAAACAAACAAGCCAAACTCCTTTCTCCAAGTCCTTCTGTTTGGAGAGTCAACGCCCCCATATTTGTTTGGTCTATGAGTCACCTTCCTCTCCCCAATCTCTCCCTGGTGTCCTAAGGTGAGCCACATTTTCGGGCTCTTCAGTCAGATTCTTCGTCAACCTGTTATTTTTGTGTGTTTGTGTATGCAGTTAATATCAGTCGAATTCCATCTCACGAGGTTAATAATATCACACAGTTCAGATGGCAAATCCTCAAGCCCACATGTGTATTCTCGATTACGCAGATCACACACGAGCTCATTATTTCTCATCGTAGTACGCCAGTCAGGGCCGTGCAGAATGGTTAAGTGTCTAGATCTGCTAGTGCTCTTACTGAGATTTACAAACAGGGAAGTGATTAATGCTGAGATAGACTTTCCCACCAAATAAAGATCACTGCAGAAATGCTACGAGATTTCAAAGAGGCTGCCACAATATCTTCAAGAAGGGAGGTTAATGATTTGATGGTGGAAACTACCAGGGTATCTTATTACTCTCCACTGCAGGGGAAATTCTAGGCAGAAAGCTTCTAATGGTATTTATTAAGTGCTTATTATGTGCAAAACCCCTATGTGCTAAGGATTAGGGTAGATACAAGATAACAGATTGGATTAAGTCCCTGTGCCACAGGAGACTTGACAGTATGAGAGGGAGGAAGGACAGGTCTTCATCCCCATTTTACAGATGAGGAAACTGAGGCATAGAGAAGTTAAGTGACTCTCCTAAGGTCACACAACTGGCAAGTACCAGAACTGGGACTAGAACGTGAGTCTCCTAACTTCCAGTCCTATGCCCTTTCTAGTAGTCCTGTTAATCATGCACTGCTTCATCTTAGAGGGACTTCAAATCTCCAGTGCAGCCCAGGGATATTCAGGTGTTGTAAAGGTACCATTTGACACTATCAACCGACCCGATGTCTGGCAGCTATTAAAGGAATATGACTGTCACCGGTTCATCAGTATTCTATTCCACAACGATATGATCATTGAGTCAGAGTTGAAGATTCCTTGTCTGACCCTTTCCTTTCAGCGTTTGAGTGAAGCAGGGCTATTATACGATGCGAAGCTTATGGTGGGTTAAGGCATTATAAAATTGGTGTCAGAGGGTCTTATGGTCCACCAGAATGTGCTTCCAATTTAATAATAATAATAATAACAATGATGGCATTTCTTAAGCATTTTCTATGTGCCAAGCACTGTTCTAAGCACTGGGGTATATACAAGGTTATCGGGTTGTCCCATGTGGGGCTCACAGTCTTAATCCCCATTTTACAGAAGAAGTAACTGAGGCACAAGTTAAGTGACAAGTGGCGGAGCCGGGATTAGAACCCACGACCTCTGACTCCCAGGCCCGTGCTCTTTCCACTAAGCCTTGCTACTTCTCTAGACTACAGCACTACATAAGACCTTTGAGATGATCAGTTACTGATATATTGTGACTGTAAAAGAGAGGCAAAGAGGAAGGGAAAAGGGAGGAGATAAGGCAAAGATGTGAAGGAGGAAATGAAGTTGTAGGAAAGGGAGAAGGAAAGGGCAGAGCAAAGGCGAGAGAAAGAGAGTTCAAATTACGATGATAGAAGTATTGTTTCTACCACCATGAAGTGTGCTGCCATTTGCTCTTCTGTGCCACTATGTCCCAGTCCTTATTCCTCAGCTGGGTCATGGCATCAAGTGAGGGGGCAGGGAGGTATGGGTTTTAGAGAAGCAGCATGGACTAGTGGATAGAGCACAGGTCTGGGAGTCAGAAGGACTAACCTGGCTCTGCTACTTGTCTGCTCTGTGACCTTGGGCAAGTCACTTCACTTCTCTGTGCCTCAGTTACCTCATCTGTAAAATGGGGATTAAGATTGTGATTATTATTATGTTGGTGGCATTTGTGGTCACCCAGTTGCCTGGCTGCTGAAAAACTGGCCCTCTGAGCCTTGAATAGGGACTTTGGTGGGGCAGAAATGCACCAGAAACACTGATTCAAAGGTGTGAGGGCCAGTTTCGTTACAGAGGTCACGGAGGCAGCTGCAGAGCTCCTCTCTCTTCTCCTTCAGCAGCAGCTGAAGCTGTCACCATCTCCTCTGCCTCCACTTAGGGGTCCTGTGCTACTCCTCCACTACCTAAAGTGAGTAATCTTAATGGAGCCCACCCTAGGTCTGGTAACACATGGGATAAAATTCCTAAGTGAGGCTGCTGGTCACCTTACTCAAGCAGCTACTATGTTACCTTGCTGGATCACCACCTCCCACCAATGCTTCCACTTCTGTTAGTGATCCTCACTGGGAAAGCCAGGAATGATCACGGGCTTCCCCAGGGACCACAGTCTTGACTTGATGCTTGTTGGTCCTCACTGACTGGTAAATATTCAGCTAGGCAGGTGACCTTGGAGTTCTGGGACTGTGGGAGATGATGCACAGCAGAGCCTCAGCAAGAAGTCGTTGCCCTAGGACTACAAATCCCAGAATTCCTCTGAGGGATTTGGGGACTTCTGGAAAGAAGTGTGTTCTAGCTAAGAGAACTGGTATTTATCCATTCAGGTTACAGACAGATTTAATAAGGTAGCTGCACATCTCTTTTCTCTTCTGTTGTTCATGGTACGACTCTCCCTCTCTATTCCTTTCTCTTGTTCTGTATTTTGGCTTAAAGTCTTTTCTGGGTTATCTTATATTAGATTTGTGATATTGTATGAGAGTGTTCTTAAAGTCCCCCCTGCTCTGGCTCTTTTGACTTTTCCTTCTATTATCTCACTGTTTCCTTCCCCTGTCCCTATGGGGCAGGGAACAGCAGGGATTCCTCTTCCTCTCAAGATGGGAAAACCAAGGCACAAAGGGCTTTGATCTCTTCTAGTGGGTAGATTAATGACAGAGCTTGTCTGGGATGTTTGTCTCCTGAAGGCCAGTCCAGATGTCACTGCCTGTACCCCATCAGACCCTAAAAGTGGTCATAACCCTTGCCCAGGGCCCTGGCCCTTTCAGTATTCACAACCCACCCAGCGAAAGGCCTACCCTCCCAGGGCAGTAAGCAAAGTGGGGTTTGGCATTTCACACGATGACCAGTGCAGTGGGATCTCAATAAGAACAATGAAAGAAGTCATTCCTTAGGTTTTACTATCAATTCACACTGTCCAGAACAATTAAATCCTGGCCACTGAAGATAAAAACCAGTCCAAACTCCCCCAAAAAACCCCTGGAAATCCACAAAATGATCTAAAAGGGTTGAGAAGAGGACTCATTTGAGATCAGTTCATCTGTTGAGGGTGACCAATGTCATCATGTGTTCATTTCCCAGCCCTGCATCCTCTCACTGTCCCAGAATTGCAGAGGCCTTGGAGGGTCAGGAATATTCAGTATCCAGCCAGCAGGAAGGACCTTGGTGAGATGCTGAATCCTCTGGGGAATTCACTGGTGGCAAATGGAGACTGCCACCTCCCATAGCTGTTTTCTTCCTGACCCAACTGGAAGTGGAATGGAAGGGGTAAGTCCCCCTCTAGACTGTAAACTCTCCTCCTAGAATGTAAACTCCTTCTCTGGACTGTAAATTCTCTGTGGGCAGGGAATGTCTTTTTGATATTTTTGTGTTGTATTCTCCCAAGCAGAATGGCTCAGTGGAAAGATCACGGGCTTAGGAGTCAGAAGTCCTGGGTTCTAATCCCTGCTCTGCCGCCTGTCAGCTGTGTGACTGTGGGCAAGTCACTTAACTTCTCGGTGCCTCAGTTCCCTCATCTGTAAAATGGGGATGAAGACTGTGAGCCTCACGTGGGACAACTTGATTACCCTGTATCTACCCCAGCGCTTAGAACAGTGCTCGGCACATAGTAAGCGCTTAACAAATACCAACATCATCAAGCACTTAGTACAGTGCTCTGCACACAGTAAGTGCTCGATAAATATGATTGATTGAAAGAGGAGAGAGGCGGTGGTGTGGGGGGTGGGAAGAGTGAACAGAACTGATGTGTGAACTTGGTCAAGTCATTTGACTTTTCTGGGCATCTGTATCATGGGGATTAAATCCTCCTCCCACTGATTTAGATTGTGAGCCCCATGAGGGACAAATAATGTGTCCAACCTGATTGTTTTATATCTACCCCCATGCTTAGAACGGTGCTTGATGCATAGTAAGCACACAATGCGTGGCTCAGTGGAAAGAGCCCGGGCTTTGGAGTCAGAGGTCATGGGTTCGAGTCCCAGCTCGGCCACTTGTCAGCTGTGTGATTTTGGGCAAGTCACTTAACTTCTCTGTGCCTCAGTTACCTCATCTGTAAAATGGGGATTAAGACTGTGAGCCCCACGTGGGACAACCTGATTGCCCTGTGTCTACCCCAGAGCTTAGAACAGTGCTCGGCACATAGTAAGCACTTAACAAATACCAACATTATTATTATTATTATAAATATCATTAAAAGAATGCAGGGAGTGGAGTGAAAGGTGGGAGGAAAGAGGAGAGTGGAAGTTGGGTGAGAGTGGGAGAAAGGAGGAAAGTGGGGGTGGGGGTTGGGGGGAAGAAGAAAGTGGGGGTAGAGAGGTGGGAGGGAAGAGGAAAGCAGGGCAGTGGGGGTGGGGAAGGGGAGAAAGAGGAGAGAAGGGATGGGGTTAGGAGGTGGGATGAAAGAGAAGAGTTCTTTATCTGACCAGGTGCCACTGTGCCTGCTGCTTTCTGAAATATTTCCAGCTAATTCGTTCAGCTTTGCCATCCTCCCTGAGGTGTGTGGAGCAGCTGGCCAGCCCTCCTGGGGGGAAAATCACAGTTATACAAAAATGGCACTCCTGACCCACAGGGATGGAAGAAATTGCTCTCGAGGAGGAAGCCATCTTATCCTGAGCACCCAGAAAGAGAAATCTCTTTCCCCTCCCGATCCCTGAGAGTGAGAGGTGCTGGTTGTGGTTTGAGGTGGTAGGGGCACGAAAGAAGTGGGCCTCCCTGGGGAAAACAATATTTAACTTTTTAAATGGCTGAAACAGGATGAGACGTGTGCTTTTTCTTTGAAGCCTCCTTCTGGGGAGAAAAAAAGGATTCTGATGGAAGTGTCACTGAAGGTTGTGTCCATGGCAATTCATCTTCCTGGAGAGTGGGGGGGGTTATACTTAGTAGGAGACAGAAACCAAAGGGTGGGGTTGAGAGGGACATCCTTGAAACTGTTAATGCGGAGTCACCTAGGCATAACCCAGGATTTGTCCAATTTCAAAAGCAGAGGAACCAACCCCTAATCTAAGAAAAAGAGGTTTTTTTAAAAAGCTGCCTCTGTTTCTGCCACCAGAAAGCTGTCTTTCAGACCTTCTAGGCTACGGTCCCCAGATGCTAGTATTTAGTGATGCCCGTTACGTGAAGGTGGGCTGATGGAATGAGGATTGGCAGACTGTTAGATCATAGGACTTCCAGCTGCCAATCCAGCTCCCTCCGTGGGCCAGGGAGCAGTGACAGGCTGTTCAGCACTGCATTATGGTCTGTCCTCCCCAACACTTGCACTGGCCATTACACCCTGGGAGCTCCACCCCCTGGAACCCCAACCTCCTGGGAGCTCCGCCCCTTGAAAGCCCCATATCCTAGGAGCTCCGCTCCCTGGAAACCCACCCTCTTAAGCTGTATAAGCATGGTCCCTTGAGGAACATCTAATGGACCTGCCAGTTTCTACTAGGAATAATAGATTTTCTTTTAAATGGTTTTTCTTAAGCACTTAGTGTTTGCCAGGCAATGTAATAAGAATAACAGTGATGGTATTTGTAAAGTGCTGACTATGTGCCAGGCACTGTACTAAGCACTGGGTGGATACAAGCAAATTGAGTTGGAGACAGTCCCAGGTGGAGCTCAGAGTCTCAGTCCTCATTTTACAGGTGAGGGAACTGAGGCACAGAGAAGTAAAGTGACTTGTCCAAGGTAATGCAGCAGGAAAGTGGTGGAGGTGGGATTAGAACCCATGACCTTCTGACTCCCAGACCTGTACTCTATCTACTACACCATGTTGCTTCTAAGTGCTGTACTAAGTGCTGGGGGAGTTACAAGCTAATCAGGTTGGACACAGTCCCTATTCCACACGAGGCTCACTGTCTTAATCCCCATTTTACAGATGAGGTAGCTGGGGCACAGAGAAGTAAAGTGACTTACCCAAGATCACCAAGCAGGCCACCCTGCTTTTCTTCATTTAATGGGCCAGTGGTCTACTTGATGTTTGTGCTGTCCTGACTTTTTCCCCTTCTGAAACTTGCCATGCTAAATGCAAATCTAAACTTAGTAGGCCCTGCGAAACTTCCTCCTGTGAAACTTCCTCCTGATCATGCCCTCTGACAGGCAAGAGGGCACGTGTGAGTCAGGGCTCTTAATTAAATTGTAAGCTCCTTGAGGGCATGTCTCTTACTTTCATGGTAAATTCTCCTAAACAACTGGTTTTGTGTCCTGCACACAATGGACACACAATGTAGCACCCAGAACATAATAGGTGCTCAGTACATATCCTGAACACAGTAGGTGTTCAGTGCAATGCTCTGCATAGAGTAGGGGGCCAGCAGAGGGCTCTGCACATTGTGGTTACTCAGTTCAGTGACCTGAATACAGCAGTCGCCCCAGACTGATGTTGGTGATGAGGAGAAAACACCGTCCCTGAGTGTGACAGACATTTCACTGTCCCATTTATTCATTCATTTAATCTTATTTATTGAGAACTTACTGTGTGCAAATCACTGTACTAAGTGCTCAGGAGAGTACAATATAACAGACACATCCCTGCCCACAATGAGCTCACAGTCAAGAGGGGGAGACAGACATTAATATAAATAAATGAATTATAGATATATTCAGATGCATACATAACTACAAATATATGCATAGTTTCCCCAAGCAAATTGTCATCCAAGTTGTGACCCTGCACAGATGTCAGTGAGGTCCATCTGGCAGAGATTTATTTCCATTTCTGCTTCCTTGCAGTATATTTCAAATGCTGAGGACTCAGGGGTTTAATGAAGATCTTCCCACACAAAAGTGTAAAATGTCATTTCTCATTTCCCTTTCCCTGTCTGCCTCTCATGTTCCCCAAATTTGGGTGAGAAGTGGATGGGTGCTCTGCCGAGAGCAGAGAAAAACTCGTTTGGTGGATGAGAGGAGCAGCATGGCCTAGTGGAAAGAACATGGACCTGGGAGTCAGAGGAACTGGGTTCTAATTCTCGCTCTGCCACTTGTCTGCTGTGTGACCCTGGGCAAGTCACTTCACTTCCTCTATGGCTCATTTACCTCATCTGTAAAATGTGGATTAAGACTGTAAGTCCCATGTGGGACATGGACTGTGTCCAATCTGATTATCCTGAATCTACCACAGCACTTAGTACAGTGCCTGGCACATAGTAAGCACTTTTAGAAATGCCATTAAGAAAGAAAAAATGGGAGGGGCTGCATAACCTGAAATAAGATTTAAATCTGGGATAAACGGATGGGGGCCGGGAATTGGTCCTTTTAGGATGTAAACACCAATTGCCCCACTTCCACCTTTTTCCTTGCCTACTAGGGGAAACCAAGAACTGGGCAGCACACTTTGGACAAATCCACTGCATCAGTTTGAGCAGAAATGGCCAACATTTTCGGGATTGGCAGCTGAGTACCTGAAGTCAGAATATACAATTTGGGGAAGATAAACAGGGAAGCCATCAGCATGGCATTAGAAAACCAATTATTGTTGCAGCTTCATTAGCCCAAAAGCCTGTTTCTTGGGGGGAAAGTCTGGTTTAATATACAGAGTACAATGCTGAACATCTTTTCTTAAGAGATTACAAGCAATGTAGAGCAAATTTTCCAGGCAATGGTTAGTCCACTACAGTTTATTTATGAGGTCAAGGAATCTGAACATAAGGAGAAATAAAGTCAGATTGCTTTCCAAACCCTTCCTTATCTAAATGAGCTTTTTACACATTTGGCTAATATGTTTCCTCACCTGTTCATATATTGGTTTGTATTTTTTTTTCCATCTTGTATTCCAGTCGGGTTCTTTAAGGGTAAAAAGAATCATCTATTCATCAGATACAGAGGCCTTAACAGTGGTTTTCCTACTCAATCACACTGATTGGCTTAGTTTCTGATTGGGCCCAATTTGGGTCGATTAGGGCTTTCCATCTTGGGGCTTCAAAAAGTTAGAAGTGACCAGTGTTCTGAGGCTTCTGGATTGGTGTTACTTTTGACCTAGTTCCTCAGAGTCATCCCATCCAGGGTCTGGATTTCTTGCTCCAAGGGGCCATTTTGACCTGCATTTGTGCCTATCAGAGTCGTATATGCAGAAACCCCACATGCCCACGTGGACCCATCAAGAAGATAATGTCACATAAATACTCGAGCAATACCGGAGGAAAGAGTTCCCAAATCCGAGCGTCTCGGCTGTCAGTTTGATAAGGATCCCAGGCTGGGACAATGTTATTACACTAAGATATTCCTTCACTGAATATGCAGAAAATGCCTGTAGCCTCGAGAAGCAGTGAAAGAGGAAGATAATGTGATGTATGTTATTGGGACAAAAAGGCATTCCTTAGGTCGTCGCTTTCAGGATAATACATGCCTTTCTACAGCTAGATCTCTTTTAAGGAAAGCAGAAAACAACACTGTCGGCAATACAATTGGGAGTTGAGGAGTTAGTCCCCGGAGACAGTAAAATGCTCTTGTGCCTCCATTGAACATGAAAGAATCTTCATACTCAGACTCTCTTACTTTCCATTAACCCTTCCTCATGTGGGGCCAACCAATAAAACCCTCTCCCTGAGAAAGAAAAATGATGAAAATAAGCCTGCAGAAAGGAAAATGTTTGACACCCCTTCTCTTGGACTAGCTAGTGGACAGTAGCCTGGAGTATTGTCAGCGGAAGTAGCAAATTGCATTTTAGATCTTTGTGAAATGAGGAGCTAGGCAGGCCAGAGTTAAAGAGGGAGATGTTCAGAAAATAAGAAATGCCTTTTTTCTAGGTGACTGTGCAACAGGCTGTACACATCTCTCCTCTCCTCAAAAACTCCAATGACTTCCCAATACCCTCCATATCAAGCAGATGATCCTAACCACTAAGGTCAGCCCTCTCCCGAATTATGCATTCTCATCACTATCTATAAGAGCTTAGCATAGTGCTCTGCACACAGTAAGTACTTAATAAATATGATTGAATGAATGATAAATTTCCTAGCTCAAGTTCTTTGCTTCTCCCCTTCTTTTCACTCACAATTCTCCCACCTCCGAACTCTTCCTTACATTGTTTTCTCTGCCAGGGAGAAGCAGCCTGGCCTAGTGGATAGAGCATAGACCTGGAAGCCAGAAGGACCTGGATTCTAATCCCAGCTCAGCCACTTATCTGGTGTACGACTTCGAGCAAGTCACTTAACTTGTCTGTGCCTCAGTTACTTCATCTGAAAAACGGATATGGGCTATGGTTAACCTGATTAGTATCTATTACAGTACTTAGAACAGTGCCTGACTCATAATAAGCACTTAATGAGCACCATAAAAAAGCAACCTCCCTCCTTCATCAGCCACAGTTTACCCTAGCCTACCCAGGTCCTTCTAACTCCCAGGCCCGTGCTCTATTCACTACACCACGCAGGAGAGGGGCCCGGGCCCGGAGGTAACCGACAGCCCAGGAATCTTGTTCCATCTTGGGCTTCTCAAATCCCCAGGGTCCCTTGCTGGGGGATGGAGGCCCATGGGCCCGTTCTCACTCCTCATCAATCAGTTATATTTATTGGGCACTTATTGTGTGTGGAGCAATTGTACTAAGTGCTTGGAAGAAGCATGGCGTGGTGGATAGAGCATGGACCTGGAAGCCAGAGGACCTGGGTTCTAATCCCAGCTCTACCACATGTCTGCTGTGTAACCTTGGCCAATTCACTTCACTTCTCTGTGCCTCAGTTTCCTGAACTGCAAAATGGGGAGTCAATACCTGTTCTCCCACCTACTAAAATGTGAGCACCATGTGGGACAGGGACTGTGTCCAATCTGATAAAAACTTTTTGTAGAAGCAGCATGGCTTAATGGATACAGCACAGGCCTGGGAATCAGAAGGACCTGTGTTCTACTCCCAGCTCTGCCACTTGTCTGCTGTGTGATCTTGGGCAAGTCACTTACTTCTCTGAGTCTCAGAGAACATCCTCATCTGTAAAATGAGGATTAAGACTGTGAGCTCCATGTGGGAGAGGGACTGTGTCCAACCTGATTAACTTGAATTTACCCCAGCACTTAGAACAGTGCTTGACACATAATAAGTGCATAACAACTCCCATTATTACTATAATTATTGATATTATTATTCCCTGCCATAGTGAACTTGCAGCCTAGAGGGGAAGACAAATGAATAAGTAAATTATGGATAGATACATAATTACCTCTTGGTGGGGGTGTGTTTTTAATAAACCTTAGAAATGGAGGAGAGTGAATGTCTGTCAGATATGAAGATGGAAGGCATTTGAGGCCAGAGTTCTGGGCTGCTTATATTGATGTTTGGGGTTAAGGAGGGACTGAGAGAGAAAGCCAAAATTTTCTCACAGATCATTTGTGTGCTTGAAGCTCATAGCAACTGTGGGAAGCAGGTCTGGTCCTCCTACTTGCAAAAACAGGCCACCTTGGCAGAGGATTTATTAATCAATGGTATTTATTAGGCACTTCCTGTGTGGAGAGCACTGCACTAAGCACTTGGATGAGTACAATACAACAGAGTTGCTAGACATGTTCCTGTCCCACCGCAAGCTTATGGTCTAGAGGAGTAGATGGGCATTAATAGGCGTATTATAAATAGTTGTGTATGTTTCCACCATTGGAGTGTAAGGTCCTTGTGGGAAGGGAATGTGATACTTTATTATTCCGTACTTCCCAGGTGTCTAGTACAGCTTACTGCCCAAGTGGGTACTTAATCAATAATATTACTATTACTACTGATTTAATGCTATTGTTTCTGTCTGTCTGTCTCCCCCGATTAGACTGTAAGCCCGTCAATGGGCAGGGATTGTCTCTATCTGATACTGAATTGTACATTCCAAGTGCTTAGTACAATGCTCTGCATATAGTAAGCGCTCAATAAATACTATTGAATGAATGAATGCTGTTCTTACTAAGCCTGTTGAAAGTAAAGAGCAGGATCTGATGTACCCAAATCCCAAGACTATTGAAATATTGACTTCTGATTAAGCTTTTGGGGATGGAGGACCATTTTATCTTCGTCTGGTGGGATTCTTGGTTGGATGCCTGAATCATTAATTTCTCCCTAAAACATCCTCATAGTCTTGATGATGGAGATCAAGTCAAGCACCCCAGTTCCAAATAAAGTGCAATAGAATGCAAATAATTTATACATTTGGAATAACTGTGTAAATATTTTATAGACTATTTGAGGTCACTGTGAATCATGTTACTCCAGACCTTTGGATTACATTTCTAGGACTCTACTGCACAATTAAATTCTGGTTAAGGAACCGGCAAAGTACAGAATTTACGGTAGTGAACACAAAACAATGTTTGGCCCTGGATTTGGAAATTCACGTTTTTTCTCTTTGGACAGCCACTAAAATTCCACTATCCTCTCTTCCCTTTGGGACCGCCTTTACCTTCGTGAAGTGGAGAATAGATAGTATGATTCCAATTGGGAAGCAAGCCCCCTGAGGACTGAGAATAAATTTATCAAGGGATGCACCCTCTAAAGGATGACACAATAAATAATTATAGTACTTGTTAAGCATTTACTATCTGCCAAGCACTGTTTTAAGCACTGGAGTTGATACAAATTAATCAGATTGGACACAGTCCCTGTCCCACATGAAGCTCACACTCTGAATCCCCATTTTACAGATGAGATAACTGAGGTCCAGAGAAGTTAAGTGACTTGCCCAAAGTCACACAGGAGTCATGTGGTGCAGCCAGGATTAGAAGCAAGGTCCTTCTGACTCCCAGGCCCATGCTCTATCTACTAAACTATGCTACTTCCTCAAGAATCAATCGATTTACAAATTTGGAGTTGGTCAAAGTTAGGTTCGGTCACCCTAAACCTTTGGTGATGGCAGAAGCAGGCATGGGTGAGGAAGATGCCCCTGGTTCAATAAAATATATGATTCCTCCCTAATTGATCATACAAGCATCCTTTCCCTGATACCATACCGAATGTGTTGTTGCTCCCTTCACCCGGTTCAGCTAAACTGGGAGGGTTGAGGGCATCATTTTCCAAATGTACCCACTTGAGATGTATGTCTACCCCGTGGGATGAAGCCAGGAAGCACATTGGTCTGTCAAAACACAGTAGATTTTGACTGAGCAGTCCCCAGCCCCAAACCACCACCTGGGAATGGCAAGCTAACAAGAGTGTTGGATGACTGCATGGCTGAATCCAGCAGGGTTGATTAGATAATTGTGACATTTGTTCTGATGCAAAACTTCAACAAGGGGGGTAAATGCTATCTCCTCCATTGGAATCTGCACTCTCCCCAGTTCTTAGTACAGTGCTTTGTCCACAGTAAGCACTCGATAAATAAAATTAATAATCTGCCTGTGTGCCCTCCCACAGGCAATCATTCATATTTACTGAGCACCTACAATGTGCAGAACAATGTACTAAGCACTTGGAAAGTACAGTATAACAGAATTAGCAAACATGTTTCCAGTCTATAATGAGTTTACAATCTAAGGTGGGAGGAGGATGGGGGTCAGGGAGGAAACACCTCTGAACCCTTGCTCCTTTGGGATCTTGAGTCAGAAGCCCTCTTCCTCCCTGGGCTGCTGCAGTCAGGAGAAAAGACTGGGTTTGCACATGCAGAGAACTATTTTAAGGTAGCAGGATTGAGCTGCATTTCTAAAGAGCGGGTGTCTTCAGAAAGAGGGTGGAGCCTGAGAACCTATAAATTCCCCTCCAAAGACAAAGTGTGGCCTAGTGGATAGAGCATGGGCCTGGAAGTCAGAAGGAACTGGGTTCTAATCCCAGCTGTGCCACTTATGTGACCTTGGCCAAGTCACTTAACTTCTCTATGCCTCAGTTATCTCATCTGTAAATGGGGATTAGGGCTCACAGCCCCATGTGGACACAGACGGTGTCCAACCTGATTAACTTGTGTCTATGTGAGTGTTTAATACAGTGCCTGGCACACAGTAAGCACTTACCAAATATTATTAGAAAAAAATCAAAAAACAAAAACGAACTCACAACTCTCAGAGGTTCCAGGACAGAAGAGCTATTTTTTTTTTCTAATGTGGCCAGTGAGAAAGACTAATTTACATGAGTTTAACCATTTCTGGTCATGTTATAACAGTGATCATCACCCTAATAAGAAATGCAAGTAGCTGTTGGGTACCTCTTGGTTATATTTTTTTCTCCCCTGCCAAAGAGAGAAGTAGAAAGCAGTTTTTTAAGGAATTCCACTAATGATAGAGGGATCAGAAAGGGTCCCAATCATTTGTGTTAATAATCCCCTGAGCTCACATGCCTCCCTAGTCAGAGTACTGCTGGTTAACAGAGAGATGGGGTCCCAGTTCTACTGCAGAATTCTTCACTTCATCAAAGATCAACCTCCACCATGGGCAGTCCGCTTTTCATTTCCTCCCTCATTTCTTACTGTCCTGGGCTGCTGGGCTTCTAGGCTGCTAGCTATTGGGACCAAGTCCATGGGCCCCAGGGGCTCCTCCTCTCCATGAACTCAATCAATTAGTGGTATTTAGTGAGCACTTACTATTTGCAGAGCACTGGACTAAGCTCTTGGGAGAGTAGCTTCTGTAGGATAACACCAGCCCTTCCCCCATCAATCCTGCCATCATGGCATCCAGTTCTGTCCTGCGGGAGACAGTTCCAGCTTCAGCAACCACAAGACCCCTGTAATGACTGTTAGACTGAGAGAAAACTGCAACTGTTGGACAGGTGCACATCAGCCTGGAAGTTTTCCAAGGCTGCTGACTCACTTGTAAATGAAAATTTTCTGGTCTCAGATTTTTTTTAATGACATTTGTTAAGTGCTTACTATATGCCAGGCACTGTACTAAATGCTGGGGTAGGTTCAAGCTAATCAGGTTGGAGCCAGTCCCTGTCCCATATGAGACTCACAGTCTTAATCTCCATTTTACAGCTGAGGTAAATGAGGCACAGAGAAATGAAATGACTTGCCCAAGGTCATACAGCAGACAGGTGGCAGAGCTGGGTTTTAAATGAAGGTTCTTCCGACTCCCAGACCGTGGTCTATCAACTAGGCCAAGCTGCTTCACCTAGAACCTGACCTCTTGGAAGTAACCCATTCCATTTTTTTGAGAACTGTCAGGTTGATTCCTGTACTATATTGAAGCAGATCCAGTGAAATCTTGAAAAAGGAATTGGTCACCTAGAAGTCAGCCCCTCTCTGAAAATTAGCCCAACGTGTCAATAGTTTTCAAGACAGCTGTGGAATTATTGTTTTTATTGTTCACTCATTGGTTTTACTGTTTCACATGATTCTTTATTTGTGCATCTGTCCTCAGTTCCCCTAGGCTCTCTCCTCTGAGACCTGAACTCCTGGGCCTGTGGCTAGGGCCTCTGTGTGAATCAATAGCCTCGTGTCTTTCCCCGGGGCTTAGTACAGTGCTTGGCACCCAGTCAGTTTTGAAATTAGTGCAATAAATACTGACAGTCAGTGGTTCCTGGCCTGTATGGTGAACAGAGATGCCTGGATATGAAGCAGAAGAGAAGCCCTAGGCTTGATCTGTCAATCTCAATAGCACTGTGATTACACAGAGATCTACTTCTTTCAGCCTTTTCAGACATTAGGGCCTCAGCATCATTTCTGAAGGGGAGAGGCCTATTTATTTCAGCTCCAGTTGTAAAATTACCTTCACATGCTTGGTTTTGCTGACAGTTCACCCTCTGAGAGACAGCAATCCTTTCCTATGTACTGAGTTTGGGTTGCTCCATCCTGGGAAGGGAGGGGACATAAGGGCTGGGGCCTGAAGAAGCCTCTAATGCCTGAAGAAGCCTCTAATTATCTTGAGTCTTCTAGAGTTTGAATCGCTGACCATCCTGACAGGACAAACCATCAGTGATGCTGATTTTCTGCTCTCTAGAGGGGTGACAGGCCCAAAGAGTTAATGGCATGCTTCTAGCTTTTTTGTGTTGCTCCTTACCTCTGATTCTACTGGTTAGATTGTTGGGAAATTGATGAGATCATCTGCAGTCTGAAGGCCTGTTTTCCAGTCCAGAGCTTTGCTTAGAAAGAGCTGGAAATGAGTCCCAAAGACCAGAGATGTCCACTCTTGGCTTCTCTAGGGCTATGACACCTCTGACTTCTTGTCTTGTTTCAGGAAATCCTTCTCAGGAAGAGGCATTCCCAAGAGGGAATAGAACTTGTGGAAAGTTTCCATCGACTTCTTTTACTACCACAATTCACAGAGACTTCAGGCTAATTTTTGAGACTCTTACTGAGTGTTGTTGAGCCTCCATCTCATGCAGTTTGGAGAGAGGCTAACTGGTGTAAACTGCTTCAGTTTAAGGTGTTCGAAATTCCCCTTTCATTGGAAATCCACCTGTGAAGTGTCCTGTAAGTCGGAGATAGTATAAATTTAGCCTGAACTATCCACTGAGCCAAGGAGCCAAGTAATTGGGATGGGCATTTGTTGAAGGGTTTGGGAATCTTGATACTTTACAGAATTTTGAAAAAGAAATGAACACAAGCAATATGTCATCTGGACAGCTTGAGCCCCAAATCAATTCTGCTTCACTGTCTGATTGGGATGACCAAATGGTCAGGGTGGAATTTCAAACGTCCAAGGATACCAGCTGACTGCAGGCTACACTGCATTAAGGCTCTCCTTAATTCCGCATCTACCTTCGACTTCTCAGTTCACTTCAGGTAAACTATTAAGATACCCAAGCCCTGAGAAGAGGTAACAAAATCAGGTGGCGGTAAGCCAGTAGAGCATCAGAAGGGGAGAACTGATGGGATGACCCACCTGTGCTTTCCTCTTGATAGATGGTTTTCAATGAGTTGCTGGACCCATACTCACTAACATCCATTTCACTGGGGTTATTGCTGTCCTGGGCAATGCAGTTGTGTCCTTGACAAGCCAGGAGATAAACCCATCTGCCTTTCCCCCTTCACTAAACTCTGGAATTCTCATCCACCAATAATCAAAGTGCTCACCACCCAAGGATTCTGTAACTTGGCAGGGAATTATGGTCATCTTTTTGAAATCCCTTGTGTGGTCTCTGGGGGGGGGGGGGTGGTCACATTAGCCTGGGCAAAGCTTACCCCCAGAATAAAAGCTACAGAGCTTCGTGAACCGGATAGGGAATGGGTCCAATCAAGGAGTGACAGTATCTTCCCTGCATCTCCTAGCCACCTCTGAAGCTATTCAGAACCTGAAAACACCTCCAGCTTCATCCCTGAAGGCTGTAGCAACAGTCCATATCAACCCATCCTAGGGCCAATCTCCTTGGATTTCCCCAGGATTTTAGAAAGGGCAGGCATGGGAAGGGAGCCAGTTGAGCCCATCTACTCATGCAGATGCAGATAAAAGGTTTTCCCCATATCTGTTCTAAGGACTCATACTGTGAGCTCCTTGTGAGCAGGGAACATGTCTATGAACTTCGTTCAGTTGTACTCTCCCAAGTGTTTAATACAGTGCCCTGCGAACAATAAGCCCTCATTCAATGCCACTGAAGATTGATTGATCAATGTACCCCCAGATTATTTCCCCTTGTAGCTCGAATATTTGAGAGAGACAAAGGAGACTTCAGATATTAGAGGATGAAGTACTGAAGGCTCAACTCCTTGTGTCCACTCTTTTGCTCAGATGCTAGTGTCATGGTGGAAAAATCACCCTCATTGGACCTAGGGCTCTGGTGAAACTTTGGAGGCACAGCCACCATGTGAGAAAGGGCTCATATGGAGCTCATGTGAGAAAAGGCACGGTGAGCATGTGAGAAAGGGTTCATATGTCCATATCGGTAATTTATTTATACTAATGTCTGTCTCCCCCTCTAGACTATAAGCTCACTGTGGGAAGGGAACATGTCTACCAAATCTGCTATATTGTACTCTCCCAAGACCTTAGCAGAGTCTGAAAATGGGGGAAGGTAATGTTCATCTGAATTGGCTTCCCACTGACAATGGAGGCATCATCATAAAAACTATTAATCAACTATGGACCATCCTTAGACTCTCCTTTGTGCTCTCCTCATGGGGAAACTTTCTGGTTGAGAATCCTGAATATGTTTTTTAGGTTAGATTATTCAATGAATGCTTCATGCTAGGAGGCTGCAATTCTTGCAGGAATTGTCAGAGCAGTGAAGCAGAGGTGGAAATATTGTTTGTTTCCTTCCTGCCCCTTTGGACTTGCTTGAGTTCCCAGTCCTTTCATATGTAACTCCCTGGTCATACTGACATAGTGATTGCAGACAGCAACTCAGACATATTCAATATTTGCTTCAGCCAACTTGTTTCTTCAGAAACCACTGTGGCTTATCGCACAAAAGTTCTGGAATGGGAGTCTGGTCTCTGAATTCTTTTTCAGAGAGGTGACACTGTGGTCTGATGTGACATTGGATAATACTCTGGGCCAATCCTCTGAATTATAACATTGCTACCCACCTTCCAGCAATATTCTGAGACTATGGGAAGTGTTTTGAGCTCTAGAATAGTTAATTGACTGATTTTTTTTTAACAGAAAGGAAGGCTATAGACAATCTATAGAAAAGATTTAGCCTCCATATGCAACCTACCTTTTGATGCACAACTCCAATCTTCAACACTGCCTTCTTCACTGACCTCAATTCCCTTGCTCCCCTGTCCTTCTATTAATCTTGTTTCACCAACCCACAGGCTGGATCATCTCTTCAGTACAATTCCTTGGCTTCCTTGTATGAGCTGCAGAATGCTGCAGTGAATTCCAGATATCAGGGCACCCTCATCTATCTAAAATTCATCCTCACCTACTTTTACTCTTTCCTCTCCTCCTGCTGGCAACAATACTTTTCCATCCTTATTGATTCCTCTAGACTGTAAACTCAAAGTGGGCAGGGACTGTGCCTACTAACTCTGTTGTATTGTACTCTTCCAAGTGCTTAGTACAGTGCTTTGTAAACAGTAAATGCTCAATAAATATGATGGATGGATTGATTGATTCTTATCCTCATTACCCATAACAGATGTTTCAGACTTCTAACCCTAACCCTTAAACTCCCTATCCCCCTCTTCTTCTCTCCCCACCCCATGTCTTGCCCCTAATGATCTGGCAACCTACTTCAACAGTAAAATGGCTTGAAGTGACATCCCCTTTGCTAACCTATTTATCCCTACACCAGTAGTTTAGGAGGAATCATGACAAGGAATCTCTGTCCTGGGATCCAGCCACAATTCCTTCAGAGTCAGCTCCTTCCCTTATGAATCTGTAGTGGAAACGGTCCATTTTCCCTTGCTAAGTTGGGCCACAATTCTGTCATGGAGCTCTTGTTAAGTCTTTCGGGTAATTTCTCTTGCTCTTTGGTTCCCCATCAAATGTGGAATGGGTGGGGGAGAATGAAATCAGTTCTCAAGAGGGTTATTTTCCGTGATTAAAAGGTATGGACAAAGATCAGAGCTCGTCTTGATTTTGATGGTGTTTTTAAATGGGGATCTCTAGACTGTAAGCTTGTTGTGGGTAGGGAATGTGTTTATTGTTATAATGTACTCTCTCAAGCCCTTAGAACAGTGCTCTGCACACAGTCAGAGCTCAATAGATGTGATTGAATGAATGGCCTCTCCTACTCTCTCCCCAGTTCAACTTTAGAAAACATGTTGACATGTTAAGGGCTTTGCAGTTAGCTTCATTCTGTCCCCACCTCAGTAAGTACCCAAGTGGCAGCTTGTTATAAGCTCCTTGAAAGCAAGGAACATATTTGCCAACTGCATTGTTCTCTCCCAAGCACTAACAAAGTGCTCTGCCTGTAATAAACACTCAATAAATACCATTGATTTATTGATAGATGCATATAAATCAATCAATCATATTTATTGAGCGCTTACTGTATGCAGAGCACTATGCTAAGAGCTAGGGTAAGTACAATGCAACAGAGTTGGTAGACATGATTCCTGCCCGTAAGGAGATATCAGTATGCAGACAGAAACAGACGTTAAAATAAATTATAGATAGGGGAATAATAGAATATAAGGGTATTTACATAAGTGCTGTGGGGCTGGTTGTGAAGTGGGATGCATGTAAATCCTCCCAAATTGAAAGGGGAAGCCCTTTCAGTTCTCACAGACCTTAACACAAGATTGCTTGATTCTGGTTTTGTTTCTCATTCTTGGCTACAGTTCTGGTAGCCAAGAACTCTGCTGTATTGTACTCTTCCATGTGTTTTATACAGTGCTCTGCATCCAATAAGTGCTAAAAAAAATAGCACTGATTGATAGAGAAGCAGCCTGGCTTAGCGGAAATAGCATGGGCAGAGGAGTCAGAGGTCATGGATTCTAATTCTGATCCACCACTTAGCTGTGTGACTTTGGGCAAGTCACTTATCTTCTCTGTGCCTCATTTACCTCATCTGTAAAATGGGGATTAAGACTGTGAGCCCCATGTGGGACAACCTGATTACCTTGTATCAACCCCAGCTCTTAGAACAGTGCATTGCACATAGTAAGTGCTTAACAAATACCATAATTATTATTATTATTATTGAAATGCCTATTGCTGTTCAGAATCTCCACCTCTATGGTAAATGCCTTGCTAAATGGGATTGAGGAGAAGGGAAGAATAGGGAAGAGAAAGAGGAAAAGAGAGGGCAGAGAGAGGGAGTGATAGAGAAATAGAGAGAGGAAGAGAGACAGAGACAGAATGAGAACTGCAGATATTTCAGATGCAAATACTAGGGAAATTTTGTGAAAAGACTCACATGAGTGTGTTGGGTATTCTGCTCTCAAGGGCTTCAAACATGGGATAATGAAAGCCATAATATACCTCTAGTTATCCTGCTTTGGCCTTGGAAGAAATTAGCATGAGTGGAAAACATTTGCTGAGCAATGCAAGGGTTGCTTTAGAGCACCAAAAAGAGAGGGAAACAACTCTTACCAATTTAAATTAATTTTCTAATGTAATACAGAAAAATATTGAGAAATAGTATCTTCTTCTTTCAGTCCAGCTCTGAAAACAACTGGGAGTGATTACAACATCGGTGGCGTTTGATCCACTTTGTTCTCAACCTTAAAAAGGAACAGGATTAAAAATTCACTCTGAAGTCAGCTTCGCATGACTCCTGGAGAGACAACTATGCCTGACGGTGGGATTCTGCCTTTAAGAATTCTTTGGGGCGATAAAAAATAAATAAATAAATAAATAAAAACCAACAAGAAAAGGCTCAGAAGCAGGGAAAGTCAATTTGGTATACTGTACTGACAGAATCCTAGTAATAACATACATTGCTCTCAGGATAATGCAGATGAACAAGGTCAGGCAGTTTTAAATATTTCTGAGAGGGGTAGAGAAAATGTTTACTTTGGGGATTAGTGCAAATCAGTCAGTCTGTTTCAATTCCAAGCTGCTTCCTACACTGGGAATTTGTAAAAGTTTTCCTGCCAAAGTAGCCCTTTTGACATTTGGCTAAATTTCAGTTTGGGAAAGAGATCCAGAAAAAGGTGCTGTAAAATATACCCAGAACTGAGAATGGGGACTGAGACAGATGTATCTTAATCTGAAGCTGCAGGAAGAGATTTACCCCCCTCATCCCCCGCCCCACCTACCACCACAGCAGAGCAGAGCAGAATCACTTTGTTGTGGGATGTCAGGAGCCTGGACAAGGGTTGCACAGAGAGGTGCACTTGTGGCATGATAAGGAATTGACAACATAGCACTGAGCAAAACAAAATTTCCTGAGGAAGGAAGCAGGTCTTCCCTTCTCCCCCACACCCTTCCGTGGAATAAAGGCTCTCTGTTAACATCAGCAGCATTTATTGAGCACCTACTGCCAGCTGAACACTGCTCTGGGTGCTTGGAAACATGTCCCAGAATTTAAAGATTTGCCCTCAAGGAGTTCACAATCAAATGGAAGAAGCAAGCAGATGCAAAGAACTAATATACAATAAGTAAAGAATAAGAATGCGGTTTAAGATAATTCAAAACTAAACTGGAGCAATTAAACGAATAAACAGATGGATTGATACATGATAATAATTATCATGGTACTTATCTGACTCACACTATGAGCTGAAGCATTGTGTTTAGCTCTGGGAAAATACAGGATAATCAGATCAGATCTGATCCCTCTCCTTTACAGGACTCACAGTCTAAGAGGGAGGGAAGACAGATATCATATTCTGATTTTACGAATAACGAGATTGAGGCACAGAGAGGTGAAGTGACGTGGATGGGTCTCAGAGCAGTCCAGTTACAGAGTTGGGGCCAGAAACTAGTCTCCTGACTTCCAGTCCCTTGCTCCTTCCATTAGTCCTGCTGTCTCTCATGATTGTTAAGGTGGAATAGAATGACATGACCAGGAAGGTGGGAATGAATCCTGGAGGAGATGGTTTTATAGGAGGGCTTTTCTCTAGACTCTAAACCCATTCTGGGCAGGGATCATCTCTCTTTATTGCTGTATTGTACTTTCCAAATAGTTAGTACAGTGCTTTGCACAGAGTAAGCACTCAATAAACACAATTGAATGAATGAATGAAGGAAGGAGTAGTTCATAGACTGAGCGACTGGATCATTACTGGTTTCAAATCTCCGAAACTTGCTTTGAAGTATTTGTGGAATTCTAAGCCTACACCTTCCTCTAGGCATTAAGCTTTTACTATGTGTCAAGCACTGTACCAAACACTAGGGTAGATAGAAGATAATCAGGTTGGATACAGCCTCAGTCCCACATGGGGCTCACAGTTTAAGGAGGAGGGAGAACATTGAATCCCCATTTTACAGATGAGTAAACTGAAGCACAGACAAGTTAACTGACCTGTCCAAAGTCAAACAGCAGGTTATGGATTTGTGAGACAGAAAGGATGGTGGTGTCATCTACAGTGATGGGAAAGACAGAGGGATGACAGGGTTCAGGTGGGAAGATAAAGAGTTCTGCTTTGGACATGTTAAATTTCAGGTGTTAGCAGGACATCCAAGTAGAGATGTTTTGAAGTCAGGAGGAAATGCAAGATGGGAGAGAAGGAGAGAGATCAGGGCTAGAGATGTAGATTTGGGAATCATTCTCATAGAGTTGATAGCTGAAACCATGTGAGCAAATTCATTCTCCAAGGAAGTGGGTGTAGATGGAGAATAGAAGGGGACTCAGAACTGAACTGGAGGGACACCAACAGTTAATGGGAGGTAGAAGAGGAGCCTCTGAAAGAGACTGAGAATGAGTGGCCAGAGATGAGAGGTGACCAGAAGAGTGGTGCCAGTGTCAGTGAAGCCTAAGTTGTATTATGTTTTGAGGAGGTGGTCGACAGTGTCGGAGGTAGTGGAGAGGTTGAGGAGAATTAGGATGGAGTAGAGGCTTTGGATGTGGTACAAAGGAGATCTTCTGTGACCTTTGAGAGAACGATTTTTGTGGAGTGAAAGGGATGGAAGCCAGGTTGGAGGGAGTCTAAGAGACAATTTTAGGAGAGGAGTGGATGTAAGCAAGTTGCTCAAGGAGTTCAGAGATGAATGGCAGGAGGGAGATGGAGTGATAACTGGAAGGAGTTGGGGTCAAAGGAAGGGGTTTTTTTAAGGATAGGGGAGACCTAAGCATTTTGAAAGCAGTAGGAAAGAAGTCACTTGAGAATGAACAGTTGAAGATGACAGTCAGGAAGGGTAGAAGGGAGGGGGCAAGTTTTTTGATAAGGTGTGAAGGGATGGTGTCAGATGCGAAGATGGAGTGGGTGGATTTTAAGAGAAAGCAGATTTCCTCTTTAAATGCTACTAGGAAAGATGGGAGAGTTGAAGAAGGGGCAGGAGGAGGGAGGGACTGGAGAGGAGCAGGGGAGATTTTAAGGAGTTCACTCCTGATAGTTTCAATATTCTCCATTAAGCAGGTAAGTACGACACTAGGGGCAAGGATTGGGAAAGCAAGGAGACATTGGATTTGGGGAAGGAGTTAAATGTCTAGAACAACCGGTGAGGGCAATAGGCATGGGTGTCAATAAGGATGGAGAAATAATTTTGCTGGGCAGAGAAGAGTGCAGAATCAAAACATGTAAGTATGAACTTGAAATGGATGAGGTCAGCCTGCTCTCCATATTTCCACCAGCAGTGCTCTGTGGCTCCTGCATGGAAGTGAAAGAAGTGAACTGTGGAGGTGATCCAGTGGTCTGGGTTAGTGGTATGAGATAGAAGAAGGACTAGAGGGGTGAGAAAGTTGAATTCAGTAAATAGGATGGCATTAAGGGTGTCAGTTTTGTGATCAAGGGAAGGTAGTTTGGGTATGGAGACTAAATGGGGCATGATGATGAGACAATTGGATGTGGTCAAAAGATTGGAGGTCTCTGTGGGGGAACAGGACAGATTTGTTGGCAGGAAGTGTGTGGGAGAAAAGGCATGGCCTAGTGACAAGAACACAGGCTTGAGAGTCAGAGGGCATGGGTTCTAATCCCAGATCTGCCACTTGTCTGCTGTGTGACCTTGAACAAGTCACCTTAACTTCTCTGTGCCTCAGTTACTCCATCTGTAAAATGGAGATTAAGACTGTGAGCCCACGTGGAACAACCTGATTACCGTATGTTTACCCCAGTGCTTAGAACAGTACTTGGCACATAATAAGTGCTTAACATACCATAATTATTGTTATTATTATTATTATTCAGGCAGGTGAGGAGGTTATAGTCAGATAGAGGGATATCAGAGTTGGTGAGAGCAGAGATTGTACAGTGACTAGAGATGATGAGATCAAGTGTGTGTCCAGGTTGGTAAGTGGGAGAGCTGGGCTGGGGCAGACTAGTGGAGCTGAGGAGTGATAGAAAGCGGGCAGCAGAAGGGTCATCGGGAATACCTATGTGGATAGTGAAGTCCACAAAGATCAGTGTAAGGATGGAGAAAGAGAGAGAAGGAATATGAGAAAGGGTTCAAAATGGTTCAAAAAGTTGGAGGTGGGGCCTGGGGGGTGGTAGATGACTATGATTGATATCTGTAGAGGATGGTAGAGGCAGATGAAATGGCCTTCAAAGGAAGGGAAAGAAACGGATGGGGGAGGTGGAATGATCTGAAAACAGCATTGGGAAGCAAGAAGGAACCCAGCTCCTCCCCCTTTCCTCATGAGTCTTGGGGAGTGGTTGAAGATGAGGCCCCCTCTAGAGACAGCAGCTCGTTCTCTCCTGTGTCAACTGAGAAGAGCCTGATTTCATTGATGGCAAGGAAGAGCAGTGATTTGGTCAGGAGCAGGTCAAGGATGAAGGGAAGCTTTCCCTTGATGGAGCGGGGGTTCCACAGACCACACTTGGCTGAGGCTGTGGGGAGGTCTTGGGAGAGGGGACGTGATGTGATTTAGACAGCAGTCCCCAGCCCTTAATTCCCAAGAAAAGATTTATCTTTCTTTAGGCTGGACACTGCAGTTTCATCAGAAGCTGCAGGACTGAGTCACAGAAGAGAGGCACGCTCTCCTCCACGGGAGACACTGCCGGATCCTCCGGAAATTTTCCTGCTGGCGAAGTTGATTTATCTGCTAATAAATACAGCTCCCATCCTCCTCCTACTTAATTCTGTCTGCACGGGGGAGCTACTTCCAGAAAAACAATGTAGACCTGAAACGACTCTGGACCAAAAATCCACACCCCTACTGGGCTCGGGGTCACCATCTCCGGAAATTTATCAGTGATTCCCTTTCAAGAGGTGAAGTTTCACACCTGTCCGAACTGTAGATTAAGGAAAGGAGCAATTCTGGGATATACACAAAGTCAACCGTCTCCTCTTCTCATAATTGCATATGACACACTCTCTTGGGAATTTGACTATAATTTTGCTAAACTGAAAATGTGTGGCTTTGTCAAAGGGCACTCAGGCTCCTTCCAAAGAGCATTCCCTTGCCCATGTTTGGGAATAAGAGCTTCTGATGGTTGAGAATTGCATAGTGAAATGCACTGGCTCTTACTTTGAAATCATCAAATGCCTCTGGGAGCACTTCAAAGGCATCAAGGTACATTGTCTTCACCTATGATTTTCTTGTTCCTCCCCAGCTGCTCACCTAAAACACCATCAGGAGGTGATAGTGGGTCTCGGTTGCTACTTCTGATTCCCAGAGTTGGTGACATCTTCTTCAAAGGCAGAGACATAAATGATGGTGAATAAATAAATAATCCTGATCGATTATTTACAGACATGTAAATGAAGAGCCTGCAGATCAGAATTTGTACAAGATGGAAGACTACAAAAAGCAGTGGTACTCATTTAAGCGTAGCAATCCTCAGCTCCAAACAGACAACATTTTTAGTTCAGCCTTCCAAACACTACGGATACAAATTACTCTCTGTTCAGATACCGATTTCCTCCCTGTAGTGAGGCAGTAGGAGGATTGGAAGGGTAGAAGAGAGGGAGGGAGGCATATTAGCCCTGGCATTGGGATGGGTTGCATTCAGTAATCTGCCCCAAGTTACTGTAACCTCCCAAGGGCTCCAGAAAATAGACTTAGACCACCTGCTTACTTACTTCCTTATTAATGAGGTGAACTCTAACGTGCTTTGGGCTGTGTGGAAAAAAATCAGCTTCATTCCTTTCACACCAGTGGTTTAGAGAAAATGTTGGTTCTTCACATAGGTCATGTAGAAAGATGCCAGAGTCCTCAGCTAAAGGACAAATAGGTGATTTAGAAAGGAAATGGAGAGATTGAGTTCTCCCAAACCAGCAGAGCTTTTAGGTCCCTTGCTGGCCAAGTCTGTCATGACTTTAGTTTGATGGAGGGTTCTTTCCAGTTTCCAATTCCCTCTGATGCTCATAGACCCCTGAAGCTTCCAAGTGTCTCTGAGTGTCCTTTGGTTCCCCTGACCGCCTCCAGTAGGTAAGAACCTAATTCTGCCTCCTATTTCTGAACATGAGAAGGATGAGAGCCAGAGGTCCTGGTTTCTAGTCCTGAATCCACCAGTTGCCTGCTCTGAGATATTGGGCAAGTTATTTAACTTTTCAGTGCCTCAGTTTCCCTTCTGTTAAATGGTTATTCAGGATATCTTCTCCCTCTCCCTTTGACTGTGAGCCCTTTGTGGGATAGGGACTCTGTCGGAGATGATTTTCTTGCACCTACCCTAGCTTTTAGTACAGTGCTTTATGCATAGAGCACTTAAAAGTACTACTATTATATAATTACTTTTATTTCTATTATTGTTATTATTACTATTAACAATAATAATGGTATTTTTAAACACTTACTATGCGCCAGATACTGTATTAAGTGGTAGGAGAGGAATACAAGCAAATTGGGTTGGACTCAGTCCCTGTCCCACATCAGTCTCCCAGTCTTCATCCCCATTTTACAGGTGAGGTAACTCAAGCACAGAGAAGTTAAGTGACTTACCCAAGGTCACACAGCAGGCAAGTGGCAGAGCTGGGATTAGAACCCATGACCTTCTGACTTCCAGGTCCATGCTCTATCCACTGGGACAGGTTGTTTGGGCACTTCCTTCCTCTAACTTTACCAGCTACCTGACCACAAGCCTCCAGATGCTGAGATATTCCCAGTTTACCAGCAAGGTTGAACCAGAGCCAAGACCCTTCTCCCTCTCTGTCTTGTTTTTAACAGTATTTGTTAAGCACTTAGTATGTGCCAGGCACTGTACTAGGTGCCAGGGTAGATTCAAGCTAATCAGAATGGACACAGTCCATGTCCCACATGGGGCTCATAGTCTTTATCCTCATTTTACAGATGAGGTAACTGAGGTAGAGAGAAGTGATGCAACTTACCCAAGGTCACACAGTAGACGTGTGTAAGGTCATTATGGTTAGGGAATGTGTCTGTTGTTGTATTGTACTCTCCCAAATGCTTAGTACAGGGCTCTGCACACAGTAGGCTCAGTAAATATGATTGACTGACAAGTGACAGAGCCAGGATTAGATCCTAGGTCCTTTTGATTCCCAGACCTGAGTTCTATCCATTAGGCCAAGCTCCTTCTCTCCTCCCTCTGTCTCTCATGATTGCTCTGAGATTCAGCAGCTGTGGATAGTGAGAGAGAGCAGAAAAGGAATGGGGATGGACTGAATAAGTGGAAGTATATTACTCAGGATTTCTATTATACACACCAACGGTTCCCTCCATTACGGTAGTTAATTGAAAACATACTATTAGTCCAAAGGCAGCTGACACACATTCTCTCCAGCAACACCCAGGTGGTATGATCAAGAAAATCAGATGTCTTAGTCAAAATTGTTATTTGCCTGTGGCAAGCAACTATTTACAAGAGTGTAAAAAAAGGTGAACTTATTTTCCCAAAGGCACCAGCCTGTACACTCTTGAGAACTGATTGGAGTCTCACTCGTGGCCCTTTCCCCTCCTTAGGGATGCCTGTGGAGAGGTACAGGTAATTACCGATCTAATGGCCTCCATAGCCTGTAGCCAGGAGCAGTGATGTCCCAGGGAGCTTAAATGAAGAAATCTTGCTCTAAGTCACCAAGTCTGTTGGAGGAATAAACTCGAGGGTTAGGCACACGTTTTGGGTTGCTGGGAGGGTTATGAAAATGATGCGGAAGCTGAAAGGAAAAGAACCTCATCAAGGAAGCAAACCACTGCAAGCCCTTTTGTAAGACATTACCCACACTCCTCTGCACCAAGCATAACTCAGAGAGGAGTTGTTTCATGGAAGGAAGCTGCAGAGCTAGAGCAGGGTCTTTGTCAGAGCCAAATTTTGCAGCAGTCTGAGCTCCCTCAATTCTTTAGCATCATCCTAGGTCCGTGGGGGGGGGGGGGGGTTTCAAGTTGACAGAAGTAAGACATGGATTTGGGAATCCCATGAAATAGGGGCAGTGTTAAGCTTTTCCTAGAGAGATTATGGAGAGGATGGTGGAGTTCTATCAACTTTAACCCCAGGGTTCAACAGTAACAGTGTAGTCCCCCAACAACCAAGGTGTCTGTGGACTGGCTTGGAATGCTACACGAAACAAAGGAATTTTAATGGGACTGGAGAATGCCTGCTTAGCTCACTGGCACTAGCACTGGAGGCTGACTCTCTGGAGCTGCACTGAACTCCACACCCCAGGTTGGGTCGTCCTCTCATCGGAGCAGGTAAGAATGGGCTGTCACCAGGTAGAAAATGGTTGGGGTAGGCTGCGACAAGCTCATCTGTCTTCCCTGTGGTTATTGTCCATAGGATTGGCCCCCACAAGAGGACTGTCCCCGCTGGAGTTTTAGGGTAGGGGGTGGCAGTCGGAAGTAGGTGATCTGCAGGAAGCAGAGAGGGAGAGTTCTGAATGCTAGGTACCCAATAAAGGCAGAGGATCATAATACTATGCAAACAGAAACTCTTTTTTGCAGTAATGTTGAAAAGCTGTATTAAAGCAGTGCTTTTTCTGAATTATTTCTTAGCATTTAATATCAATTCAATTCCTCCCAATTTATTCTTCAGTATTTTGGAATTGAGGAAATTAAAATTATTTAATTGGATATTCTCTACTGCAGCAAGGTTGTTGGTTGTGTGGGTGGTGCTTCTTTTTGTCACACAAGCTCACTGTGGGCAGGGAACGTGACTACCAATTCTGTTGTATTGCACTCCCCCAAGCACTTAGTACGGTAGTCAGCATACAATAAAGATTCAATAAATTTCATTGATCCATAATGATATTAAGAGATCCTGTTGTAGGGTGCCAAGGGAATTGTGGGGAAAGAAATCATCATCTTCATAATAATAATAATTGTGTTATTTGTTAAGCATTGTACTAAGCACTGGGATAGATACAAGTTAACTAGGTCTGTCATAGGGCTCTCAGTCAAAATAGGAGAATACTTTTTGGAGGAGGATGGAAGGTATTGAAAACCCATTTTGCAGATGTGGGAACTGAGGCACAGAGAATTCATTCATTCATTCAATAGTATTTATTGAGCGCTTACTATGTGCAGAGCACTGTACTAAGTGCTTGGGATGAACAAGTCGGCAACAGATAGAGACAGTCCCTGCCGTTTGACGGGCTTACAGTCTAATCGGGGGAGACGGACAGACAAGAACGATGGCACTAAACAGCGTCAAGGGGAAGAACATCTCGTAAAAACAATGGCAACTAAATAGAATCAAGGCGATGTACAATTCATTAACAAAATAAATAGGGTAACGAAAATATATACAGTTGAGCGGATGAGTACAGTGCTGTGGGGATGGGAAGGGAGAGGTGGAGGAGCAGAGGGAAAAGGGGAAAATGAGGCTTTAGCTGCGGAGAGGTAAAGGGGGGATGGCAGAGGGAGTAGAGGGGGAAGAGGAGCTCAGTCTGGGAAGGCCTCTTGGAGGAGGTGATTTTTAAGTAAGGTTTTGAAGAGGGAAAGAGAATCAGTTTGGCGGAGGTGAGGAGGGAGGGCGTTCCAGGACCGCGGGAGGACGTGACCCAGGGGTCGACGGCGGGATAGGCGAGACCGAGGGACGGCGAGGAGGTGGGCGGCAGAGGAGCGGAGCGTGCGGAGTGGGCGGTAGAAAGAGAGAAGGGAGGAGAGGTAGGAAGGGGCAAGGTGATGGAGAGCCTTGAAGGCTAGAGTGAGGAGTTTTTGTTTGGAGCGGAGGTCGATAGGCAACCACTGGAGTTGTTTAAGAAGGGGAGTGACATGCCCAGATCGTTTCTGCAGGAAGATGAGCCGGGCAGCGGAGTGAAGAATAGACCGGAGCGGGGCGAGAGAGGAGGAAGGGAGGTCAGAGAGAAGGCTGACACAGTAGTCTAGCCGGGATATAACGAGAGCCCGTAATAGTAAGGTAGCCGTTTGGGTGGAGAGGAGAGGGCGGATCTTGGCGATATTGTAGAGGTGAAACCGGCAGGTCTTGGTAACGGATAGGATGTGTGGGGTGAACGAGAGGGACGAGTCAAGGATGACACCGAGATTGCGGGCCTGCGGGACGGGAAGGATGGTCGTGCCATCCACGGTGATGGAGAAGTCTGGGAGCGGACCGGGCTTGGGAGGGAAGATGAGGAGCTCAGTCTTGCTCATGTTGAGTTTTAGGTGGCGGGCCGACATCCAGGTGGAGACGTCCCGGAGGCAGGAGGAGATGCGAGCCTGAAGGGAGGGGGAGAGGACAGGGGCGGAGATGTAGATCTGTGTGTCATCTGCGTAGAGATGGTAGTCAAAGCCGTGAGAGCGGATGAGTTCACCGAGGGAGTGAGTGTAAATGGAGAACAGAAGAGGGCCAAGAACTGACCCTTGAGGAACTCCAACAGTTAAAGGATGGGAGGGGGAGGAGGCTCCAGCATAGGAGACCGAGAATGATCGGCCAGAGAGGTAAGAGGAGAACCAGGAGAGGACAGAGTCCGTGAAGCCAAGGTGAGATAAGGTATGGAGGAGGAGGGGATGGTCGACAGTGTCAAAGGCAGCAGAGAGGTCAAGGAGGATCAGAATGGAGTAGGAGCCATTGGATTTGGCAAGAAGGAGGTCATGGGTGACCTTAGAGAGAGCAGTCTCGGTAGAGCGGAGGGGACGGAAGCCAGATTGGAGGGGGTCTAGGAGAGAATGGGAGTTAAGGAATTCTAGGCATCGATTGTAGACGACTCGTTCTAAGATTTTGGAAAGGAAGGGTAGTAGGGAGATAGGACGATAACTGGAGGGGGAAGTGGGGTCAAGAGCGGGTTTTTTTAGGATGGGGGAGACGTGGGCATGTTTGAAGGCAGAGGGGAAGGAGCCCTTGGAGATTGAGTGGTTAAAAATAGAAGTTAAGGAAGGGAGGAGGGCAGGGGCGATGGTTTTAAGAAGGTGAGAGGGAATGGGGTCCGAGGCGCAGGTGGAGGGGGTGGCACTTGCGAGGAGGGAGGAGATCTCCTCTGAGGATACTGCAGGGAAGGATGGGAAAGTAGGGGAGGGGGTTGTTGGGGGGAGGGGAGAGGCGGAGGGGTGACTTTGGGGAGCTCAGACCTGATCGTGTTGATTTTCGTGAGGAAGTAGGTGGCCAGATCATTAGGGGTGAGAGATGGGGGAGGGGGAGGAACAGGGGGCCTAAGGAGAGAGTTAAAGGTCCGGAATAATCGGCGGGGGTGACGGGCATGGGTGTCGATGAGGGAGGAGAAGAAGCTTTGCCTGGCAGAGGAGAGGGCAGAGTTAAGGCAGGAAAGGATAAATTTGAAGTGTGTGAGGTCGGCTTGGTGCTTGGACTTTCGCCAGCAGCGCTCAGCAGCTCGAGCATAGGAGCATAGGAGGCGGACGGAGGAGGTGATCCAGGGCTGTGGGTTAGTGGAGCGAGAGCGGCAGAGGGAAAGGGGGGCGAGAGAGTCGAGATGAGTAGAGAGGGTGGAGTTGAGAGCGGAGACCCGCTCGTCGAGAGTGGGAAGAGAGGACAGGGCGGCAAGGTGAGGCGAGATGCTATTGGAAAGACGGATGGGATCGAGAGAGCGGAGGTCTCTGTGGGGCAGTAGCGAAGATTTGCAGGGGGAGGGAGTGTGAGAGATGAGGCAGGTGAGAAGGTTATGGTCAGAGAGAGGGATTTCAGAGTCGGTGAGTGAGGAGATAGTGCAGCGGTAGGAGATGACGAGATTGAGGGTGTGACCGAGTCGGTGAGTGGGCGCGGTATGGTGGAGGAGGAGGTCGGCAGAGTCGAGGAGGGATAGCAGGCGGGCGGCAGAGGAGTCGTCGGGTACATCCGTATGGATGTTGAAGTCTCCAAGGATCAGAGTGGGCAGAGAGAAGGAGAGGAGGAAGGTGAGAAAGGGGTCAAGGTGGTTGAAGAAGTCGGAGGTGGGACCGGGAGGGCGGTAGATGACGGCGACAAGTAACTGGAGTGGGTGGTAGAGGCGAATGATATGGGCTTCGAAGGAGGGGAAGGAGAGGGAGGGGGGAGGAGGGATAGTGCGGAAGCGGCATTGGGGCGAGAGGAGGAAGCCGACGCCTCCTCCCTTACCGGTGAGTCTGGGGGAGTGGGAGAAGGAGAGGCCTCCGCCGGAGAGAGCGGCGGCGGAGACCGTGTCTTCGGGAGAGAGCCACGTTTCCGAAAGGGCGAGGAGGAGGAGAGAGCGGGAGAGGAAAAGGTCATGGATGAAAGGTAGCTTGCCTGTAATAGAGCGGGGGTTCCAGAGGCCACACTTGAAAGTAGCTGTGGGTGCAAGGGGAGGAGGGGGGGAAGGGCGGGGGGAGGGGAGGGTTTGGATGGGAAGGAGGTGGCGGGGCCCTGGACGGGGAGAGGGGGATGAGGGGTGGCGGTGGGACAAGAGGACTGGGATGGGGCATGGGTGGGGAAGAGAAAAGGGGGGAGGGGGTGAAGAGGGGGTTTGGTGGGGGGAAGAGTAGGGGGAGGGGGAAGAGGGGTAGCGCTGGTAAAGTGGGGTTCTAGGGCGGGAGAGAGGAGGGGGGGAGGAGACAGAGGAGAGAGCGGGAAAGAGCTCTCAGAGAACTCAGAGAAGTTAAGTGACTAGTTCAAGGTCACACAACAAATAAGTGGTGGAGCTGGGATTAGAACCCAGGTCCTCTGACTCCTAGGACCATGCTTTTCCCACTAGGCCATCCTGGCAGGAAACAACGAAGGTGACAAGGAGATGGTCCTGGGAGGATTCAGGACTCTGAGGTTTCTGGATGGGGTGGAGAAAAATTTCTGCTCTCACTTTGCTCTCCAGGCGCTGTTCAGTGAGGAGCCTCTTCAGATCCGGCTCCATCTAAATCCATGTAATAATTGAGGCATTTGTTAAGTGCTTTCTATGTACCAAGCATTGGACTAAGTGCTGGGTAGATTCAAGATAAGGAAGCCAGACATAGTCCCTGTCCCACATGGGGCTCACAGAGAGGGAAAACAGGTAATGAATCCCCATTTCACTTATCTCCAATTAAGCGGATGGGATGGCAGGATGGGGAAGTTGGGGGTTGATGATCTATTTTGAAGTTTCTTGGTATAAATCTTAGTCCGTGGTTTTAAATATGTTTGAATTTACTTTCTCAAATTCTTTTCAATCGCATCGACCATTCAACCATTATTTATTAGCAGACAGTTAGAGTTTTTCACTTCATCCAAGTAATCGGACAGATTACTCCCCTTTCAGATTCTGACCAGATTCCACACCTTTTATTTCTTTTGACTGCTTGGTTGCGGGGAGGGATGAGAATGCACAGGTGGGAATTAGACACTGTCCCTTTCCCTCCAGGCATTCAAAATCTAAAATTAGAAAGGGTAAGAGGGGAATAGCATCAGATATATAAGGAGAGATGAAACCAGACACTAAGACAATGTGAAGGCAAAAACAAAGCTCAGTAGGGTACTGTGGCTAGAGGAATAGATTTCAGGCTACTTGCAGTGCAGAATTCAAAGTCACAAGGGTGGCCACGGCAGCCACCAGTCTTCCCAAGGTTTAATAGAGGTAGCGCCAGGCTGCAGCTGCTTTTCTCTGTCCTGTTTGGGTGATGAAGGCCAGATCAGGTTGGAGTTTCCTCAGTGATGCAGAGGAGAGCCTGTGAGAGATCCTGGGGAGGCAGTGTGGTGTTTGGGTAGTGGAGGATGCTGAAGGCCCTAGAAACTGTACTGGGGGGTTGGCAGGTACCCAGGGGAATCGTGCAGCTCTCTGGTGGGGCAGTCTGGGGCATGATCAGTGATTGCTTAAATCCACACAGGCTGTCCATGGTGTGCGGGGTGTGCTGGGAGCAAAGAGCTGACAGCTGCAATGGAGAGGTGGGAGATAATAATAATGTTGGTATTTGTTAAGTGCTTACTATGTGCAGAGCACTGTTCTAAGCAATGAGGTAGATACAGGGTAATCAGGTTGTCCCATTTGAGGCTCACAGTTAATCCCCATTTTACAGATGAGGTAACTGAGGCACAGAGAAGTTAAGTAACTTGCCCACAGTCACACAGTTTCCAAGTGGCAGAGCCGGGATTCGAACCCATGACCTCTGGCTCCCAAGCCCGGGCTCTTTCCACTGAGCCACGCTGCTTCTCTAGATGATGCGAGGAAACTGATGCGAGGAGATGATGCAAGGAAACCGGTGGGGTGGTCCAGGATGCTCCCAGAGGGGTCGTAATAAAAGCTTCTCTCTACTTCCTTGAGGATTGATTGACCAAAAGAAAGTAGGCAGAAATTGCAGTAGAAGGGAATCAAGTTATACTCCAGGATGTAGGTTGATGCATTCCTGTTCAGAGGCAGAGGTAGGCCAGAGGACCTATAGAAGTCCTTCCAGTCGTATGATATTCTTGCGGTACAGCTCCAATTAGTTCATTCAGTACATTCCTCTACTGATCACTCTCCTCACTACCTTTTGCTTTGCCTTTAGGAGACCCAACTATTCCCATGCTACTTCAATCAGTGAATCAATTCACTTGTATTAATTGAGCATCTACTATGTGCTTTCTGAAATTCCTGCCTTTTTAGGGTTAACACAAATCACTCCAGTGTTCAGGCCTAGAAAACAAGGATTTCTTCAATATGATTATGTCAAACTTCTCTAGGTCTTAAGCAGCCTGACACTGTCTGAATGCTTTTCTTCCCTCGGCAGTATCGTCTTGACAGCTCCTGATTGTGTGGTAGCTTTGATGTTGTATGTAGCTTATTACCTTCACACCTAGCTTTTCGCACAATCTCTCGCTCTTCCTCTCCATTGTGATGTTCCATTCCCATTCCGGGAGTATCTAGAGAGGTCTTAGTTACTGGCCATGTCTCAACTTGTATTTGACCCCTTCGGACTCCTTGCAAATCCTATATATTCTGCCTGTGTGACGTGAGTAGCTCTTACTCCAGTCAAGCACAGGCCATCTAAATCAATCAATCTATGGTATTTATTGAAGCTTACTATGTGCAGAACACTGTATTAAGTGCTTAGGAGAGTACAGTGCAACAAAATTCGCAGTCATGCTCCCTGCCATAACAAGCTTAGAGTCCATAGAGGGAGAAAGTATTATTTACAGTCCTTAAATAATGATGATGATGGTATTTGTTAAGTGCTTACTATGTGCCAAGCACTGTTCTAAGTGCTGGGGTAGATCCAAGGTAATCAGGTTGTCCCACGTGGGGCTCACTGATTAATCCCCAATTTACAGATGAGGGAACTGAGGCATAGAGAAGTGAAGTGACTTACCCAAAGTCACAAAGCTGAAAACTGGCAGAGCTGGGATTAGAACCCATGACCTCTGACTCCCAAGCCCAGGCTCTTTCCACTAAGCCACGCTTAAGGGTGCCTTCCCTGTGTGTGCGTGTGTATGTGTACATGTGATGGAATCTTCCATAGAAAAACCAGAATCCCCTCATTTCTGATGTGTTATGCAATGTATGTAAATGACAAGGAATGAGGCACATTAGTGACCACAGATTGTGATGTTAGTGCTGGTTGTTTTGCAGTGCTTAGAGCTACCTTCCATCTCCAACCTTTCTCCTTTTTGCAACAACACATTTGCCCTCAAAAGACAAGCAGCGTGGCTCAGTGGAAAGAGCACTGGCTTGGGAGTCAGAGGTCATGGGTTCAAATCCCTGCTCAGTCGCTTGTCAGCTGTGTGACTTTGAGTAACAGAGAAGTAAAGTGACTTGTCCAGTTACCTCATCTGTAAGGATTAAGACTGTGAGCCCCATGTGTGACAACCTGATCACCTTGTATCCTCTCCAGCACTTAGAACAGTGCTTTGCACATAGTAAGTGCTTAAATGCTATTATTATTATTATTATGGTGGATCTGAAACTAAGAGGACAAGTCCCAGCTCCCCCAAGTACCGTTTGTACTTTTAAAGCCTTCTCCAGTAGGCTATGCAACACAAGTGAGGGCAATCTACCCACTAGACCATAAGCTACTTGAGGGCAGGAATTGTGTCAGTCAGCTCTATTGTATTGAATTATCCAAGGGCTTTGTATAATCTGCACCCAGTAAGCCCTCAGTAAATCCAATTAATTGATTGATTGATCTACAAACCACATTTCCTCTTCCTTTCATCCCAACAGTAAAGAGAGTGGGTGTTATAATAGTAGTAACAGGAACAGTCGGAGGAGGTGCCCAATCAATTATTTGGTGCTCAGTGAGTGCAAGTCACTGAACTAGGCACATGGGACATGTGAAACAAAGAGGCATATTTCCTGTCTACCAGGGGCATACACTGTAGCAGGGAGACAGGCATAAAAGCATTTTATAAATATTATTAATCCAAAGATGTACTGAATGCTAATAGAAAAACATTAACCCCAGTGCTTGCGAACTGGCAGTTCAAGAAATCAATGTAAAATTCAATAAACACATATACAAAATTTCTCAGGATGGGCATACATACAATTATGAATGCTAGAGATAAGCTAATGGGTTCATACAACCTGTGGTCATGGACATTAAGTGGGGAAGGCTTGTTGGAGATGAAATCTCATGAGGACTTCTATCTGTAAGCTCCTTGTGGGCAGGGAATGTGTCTACCACTTTTGTTATATTGTAGTCTCCCAAGTGCTTAGTTCAGTGCTCTTCACATAGTAAGCACTCAATAAACATGATTGATTTATTAATATGGGGAGGACTGCAGTCTGCTGAATTTGAGAGGAGGAATTCCAAGTGGCCAAAATAGCAGGAGCGAGTGGAAAGAGTCATGAGAATTGAGTGTGTTTGTTAGAAGAAGAACAAAGAGTGCAAGTTGAGAGGCAGCAGTGAAGAGAGCAGATATGTAAAATGGGAAAGGTGGTTAAGTGCTTTGAAGCAGACTGTGAGGAGTGTTTGCTTGATGGGAAAAGAGATGGGAAGCCGATGGAGGGTTATGAGGAGTAGAGAGATGTTTCCCAAGGGATGCTTCAAGTAGATAAATTCATGTGGTGGTACACACTATAGATTGGACGGGGAAGAGGCTGGGGGCAGGAAGACCAAGGTTGTAGGCTTCTAGGTCAGACAGGATGGTGGTGTTATCGAGTGGGTTAGGAAAGTTAAGAGGAGGAGTGGGCTTAAGGGGTAAAAAAAATGACTAGTTCTATTTTAGACATGAGTTTGAAGTCCAAGGACATCCAAGTGGAAATGTTGTGCAGCAAGCAGATGTGGTGCGAGAGTTAGATGTAAGGTAAAGTGTTCAGGGTTAAAGAGGTAGAATTGGGAGTTATCCTCATAGAAGTGGTAGATCTCCCTTCTAGCTTCCAAGTGCATGAAATCCCCTAGAGAGTGTGTGTAAAGTGAGAATTATAGGGGACAACAAACAGAGCCTTGCAGCATGCTCACTGTAAAAAGGATGAGAAACTGAAGTGGAACCATTAAGTGAAATCAAGAAGCAGCAGTCAGAGAGATCAGAGGAGAACTAGGTTAATGCCTTGTCAGCAAAACCAAGGTCTGATAGTGTTTAGAGGAGGAGAGTTTTGAAGGGAGGTGACAGGTCAAGGATGATCAGGACCGAGTTATAGACTTGTGGATTTAGCTGCAAAGACATCACTGTTGACCTCAGAATGCTAACTTTTGGTGGGGTGAAACAGTCGAAAGCCTGACTGTAGTGAGTCAAGAAGAGGTTTCATGGAGAGAAAATGAAGCAGTGTGTCTTTATTACCCATTCCAGGAGTTTGGATAGGAATGGGCGCATGGGGCCCAGGGATTGAGAAAGGGTTCTTTTATTGTGGGGGAGATGAGCATATTTGTACACCAAGAGGAAGGAGCCAACTGAGAATGAGAGGTTGGAAATGGGAGCTAGAAGGGAGGAGGGTTAGCAGTTTTTGGAAGTGAGAGGTCTTTGGGATAGAGGTTAAGGTAGAGGGGACTTTCTTTCAGAAAATTAAATGCTTGGGGCAGAGAGTATTTTTTTGGATTCAGGAAGTTCTGCTTTCTGGCAGCTAGCCCCTGGTATCTGTTGGGAGGACATTCAGCATATAGTGTGTCTCTTCTATTGTCATGGATTGAAAATAAAAATGTATCCCATGTATCCATCAACTTCCTCCTGGTATAAGTTGTCTTTAAATGGACCTTATCAACTGAGAAGCAGCATGGCCTAGTGGAGAGAGCATGGGTATCGGTCAGTAGGACCTGGATTCTAATTCTGCTCTGCCAACTGTTTGCTCTGTGTCCTTGGGCAAGACACTAAACTTCTCTGAGCCTGAGTTTCCTCAATTGTAAAAGGTGGGTTCGATACCTGCTGTCCCTCCTATTTAGAACCCATATGGGGCAAGGACTATGTCCAACCTAATTAAATTGTACCTACCCCAGCTCTTACAATGCTTCATTCATTAATTCATTCAATCATATTCACTGAGTGCTTACTCTGGGCAAAGCACTGTACCAAGTGTTTGATAGAGCATAATATAACAATAAACAGACATATTCCCAGGCAACAGCGAGCTTACAATCTAGAGAGTGTTTGATAAGTAGTAATCCCTTAACAAATACAATAATAATAAAAAGAACTGCTGAATTTCTCAAATTACTCAGGGGTTCAAGAAAGTTTTCTGGACACTTAGGTGTCAGAGTAGAGTGCTCATTCAACTGGTCTCCCAAGGGACAATCTTATTTTCAGCTAGTCTGTTCCCTGACAGGCCCTGTTCCAGAACAGGAGGATTTTGTATCTGAACCTCTCTCTGCTGCAGCTCCCGCTGTTGGATTCCATGGCTCAGACATGGGCCCAGAGGTCATGCATATCTGAGAGTGGAACGCAGCCGTTCTGGAGAAAATAGAGGGGGATCAAGGGTTCCCCTGGAGAAGTGACCTAGAATCATGCCAGATCAGTGTACTTCTTCAAGGTGGCACTTATCATGAAATCCCATTAAGCTACTTGGCTGGTGCAACTTATGCCATGTCTAGAGGTTCTATTTGTCCTTATTCATTATGGCCATCACTGGTTACCCTGGAGGTCAGATTAAATCTGCAAAATCATGATCCTACAGGTAATGTGGATCTCTGTGTAGGAGTCGAAGCAAAGTCTCTAGCTGTTGCTGAGCCTGAAAGAATTGTGAGAGGAGGTGGACGGAGAACCATCTTTCTTTTTCTCCTTTGAAATGCTGGGAAAAGTCTGCTCAGTCCTAGCTGGGAATCAAAGAGTTCCCTTTTCTGCCTACTGCTCGTGTGATACACACAATATTTTTCTGCTCCCTCCAAGGAAGTATCGATGTTCACATTAACACATTAAAACAAGTTGTCAGACACTAATGTTCTGGGCACGGGCTAGTGAAATTCTTTCTGAGGACAGACAGATTTGCTCATTCCATTCCCCCTAACTGAAATTCCCATCTCCTTCAGCTCCACAATTCCCCTCCTTCCACCCCATCTTAAAAACCGCTCCTCCAGGATTGACCTCCACCTCCCTGGACACATAATTCCATTAACAACCTCAGCCATTTGGTATTTTTCTATTTATAGGCTTATCTTTGGTTTCAAATGACCACAACATATAAATTCCAGAGGCATGTTATGTGCTAGTTGCTGACCTAGCACAGAATCTTGAAGCCCCATCTGGCGTTACATCCAATTTCTGCACTGATGTCCATTTCCTCCCTGCTGCTTCTTCTCATCACCATGTCTTTGTCTGCCACTTCCCAATCAGTGCATTGAAGTTTTGATCTTTTACCCTCCATGTCTGTATCTGGGCAGAGACACTAGGAACAGTTGTCTTCTGCTGGCCGAGAAGCAGAGGAGAGAGGGAAGTATGGGTAGATCAGGTGGGAGCCAGGTTAGACCGAGCCAGTGGGAACATACGCCCTTTCTAGTCAATCTCAATTCTGCTCTGCCTTTGGCCAAAGTGGAAAAGCCCCCAATCTGCCACTTCCCTCTCCCACTTCCCCCTATAGACTCTTGCACCCTGCCCTATGGCCTTCTGATTTGTCCACATAGGCCCACATCCAGGCCAGTGGCTCCATTCTTGACCCACACTCTGGCTGCTCCAATCTGGGCTCCAGCCACTCTGAATGCAGTTTCTTGACTGGGCACCACTCAGTGCCACCTTCCTTCCACACCCACATCCAGATCACTCCTCTAATGCCAACCTACTCACTGTATCTTGATCTCGTCGATCTCACCACTCTCTCACCCAAGTTTTGCCACTGGTCTGAAACGCCCTCCATCTTCATATCCAACAATTACTCTGCCCACCTTCAAAGCCTTATTGAGGGCACATCTCCAAGAGGGCTTCCCTGACCAAACCCTCATTTCCTTTTCTCCCACTTCCTTCTGTGTCACCCTGACATGCTCCCTTTATTCACACCCTCCAGCCCAGCACCACCACACTTGTGTCCATATCTGTAATTTATACATGTTAATGCCTGTCTCCCCTTCTAGAATGTAAGCTCGTTGTGGGCAGGGAATGTGTCTGTCATATTGTGTGTTGCAGTAATAATAATGATGGTATTTGTTAAGCGCTTCCTATGTGCCAAGCACTGGTCTAAGCGCTGGGGTAGATACAAGGTAATCAGGTTGTCCCATGTGGGGCACACAGTCTTCATCCCCATTTTACAGATGAGGTAACTGAGGCACAGAGAAGTTAAGTGACTTACCCAATGTCACAGCGGAGCCGGGATGAGAACCCACCATCACTGACTCCCAAACCTAGGCTCTTTCCACTAAGCCAATCTGCTTCTCGAGTACTCTCCCAAGTGCTTAATATGGTGTTCTGCACACAGTAAATGCTCAATAAATATGATTGATTGATTGAGCATGGATTCTCTGTTACACAGAACCAGTCCCCTCTCAACACAGTTATATCCAGAGTAGCCCTGCTCTTACCTCTCCTCCCCAGCCACAGGAGTGGAGATCAGGAAGAACCAGGGCAGGAAGGGGGTAATCATTGTTCCCTCTGGGGATGGGAAATGGGGAGCCAACAGGTGGACAAGTTTTAAGGAACAGTACTCGCAATGTGGGTGGGGAAATAGGAAAGGAGAAGGCCAGATTTGGGACACTTGAGGAGCAGAAAAACTCCTAGGAAATGAATAGGGGAATAAAGAAAGCCCAAGAGGAAAGAATGAATTTATAATGTAACCTTTACTTATCCGTAAGGCTCGATTATCATGTCAAGGTAATGTAAGTGTATGGGAAAATGTGCCCTACCATATTCCCCTTCCCTAACCGTCCCCTTCCCCATGTTCTGAAGATTGGGCACTCACAGGGCTCTATATTCTATGCGGCTTATGTTTTTGAGGGGATGGTAGGGGGAAATTAACAATAGCTCCAGCTTCAAGCACACAGCTGCACAAGGTGGTGGTGCTTTGTTGTTATCAATATTGTCAGTTCATTTGTCTCAAGGTAGTGAAAAGGAGGTGGTCGTTTACAATTTCTGGAACCTAACCTTGGTAGAAAATAACACCAGATAAATTCATTCAATCATATTTATTGATGGCAGTCATGGGCTACTAAGCTTGGTGGAAATACCACAGGTCTAGGAGCCAGGATACCTGAGTTCTAGTCCCAGCTCTGATACTGGCTTGCTGGGTTATTTTAAGCAAGTCATTCTCTGTCTGCATCATTTTTCCAAACATAAAATGGAGTCAATCTTATCTGCCTCTCCCTCACTAATGTGAGGATAAAATGGAGTCCTTGATGTGGAAGAGCTTTGGAAAAATAGGAGCTTAGGTGAACCATAACAAGAATTTAAGTGGCTTAGCAAATTCTCAAATGAGGATGGAAAGCAAATGTTGGGTCAGCAGATTTTTTTTTTCCCCCCTCGGGTTGGGAAGGGAAACAAAATGGAGGAAACTGGATCAATCAGGGAAGGATATTTTCTGCCTGGGACATTATCAGCTTGTACTGGAACCCAGAGGCACTGAGTTTGATGTTGCCGGGGAATGGGTCCTGAGGATCACTGATCTATAAGGAAGAAAGCACTAATGATTCTCTATAAAAGTGATTATTTTGAATAATTTCCCTTCTTGGAAAAGGACCCAAGGAAAGGACTCTCCTCCTCTGGGTGAGTGAGGATGTGGACTAGAATTCCCTAAAGGAGGTGATGCAATGATGGTCTTTTTTTAATAGTATTTGTTAAGCACCATGTGCCAGGAGCTGTACTAAACCCTAGGGCAGAAACAAGTTAATCAGGTTGGGCACAATTCATGTCCCACATGGGGCTCACAGTCTTAATCCCCATTTTACAGATGAGGTAACCGAGGTACAGAGAAGTTAGGTGACTTGCCCAAGGTCACACAGCAGACAAATGGAGGAGCTGTAAATAGAAACTAGGTCCTTCTGACTCTTAGGTCTGCGCTCTGTCTACTAGGCCATGCTATTTCATTATAAGGTTAAAGGTTAACCCTTTAAAAGGCCACATGTCTCCTGAGAGTTAGCCAGTAAAGGACTTTTTTCCAAATCTCCACTCCTTTCCACCCTGCTTCCACTTTTTGCTTTTTGAGACTTTAAAGTGGAAACAGCACGTGTGTTCCATGATCATCTAAGCACTGATGCTTATATTATGAGAAGCTTCCACTGGAGATGCCATTCTTGCCTGATGGCTTTGAAATGGGGAAACGTCATGGGAGCAAGTGACCTCTGGAGCTGTAGAAGTCCATCATCGAAGAATGAGTTAGGATAAACAGCATGGCTTAGAAGATAGAGCACAGGCCTCTGAGTCAGAAGGTAATGGGTTCCAATCTCTGCTCCTCCACATATCTTCTGTGTGACCTTGGGCAAGTCACTTCACTTCCATGGACTTCAGTTACCTCATCTGTAAAATAGGGATTGAGACTGTGAGCCCCATGTGGGACAGGGATTGTGTCCAACTTGATTACCCTGTATCTATCCCAGTGCTTAGAACAGTGCCTTGCACATAGTAAGTGCTTAACAAATACCATCATTATTATTATTATTGTAATGCCTTTACTATAGGCTGCAGAGGCAAAATCATTTCTCCAAGCTGGGCATTTCCCAGATGGTGGATCACTGTGGCTGCTCTCAGGATACCCTCATAAGACTTTAGGGAGAATTCTTTCAAAACATATCTCTCCTCCCTCCTTTAGGTGACAGGTGACAGAATGGAGGGAAATCAAAGCAATCAAACAATAGTATTTATTAAGCACTTACTCTTCACAGAACACAGAAGCAGTGCTGTCTAGTGGATAGAGCATGGGCCTGGGAGTCAGAAGGACATGGGTTCCAAACCCAGGTCTACCACTTTCATTCATTCATTCATTCAATAGTATTTATTGAGCGCTAACTATGTGCAGAGCACAGTACGAAAAGCTTGGAATGTACAAATTGGTAACAGATAGAGACAGTCCCTGCCCTCTGACAGGCTTACAGTCTAACTGGGGGAGACAGACAGACAAGAACAATAGCAATAAATAGAATCAAGGGGATGAACATCTCATTAAAACAATAGCAAATACATAGAATCAAGGTGATGTACATCTCATTAACAAAATAAACAGGGTGATGAAGATATATACAGTTGAGTGGACGAATACAGTGCTGAAGGGATGGGAAGGGAGAGGGGGAGGAGCAGAGGAAAAGGGGGGGAAAGAGGGTTTAGCTGTGGAGAGGTGAAGGGGTGGTCGAGGGAACAGAGGGAAAAGGGGAGCTCAGTCTGGGAAAGCCTCTTGAAGGAAGTAGGGTTTTGAAGAGGGGAAGAGAATTAGTTTGGCAGAGGTGAGGAGGGAGGGCATTCTTCCAGGACCACAGGAGGACGTGGCCCAAGGGTCGACGGCGGGATAGGCGAGAACGGGGGATGGTGAGGAGTTGGGTGGCATAGGAGCGGAGCGTGCGGGGTGGGCAGTGGAAAGAGATAAGGGAGGAGAGGTAGGGGGCAAGGTGGTGGAGATCCTTGAAGCCTAGAGTGAGAAGTTTGTATTTTGTACGGAGGTTGATAGGCAACCTCCGCCTCCACCGGGGAGCTGAGCCTCAGACCGTCCGGACCCACGCCCGCCTCAGCCTTTCACAACCTGGATCTCCGCACCCCCGCTCGGGAACTCCGACACTACGGATCTTCGCCCCCACAGACCCCCAGCCACCAGCTTCCAGTCCACCCCCCCCCCCCCCTCCGCTCGGGCCCGGGGACATTGCGCTCCCCTTCTCGATCCTGGGGACATTGTGCTCCCCTTCTCGGCCCCAAGGACATTGTGTCCTCGGGGGACATTGTGTCCCCCTGCTCGGGCCCGGGGACATTGTGCTCCCCAACGGCTCCCCCACTCCGCCCGAGGCGGCCATTTTAGGAAGCCCCCACTCTGCCTGAGGCGGCCATTTTGGGAAGGCCTCACTCCCTCTTCCCTCTTGAGGTGATTCATCCCTCCCGCCCCCACCCCGGGCGACGACGTCCTTGTTCTCACCATGTTACCTTACCTTAGCCGCCGCCTACGGCCGCCACCCACCCCGGACAACCTCAGGGCCCCCCCGCCGACACAGGGTTATTTGGTCATGAGCTCTGGGACTCTCTCGGCCGCTGGCCGCTTGACTTGGAGTCTGATCGGGTAGGGTCGGCTCGTCCCCCGACCCTGGTCATCGCCTGCTTATTAACACTATTGTAGTGTGCCTTACTGTAGCATGTTGCTATATTTGCGATCTCGCTTTTTATTGTTTATTGTCGTCAGATTTTGAATTTGATCAGGTCGCCCCTTAATCGAGTCTACCCCCGACCCTGGTCATCACCCCTTTTATTAACACGACGATATTGTATCATACTGTATCATGTTGCTATATTAGCACCACTGTATTGTATCATATTGTATCATGTTGCTATATTACCGATTTCGTTTATTACTGTTTATTGTTGTCAGTGCTGCCACCCACCTCTCTGGCCTCGCCATGTCCCTCCTCCCCCCTCCCCCCTCCCGCCCCTTCCTATCCTCCCCTTCCCCTTCCCCTTCCCCTCTCTCGCTCAGCTCTTTCCCGCTCTCTCCTCTGTCTCCTCCCCCCCTCCTCTCTCCCGCCCTAGAACCCCACTTTACCAGCGCTACCCCTCTTCCCCCTCCCCCTACTCTTCCCCCCACCTAACCCCCTCTTCACCCCCTCCCCCTTCTCTCTTCCCCACCCACGCCCCATCCCAGTCCTCTTGTCCCACCGCCACCCCTCATCCCCCTCTCCTCGTCCAGGGCCCCGCCACCTCCTTCCCATCCAAACCCTCCCCTCCCCCCGCCCTTCCCCCCTCCTCCCCTTGCACCCACAGCTACTTTCAAGTGTGGCCTCTGGAACCCCCGCTCTGTTACAGGCAAGCTACCTTTCATCCATGACCTTTTCCTCTCCCGCTCTCTCCTCCTCCTCGCCCTTTCGGAAACGTGGCTCTCTCCCGAAGACACGGTCTCCGCCGCCGCTCTCTCCAGTGGAGGCCTCTCCTTCTCCCACTCCCCCAGACTCACCGGTAAGGGAGGAGGCGTCGGCTTCCTCCTCTCGCCCCGATGCCGCTTCCGCACTATCCCTCCTCCCCCCTCCCTCTCCTTCCCCTCCTTCGAAGCCCATATCATTCGCCTCTACCACCCACTCCAGTTACTTGTCGCCGTCATCTACCGCCCTCCCGGTCCCACCTCCGACTTCTTCAACCACCTTGACCCCTTTCTCACCTTCCTTCTCTCCTTCTCTCTGCCCACTCTGATCCTTGGAGACTTCAACATCCATACGGATGTACCCGACGACTCCTCTGCCGCCCGCCTGCTATCCCTCCTCGACTCTGCCGACCTCCTCCTCCACCATACCGCGCCCACTCACCGACTCGGTCACACCCTCGATCTCGTCATCTCCTACCGCTGCACTATCTCCTCACTCACCAACTCTGAAATCCCTCTCTCTGACCATAACCTTCTCACCTGCCTCATCTCTCACACTCCCTCCCCCTGCAAATCTTCGCTACTGCCCCACAGAGACCTCCGCTCTCTCGATCCCATCCGTCTTTCCAATAGCATCTCGCCTCACCTTGCCGCCCTGTCCTCTCTTCCCACTCTCGACGATCAGGTCTCCGCTCTCAACTCCACCCTCTCTACTCATCTCGACTCTCTCGCCCCCCTTTCCCTCCGCCGCTCTCGCGCCACTAACCCACAGCCCCGGATCACCTCCTCCGTCCGCCTCCTACGCTCCTATGCTCGAGCTGCTGAGCGCCGCTGGCGAAAGTCCAAGCACCAAGCCGACCTCACACACTTCAAATTTATCCTTTCCTGCCTTAACTCTGCCCTCTCCTCCGCCAGGCAAAGCTTCTTCTCCTCCCTCATCGACACCCATGCCCGTCACCCCCGCCGATTGTTCCGGACCTTTAACTCTCTCCTTAGGCCCCCTGTTCCTCCCCCTCCCCCATCTCTCACCCCTAATGATCTGGCCACCTATTTCCTCACGAAAATCAACACGATCAGGTCTGAGCTCCCCAAAGTCACCCCTCCGCCTCTCCCCTCCCCCCCAACAACCCCCTCCCCTACTTTCCCATCCTTCCCTGCAGTATCCTCAGAGGAGATCTCCTCCCTCCTCGCAAGTGCCACCCCCTCCACCTGCGCCTCGGACCCCATTCCCTCTCACCTTCTTAAAACCATCGCCCCTGCCCTCCTCCCTTCCTTAACTTCTATTTTTAACCACTCAATCTCCAAGGGCTCCTTCCCCTCTGCCTTCAAACATGCCCACGTCTCCCCCATCCTAAAAAAACCCGCTCTTGACCCCACTTCCCCCTCCAGTTATCGTCCTATCTCCCTACTACCCTTCCTTTCCAAAATCTTAGAACGAGTCGTCTACAATCGATGCCTAGAATTCCTTAACTCCCATTCTCTCCTAGACCCCCTCCGATCTGGCTTCCGTCCCCTCCGCTCTACCGAGACTGCTCTCTCTAAGGTCACCCATGACCTCCTTCTTGCCAAATCCAATGGCTCCTACTCCATTCTGATCCTCCTTGACCTCTCTGCTGCCTTTGACACTGTCGACCATCCCCTCCTCCTCCATACCTTATCTCACCTTGGCTTCACGGACTCTGTCCTCTCCTGGTTCTCCTCTTACCTCTCTGGCCGATCATTCTCGGTCTCCTACGCTGGAGCCTCCTCCCCCTCCCATCCTTTAACTGTTGGAGTTCCTCAAGGGTCAGTTCTTGGCCCTCTTCTGTTCTCCATTTACACTCACTCCCTCGGTGAACTCATCCGCTCTCACGGCTTTGACTACCATCTCTACGCAGATGACACGCAGATCTACATCTCCGCCCCTGTCCTCTCCCCCTCCCTTCAGGCTCGCATCTCCTCCTGCCTCCGGGACGTCTCCACCTGGATGTCTGCCCGCCACCTAAAACTCAACATGAGCAAGACTGAGCTCCTCATCTTCCCTCCCAAGCCCGGTCCGCTCCCAGACTTCTCCATCACCGTGGATGGCACGACCATCCTTCCCGTCCCGCAGGCCCGCAATCTCGGTGTCATCCTTGACTCGTCCCTCTCGTTCACCCCACACATCCTATCCGTTACCAAGACCTGCCGGTTTCACCTCTACAATATCGCCAAGATCCGCCCTCTCCTCTCTACCCAAACGGCTACCTTACTATTACGGGCTCTCGTTATATCCCGGCTAGACTACTGTGTCAGCCTTCTCTCTGACCTCCCTTCCTCCTCTCTCGCCCCGCTCCGGTCTATTCTTCACTCCGCTGCCCGGCTCATCTTCCTGCAGAAACGATCTGGGCATGTCACTCCCCTTCTTAAACAACTCCAGTGGTTGCCTATCGACCTCCGCTCCAAACAAAAACTCCTCACTCTAGGCTTCAAGGCTCTCCATCACCTTGCCCCTTCCTACCTCTCCTCCCTTCTCTCTTTCTACCGCCCACCCCGCACGCTCCGCTCCTCTGCCGCCCACCTCCTCGCCGTCCCTCGGTCTCGCCTATCCCGCCGTCGACCCCTGGGTCACGTCCTCCCGCGGTCCTGGAACGCCCTCCCTCCTCACCTCCGCCAAACTGATTCTCTTTCCCTCTTCAAAACCTTACTTAAAAATCACCTCCTCCAAGAGGCGTTCCCAGACTGAGCTCCTCTTCCCCCTCTACTCCCTCTGCCATCCCCCCTTTACCTCTCCACAGCTAAAGCCTCATTTTCCCCTTTTCCCTCTGCTCCTCCACCTCTCCCTTCCCATCCCCACAGCACTGTACCCGTCCGCTCAACTGTATATATTTTCGTTACCCTATTTATTTTGTTAATGAATTGTACATCGCCTTGATTCTATTTAGTTGCCATTGTTTTTACGAGATGTTCTTCCCCTTGACGCTGTTTAGTGCCATTGTTCTTGTCTGTCCGTCTCCCCCGATTAGACTGTAAGCCCGTCAAACGGCAGGGACTGTCTCTATCTGTTGCCGACTTGTTCATCCCAAGCGCTTAGTACAGTGCTCTGCACATAGTAAGCGCTCAGTAAATACTATTGAATGAATGAATGAACCACTGGAGGTTTTTAAGAAGGGGAGTGACATGCCCAGATCGTTTCAGCAGGAAGATGAGCCGGGCAGCGGAGTGAAGAATAGACTGAAACGGGGAGAGAGAGGATGAAGGGAGATCAGAGAGAAGGCTGACACAGTAATCTAGCCACCATATTACGAGAGCCTGTAACAGTAGGATGACTGTTTGGGTGGAGAGGAAAGGGTGGATCTTGGCGAGATTATAAAGGTGAGACTGGCAGGTTTTGGTCACAGATCGGATGTGTGGGGTGAACGAGAGAGCCGAGTCAAAGATGACACCGAGCTTGTGGGCCTGAGAGACGAGAAGGATGGTCGTACCATCCACGGTGATAGGGAAGTCAGGGAGAGGACCGGGCTTGGGAGGGAAGATGAGGAGCTCAGTTTTGGTTATGTTGAGTTTTAGGTGGCGGGCAGACATCCAGGTAGAGATGTCTTGGAGGCAGGAGGAGATATGAGCCTGAAGGGAGGGGAAGAGGACAGGGGGAGGGGGGAACACTTGCCTGTTGTGTGACCTTGGGCAGGTCACTTAACTTCTCTGGGTCTCAGTTACCTCATCTGTAAAATGGGGATTAAGACTGTAAACCCCATATGGGACATGGACTGTGTCCAACCTGATTAGCTCGTATCTACCTCAGTGCTTAGAACAGTGCCGGGCACATAGTAAATGTTTAATGAATACATAATAAAAAAACCTGTACTAAGCACTTGGGAGTTTAACAGAATAAGAAAATATGACCCCTGCCCTCAAGGACCTTACAAAACTAGCTGGGGTGATAGACATTAAATTGAATTATAAGTAGCGGAAGTAGCTAAGCTTAAGTTCTGTGTGGCAGAGAGGAGCACCTAAGTATTTAGGAAGTGAGGACTTAAATGCCCAGGTGATATAGTGAGGAGGGAAAAATAGACTGGGGAGATGAGAGATTAGCCCATTGAATGGATCCTACCTGCAGCTCAGTGTCCAGAGTATAACTGGCTTTAAGAACATAACATAATGTTCCTGTACCCTTTTAGTGTTTTTAATCAATGCAACAACAATGGTGTGTTAAGTGAAAGAATGTCAAGCAAATTATAGTATTCCTTAGGAAATAATTTACAGTGCATTAATGCTTTCCCAAGTGCCAAATAATGGGCCAAAACAATGTAAGTACATTTAAAAAGCACAAGAAATTTAATGACAATCAAATAATATTCAAATGTATCAATAATGAAATATTTTCAATTATAAGTGGATGGAGCAATGTGTTCATTTTTTTCAAACTTTTTTCACAACAATCTATTAAGCAAGTGGGCACTTTGTACATTTAACAGTATAGATCTGACATTTATGCTATGTATTAATAATAATCATTATGGTATCTGTTAAGCACTTACCATGTGGCAGGCACTGTACTAAGTGCTGGGACAGATACAAGCAAATCGGGTTGGACACAGTTCCTGTCCCACACAGAGCTCACCGTCTCAATCCCCATTTTATAGATGAGACAACTGAGGCACAGAGAAGTTAAGTGACTAGCCCAAGGTCACACAGAAGACAAATGGCAGAGCCGGGATTGGAACCTATGACCTTCTGACTCCCAGGCCCCTTGCTCTATCCACTACACCCTTCTGCTTCTCATTCGCCATGAAGGTGTCATTTAAACTGCATTAATGCTTTCCCAAGAGTCAAAGAAAAGCAGTAAAGCCTAGTGGAAAGAGCATGGGTCTCCAAGTCAGAGGACTTTTGTTCTAATCCTGACTCTGTCAATTACTTGCTTTGTGACTCTGGGCAAAGCACTTCACATCTCTGTACCTCAGTTTCCTCACCTGTAAAATGGAGGTTAAACACTGGCTCCCCCTCTTACTTAGACTCTTAGCCCCATGTGGGCCAGGGACTGTATCCAACTTGTACCCCTCGGTGCTTAAAACAGTAAACATAAAAAGTGCTTAGCAAATAATGATAAAGATTTCAAGGCAGGGAAAAAAGATGAAGAGCTCTCTTGAAAATCTGATGATGTCCTCCGAGGCTCTGCCATTTGCAGGAAAGGCCAGGCTCAGAAATAATGGCCCTTCCAAAATGGCTACAGCAAATCACACTGCCTGCTTTGTTTCTCTTTCAGACTGGATCTGCTTACAGTCTGGTGTTGGCAATCTGCTAGATGAGGGGGAAAAAAAAGATAAGGATTAAAAAATCATCTTCAGAGGAGTCTGGACCACTATTCAAGTCAGACTCCTTGAGTAGGGATGAATCCAGGAGATTGAGAGATAAAAGAGAATCTTTCAAATCATGGTCACCACAATCTCCATCCCATTTGATTTAGTTTCCTGTAAGGATAAAGGGCTGTACTCGGTGCTTGCTGGGTACTGATCCCAGGACTGGGCTGTTGGGTGAAGTACAGAAGTTTAAGACATGACCTTGAATGGCCTCAAGGAATTTACGATCAAATAGGAAGACCAACCAATACAATTTGATTAATAACAATTAGCTAAAAAAAAGAGAGAGAGAAAAGAATTAAAGAATAAATGCAAGTGAATAAATACATCAAAAATATAGAGATCAACAGACACATGCATGAGAGCACTGAGATCATGGAATGGGAGACTTTGGAGGTGGTGTCCAGGGAGCTCAGTGGCTCTGGATGGGCCAGCCTTTGCTTCTCCTACCCTGGGCCAAAGTGCTACATTCCACCTGTGTTCACCCCAATAGCCTCTGGGATATTCCAACCTTGGAGCTGAGAGTCCAGCTTGAATTCTTAGAGATCAAACGCCCTGTCCTTGGTGCTTGGATATGAGCTCCAAAACTTTCCACATATTTCTGAGTCCCTTCAGTGATGTTCAATATGTTCTATGTTCAATAACCATCTGATACCCCAGTGCTAAGACTCAGGAATAGTCAAGGGCTGCATTTAATTTTAATTGGATTCGGCTTGCCTAAGGCGTGAGGGGTCATCGGGTTTCCTACAATACTGATGGACTGAATTGTATTAAAAATAAATGAAACAGTTGGCTTTTCTTGAAATCTTGGCTAAATCTGTATTTGTGCATTCCAAAAAACTGCTCAAGCACCAATCTGGTCTTTTCATTTTATTCCTTTACTTTGTAAGGAGCAGTAGTGACTAAGTGCCCTCCATTCACAAAGGGAAGGGGGAACTTCTCGCATCTTTTCAACTCTGAAAAGCATGGGTCAATTCTGAAAAAGGAAATAGCATGATATAGTGGGAAAAGCACTGGCCTGGGAGTCAGAGTACCTGGGTTTTAATCCCAGCTCAGCGACCTTTCTGCTGTATGACTTTGGGCAAATCACTCCCGTTATCTTCTGTGGGTGGATCAGAGAAGAAGGCTCCAGCAATAGTGGCTGGTTCCTCTCTGCCTCATCTGCAAGCTTGAAGCCAATTAGAGCCACCTTCCCGTTTGTTAAGATCGGGTCCCCAGCCCATGGCTCACTCTGGATGGGGTACAGGTAAAAGGAAGTCACATCCTCCCAAAATGCCACACTGGGAAAACACCCTAAACCAAGACCAGGCTCTCTCAGAAACAAGCACACGTTAAACAAAGGCCGCAGGGACTGGAAAAGACATTTTGGTAAACCAGAAGCAGCTTGGCTCAGACTGGGAGTCAGAGGACCCTAGTTAAGTCACCTAACTTCTCTTTGCCTCAGTTACCTCATCTGTAAAATAAAGATTAAGACTGTGAGTCCCATGTGGAATATGGGCTGGGTCCAACCTGATTGGCTTATATCTACCCTAGTGCTTAGTATGACACCTGGCACATAGTAGATGCTTAATAAAAACCATCAGAAAACAGTCACTCTGTTATATGCCCTCACTCAACCACACTAGCGCATGCATACACACACACACACACACACACACACACACACACACACACGCTGAAGTCTGTAGCAAAAGTATCACAGTCTCCATTCTACCATCGTTGTGATCACGGACGCCCCAGTCTGAGCCCCGCAGGCAGCTTTCAGGAAGAGCAACCTCAATGGCAGTGGCTGTGGAGTCGTCTTTGACTCGCTCCTGCTCCTCTGCTTCATGCTGGAGTGCTCTCCTCCTCTTAGAGACCAACCAGAAGTTATTCATTAATTCATTCATTCGATCATATTTATTGAGTGCTTACTGTGTGCAGAGCATTGTTCTAAACGCTGGGTAGAACCAAGCTAATTAGGGTGGACACAGTCCCTGTCCCACATGTGGATCACAGTCTTCATCCTCACTTTATTATTAATAATAATGATGATGGTATTTGTTAAGCACTTACTATGTGCGAAGCACTGTTCTAAGCGCTGGGGGATACAAGGTGATCAGGTTGTCCCATGTGGGGCTCACAATCCCCATTTTACAGGTGAGGTAACAGACACAGAGAAGTCAAGTGACTTGCCCAAAGTCATACAGCTGACAAGTGGGGGAGCCAGGATTAGAACCTCTGACTCCCAAGCCCGTGTTCTTTCCACTGAGCCATGCTGCTTCTCTGATTTTACAGATTAGGTAACTGAGGCACAGAGAAGTTAAGTGATTTGCCCAAGGTCACACAGCAGACAACCCAGGATTACAACCCAGGTCCTTTTGAATCCCAGGCCTTGGCCTGGGGCTAGAAGATTTGGCCTGATTTCAGGAACACTCACACAAAATAAGGTATCAAGAAAGAGGGGTTTTGACTATGCTAAAAGTCAAAAAAGATGCTACTCTATTGGTTTCCTGATATGAGAAAGGCTCCCATCACACTTTGTTCCACCCAATGGAACCAATCTATTATTAGTATTGAGTGCTTACTATGTGCAGAGCACTGTTCTAAGTGCTTACTCATTAATTCTGTTAGAGAAGTGAAATCAACCAAGTGTGTCACTGCTCATTTCTCTTGTCTTTCATAGTGCTTCAGGCTGACATACTGGAACTAATCCAGGGCAAAGCGTGCAGTAGAGAGTGACGCAGATCAACCCCGGGCCGACTCTGCCTTCAAAATGGGGTTATTGAATTTTTTCTATTAGCACAGACTGTTGCTCCCCCTACTACAGCTGCCGTGGATTTGGATGAAGAATTACAGTGCCAGATGTGAATGGAGCTTGGCGAACACCCAAATGGACATTTGCTGGACTGGATGGAGAGACCCAAATGGGGTAATACCCAAGAATGAGGGTACATGGACTCTAATTTAATGGGGGAGGCACAGTCCAACTCATCATAAAAGTGATGATTTCCAGACCGAACAAATGAATCAAGTTCTTGATAATAATAACAATGGTATTTGTTAAGCGCTTACTATATGCCAAGCACTATTCTAATTGTGGTACCTGTTAAATGATTATTATGTGCAGAGTACTGTACTAAGAGTAGGGGAAGATACAAGATAATAAGATACAAGATAATAAGGTCAGACACAATCCTTGTCTCACATGGGAGGTTCACAGTCTAAGGGGAAGGAAGAAGAGGTATTCGATCCCCATTTTATAAGTGAGGAAAGTGAGAACTCTAGTGATTTTGACCAAGATCATATGAGAGGCAAGAGGCAGGTTAGAACTCAGGTCTCCTGCCTTTCAGACAGGTACCTTTTCCACTAGGCCAGACTGTTTTTGTCTGGGAGAAACACATGTGCTCCCCCTAACAGGCAAAGCTGCAATGCTGACAATACCTTAAATGACTATGAAATGGAAAACAATGTGTGATATTTTTGGCTTGCCATGTGTTACCATGGTAAATATCTTAATTAGTAGGAGGAGCAGAAAAACATCTTTCTGAATATAGCAGCATAGAAATCTGCTTCAATCCCCTGGAAGAATCTGCTGGAAATTCCTGACCACCTTGGGTCTAAGCACAGAATGTCAACCTGGCTGAGCTCTTTAGAAGGGGCAAGGAGTGATTTTTCCCATCACAAAGTGTAAGCGGAACTGAAGATTGGTTCCATGGTTGTGCACCCCTAAAGAAAACCAACAGAAGGCTTTTCTATGGATCTCAATAACAATAATAATAATGATATTTGTTAAGCGCTTACTATTTGCCAGACACTGTTCTAAGTGCTGGGGTTGATACAAGGTAATCATGTTGTCCCACGTGGGGCTCACAGTCTTCTTCCCCATTTTTCAGATGAGGTAACTGAGGCAAAGAGAAGTTAAATGACTTACCCAAGGTCACACAGCAGACCAGCAGAGTCAGGATTAGAACCCATGACCTCTGACTCCCAAGCCCAGGTTCTTTCCACTAAGCCATGCTGCTTCTTCCTCTCAAGGTGAGGAATGTCCCCTCAAATAGAGATCCCCAAAGCTAGCACCGTTCTAATTTGAAACTTCCCTTTAGCTTCTCAAGAATGGTTTTTAAAGCCTCATGTGGAACAGGGACTGTGTCTAACCTGATTAACTTGTATCTTCCCCAGCATTTAGAATCATGCCTAACACATAGTAAGCACTTACCAAATAAAATAATAATAATAGGGGTAGTTTTTATTAAGTGCTTACTGTGTGCCAGGTACTGTTCTAAGCACTGGGAGAAATATAAGATAATCGGGTTGGACTCAATCCCTGTCCCACATGGGGCTCACAGTCTGAATCCCCATGTTACAGATGAGGTAAGCAAGGCACAGAGAAGTGAAGTGACTTGCTCAAGACCACAGAGCAGACAAGTGGCAGAGCCAGGATTAGAACTCAGTTCCTTCTGCCTCCCCAGGCTGGCTCTATCCACTAGGCCACACTGCTTAATAATTGATACAATAATGACGAGCAAGGGTATCAAAAACATAACCAAAGACATAGTTTTGCCACCATACAAAGTCTCAGTTCAGCCTCACTGGTGTAATGGGGGTAATTCTGGTCACTACATTTTAGGAATGACATGGTGGAGCTGTAGAAGGAATATAAAACAAGAACCAAGAGGACTAGGAGGATGAAAAAGCTGCTTCATGAGGAAGGCAGATTGTAAAGATCATGGCCCTTAACTCTGAAAAGAGAGAGACTGAAGAAGGACATCATAGAAGCCTGAAAAATCACGAAGGGCACGAACAGGGTGAAGATCAATTTTCTTTACCCAAATTCAAACCTCTAGGAAAAAAGTGCACCCAGGAAACTTCCAGGTGGTAAGATCCAAACAATGAAAGGAAACACTTCACCCACCAAGTGGCAGGCGTGCAGACTTGAAACCCAGATGAAATTGCATAGCTGAAATATTAGTGGGTTCAAGAGGGGTTTTGAAAAAAATAATGGATAAAAAGCTCCATCCCCACTCAGGATCATACCTGGGGAGTTTCCAGTACTCTACAAGTCTTGGCTATAGGAGGGAGAGTCAAGCAGAGGCCTACCCATTCCATTCCTAGCTTGGCCAGTGGCTAGCAAGTAGAAGGCAATCTGCTACAAGTCAAACTCACCTGTGCTGAGCAACAGCAGCATGGGAGAGAGCCAAGGGCAGAGACTCAAGTATATGGCACGAAAGAAGACAAAGCTAAACCACTTCTGTATTTTTACTAAGAAGACTGTATTGCTGGTGGAGGTGGGGCGTTGCGGGAGAAATGTGTCCATGGAGTCACTATGGATCAGAGAAAACTTGATAGCATAAGACAAGAGGGTCCATATTGAGTTACCAGAAAGAAAGTTAAGGTATAGAGATTAAAATCTTGGCTTTGGGAAATTATGTCCCAAACAATGAAGATGAGTGTCCAGGTAGCCAACCATCCTATAGTTTCTCCAAGCATCCTGGTACCAGGGTAGGGGAAAAATTCCTGGCTCGTGGCCTTTCTCAAAGTCTGAAACATATTCATTTTGGGGTTAGGCACATGGAAGATAATTGGTTCTGTCAAGGTCAGACATTGGGTGGGAAATTTGGAGTGAGATAACCTGGAAATCTGATTTCTGAGAACTTCACCAAGAACACAATTTACTCAGAATTCTTCTTTGAACTCTACCGCCTTTGCTTTCAAACATTCATTTTGATTTCTCGGAAACTGTGGCCCACTCAGTGACTTGACTGTTTTAATTAAAGAACAGAAGCTCCCCTGGTCAAAATTTGAGTTTGAAATTCTTCTAGAGGGAGATTTGGGAGTGTGTAACTTCTATTTCCAATTCCATTACATTAGGTTTATGTTTTAATTTTTAAAAACGAATACCTGTTTTCTTTCCAAGTGTCAAATGGATCACTTACATTTTCAGAACCTAATTATTTTTATAATTTGAAAGAGCCAAGCTCTTAAAATGTTTAAACAACTCTTTATGTTGAAATAAACCAGAATCTATTGCATTAAGTCTCGTTTTTGTAAAATTTCGCCTTGGGGTGTTTTATGTCTAGGAACTCATTACTAAGGATTATACATTTGCATCACCCATGTACTAGCTCATTTCTTAGAACACTGAAAACAATTTAAATGTGTTTTCTTCTCTGTCAATGTAAATATTCCCCACACAGGGCTCAATGAGTATAGACGAGTGACGTGATTTAACCTTTTGACATTCAATCCTGCTAGATGATGTGGAAGAACTTTTCAGTTATTTCCCATCAGTACAATGATAGATTCCATCACAGGGCAGAACAAAGATAAATAGAACCATTCCCAGAGAGGAAGAGTCTGCTTGGAAAGAGGAAAAAGTTCAGGAGCATGATGAACAAAACAGTCAAGAACCTCTTTGGCAAAGGGGTGGGGAAACTGGGTGCTTGGTGGGGCTCCAATTACTAGTGATAGAATCAGTGGCATTTGCTGAGCACATTCTTATTTTCTAGGTACTGTACTGAGAACCTGAGAGACTACAACAATAGCATAACCCACAATTCCTGCCCTCAAGGGGCTCAACTTGTAATGGGGGAAGACCAAAAGAAAAATATTGCAGATAGTAAAGCAGGAAGAACAAAGACAAAGCAGAAAACAGTACATTTTAGAATGAAAGATCTGAACAAGTAATTGGATGTGAATTTCAAAATTGCATGATCAAATGAAAGCTCAGGTGAGCACGTGAGTGATACCATTTAATAGTAATTAGTAGTTATTCAAGAGGCACAATTTAACTTCCAGGCAAGCCTTCCACGTTTGTGGCATACAGTCTCCCATCATTTGGGAAAAGTAGGTTGATGTGTGCTTCCTGCAGAGGATTAGCCGGTGACAAGAACCATCTCTACTCTTCCTCTCCTATATGGCTTGACCAGAGTCCTCCAGCCTGGGATCTCTTGGGGGTTGGGAATAGCCTGGGACCCTCAGGGTCCTGACATTGGACCCTAAGGGATTCCACTGGGTCTCGCAATTCTTTTCTTCCTTTCTTTCTCTCTCCATCTCCCTCTGTCTCCCTCCCTCCCCTTCTAGGAGGCATCGCAATCATACCAGAACATTTTCAGAATTGAATCAGGTGATATTCATTGATGGGGAGCAAAAAGAAGATGGTCAGAAGTAAAATAAAGACCATCCTTCTTTACTTCAAGGCAGTTTGTGTTTTGTTTTGTTTTTTCCCCCAGAGGAAAGCATTGGGAACAGAAAAGTCCATTTCTCCAGTCTACATATCCTGTCCCCTGCCTGTAAAAGCTGTCTCTCCACCAACCTCATCCATTTAATGCACTGCACTTTGTGTCCTTAGATTATTTTTCCTATTGTCCCTGCTTACAATTGCTCCGCCACCCCTTCCTCACCCAGGGTCGCCCCTGGAGAGTTTCCAGTACTCTACCAATCTCGGCTATGGGAGGGAGAGTCAAGCAGAAGCATGTCTATTCCATTCCTATCTTGGGAGGTGGCTAGCCAGTGGAAGACAATCTGCTACAATCAAAACTCACCTGTGCTGGGCAGCAGCAGCATGAGAGAGAGTTGAGGGTGGAGACTCAAGTTTACTGTGCGGAAGGAGGCAATGGTAAACCAGTTCTATATTTTTATCAAGAAAACTCTGGATACATTACCAAAACGATTGCAGGAGGAGGTGGGGCATTCCAGGAGAGATGTGTCCATGGAGTCTCGAGGGGTGAGAGATGACTCGACAGCATAAGACAGGACAATTGCCCCATAGAGTAGCTGTTGGCTATCCATTCTCCTTCCATTCTCTTCCAGTGAAGGTGGGGCATAACAAACATTGCTTCAGTGTGGGTGAGCTTAGGACATTTTAGGACATGTTTTAGGACATCTTCACCTTCCCACTTATTTGTGAACGTGAATCATAGATGGCATTGGTGAAATTGCTCTAGATGGCAAGCTTACCTGTGATAACTCCAAGCTTCACAGCTACAGAATTGTTCCTTGGTTTCCTGAGTTGCCACAGTGTCCATGTGACTCTCAAGGGACATCATAATCTTCTAGATTTTACTCACTGACTATCCATCCCTGGATATATACTATCAAGGTAGCAGACTTCAGTGGCAGCATTCAACTTTGGCTTGCCATTGGAAATCTTTGGATGTAAGTAGGATTTCCCTGAAAATGCCTTTAGTGTTTTTCAGGTCTGTCGTGAATCCCAAATCGATAATTCAGTGGTATTTATTGAGCACTTACTGTGTGCAGAGCATTGTGTTAAGCACTTGGGAGAGTTCAATTCATCAGAGTTGGTAGACATGTTCTCTACTCACCAGGAGATTACAGCACTCAGAACAGTGCTTGGCACATATTAAATGCTTAACAAATATCATCATTATTATTACAGACTAGAGATGTGCTGACTTTACAAATTGGTTCATGATGATCTGACCGACTTTTCCTCTCCAGACTGTAAGCTCACTGTGGGCAGGGAACATATCTATTCAACTCTGTTATATTGTACTCTGCCAAGAGCTTAGAACAGTGCTCTGCACACAGTAAGCACTCACTAAATATGATTGATTGTTCATTCATTCAATAGTATTTATTGAGCGCTTACTATTTGCAGAGCACTATACTAAGCGCTTGGAATGAACAAGTTGGCAACAGATAGAGACAGTTCCTGCCATTTGACGGGCTTACAGTCTAATCGGGGGAGACAGACAAGAACAATGGCAATAAATAGAGTCAAGGGGAAGAACATCTCGTAAAAACAATGGCAACTAAATAGAATCAAGCGATGTACATTTCATTAACAAAATTAATAGGGTAATGAAAATATATACAGTTGAGCAGCCGAGTACAGTGCTGAGGGGGTGGGAAGGGAGAGGGGGAGGAGCAGAGGGAAATGGGGGGAAAAGAGGGTTAAGCTGCGGAGAGGTGAAGGGGGGGCGGTAGAGGGAGTAGAGGGAGAAGGGGAGCTCAGTCTGGGAAGGCCTCTTGGAGGAGGTGAGTTTTAAGTAGGGTTTTGAAGAGGGGAAGAGAATTAGTTTGGTGGAGGTGAGGAGGGAGGGCATTCCAGGACCGCGGGAGGACGTGGCCCAGGGGTCGACGGCAGTATAGGCGAGACCGAGGGATGGTGAGGAGATGGGTGGCAGAGGAGCGGAGCGTGCGGGTGGGCAGTAGAAAGAGAGAAGGGAGGAGAGGTAGGAAGGGGCAAGATGACGTAGAGCCTTGAAGCCTAGAGTGAGGAGTTTTTGTTTGGAGCGGAGGTTGATTGGCAACCACTGGAGGTGTTTAAGAAGGGGAGTGACATGCCCAGATCGTTTCTGCAGGAAGATGAGCCGGGCAGTGGAGTGAAGAATAGACTGGAGCAGGGCGAGAGAGGAGGAAGGGAGATCAGAGAGAAGGCTGACACAGTAGTCTAGCCGGGATATAACGAGAGCCTGCAGCAGTAAGGTAGCCGTTTGGGTGGAGAGGAAAGGGCGGATCTTGGTGATATTGTAAAGGTGAAACCGTCAGGTCTTGGTAACAGATAGGATGTGTGGGGTGAACGAGAGAGACGAGTCAAGGATGACACCAAGATTGCGGGCCCGAGAGACGGGAAGGATGGTTGTGCCATCCACGGTGATAGGGAAGTCTGGGAGAGGACCGGGCTTGGGAGGGAAGATGAGGAGCTCAGTCTTGCTCATGTTGACTTTTAGGTGGCGGGCCGACATCCAGGTGGAGTTTGTGTCTTCAGGGAATAGCTGATTAGGTATGGTACTGCCTGGATGACTTTCAGTGATGCTCACTGAGTTTTGAATAAGAAAGACTTTCCAGTGGATCAGACAAATATCTAGATTGTAAACTCTTTGAGGGCATGTCTAGCAGTTCTACTGCACTCTCCCAAGCCCTTGTTCAGTGCTTTGCACACAGTAAGTGCTCAATAAATACCACCTACTGACACCAGCTTCTAGGTCCCTCATGGCATTCTTAAGGATGGCTGGATAGAATGGGTTGAACAAAACTGGCAAACACGTAACCCTGCTTTACAGTGGTAGAATGGGAAAAGGATCCGACAGGGCTCCTTTATGACCTTATGGTCCCTATGACCAGCCCCATAATTGTGGATTAACTTAAGGTTCTTGAAGAACTTCTTTGAGCAGCCAAATTTGCTTAGTAGTTACCAGAGCCCAGGCCTGTTGATAATGAAAAATGATTTTATAAGTTCTATTTGAAAAGTTTAGGCATTGGACAATCAGAAAAGAGTTTGTCCTCCTTGAATAGAGGCCTGTGCAAGATTGGGAGAAATGGAGATATAATAGAAAATAGTGTTAGTCAGGGAGACAAAAGGCAATCTTCATATGTTCACAGTGTGAAATATAGACTCAGTCACACATAGGTCTCTTACCAGCTTCCTCTGTGCCACATTATTCTACAAGTCTTGACATGGATACGTTCTCATTATGAGCAGCATAGTCTTTTAACTGAAAAACAACTCTACTATTCCTATAGCTGCAGTTTTTGCCCATTACAGTAATCTGAATGCAGGTAGAGCTTAGTACAGTGCACTGCACATAATAGGTGCCCAGAACAGTGCTTTGCACACACTGGGTATTCAGTACTGAATTTTGCACATAATAGGCACTTTTTGCAATTTTTTGCACAAACACAGGCACTCAAATGCTGATGATGATATAGTAATGATGATGATGATAATAATGATTATGGTACTTGTTAAGCATTTTCTATGTGCCAATCACTGTTCTAAGCACTAGGGTAGAGACAAGATCATCAGGTTGGTCAGTCCCTGTCCCACCTGGGGCTCCCATTCTTATCCCCATTTTACAGAAGAAGTAACTGAGGTACAGAGAAGTAAAGTGGCTTGCCCAAGGTCACACAGCAAACGTGGCAGAGCCAGGATTAGAACCCACATCCTTCTGACTCCCAGGCCCATGCTCTATCCATTAAGCCACACTGTTGCTGCTGCCGATGGGACCACAGACTGACAAGAAGCACCTCTTGGGTAGTGGGCTTCTTTGAGTTCATTCATTCAATCATATTTATTGATTGCTTACTGTGTGCAGAGCACTGCATTAAGCGCTTGGAAAGTACAGTTCAGAGTTAGGGATAAACATACTAGGGAAACTGTATTAGAATCTGTCTCCCCTTCTAGACTGTAAGCTCCCTGTTAGCAGGGAACTTGTCTACCAGCTCTGTCCTATTTTACTCCCCCAACCAGTGTTCTGCACGCAGTAAGCTTTCAGTAAAAATGACTCATTGAAAATGTGATTGATTGACAACCTTGCACATCCCCCGAGGAGAACATTCTAGCCTCTGTTGCTAGCCATGGGCACTGTCACGTCCCTGAACAAGTGACACTGGAGAAGTAACATGACACAGTGGATAAAGCACAGGCCTGTGAGTCAGAAGATCATGGGTTCTAATCCAGGCTCCTCTGCTTGTCTGCTGTGTGGCGTTGGGCAAGTTACTTCATTTATCTAGGCCTCAGTTACCTCATCTGTAAAATGGGGATTAAGATTGAGGGTCCCATGTGGAACAAGGACTGTGTCCAACTGATTTGCTTATATCCACCCCCTGCTCTTAGGACAGTGCCTTGCACATAGTAAGTGCTTAACAAATATTATTATTATTATCATTATCCAGTGATTCCATCAGCACACTGCTTCTTTATCAGATCAGACATAGAGTGATCCTCTCCCCTGTCGCTTGTCAGGTTCTGAATGAAGAAGGGAGGTGGGAAGATAGAACCTTGCACTGTCAAGAAAAGACCAAGAGTCCACTGCCCCCATATCAAGCAAGAGGAAACCAATTCATTGCTTGCTTCTGTCTTCTCCAGGACTGGATCTGGCACTGGTGGTTTCAATTTCTGCCTTGTACCTCACTCAAACTAAATGTCTCATACTTGTAAATCCACTGTGGATATCTGTCCCCATGTCATGACTTCCAGGGGCCCTTTATAGTCACTTTGTTGACACAACAAATCAATCTAAAATGGCATTCACTGAGCATGCACAGGGTGCAGGGCACTGTACTAAATACTAGGGAGAGTCCAATACAACACAGACTTTAAAGCACTCCACCACCTTGCCCCTCCTATCTCACCTCACTTCTCTCCTTCTACAATCCAGCCCATACACTTCACTCCTCTAGAACTAACCTTCTCACTGTGCTTCAATCTCACCTATCTAGTTGTCCACCTCTAGCCCATGACCTGTCTCTGGCCTGGAATGCTCTCCCTCCTCAAATCTGGCAGACTATTGCTCTCCCCAACTTCAAACCCTTATTGAAGGCACATCTTCTTTTAGAGGCCTTCCCAGACTAAGCCCCACCTTTCCTCATCTCCTACTCCCTTCTGTGTTGCCTTGTCCTGCTCTCTGTGTTCTCCCCACCCCGCCCCCCAGCTCTATAGCACTTATGTACATATCTGTAATTTATTTATTTGTACTGATGTCTGCCTATTCCTCTCTAGACTGTACAATCGTTGTGGGCAGGGAATGTGTTTATTGTACTGTACTTTCCGTAGTGTTTAGTACAGTGCTCTGCACATAATCACGCAATAAATATGTCTGAATGAAGGAATGAATGAATGAATGAATGAATGAATAGACATAGAGAGCAGACACAATCTATCTGCCCAGAGGCTCTGCCAGGGTAAGAGAGGATCTTGAACAGGGCTTCCAAACAACAGGGTCTCTCATCTCAGGCAGCCTGTTTCAATAGAGATGTCAATTAGTGTTGAAGAGAATCCTCCATGACCTTCTGCCAGGCACATGTGGAAAATCCAGCCCAACTGCAGACTAAGACTTAAAGCAACTTCAAAATTCCCCTCCTTCATGGAACACATTTGGAGGTGTATTTCCCTGGCACAGTAAACGCTTCTGAGAGCTTGACTAATAGATTGGTGATAGCATCTTATCACCTTTATGGAAGCAAATATCAGCCAAATTTAGCTTGTATTTGTACAGACAGCCAGCTCAAACCCCAGAATAGCGTTTCCATGGGAGCAGGGCCATCGTGAAGTAATCCATGGTCTGGGTCAAATTCACCAACCAGAGGTTCTTGACCACGGAGGTGGAGAGGAGAGGTAAAAAGAGAAAACTTTTTTCAGACTACCTCCTCTACCCTACAGATTGAGTCTCTAAGCCATTGTTTGTCACATTTTGAAGGAAAGGTAGAGTCGGCTTCAATTTTGCTGTATTCTTCCAAATGCTTGAAGGCTCCATCACTGCTCAGCAGAGAGCAGCAGCCTCCTCCTAGCATGCGCACACCACCCATACATACACACACACGAATCAAGGATTATGACCCCAATTTACCCTACCCTCAGAACAGCCTCGCAAAACAAATCTCCTTCCATGAGGGATAGGGTTCCCTTTGTGAAAGTACAAGTTCTGTTTACAGAATGGCAATTGTCTGGGATTATTAAAACAATTATTGCACAAGTAATAATGTAAAGGGCCTCTGTGCATTGGGCATAAGGGCTATTTCAGTGCAGAAGATAGGACTGGTGATTTGGAGAATGTGTCCTGTCCACATAATGAAAAAAAAATTAGCTAGAGACCAGCAATTTGGACATCTTCTCGCCCATTCTAAAATGAAACCATTCCCATTTATGAAACAATTTTACAGATAAAATCCCCCTGGAAAAAATAATATAATTCCCCTAAGTATAAAGAGCAAAGACAAATTTTGTGCTCCCAGTTCCCCATTCCAGGGAGAAGAGTTTTATTAGTGACTACATAGCTTGGGCTATTTTTCCTTCATTTTCCCCTTTGGCTTTCCTTCCTGTGACTTGTAAAGATGATTTTTTTCTAGAGTTGGGGACAAAAGGTACTATTGATAGTAGGATTTGTTAGGTGCTTACTATGTGCCAAACACTATAGTAAGCACTGGGGTAGATGCAAGATAATTAGGTTCCACATAGTGCTCACGGTCTAAGTAGGCGGGAGAACAGGCATTGAAGCTCCATTTTGCAGAAGGAGGAACGAAGGCACAGAGAAGTAAAGTGACTTGCAGTAAAGTGACAACAGGTAAGTGGTGGATCCGGGATTAGAACCCAGACCCTCTGACTGCCAGACTTGTGCTCCTTCCACTAGGTCACACTGCTTCTTAATAGGCAATGCAATAGGTGCACTTAGTACAGTGCTCTGCACACAGTAAGCACTCAATAAATACAATTGAATGACTATGGAACACGAATTAGCTGTCCTGCTACCTTGAAAGGAGTTGAAGAAAAGCTCTTGGTATGAACAAGGGAGAGGGCATGTGATTATTCTTCCCAGAAAATCTTTAGGGAATAGGATGATATATCCAGATATCTTTCTGGAATGGATTCAGAATAGCCCTCAGTGGAGGTAGAGCTCTGTCCTATGCGTATAGTAAGCACTCAAAAAATATGTTTGAATGAATGAATCAACATAGAGAGCAGACACTAACTGCCCAGAGGCTCTGCCGAGGTAAGAGAGGATCTGGAAGGCATATACAATTGTCTTAGGGGGTCCACAGAGAATGGTGAAAGAGCAGTCTTCCAGTTACTAGAAGGAGTGGTGCTTAGGTTTGGGCTAACAGCCATAAGAAAATAGCCACAGGTTTTTCCTCTCCTACACAGGTAACCATGAACATCTCTTTCTTCCAGTCCATAAAGTCCATTTATAAGTGAGAACTTCTAAGTCCTCCGGGGATTGGAAGGTTTGGGCAAAGCCTTCTCCTTCTTTCCCCTCAGCTCCAGGCAGCACTGTTTATGGATTCATGAGATTGACTACCATCTTTTCCTCTGATTAAGACATGGTAATTAACTTTGATCTTTTCTTCAAGGGGGTCAGGAGTTCTTGGGATCTTGTTTGAGCACTTGCAGAAGCTGCTTCCCCAATTATTTCTTTCCAACACCAGTAGTACAGAAATATGAATTGGGAAAGTGACAGACAGAAAGATAGAAGTGGGGCAGGAAAAGAAAGAAAGAGAAAGTGAAAAAGAGAAAGAGGAGGAGGATCATAGTCTCTCCAAGAGGCCTTCTCTGATTCCTATTCCTGCCGCCACCCCCAAGCCCCCTCCCCCACCGCTGCACTTGGGTCTGTACCCCTAAAAGCACTTTGATATTAACCCTACAGCACTAATGGTCATATCATTCCGTAATTTAATTTGTGACTCTCTTCCCCCTCTCATCTGCAAGCACCTTGTGGGCAGGTATTGTGCCCATCTACTCTGTGTATTACACTCTCCCAAGCTCTGTATATAGTAAATGTTCAATAAATATCATTCATTGATGAGGGGGAAGAGGAGGGGGAGGTTGAACAAAACCAAATGCTAGTGAACTACGTATTCCCATCTCCAAAGCTCTTCCTAGCCACTCCCCTTGCTTCCTGCTTGATTTCCAGCTGCTCCAGAGGGAGAGTCATAACTGCCCTGTAAACTGACACTTAGGCTAAACAAATTTATTCAGAAGTGCAGAGTACCAGTACTGCTCATTTCATTCCAGCTCACGAAAGATTACAAGACTACTCTCTTAACAGGAATGTGATAAATCTGATGCAAAAGCCCACTGAGGGCAGGAAATGTGTCTGTTTGTCGTTGTATTGTACTCTCCCAAGCGCTTAGTGCAGTGTTTTGCACACAGTAAGCACTCAATAAATATGATTGAATGAGTAAAATAAGAATACTGAGTGCTTATGGTACTTCATCTCACCCAGCCTGCCACTGCTTGTTTTTTAGGCTCGTTCTTCACTGGGTCATTCCTTGCAGGACATATGATGCCAGCTTCTTTCTTCTCTATACACTGTTGCTGACAACCGCACCGTGTGCCAGGGTACCGTGACGTGAGTCCCTGAAAGAGTGCCCACAAAACTCAGCAGCCACTCTGCATCTTTGACTCGGCTCTCTCGTTCACCCCACACATCCAATCCGTTACCAAAACCTGCCGGTCTCACCTTTATAATATCGACAAGATCCGCCCTTTCCTCTCCACCCAAACGGCTACCTTACTGCTACAGGCTCTCGTAATATCCCGGCTAGACTACTGTGTCAGCCTTCTCTCTAATCTCCCTTCCTCCTGTCTCTCCCCGCTCCAGTCTATTCTTCACTCCGCTGCCCGGTTCATCTTCCCGCAGAAACGCTCTGGGCATGTCACTCCCCTTCTTAAAAACCTCCAGTGGTTGCCTATCAACCTCCGCTCCAAACAAAAACTCCTCACTCTAGGCTTCAAGGCTCTCCATCACCTTGCCCCTTCCTACCTCTCCTCCCTTCTCTCTTTCTACCGCCCACCCCGCACGCTCCGCTCCTCTGCCGCCCACCTCCTCACCGTCCCCCGCTCTCGCCTATCCCGCCGACGACCCCTGGGCCACGTCCTTCCGTGGTCCTGGAATACCCTCCCTCCTCACCTCCGCCAAACTAATTCTCTTCCCCTCTTCAAAACCCTACTTAAGGCTCACCTCCTCCAAGAGGCCTTCCCACACGGAGCTCCCCTTTTCCCTCTGCTCCCTCTACCCCCGTCCCTTCACCTCTCCGCAGCTAAACCCTCTTCTCCCCCCTTTCCCTCTGTCCCCCCGCCCATCTCATCCCCTCAGCACTTTACTCGTCCTCTCAACTGTATATATCTTCATCACCCTATTTATTTTGTTAATGAGATGTACATCACCCTGATTCTATTTGCTATTGTTTTAATGAGATGTTCTTCCCCTTGATTCTTTTTATTGCCATCGTTCTTGTCTGTCTCCCCGATTAGACTGTAAACCCGTCAAAGGGCAGGGACTGTCTCTATCTGTTACCGATTTGTACATTCCAAGTGCTTTGTACAGTGCTCTGCACATAGTAAGTGCTCAATAAATACTATTGAATGAATTAATGAATTCCAGAGTTACTCAAAGATTGAACCAGCTCACCAGGAAGATTGGAGCCATGCAGTTCACTAAATGACAGCGTGGATGGGAAACCCATACCAAGATACTGACCAGTGTTATTTTAAAAATTATATTTAAGTGTTTGCTGTGTGCCACGTGCTGTATTAAGAGCTGGGGTACTTATAAATCAATCAGGTCAGACACAGTCCCTGTCCCACATGGCATTCACAGTCTAAGTAGGAAGGAGAACAAGTATTGAATCCCCATTTTTACAGTTGAAGAAACTGAGGCACAGAGAATTTAAGTTATTTGCCCTAGTTCACACAGCAGGCAAATAGTGGAACTGGAATTAGAACCCAAGTCTTGTCTCCTTGCCTCTCATGGTCATATGTGAAGGATGATGATAAACATTTCATTTTCCCCCATCCTTCTCCTCATGGGTTCTGCATAGTCTTCTCAAAGCTTACCTAGGTACCTCAATATCATCTTTATAATCAAGTAGTCTTCTTTATGGTCAGTCAGCTGTCCCCATCCCCCCTCACTCCCCCCCCCCTTATATCCACCTCTCTCTTCTTTCTGTTTGCTTTCTTTTTTGCTCCTATATTCCATTCTTCCTTTTTACTGAAGATAATCTGCTACTACCTTTAAATACAATCTCCAGTTGTTCTTACAATGCAACTGGTGAGTGTAAAGAGCAGGGGCTTGGGAGTCAGAGGATCTGGGTTCTAATCCAGGCTCTGCCCCTTGCCTGTTTTGTGACCTTGGACAAGTCACTTAACTTCACTGTGCCTCAGTTTCATCAATTATAAAACTGACATAAAACACCTATTCTTCCCTTGTCCTTAGACTGAGAGCCCTATGGGGTACCATTATATACCATTATCTTGTACCTACTCCAGTGCTTAGTACAGTTCTTGTCATAGAGAAAGAATTGAACAAAAAAAACTATTAAATATTATTCATTCTCTTCCATTCTTTGACTCAGTGGAAAGAGCATGGGCTTTGGAGTCAGGGCTCATGAGTTCAAATCCCAGCTCTGCCACTTGTCGGCTGTGTGACTGTGGGCAAGTCACAACTTCTCTGTGCCTCAGTTCCCTCATCTGTAAAATGGGGATGAAGACTGTGAGCCCCACGTGGGACAACCTGATTCCCCTATGTCTACCCCAGCGCTTAGAACAGTGCTCAGCACATAGTAAGCGCTTAAATACCAACATTATTATTATTATTATTATCCCTCCTCAGACCCAGGCACCCTGAGGCCTGCATCACCATCGCCCACAAGCCCCCTCAACCCTGCCCCTTATATCCACAGCCATGCCATGGCTTTACCATCTTCTGACAGACTCAACCAGGCAAGACAGATGGATCCATAAGTGTTTTTCTCAGAGTCACTTCCTGATGGGTGAGCAGATGGGGACATGAGAAAGGGAAATTGTCCCTTTCAAAGACGTTGATTAGGGAGCCTCAGAGGGACACCCGCATTGTTACAGTTCATCTCCACAGCATGTGGAGGGAGCAAAAGATACCAGCCCTGTGCCAGACAATTGCTCTGGATTGCACAGTGGGTGTTTAGTCAGAGCAGACTACCATCACTAAGTACAGAAAGGGAGGCTGAAAGGGGATAAAACAGGAGAGGAAACTTTTCAGAAAAGCCTTGTGAAGTGAGAACTTGCTAAATAAGCCGCCGGTACAATTCAGTGTTCAGTGGGTTATGAGTTTTAGTACCCTACTGGGCTGGTCCCTGGTTGGGATAAGCAAATCTGGACCTCTGGGCTACAGGTTACTCAACAGTATGTTCAAGCTGATCCCTTTAACTGACAGCCTTGGAAAAGGTAAATGTTGACTCACTCCAGAGTAAAAGAACAAAGTAGAGAGGAACATCCCAATCATCTCCAGAATGCACCCCATGTTGACCCTTGGAGGAAATCTTGAGGAGGCAGAGAGTTGAAAACGACAAGAGGCCAAGGCTGAAGAATTGATCATTCATAAATGCATACACTGCTCTCCACTTTCTATAGAGGCTGGCCAACAATCAGGAGTGGGCTGGAATAGACATTTATCCCTAGAATTTAGAGCACATTATCCAATTTGTTCTGAGCACTGGATGGTCCAGACTCATGGCTTCTAGATGCTCCTTGCCTAGCTGAGATGCTCACTCTTTTCAGACTGCCTGATGGTAAAACCTGCTTAGTTGGAAGATACTTGTTGTGAGGAAACACTACTCCTTACTGAGGTCACAAGAACCCTTTAATCCCCCACTTTGCATCTCCAAACCAAATTTTAACTCTTCACTAGTCGAGTAAGAGGGAAGAGGGGGTCAGACTTTCAACACACAAAAGGCCGAAAGTAATATCCAGACTCCACCAATAATCTGAAACCTTAGGCAGAAGTTTGAATTCTGAAGGTAGTCTTTGCACGAAAAGAATCTCAATAGTCAGTCATTGGGCATTTGGAATCGATCCCAGGAGCATTTTAGATGTTACAAGGGAATCTGGGATGGCTCTAAGGGAAAAAAAAAAAAAAATCTCACAATGACCCCTTGGAGGAGAATCAGATGGACGTACAATTACTCCTGCTGTAAGCTCACGCAAACCCAAAGGAAAAATAAGGGGAGCACAGTGTCATCATGTAGCGGTGAATTAGCCATAATATCATGCAACTCTATAAGGGAATGCCTCCAAGCAGAATTACTTTGTGTTTATGAATCCAAAAAAACCTATCAATTCAATAGGATTGTGTAGAGAATTAATCGTTCACGTTCAAAGTTGACTGTTTCCATATGTTCATTAGAAACAATGAACTTTTAAGTATTCACACAATAACAAGGTGTGTGCACTGTAAGCTGTTACAGTGCTTCTGTTGTGGAAACAGCAAATTGCTTGTAACAAGCTTTAGAGGCTAATAACCAGCAGTCCTAACCCCCTTATTATACTGTTTCCATTGTTTTTAAACCATTTTCCCCTCTAACTCCTCTTTTACCATTGAAGCAATAGCTGATGCAATACAAATTTCTGTTAACACAGGCGATTTCAAGAATGCAACTATCACGTTATTGCAGGGGTGACTATATAAAGTATCTGGACTCTTCTCAGTTTGCCCAAGCATTGAGAAACCCAGACAGGGATAGAGACCCAGACAAGTAATGAGAAACAAGGTAATGTGCCCAGGCTGACAGAGAGGAAGAGAGGCTGAAACTAAGACTGGGATGTGAAATGGAGGAGAGAGAGAGAGAGAGAGGAAGGGAGAGAGATTATTTCAAAGTACTTTGAGAGGTTTTCATGGTTATCCTAATTTTTAAAAAGTCTGGCTGCCAAAATGGAGTGAGGGGACACATGGCCTATGCAAAAGGTTCTTGGTGAACCCCAGGCATCCACCACGGGATGGGAAAGAAGCCAAGATGTCACTTCTTCCCAGAGCACAGAGGACCCTTACTTGCAGGCACCTAAATTACTCCAGGAGGAAGGGACCCCTTTCACTTTAAACCAAACTCTACAGAACTAGTTAATAATACTAATACTTCTACACTAATAATAAAAATGACAATAATTAAGTGTTTACTAGATATCCAGCACTGTACCATGTAAAGTAGTACATACAGGATGATTAGGTTGGATGCAGTCCCTGCCCCACAGGGGGCAACTGGCAGAGCCATGATTAGAACTCAGGTTTTCTTTGGCAGAGTCAGGATTAGAACTCAGGTTTTCTTCCTTCCAGGCCTGTACTTTTTCCACTAAACTACAAACAGGTATATTTCTTGCAGACACTAGTTCGTTTTCCTCATGCCAATGTCTTAAACTCTTCACTGTTGGCTTCAAAGTTTTCCATTACCTTTCACCTTCTTACATCACCTCCCTTCTCTCATCTTCTCCCAGCCCACACGCTCTACTCCTCTGGTGCTAACCTTCTCACTGTGCCTCTTCTCACCTGTCCCGCTATTGGCCCCTGATCCACCCACATACTACTTCTGGCCTGGAACACCCTCCCTCCTCAAATCCACCAATCAATCACACTTCCCCCCTTCAAAGTCCTATTAAAGGCTCAAAGTCTCACTTCCTCCAAGAGGCCTTCCCAGCCTAAGCCCCTCTTTTTGTCAGCTCCCCCACCCCTCCGCATCACCCCGACTCACCCCCTTTGCTCTACCCCCCTCCCAGCCCCACAACACTTGTATATATGTGTACATATCTATAATTCTATTTATATTGTCTGTTTACTTGTTTCGATGTGTATATATCTATAATTCTATATATTTGTATCAATGCCTGCTTGTTTTGATGTCTGTTGCCCTCTACCCCTCCCCCCCCCAAGACTGTAAGCCCGATCTGGGCAGGCATTTTCTCTCTTTATTGCTGAATTGTACTTTCCAAGCTCTTAATACAGTGCTCTGCACACAATAAGTGCTCAATAAATGCGATTGAATGAATGAAAGTCAACACCAGGACTGGTTGGTCAAGAACAAGGCCTAAGGGGTACTCAGAGGAAAGCAAAACGGGTCTCTTCATCAACTTTCACCTACTCGAGATCTTAGCAAAAAGACAACTAAGAGATGCTGACACTTTTGCTATCGGAACAGACTAAGTATGATTAAGAAAAGGTTCCAGTCAATTAATCTATGATATTTATTGAGCACCTACCACGTGCAGAGGCCCCAGTATGATGGGGCTGGAGGTAGCCCAGGCAAGGATCGTATCTACTAACTCTATTATACTTTACCAAGTGTTTACTACAGTGCTTTCCTCAGCAGCAGAGAGCCGTGGCCCTCAGAGATACAACGGGATGATATAAAAGAAACATAAATCTTTTGGTGGGAATAGGGGGCAGCAGCACCAACCACCACTGCCATTTTCTCTGGGCCCCACTTTGGAAAATGTGGGTAAGGCCATACGGCCAAGATGGCTTTGGTCCCTGGAAGCTCAAAGTAGCAAAACAGAGCCTGAGAGGCAGCATGACTTCTGAGAAGCAGTGTTGTCCAGTGGAAAGAGCACGGGTCTGAGAATCAGCGTGGTTTAGTGGAAAGAGCACGGGCTCGGGAGTCAGGGGTCATGAGTTCTAATCCCCCTCTGCCGCTTGTCAGCTGTGTGTCCTTGGGCAAGTCATTTAACTTCTCTGTGCCTCAGTTACCTCATCTATAAAATGGGGATGAAGACTGTGAGCCCCACGTGGGACAACCTGATTACCTTGTATCTACCGCAGCGCTTTGAATAGTGCTTGGCATATAGTAAGCACTTAACAAATACCCATGTTATTATTATTAATCACAGGACTTGGGTTCTAGTCCAGGTTCTGCCAATTGCTCTGCTGATTGCATGTCACGTGACCTTGTGCAAGTCACAACTTTTTTGTGCCTCAGTTTCTTCGACTATAAAATGGGGATTCACTACCTGTTCTTCCTCCTTAGACTGTGACCCCCCTGCGGGACAGGGACTGTGTCCAACCTAATTGATTTATATCTACCCCAGAGCTTAGAATGGAGTTTGATACACAGGAAACAGCAGTAAAACAGAGTGCTCTGCACATAGTAAGCACTCAATGAATACCAATGACTGACTGATTGACCTGCGCTTCTGGGGAGGGGAAGGGGGAAAGGAAGGGTAAAAGAGAGCCCATGCCCCTGCCCTGGAGGCTGTAGGCTCAGCTCCTCCTCCCCTCTTCTCCTAGTCCCACCTCCTCGTGACATTACCCATATCATTCCAGACCCTTCCAGGCTGGGTTTCAGAAGCTTCTGCGGGAGGGTGAGGAGATGAAACAGAAAAATAATAATAATAATTGTGGTATTTGTTAAGTGCTTATTATGTGCAAAGCACTGTTCTAACAGCGGGGGAGATACAAGGTGATTAGGTTGTCCCACGGGGGGCTCACAGTCTTAATCCCCATTTTACAGATGAGGTAACTGAGGCACAGAAAAGTTAAGTGACTTGCCCAAAGTCACAAAGCTGACAAGTGGCGGAGCTGGGGTTAGGACCCATGACCTCTGACTCCTAAGCCAGGGCTCTTTCCAATGAGTCACGCTGCTTCTCGCCCCACGTGGGACAACCTGATTACCTTGTATCTGCCCCAGAGTTTAGAACATTGCTTGGCACATGGTAAGCACTTAAATGCCATAATTATTATTATTATTATTAGAAAAGAAGCAAGAGTTGGCGGGCGGATGGTAGGGGTGGGGAGGGATGAGCTGGAGAGAAGCAGGGAGCTGAAGAGGCCTGTTTGCCAGACCTGAGCACCTGGAGACATGAATGGGAGTTTCCAACAGGGACAGAATTGGGGAGGGGACAGAGGCCCCCAGGCACAGACCAGACATTTCTTAGTGTAATCTATATTCATAACCTCTACTGCGCATTTTGGAAATTTATCACCCGCCCATGGAGTTTAAGTGTCACATAATGGTTCCAGTTTTCTCATCCTTCAAATACATCTCCAGCACCGCTACATATATTTCACATACGAGTGTCTTTTTAATAGCCCAGAGTCGATCCGCTCTGCGGAATATGGAAACCCTGGGACCAAAGGGTCACGTTCATCCAGTGGACAGAGACAGGGCAAAGGGAAATTCTTCAAGTAGAATTTAAAACTAGAGGTGGATGTGGAGGGTGGGCTTCCCAAAACTTACACATCCTGGGGAAGCAGCTGATTTTTCCATGCAGTGAGGGGGGAGTTGGGGAGAGAGAGAGGAGGTGCCCAAGTGGCTGAAAGCAGAAAGGAGTCGTTTGGCCACAAATGGGACCAAGTGAATTGAAACCCTGCTGAACATTCAGGTAATAATAATAATGATGGTATTTGTTAAGCGCTTACTATGTGCCAAGCACTGTTGTAAGCGCTGGGGTAGATACAAGTTAATCACAGTCCCCGTCCCACTTGGGGCTCACACTCTTATCCCCCTTTTTTTTAAACAGATGAGGCCCAGGGAAGTTAAATGACTTACCCGAGGTCACACAGTAGACGTGGCAGAGTCGGGAGTAGAACCCAGGGCCTTTTGATTCCCAGGCCCGTGCTCTAGACATTGTCATGCTGCTTCTCATTCAGGGGGCAGATGGGGGCAGACCTGATGTTAGATGCTACGATCCGGAAAAGTGGGGAAGAAATTTAGAGTCTCTGGGGATCCGGTTTGACAATAGCCGGGACTGAGGATGGACCTGGCAGGACCATCACGTCGTGTTTTCCAACCGTGATAAATGGTCAGCTCAGATTTACTTAGCTAGTGGTTCCGAGTCGTATCTAATGCAGAGGGAGGGGAGACTGTCGTTTGTTCTCATCAACTCCACCCCAGCCCGATTTTCCTGCTCGAAAATCCAATATGAAATGTGGAGGGAATTTCTGTTTTGGTGTCTCTTGCTCCCGCTAAACAGCTTTGCCTCATCCTCTAAATAATCAGTCTAGTCTAGCCCTCACAGGGTGGACTAATAAAACTTCCCAGAAATCAAGGTCTCCCCCAGCTCACACCCACTCCTGCATGGATTTCTCCTCCATTTTAGGGGGAGTCATTGCCTAGGGACCTAAATTGACTCCAAGTTCAAGTGTCAGCATTCAGGTTATAATCAATCCATCGTATATATCAAGTGCGGTGGGCACGACACTGTACTAAACGCCAAGTACACCATAACAGAGTCGAGAGACATGTTCCCTGCCCACAACAGTCTAGAAGGATACCAGACCATCAGGTTGAAGAGAATCCCCACCACCCAAAAGGCTCACAGTCTTAATTTCCATTTTACAGAAAGGCAACCGAAGCACAGAGAGGTTAAGTGACTTACCCACAATGACACATCAGACAAGTGGCAGAGCCGGGATCAGACCCTGGGTCCTCTGCCTCCCAGGCCCCTACTCTATCCACTATAAATTTGTAAGTGGATTCTGGAACCACTAAGTATCTCCGGACAGGTCTAGCCTGAAATTAGGTCTAACCTTTATTGTGTCAACCCACCTTTGGGTGTCTGCATTTGACCTTTCCCTTTTTTGGGTCGAGGGTGGCACGCGTTTACCTTCTTCACACAACGCTTTCACTGTTGTCTCCTTTTCTGAAGGGGAGCGATATGCTAATTTTATATATGAGAGCAGAAACATAACAGGCAATTATCAGCGCCAACTGTACGTCTCCATAAGTGTTCCAGGTGTGTCTTATTGTAAGGCGGAACCCTTTTGTCGACTAACTGCAGTGAGATAATGAGACTGCATATAGAAACTGCTGGGAGACAGAAGCGTTGACATGTTTTTAAAAGAGTATTCCTATGCAGAGCCCTTCCAGCTTCCATAGAGGGGTGATCCATGGGGAAACTCTCAGTAGACATTTTGCCTTAATAATTATCCTCATGCAAACCATTCTGAAAAGCCACAGATGGAGTGTGGAGCACGAAGGTAATTGCAAAATGGGGTGCTAACGCCTCCAAATTATGATCCAGGAATGCCCGAAATTAATTCAGTCAATCGTATTTATTGAGTGCTTTCTGTGTGCAGGGCACTGTACTATTCATTCATTCAATAGTATTTATTGAGCGCTTACTATGTGCAGAGCACTGTACTAAGCGCTTGGAATGTACAATTTGGCAACAGATAGAGATAATCCCTGCCCAGTGATGGGCTAACAATTTAAGCCCTTGGGAAAGTATAACAAACATTGCCTGAAATGTCACCCCCCTACTCAAAAATCTCCAGTGGTTGCCTATCAACCTTCGTATCAAAGAAGAACTCCTCACTATTGGCTTCAAAGCCCTCCATTAGCTTGCCCCTTCTTACCTCACCTCCCTTCCCTCCTCCATCCCAGCCCTCACTCTCCGCTCCTCTGCCGCCACTAACCTCCTCACTAGGCCTCGTTCTCACCTGTCCCACCGTTGACCCCTGACCCACGTCCTGTATCTGACCTGAAATGCCCTCCTCCTCACATCAGCCAAACTAGCACACTTGCCCCTTCAAAGCCCTCTTGAGAGTTCACCTCCTCCAGGAGGCCTTCCCAGACTGAGCCCCCTTTTCCCTCTTCTCCTCCTCCCCATCGCCCCGCTTTCCACCCTCTGCTCTGTCCCCATCCCCGGCCCACACCACTTGTTTATATATGTACATATTTATTATTCTGTTGCATTAATGATGTGTATATACCTATAATTCTATTTATTTATACTGATGCTACTGATGCCTGTTTACTTGTACCTGTTTTGTTTTGTTGTCTCTCTCCCCCGCACCTAGACCGTGAGCCCATTGTTGGGTAGAGATTGGCTCTATTTGTGGCTGAATTGTACTTTCCAAGCGCTTAGTACTGTGCTGTGTACAGAGTAAGCGCCCAATAAATAATAATAATAATGTTGGTATTTGCTAAGCGCTATGTGCCAAGCATTGTTCTAAGCGCTGGGGTAGGTACAAGGTAATCAGGTTGTCCCACATAGGGCTCACAGTCTTCATCCCCATTTTTCAGATGAGGTAACTGAGGCACAGAGAAGTTAAGTGACTTGCCCACAGACACACAGCTGACAAGTGGAGGCACTGGGATTAGAACCCACGCCCACTGACTCCCGAGCCCGGGCTCTTTCCATTCAGCCACGCTGAATGAGTGAATGAACCCGTGACGTTCGAGCTCGGGCTTGGGAGTCAGAGGGCATGGGTTCTAATCCCGCCTCTGCCACGTATCAGCTGTATGACTTTGGGCAAGTCACTTAACTTCTCTGTGCCTCAGTTACCTCATCTGTAAAATGGGGATTAAGAGTCTGAGCCCCACGTGGGACAACCTAATTACCTTGTTGTCTGCCCAGCGTTTAGAAGAGTGCTTGGCACCTAGTAAACGCTTAACAACTACCAACATTATCATCATTATTATTATTACTTCCAGGCCCTTGCTTAATCCACTCTGCTACTTCCCATATGGCTGTATCGGGGGAGAGGATACCAGCATCCTCATTCCCCCTCATTAGTGCCCGGGAATTTGGTACTGCAGGACATGAAACTCACCCCTCCTCTCGCCTTTCGCAGGCCGCAATCCCGATGTCCCGCCAAAGATGCAGAACGGAGACTCATCGAGGCGATAACAACGTGTCAACATTTACCCAACAATTTAGAGACTTCGCCTATTCACACCGGACAGACGCTATAATGATCTGCTAATTGCGGTTTAGCGCTTGTGGATTCCCCCAGCTGGGAGCTGTTAAATCCCCACCAACTAGAGGGATTTGCTTTGGCTCCCGGGTTTACGGATAAGCGGCGGCAGCTCCGGACTTTCTTTCTTTTGCACCCTAGCCCCCTTATGTGCCCCAGACCCCCAATTTTCGCCCCTGACACATTCTCTTCCCCTTCCCCACTGACCGGCCCTCCTCAATTCATTCCAATCCAACGCTTTCCCACCCCTTGCACCTCTCCCAAACCTCTCCCCTGCCCCGTCCCCTCTAGACTGTAAACTCATTGTGGACAGGGGATGCATTCCTTCAATCATATTCGAGTGCTTACTATGTGCAGAGCACTGTATTAAGAGCTTGGGAAAGTACAATACAGGAATATAGAGAGACCATCTTGGCCCACAACAGGCTTTCAGTCTAGAGACGGAAGGTGTCTGTTTATTGTACTGTCCTTCCCCAAGCGCTTAATACAGTGCCTGCGCACAGTAAGCTCTCAATAAATACAATTGAAGGAATTATTGAATGAATCCTGTTCCAGCGCTGCCCCTCATTCCCCGGCACTAAACTCCACTTGTGTCATCCCCACCTGTTCCAGGGTGAACCGGGACATCCAAGCATCTCAAGGTTCAAACGTTATCTCGTCCCTGCCCGAACTAGCAAAGCAGAACTTTTCTTTACCCAGGGGTGGGCAAACCCATGTGATTTCTTCTCGCAGGACCTAGCCAGATCAGCAGGTCCCAGAAGGATTTGGGGGAAAAAAATGGACAAGAGATCCTTGATAGGTGACTAGAGGGTCACTTAGGGATGCAAATTCCATTACTTTGGATTTATTGTCAGATAGGTAAGCCTAGGCCTACCTTTCTCGACCTCCCACAGCTCCGCTTCCTCTAGTTTTTGAAAAAAAGTTTAGCCAGGTTGCTCCTCCCACTGCCAAATCCATTCCCAAATTGCAGCCCCCATTGGTCAGGATTGTCAAACCGAGGGGCGGGGGCTGAACAGAAGCAGGATGGGGTAGGGTTAGGGTTTGTTTCCAGCTAGGCCTCCTTCCTCTTCCTATCCTGATACATTCATTTGTATTTATTGAGCAATTACTGTGCAGAACACTGTAGGGAGAGCACTGTACTATTTGACTACAGCTAGACAATCCCTACCCAACAATGGGCTCACCATCTGTACCGCCACCATAACAATAATAATAATGTTGATATTAAGCGCTTACTATGTGCTGAGCACTGTTCTAAGCGCTGGGGTAGATATAGGGTAATTAGGTTGTCCTATGTGAAGCTCACAGTCTTAATCCCCATTTTACAGATGAGGTAACAGGCACCGAGAAGTTAAGTGACTTGCCCAAAATCACACAGCTGACAGGTGGCAGAGCTGGGACTAGAACCCATGCCCTCTGACTCCTAAGCCCGTGCTCTTCCTACTGAGCCACCCCCCTTGGCTTTGAAGTCTTAATAATAATAATTGTGATATATGTTAAATGCTTACTATGTGCCAGGCATTGTACTAAGCGCTGGAGTAGATACAAGGTAATTGGGTTGGACACAGCCCCTGTTCCACGTTGGGGTCACAGTTTGAATCCCCATTTTATAGATGAGGCACAGATGAGTAAAGTGACTTGACCAAGGTCACGCAGCAGACTCGTGGCCTAGGCCGGATTAGAACCCACGTCCTTATGACTTCCAAGCCCGTGTTCTATCTACGAGGCCAGGCTGCTTCTCCAGGGAGGCAGTGAGTGGCATGCTGGGGAAGAAAAAAAATTTAAAAGAAAGAAAATCCACCATGGGGAAGAGGGATCTCAGGGGCATCACTGAGTCAAGCGAGGGCGGTATATTTCAAGGTGAAGTGAAGGCAAACCACAGAGTGAGGGAGGGAGAGCTGAGGGTGGGTGAAATCAGGGATGGGGTGAACTGGGGAAAGGGGTAATCTTGCCTCAACATAAAGGATATTTTGAGCAGTGTGCTTCTCCCATTGATGCAGTCAGAGTTGCTGCCCTTTTGGGGATCTCTAGTAAACCATCCAGTGCTTAAAACAGTGCTTGGCATATAATAGTACTTAACAAATACCATAATAATAAGTATTATTCATATCGACCATGGGGTTGGAGGTCTAGGAGAGCTGCCATAACACTGTTCCTCCAAGGGACCTGGTGCCATTGTGGTTCAGAATCCTGGGCTGAATGAACCACTGTTCTGATCTCTCAGTAATGTTGTTCGTGGTCTGACGTTATGCTCTTCAAACCAGCTGTCTGCTCACTTAAATTTGTTCATCTTTCAAGAATGCTTCCCTCAGATGGAAGGTTGAAAGTATCCCCCTGATAAGATTGATTTTAAACCCACAATTTCTCTTTTGGAGACGAGATGGTTACCCAACAAAGTGGGGTCATTCTTCCCTTCTGCAATCTCTTCCATCCATAAAGCACCCTATGAGGTGAGGGAAAAAAATCAATACCCGGGGTGCTAATGCAGGGAAGAGAAACATGATTCAGTCAGGGCACTGGTGTCTATTGCAACATGGTTTCTAGAGGGGATGATTATTGTGGATGTGCACGAGGAAAATGACGATTTGAAAATTTATGACTATTACATGTGGGCTCTCTCTGTGGCCCTGGAGGAGGCCTGGTCAGTCCAGGCATTGAAAGATCTACTGGGTGACTGATCAGGCTGAAATAGTAGCCTCACTCCAATCTGGCTGAAGCCTTGGCAGGAACACCGGGAAGAGAAAGCCCCATGCTTCTCCGAAGTGAGAGTTTGCTCAGAATTTTAACACGGAGGATGCTGATCCAGGACTGTGTTACCTGAATTCTGATGAGGGCATCCTTTCTTTAACTTGTCAGCTGTAAAAGAGAGGAAAGAAGGTTCATGAAATATTAATGGCTCAAACCAGAGTCCACTCTGCACTCTCTCTTTTTCTCTCCCTTACCTGGACACCAAGTGAAATATAAATCTGGTCTAAGCTGTAGGTGTGATTTTTTTTCTTTTTTGCCTGATTTCACTGTGAAACAAAGTGTACGCTGGAGCTTGGGATGGCCATTCTAGTTTCCCAGTTAGGAAGAGAGGGAGCAAGAAGGATGAAATGAATTGATTTAATGATTGTGAGTGGACCCTTAAGTATTCTACCTGTCTCCCAGAATCACAGCTCATTCTTTTTCTCCCTTTCTTTTCTTTTTCACAGCTCTTTTTCTCAAAGCTCCCTGCTGTGCTGAGTGTTAGAGCTTGCAGATTGACTCAAGGAAGCCAAGCTACAAGGATTCAAAACAATAGGAGTTACTGCTTTACATTGCCATTCGAAATTGGTATTTCTGCAGTTAGGCAAACTTATTCAAACCTTTTCAAATTTCATAATGGACAGGGGCCAAGAAAAGGGGCATTTGATAGTTCAATTAGGCTTTAAATGGGGCTTGCTTTCTATGGGCCAACCTGTTTTTCCACAATCTGCAAAATACATAATCATAGAAGGACCCAGTTTGCAAGGCTCCATTAGGCATCATTCATCCCACCTTCGGACGGTGTGACAACACAACAATTTGAGGTTAAATGGTGACTGTCCCATAAAAAGTACCAGGGGAAGAAGTTTCACCCATTCCCTGAATAGGTTACTCCGGTAATAATAATAATAATAATGTTGGTATTTGTTAAGCGCTTACTATGTGCAGAGCACTGTTCTAAGCACTGTGATAGATACAGGGTAATCAGGTTGTCCCACGTGATGCTCACAGTCTTCATCCCCATTTTGCAGATGAGGAAACAGGTATAGAGAAGTTAAGTGACTTGCCCACAGTCACACAGCTGACAAGTGGCAGAGCCGGGATTCGAACTCATGACCTCTGACTCCAAAGCCCGGGCTCTTTCCACTGAGCCACGCTGATTTAACAATCCTGAAAAGATACATTCACACGTGCAGAGACATCTCATCACTATGTGCTGACAATGAAACTCACAAAAACCAGGTATTTGGAGAATCTTCCTCCCTGGAAGTCCTATTCACAGTCATGAACCAAACAGACCAAATAGTGGTCACCAAAACTGCTACAGAGGGATTGCACCATATGTATGGTGTATGGGTGTATGGGTAGGCAGAATAATAGAAAAGAGCATCAAGAAGACCAGAATGGTAGTAAGAGATCAGCACCCACCTTCACACCAAAGTGAAGGTCTACAGAGCTAGTCGTGTCTGATCTTCCTGTGAGATCTGAAGCAATTTGAGCAGTTGATCTGTATCAGGATCACAGAAGTGGAACCAATGGATCTGCCCTTGGGCATCCATTTCTAGATGGAATGCCAGCACCAGCAAGCAGTTTTTTTAAAACCCATTTAATCTCCCTCCCCTATTACTATCCCAATATCCAGGCCATCCACCTCCACCTCCCCTTACCCCGGGACAATTCTGGCTCTAGGCTTCCGGAAATCCCCACAGTCTGTAACCAGAAACTGCCTGCAACTTGAAAGATAATCATCAGGTCAATAAACACCACCGATCCCACTTTCCACCTTCATTTCCTTGTTCATTTGATTACTGCCCCTAGAAGGTGGGAAGAGGGAAGAAGTTTATTAAGGGGCTGGTTAAAGGGGAGGGGGGTGGGGGGTGGGGAGATCTTTGGGGCTAATACTGGTCCCGAAATCTGGAGGAGTTTGTTTTGCCTTTGTTTTCTTAAGAATGAGGCAGACTGTTTCCTCTCATTGCGCAGACACCCCATATGTTTCCAAATCTCAGTGTACCCTTACCCTTACAACTTCCAGGTTTTTCTTTATTCTCTCACACAGTTTGACTTAATTTGGGCCACATGAAACAACTCAATGGGCATACTGAAGTTTTACATCCTTCCAAAGTAGGACATCTGGAGCCGTTTCAGGTCGGACCACATTGGTCACGTCTCTTCAGTCCCATTCCTGAAAACACTCCGGCTGGGAAAAGAGTTGCATAAACCCCTAGTTTAAGCTGGTTTGCAGGAGACGATCTTCCAGTGAGGCAAAAGAATTCTCACTGTAGAAAGATGGCTTTTTCAATGACAAGGGAAATGGTTTGGGGAGTTATAAAAATAATAAACGTCCCTGCATAATAAGTGAATTCTATCCTGGGGCTGATTTTTAAACTTTCTCGAGTGTGATTATATGCCTGTGCTCTCTGTCTCTCTTTCTCTCTCTCTCTCTCTCTCTCATACACACACACACACACACATCAACAGCAGCGGAGGCAGCAGTCCCATGTAATTTTCAGACATTTAAGTAAAAACATCATCTTCTGTCGGTGTCCAAAGCAGTGTTTCAAACCGACATTAGCACATCGTTCAAAACCAGATGCCGAGTAGACACTGCTATTTAGAATACTAAGGCTGGATGCTACTTCCAGCTGAGACTAGAGCTAAATACTGACATATCACTGCTCCTTGAAGAATCAGCGATAAATACGGTAGATTTGAAATGGGTCTAAATTGCTTCTGATGGCTCGATCCAATAATGTTGGTCTTTTTCCTCCAGTGGCATATAACAATAGTCATTTTGAAAATAGGACACTGCACTTGTTTTTAAAGAGAAATTGACAATTTTTGACCTTCAGAGTAGTAATTTGTAAAATGTTCTCTCTTTAAATCATTCACTTCGAAATGGAGGAAGCTGGTGTGAGCTGGACTTCAGGACATATGACTGCAGCTAATGATACCCCTAAGTGCAAAGTTAACTGGATTTTATTTACTATATTCAAAAGGAAGACAGACCGAATGGGAGGTTGGCAGTAAGCAGAGCACAATCCTAGACCATTTTGCTCTGACTCTGTGAATGGGATCTCTTTTACATCATCATTATCATTATTATTATTATTGTTATTGTGCTTGTTAAGAGTTCCTGTCCAACAAGTACTATACTAACTGCTGGAGTAGATACGATATAATCAGGTTGGACATTGTTCCCATAGCACATACAAGGTCAGTCAGTCAGTAGTATTTATTGAGGGTTACTGCACTTCCAGAGCACTGTACTAAGCACATGACAGAGTACACTATAACAATAAACAGACGCATTCCCTGCTCACAATGAGCTTACAGCCTAGAGAGGGAGACAGACATTAATATAAATCCATAAATTACAGATATGAGCATAAGTGCTATGGGGCTGGGGCTGTAGGTCTAAGTAGGAGGGAGTACTATTTAATCCCCATTTTACAGTTGAGGAAACTGAGGCACAGACAAATTAAGCAACTCGCCCAAGGTCACACAACAGGAAAATGGTAGAGCTGTGATTAGATTCTAGGTGTCCTGACTCCCAGGTCTGTACCCTTTCCAACTAAGCCATGGAGGAGCTTAGGACAGGTTGATTTTGGTGAACCTAGCTGAATCTGAAGGGGTATCTGGGAGCCTCCCTAGAGCCCAGAGAGACAAGAACATGGGCTGCAGAACTCAACAGAACAGCCTTGGATCTGCAAGAGGGTATTTTATGGGGGGGAGGACAGGGGACTACTTACCAGGAGACTCTACTGAAGACTTGCTCCTCCCTCAACACCTATAACTTTATCTGACGAATCCAAATACACATGGATCTGCCCGACTGTTCACCATGGTCCCTGCAAGGGGTTTCACATTTTCAGTCTTGCAGAGGCCCTGGCCTGGCCTCTGAAGCAATGAGAACTGCCTTCCCTTATCTCACCTCACCAAGGCAGGAATATAACGAGGTTGTGCCTTGTTAAAGTACGACTGCAGCCGCACAGGCCCTTCCAGAGGGAGCTTTGAAACTGAACTGTACTAGTTCATTCATTCATTCAATCGCATTTATTGCACGCTTACTGTGTGCAGAGCACTGTAATAAGCGCTTGGAAAGTACAATTCAGCAACAAAGAGGCAATCGCTGCCCAGAAATGGGCTCACAGTCTAGAAGAGGGGAGACAGACATCATAACAAGTAAACAGGCATCAATAGCATCAGTATAAATAAATAGAATTATAGATCTATACACATCATTAATAAAATAAATAGAATAATGAATATGTACATACATACACAAGTGTTGTGGGGCAGGGATGAGGGTAGAGCAGAGGGAGGAAGTGGGGGCGATGGGGAGCAGAAGAAAATATGGATATTTATACTGTCTCCCCTTTTAGACTGTGAGCCTGTTGTTGGTCAGGGATTGTCTCTACCTGTTGCCGAATTGTACATTCCAGGTGCTTAGTACAGTGCTCTGCACACAGTAAGCGCTCAATAAATACCGATTGAATGAATGAATAAATAAATCTGTCTCCCCCATTAGACTGTGAGCTCGTGTGGGCAGGGAATATGCCTGTTTATGTCCAGGCGACTCTACTGAAGACTTGTTCCTCACTCAGCATCTATAAATTTCTCTGAAGAATCCAAATACACCTGGATCTGCCTGACTTTCCGCCATGCTCCCAACAAGGGGTTTTACATTTTCAGTCTCGCAGAGGCCCTGGCCTGGCCCCTGGATCAATGAGAACTGCTCTCCCTTGTGGCTTCTCATCAAGGCAGGAATACAACGAGTTTGTGCCTTGTTAAAGTACGACTGCAGCTGCACAGCCCTTTCCGGAGGGAACTTTGAAACTGAGCTGTTCTAGTTCCCTGCCTGGACCCAGTTGGACTGCAGAGTTCTCCCTCTGCCTATTTTAAAACAAAAACCTGCCTTTGGAAAGTATTGAGCTGGCCCAGTACACTGGACTCGTGGCCACCAAACTTCACGGATTTCACCAATACCAGGATCACCGTCCTTAAAGAGGCTGTTTTTTCGTGAAAGTATGACTGTGGAGGTCTATATCCAGAAACTTACCACAGTCGGTGCCAGAATTTTTCAAGGCATAGGAGGGATACCTGAGCAGATAAATCAAGGAAGTTCTCGAACTAGGGAGGCAACCCAGCACATATGTATATATCTGTGTATATAGCTGTAATTTGTTTATTTTTCTATGTGTGTATATTAATGTCTGTCTCCCCCTCTAGACTGTGAGCTCACTGTGGGCAGGAATGTGTCTGTTACTTTCATTCATTCAATAGTATTTATTGAGCGCTTACTATGTGCAGAGCACTGTACTAAGCGCTTGGGATGAACAAGTCGGCAACAGATAGAGACAGTCCCTGCCGTTTGACGGGCTTACAGTCTAATCGGGGGAGACGCACAGACAAGAACAATGGCAATAAATAGAGTCAAGGGGAAGAACATCTCGTAAAAACAATGGCGACTAAATAGAATCGAGGCGATGTACAATTCATTAACAAAATAAATAGGGCAATGGAAATATATACAGTTGAGCGGACGAGTACAGTGCTGTGGAAAAGGGAAGGGAGAGGTGGAGGAGCAGAGGGAAAAGGGGAAAATGAGGGTTTAGCTGCAGAGAGGTAAAGGGGGGATGGCAGAGGGAGTAGAGGGAGAAGAGGAGCTCAGTCTGGGAAGGCCTCTTGGAGGAAGTGAGTTTTAAGTAGGGTTTTGAAGAGGGGAAGAGAATCAGTTTGGCGGAGGTGAGGAGGGAGGGCGTTCCAGGACCGCGGGAGGACGTGGCCCAGGAGTCGACGGCGGGATAGGCGAGACCGAGGGACGGTGAGGAGGTGGGCGGCGGAGGAGCGGAGTGTGCGGGGTGGGAGGTAGAAAGAGAGAAGGGACGAGAGGTAGGAAGGGGCAAGGTGATGGAGAGCCTTGAAGCCTAGAGTGAGGAATTTTTGTTTGGAGCGGAGGTTGATAGGCAACCACTGGAGTTGTTACTATACTATACTCTCCTAAGCACTTAGCACAGTACTTTGCACACAGTAAGCGCTCAATAAATACGATTGAATGAACGAATGAACTTAATTTAAGAATGAATGATGCAGATGTCGATGAGGTATTTCCATCCCATTCAGAGGAATTGTCCAAAGAAGTCAGTCAGTCATATGTATTCAGTAGTGCTTACTGTGTGCAGAACACTGTACTAAGCGCTTGGGAGAGTACAATGCAGCAGGCACATTCCCTGCCCACAACGAGTTTATAAATCTAGGTACTCATCAAAGCACATCTCTTCCAAGTAGCCTTTTCTGACTAAGCCCTCCTCTCCTCTTCTCTTCTCCCATTCCCTTCTGTGTCACCCTGACTTGCTATCTTCATTCATCCCCCACTCCTAGCCCCAAGGCACTTTTGTATATATCTTTTTAAATTTATGTATATTTATGCCTGTCTCCCCCTCTAAGACTGTGAGCTCTTGTGGGCAGGGAATATGTCTGTTTATGAAGATGATGATGAGGAGGATGATATTTGTTAGCGTTTACTATGTGCCAGGCAGTGTACTAAGTACTGGGTTGGATACAAGCAAATTGGGTTGGACACAGTCCTAGTCCCACGTGGGGCTCACAGTCTCAATCCCCATTTTACAGATGAAGGAACTGAGGCCCAGGTCACACCACAGACTAGCGGCAGAGCCGGGATTAGAACCAATGACCTTCTGATTCCCAGGCCCATGCTCTATCCATTATGCCTTGCTTGTTGTATTGTACTCTCACATGGGCTTATTACAGTACTTTGCACACAGTAAGATCTTAATAAAGATGATTGATTGATTGAATGAATGAATGAGTGAATCTAATGCATTGTTACAAGATGCTGAAATAGGTGAAGTTCTAGTTTCTCTACCATCTACTAAAATCTTAAAACATCTTACATAAATATGCATTAGAGCAGTTGAATTTATAAAAACGATTTAAAAAGATGAACTGAAGGGAGAGAGTAGTTCAAAGGTGAACAGAAGTGATGACAATAATTTAGCTTTATGAAGAAAAGAAGGCTGCTATTTAACGTAAATTGGACAAATTCTTCATTGAAGTTGAAAAACTACTACATTCAGCAGAACACATCTACAGCCTCCTGAAAATAGGCATAATAATCATAATCATAGTACATTTCTTTATCTAAAACAGTGATGTTATACTTTAAGCTAGTAAAGATTAAACAACAGTTCAATGACATTTGTCACTGCAATATGTAGTGCAAAAACAAATCCCATTTTTAATAATTTTCGTATTTGTTAAATGCTTACAACGTGTCAAACACTCAACTAAGGTCTGGGGTAAACCTAAGATGAACAGATCAGACAAAGTCTCTCCCACTTGGAGCTCACACTTGGAATGGGTACTAATTTATAATATATAAATCTGTGAAAATTTACCCCATAATAGAGCCTTTCTCAATACAACTACACATTTTTAAGGAGCCCTACCCAACTGTGTCATGGGGAAGGCCTGTATTTCTCATCCTGATGATAAAATGGAAGAGTACAATTATCAGACACATTCCCTGCCCACAATGAGTTTATAATTTAGGTTTTCATCAAAGCACATCTCCTCCAAGTAGCCTTCTCTGACTAAGCCCTCCTCTCCTCTTCTCCCACTCCTTTCTGCGTCACCCTGACTTGCTCCCTTCATTCATGCCCCACTCCTAGCCCCAAGGCACCTACGTATATAACTGTTTATTTATTTATGCATATTTATGTCTGTGTCCCCCTATTGACTGTGAGCTCATGTGGGCAGGGAATATGTCTGTTTATGATGATGATGATGGTATTTGTTAGTGTTCTCCCTTCCCCACTGCTATTCAGAGTACACATATGATATTGTCCCTGCCCTGAAGTATTCTAAAGGATCATAATTTCCCTAATTTTAGTTCCACTACACCTCTAAGCAGAAAAATCCAGATAAAACTTGAAGTTCAAAATTGACTTGCATGAACGTAAGTTCAAGTGTAACTCTGTGTTCACTGTGTAACTGTGTGTGTATATTAGGTATATACATGTTATTTGCCCCTCCATAAATCACAATCACTAAGGATAAGGATCATGTGGTCTTCCCACTCGGTGAAGTCTCTGTAGAATTTAATGCAAGGTCACATGCAGAAGACATCTCTATGAATAGCTTAATGATGACCTGAGTTGCTCTGCCTTTCTAATTCTGAATTGAAATGCACTGTCCACCATTTGGACAACTATGAATAGGCTCTAAGTATCTGTGTGACCCTCATAATGTTCTAAATCTTTACTGCTGTCCAGTTTCCTGAGCTCGATTCAAGCAAGAGGATCACTGAATTATGCTGGATATGTACTGAAATAGACACAAATAAGGTTCACTCAAGCCTTACCTATTCATGCATGATGGTGTGGACAGGGTGAACAGGGAACTGGTGTTTACCTAATCCTATAGCACCGGGAAGTACTTCTTTGACCAGGAGATTGACCAATCGTATTTATTGTGTACTTACTGTGGAGATGTTTTAATGCTCTGTTTCCATAGGAAATTGCACAAGCAGAAAATATCAACAAGTTCAAGAGGAATATTAGATGATATTACTAGATGGCATTTGTTAAATGTTATGTACCAGGCACTGTACTAAGCATTGGGGAGGATACTAGACAACCATGGACACAGCCACATAGAGCTCACGGTCTTAAATCCCATGTTACAGATGAGGTAACAAAGGCACAGAGAAGTCAAGTGACTTGCCCAAGGTCACACAGCAGAAAAATGGCAGTGCAGGGATTAGAACCCAGGTTCTTCTGATTCTCAGGCCCAGACTCTATCCACTAGACCAGGCTGCTTCTCAATAATAACGGTACCTGTTCAGCAATTACTATGTGCCAAACACTGTTATAGTGTTGGGGTAGATAAAAGTTAATCAGGTTGGACACAGTTCCTGTCCCAAATGGGGCTCATATTCTCAATCTTCATTTTAAAGATGTGGTAACTGAGGCACAGAGAAGAGAAGTGACTTGCCCAAGATCACACTGCAGGCCCGGAGCTGGGATTAGAACCTAGTAACTCTGACTCCCAGGCCTATGCTCTTTCCACTAGGCCACGCTGCTTCCCTTCCCTTCCTTGCTGGCAGTGATCGTGTCTATGAAGTTAACTTTATTGGACCCTCCTAAGGGCCTAGCACAGTGCTCTGCACACAATAAGTGCTCAAGAATCCAATGATTAATTGATTGATTGGTTACTGGGGTCCAGGAGAGCAACCAGCATGCAGTTGCTCCAAGTGTCCAGGATTGGATAAGCCATAGGGTTGAGCATTAATGGCACTGTGCATGGGCTGATGTCCTTAGAGTCTTAATTCCTCCAGATTTTTCAAACTAAGGCAGGGCTGAGGTGGATAAAAATAACATTCTCAATTAAATTTGATGGAATTTATTTCAGTTTGTTTTTCCATCTCTTCCCTCTTTCTCATGCCTTTTCTCTTTACTGCTTGTTTCCATGGTTTTCCCTTTTCTAAAACTCCACTATTTTGCCTGGCAACATGGTTTTGATGTGACATTTCAGTGCACCCTACCATCTGACTTTCACGATGTATTTTGTCACCAATTTGCAGGATGCAAATGCTTTTAAGTTGTGTCTGTGCCCTAAGCATGGGGAAGATGAACAGAGTGACCCAAGTTTCATGCTGCATTATGTGAGCCTGGTTGCAACTGTTTTCCATCTCTATGTCTCCATTGCAAGTGAACAGGAGCTTTTCTAGGAGAAGGGAATGGTCCAGCGGAAGGCATATCCAGACGTAGGCCTAGGAGTCAGAGGACCAGGGTTCTAATCTTAGCTTCACCACTTACCTGCTGTGTGACTTTGAGGAATTCACTTCGCTTCTCTGTGCTCAGTTTCCTCACCTGTATAATAGGAGTCCAATACCTGTCCTCCCTCCTACTTAGACTGTGAGACCCATGTGGGACCTGAATATCATGTTATCTGTCCTAGAGACTAATACAGTGGTTGGCATAGAGTAAGCACTCAACAAATACCACAACTAATGTTATTATTGCTATTATTATGAGCCAGACAGTCTGACAAAAATCTGGATTGGACTAGGAATTGGCACCTTTCTAAACTTCTCACTTCTTTTTTCACTTGGAAATGAAATGGAAAGGTTTTGCAAGTTTCAAGCAAATTTGCATCTGGAGATGGAAAAAAATAAAAAATCATCAGATTCTTGTAGCTGCTACAGGAAGCTAAATGAATGGATGGCAATATATCCAGCTGTCCACTGGGTTCGCTGACTCGGTGACTAAGATGAGATTTTCTCAGTGTGCATAGGTGTGCTGATAAAATCAATGTATGGCTGATCATCCCTTTTTAATTGTGTGAATGTACTGATTGCCCCTTGCTGCAAATATGTTTCGGGTTCCATGTGTTACCCCCAGTGCTGGCTTTATTTTAGTTTCTCTGTATTGGTGTACAGGTCTTCTTGAAATCACTGCAACAGGTATCCTGCTTCCAATTGCTGCAGGCCATGTTGATCTGTCTTTAGTGGCTGTCTCCAAATTGTCTGTTGCTTTGCTTCACTGTTTGAGAATTTTCCCCATTAAATCTTTAGAGCATTTTTCCTGTCCTTTTTTTGGGTGATTAACTCAGTTCAGACACCATCCATTCTTTTCACACTTCTCAAAGGAGTGCTGGGTTTTGGGGAGTTTGAGACCACAATCCATCCACCAGCACTAAAGATCAACAACTCTTGGATTAGTGTGGCTTAGTGGCTAGAGCATGAGCCTGGAAGTCAGAAAGATCTGGATTCTAATCCCAGCTCTACCACCCATCTGCCATGTGACCCTGGGCAACTCACTTAACTTCACTGTGCCTCAGTTACCTCATTTGTAAAAAATGGGGATTAGGAGTGTGAGTCCAGTGCGTGACAGGGACTGTGTCCAACCTGATTAATCTATATGTACTCCGGTGTTTAGAACAATGCTTGGCACATAGTAAGGGCTTAACAAGTACCATTAGCAGCTACGTAAATGTAATAATAATATGGTACTTGTTAAGTACTTACTATGTTCCAAGCACTGTTGTCAACCTCTGTATACAGAGATGGTAACAGCTGCATCTAAATCTCTGCAGCTGTGTGGATGATGCAAATCAAATGATGTGGATTTATTTTATTTTATGCCTGCTTCCTATTTTATTTAATGGTATTTGTTAAGGGCTTATTAAGTGCCAGGCTCTGTTCTAAACACTGGGTAAATACATGGTATTCAGGCTGGAAACAGTCCATGTCCCACATGGGAGTTACAGTCTTAACTCCCATTTAAAGATGAGGTAACTAAGGCACAGAGAAGTAAGTGACTTGCCCAAGGTCAAACAGTAGACAAGTGGTAGAGCCGGGTTAGATCCCAGGTGCTTCTGACTCTAGGCCATGCTGCTTCTCATCCTTGAACATCTTTACCCTTTATCTTTACCAAACCTGGATCCTTCCCTTTTCAAAATGCTACAATTCTCCCTCCTCCATAAAGCCCTCTTGGATTGTCTCAGCCTGACTAACTACTCCAACTGCTCCAGCAGCACCTCCAGCATAACATATGTCTCAATAAATCATAATTGTTGTGGTTCATTTCTTGTGTTACTCTTTAACCGTGACTGTTTTTCTGTTTTCCAGTTTAATTTGTATGTTGTGGGGATATCCTCTCCCCCATTAACTTGCAAAATCACTGAAAGGTAGAGGATATTCTTTTTGTCCTTATAAACTCTATTGTACTCTCCCAAGTGCTTAGAACAGTGCCCTGCACATGATAAGCACTCATGGCATAGTGGCAAAAGCTCGGGATTGGGAGTCAGAGGATATAGATTCTAATCCCGGCTCCGCATGTGTCTGCTGTGTGACCTTGGGCAAGTCACTTAACTTCTCTGTGCTTCAGTTATCTCATCTGTCAAATGGGGATTAAGACTGTGAGCTCCACGTGGGACAACCTGATTACTTTGTGACTACCCCAGCACTTAGAACAGTGTTTAGCAAATAGTAAGCACTTAACAAATACCATAATCACTTAATACCACTGATTGATTCATAAACTCCACCTAGAACCTGGCATGATGGTCTGAACTCAGGAGGCCTATGTAACATTTTTTTCTAACTGATTTACAGTACAGATTCAGGCAAAGAAATTTAAAATTAGTAGGGGATTTGGACCAGTGGAGACACAGCTGAGATTATAACTTTTCTCCATTCTTTTTTTCCAATGTGTTTGAGCTTTCCTCTTTTCATGTATAATGCATCAACACTCTCAGCTAATTCCAGCTCAGTTTTCACCCCAGGAATCAAATGGAGACCAGAGGTATATGGAGTCACACAATAGTTCCAGTCTTTTATAAAGAAATCAATAGTGTTTCAGGCTAACTCCCCAGTCATTGCCGAATCATGCATTTATGGAATCTGATCGTTTTTCTACATCACCAGCATCGATCCCTGTCCTCCTTCTACCATTATGATGTCGGATGTCTTCTGTTATCAACTAAAAGCACACCCTTTGGGAGATCCATAGTGTTAGGCATTGTTTTTCCCTTCAAGATTTTAGCCTTAATCAGACCGATTCTTTTAAGCAAATATTCTTCCATGGAGGCAGTTCAGAGCGATAGCTATTTCCTTAGGACTTTGAAAATCCTGACCGGTTTTCTTTCCAGGTTCAAAGCCAAGGAGCAAAGGGGGAACTGGGTAAGAAAGGGTGGATGACTTAGTGAAATGCATCACCACTGCTGGCCAAACAACTCAAGCGTATGGCCTCTTAGTGGTTGGATATGATCTTGTCTCCTGCTGAAGTCCTATATAACACCAGCAGCCATCTTCTGTTCTCTGGCTGAGGGAAAGAAACAAGTTCCATTCTAAAACAGGTGTCTGAGCAGCCCTACGTGGAGCTATGATGCTCACTCAAAGAGGAAGCCCATTAAAGGTGCCAGGTTGTATTTTTACATGGGTACAAAGGGGGAGAAATTGTTTCTCAGCAACATGCACATACACATACAGATGCAATCTCACCAGCAGCAGTGTCCTCTCTGAATCCAGTGGAGGACAGCTAAATCAATCTGAAGATGGATGCAGACAACTATAGCCTCTGAACCATGGCTTATCTGAATCTGGAACTAGGTGGTAAGCTCTTGGTGGACAGGGAACATGTCTTCCGACTCTTGTATTGTAGACAGGGGACTGTAAACTCGTTGTGGGGAGGGAATGTGTCTGTTTATGGTTGTATTGTATTCTCCCAAGCAGTTGGTATGGTGCTCTGTGCACAGTAAGCACTCAATAAATATGATTGAATGAATGAAAGTTCACCCAAGTACAAAGTAAATACCCACTAAATACCACAAAGTAAATACCCACTAAATACCATTGATGATGAGGAGGAGGAAGATGCACTCTTTTTGTAGAGTCCTGAATGTCAGACAGATATTTTGTTGGGGCTGTAGTGATTGGTCAGCATTAATATAGTGTTTTGTACAGAAAAAGACTCCAGAAGACCCGACAGGGAATTAAATGTCAGTAATTCCCTGCCATAGAAGAAGAAGGCAATGACCCCCAAATCAGATGGGATAATATTCTTTTCAGGGCTGGCTGTGATTACTATCTCCCAGTGGGTATGTGTGTATATATGAGTGTGTTTATGTGTCCAAGGCCAGGCTTACCCAAACTTAATGACCCTGGCTTCCCCTTGAGTATAAAAGGGTCAATTAAATGACCCCTTCCTAGACTAGATGTCTTATTTATAAATGAGCTGGAGTTTCATGGACACTTCATTTCATACAAGCAGTGGGAAGTAGTGGATAAAGGATGATTCTGGGAGTCAGAGGACCTGGATACTAATCCTAGCTCTACCACTTGCCTTCTGTGTGATGTTGGGCAAGTCACTTAATTTCTCTGTGCTTCAGGTTGCTCAACTGCCAAATGAGGATTCATTACCTGTTCTTAGACAATGAGTCCCATCTGAGACAGGGATGGTATCTGACCTGATTAATTTGTATTTACCCCAGTGCTTAGTACAGTGCTTGAAGCATAGTAATAAGAATTGTGGTATTTGTTAAGCACTTATTGTGTGCCAGGCACTGTCTAAGACCTGGGGTGGATACAAGCACTCAGGTTGGACATAGTTCCTGTCCCGCATGGAGCTCACAGTCTCAATCCCCATTTTACGGATGAGGTAACTGAGGTACAGCAAAGTGAAGTGACTTGCCTGAGGTCACACAGCAGTCAAGAGGCAGAGCTGTATTAGAAGCCACAACCTTCTGACTCCCAAGCCCGTGTTCTATCCACTGTGCCATGCTGCTTCTCTAACCAGAGAAATACCATAAAGAAAACCACCATACAGAAGATAGCTTGGAGGTTGGCCTTGTATATATTGAATCAAAAAAGGCAGATTAGTAATGAAGACTGCAATTCAGATTGAGGGTTACGGGGGCTAATACAGACTTCCTCATTTGTTTCCTTGCTCAGGAGACCCAGGAATCAGAAATGTAACATTTAGAATATTCACTGATGTCTCCCACTCTAGACTTTAAGGTGATCATGTGCAGGGAATATGTCTACCAACTCTGTTGTATTCTACTCTTCCATGTGCTTAGGGTGGTACTCTGCACACAGTAAGCAGTCAATAAATACCACTGATGATGATGAGAAGGAGGAGAAGAAAGAGGAGGAGGGTGAGGAGGAGATGGAGGAGGGACCTACTGATTTATTTTCAATGCCTCATTATCATTAATAAACAATATTATCACATCCATGGTTATAAGAATAAGATGCCTCCGTCTAAGGACAAAACCATTTTTTCGAGGATAAGAGAGATTAAACAGTAGGAAAGGGGCCAAGAGGATTCTGTCCAATTTCAGAAACAGTACCAGGAAAGAGGGGAATTTCTGCAGTGCTATGTGCACTTGGAAAAGGAAAAAAGAAGGAAGACAAAACATTAGAGATGTTAGCCTCAAGAAATTATGGTTGATGGAAGATTTATCTATCACTTGATCCATCATCGCACCCTAACTCATACACTCGGTGTCTTTCAAGCAAATCTAACTTTACCTTGTTATACTCTCTGTTCTGTTGTTTACACTTCCTCTATTGCGTAAAACTCCCTCCCCACTCATCTCTATCCAACTATGAATCTCTAGATCTTCAAAACCCTCCCAAAATGCCATCTTCTCTAGGAGGCAATTCCAATTAATTCACACCCTGAGAAGCAGTGTGGCCTCGTGGAAAGAGCATGGGCCTGGGAATGAGATAACCTGGTTTCTAACCCTGGCTCTGCCACTTGTCCGTTGTGTGACTTCGGGCTAGTCACTTAACTTCTCTGTACCTCATTTACCTCATCTGTAAAATGGGGATTAAATCCTCCTCCCTTCTATTTAGATAGTGATTACACTGTGGGACAGGGATGATGTCAGACCTGTTTATTTTGTGCCTACCCCATTGCCTGGCAAGTAGGAAGCACTTAACAACTCATTGTTAAAAAAACAACAATAACCTTCCAACATCTCAGTTGCCTTAGCATTTCTGGGTAAAGCTATTCATTCATTCATTCAATCATATTTATTTAGTGCTTACTATGTGCAAAGCACTGTACTACATGCTTGGAATGTATAATTCAGCAACAGATAGGGACAATCCCTGCCCAACAATGGGCTCACACTCTAAATGGGGGAGAAAGACAAAAAACAAAACAAGTAGTCTGGCGTCAATATCTTTAAAATAAATAGAATTGTAGATATATATATCCATCATTAACAAAATAGAGTAATAAATAATATATATAAATATGCACAAGTGCTGTGGGGAGGGGAAGGGGGAAGAGCAGAGGGAGGGAGTAAAGGGAATGGGGAGGGGAGGACGAGCAGAGGGAAGGGGGCTCAGTCTGGGAAGGCCTACTGAAAGAGGTGAGGTAGGGCTTGGAAGAGGGGAATACTATTTCATATTAATCATAGTATTCATACTATTTCATCTAGTTCCTCCACTCTAGATTGTGAGCTTGTTGTAGGCAGGGATTGTCACTCTTTATTGTTGTATTGTACTTTCCCAAGCGCTTAGTACAAAGCTCTGCACACAGTAAGGGCTTAATAAATTCGTCATGAATGAATGATTTATTTGTATACAGCTTACTTTTATTTTTACCATTTGTATCTATGTCCTTATTCTCTTATCTATGGTGTGTTTAGCAATTTGTGATGCTTTTCTCCCCGACTAGACCATAAGATCCTCAAAGTCAGGGAGTGCATTTTTGCTTTTATTGTAGGTTCCCAAGTGGCCAGTACTGTTCAATGTCCCGCACTCCATTGTCATTGCTGTTGATGCATTCAAGTTGGAAAAAAGTTTTTTCCTTAATTCAACAAAAGACTTCACACTAGGATATGGCTTACATTGCAGGAGGAGAGGTTTTAGTGAGACATTTGCAAATATTTTGCAGTGCCTGAGCTAAAATGTGAATCTTTAAGAACATGAAAAGGAGAAGAATACCTGCCTGGGATGATTTGCATAAAGAGTGTTTGAAGGCAGGCGAATGGATCAGTCAATCAACTGATCAACAGTATTTATTGAGTGCTTACTGCCAGCCGAAGATTGTAAAAAGCCCTTGGGAGAGTACAATACAATAGAGGTGGTAACACAGATCCCTGCCCTCAAGAAGTTTACAGTCGAATGAGAGAGATGAACATTGGAATAAATTACAAGTAGGGGAAATGCCAGAGTATAAGGATATGTACTCAGTCATCTTGCTCCCTCCTTCCTCACCTTGCTGCTCTCTTATTACAAGTAAGCACGGTGTGGGCAGGAATTTTCTCTCTTTACTGCTGAATTGTACTTTCCAAGCGCTTAGTACAGTGGTCTGCACACAGTAAATGCTCAATAAATATGATTGAATGAATGAATAAACCTATCTCACAAACTTTGTTTCTCTACTGCCAACCTACTCACTGTATCTCAATCTCTGTCTTGCCACTGACCTCTTGTCCCCTTCCTGCCTCTGGCCTGGAATGCCCTCCCTCTTCGTGTCCAACAGACAATTACTCTTGCCCCCTTCAAAGCCTTACTGAAGTCACATCTCCTCTAAGAGGCCTTCTCCACTAAGCACTCTTTTCCTTTCTTTCCACTTCCTTCAGAGTCAGGCTGACTTGCTCCCTTTATTCATCTCCCCTCCCAGCCCCACAGCACTTAAGGTACCTATCCTTAATTTATTTATATTAATTTCTCTCTCCCCCTCAAGGCTGTAATCTCACTATGGGCAGGGAATGTGTCTGTCATATTGTACTTTCCCAAGCTCTTATGACAATGCTCTGTACACAGTAATTGCTCAATAAATATGACTGAGTGATTGATTGATTAATGTACGTGTGCTGTGAGGCTGGAAGTGGGATAGCTATCAAGGTGTTTAAGGGATACAGTGCAATTACATAGGTAATGCAAAGGGAGGGGGAATAGCGTTGGGGAATGACAAGTTAGTCAGAGAAGGCTTTTTAAAGGAGATGATACCTTAGTAGGGCTTTGAAGATGGGGAGAATGGTGGTCTGTTGGATATGAAGGGGGAGGGAGTTCCAGGTCAGAGGAGGGAGGTGAGCAAGGGATATGAAGCCAGGGAGATGAGGTCAAGGTACGAGTAGGTTGGTGATAGAAGTGTAAAGTGTGCTGGTTGACTTTTAGTGGAAGGATAGGTAGGAGGGGAAAAGCTGAGTGCCTTAAAGTAAGGAGTTCCTGTTTGACTCAGAGATAGATGGGGAACAATTGGAGGTTTGTGAGGAGTAGTGAGATGTGAGCAGACCATTTTTGTAGAAAAATGATCTGGGCAGCAGAGTGAAGTATGGACTGCACTGGAGAGAGCCTGGAGCCAGGGAGGTCTTTGAGGAGGCTGATCCATCAATGGTATTTATTGAGCACTTACCTTGTGCAGAGAAATGTATTAAGCATTTACGTCGAGGCCAGAAAGGATAAGTGCTTGGACCAGCATAGAATCAGTTTGGAGGTGGAGGAAGGGGTGGACTCTAGAGATGGTGTGAAGGTAGAACTGACAGGATTTGGTGACAGACTGAATATGACAGTGTCAAGGTTTGTGAATTAGGAAAGATGGTGGTGTTATCTACAGTGATGAGAAAGTCAGGGATAGGAGAGGGTTTGGTTGGGAAGATAAGGACTAGATCATTGGACTAGATGAAAAGCTCCCTCAACTTTCTGACTAATTTTGCCTGTTTTCACAACTCCTCCCTCCAACCATGCAAACAGAGCTATTAAACCAAGCCTTGTTTCAGGGTGACAGATTTTGAATAAATATTATTGTTGGAGATATAAACGCATTTCAATTAAGCATGCAAACAAATAATATATTCTGGAAGGTTGCCATACATTGCCAAAAACATATTTTAAAGTGAATAATCAAAGCTAGAAAAATAAATCTTTTCAGAAAATAAGACCTTATATAACAAATCAGAACCTGAATGTTTTAAACATTTTTATTCTTTTTATTCAGACCACTGCAACAGAGGAGGTTTTACAAATACCCTTGAGCCAAAAGCTAATATTTCTTCTTCAGCTACCTGTCATCTTCAACTTTCTCTTTCCCAGGCTGGATGTTGATCTAAAGGGAATTCTGGCGATTACTGATATCTGTTTAACTTTCTTGGGGATTCTTAAAGCACCTGTCTTGGAGGATCTAATGAGTCATTGCAGAGTAGTGGAAAGGGCATGGGGCTGGGAATCAGAGCACCTCTGCCACTTGTCTGCTGTGTGACTTTGGGCAAGTCACTTGAAACTGAAGCAAAGAGAAGTTCTCATCTTTTAAATGTGGATTAAATCCAACTCCATCTACTTAGTCTGTGAGCCCCTTGTGGGACAGGGCAACCTAATTATCTTGTATCTATCTCAATGCTTAGTATAGTGCTTGACACATAGCAAGCATTTAACAGATATCATAATTACTAAATTGAAGAGAGACAAAATATGTGTCCAATGATGAACTAGTTGGAAACAAATTCTCTTCCTAAATCCCTTTTGTTAGGGTCTCCTGAGGAACTCCATCTGCTTGTGAGATGACAATATCAAAAAGGAGAACGGAAAGGGGTGCTGACCCTGGTGGGTAATAAACACAACAATGAAGCAGAGGAAGCTTTCAATTCATCCCAAAGGGAACAGGTTTTCAGTCACACACATAAGTGCTAGCTGAATGAGGGAAATGTGGTATTCACTCAAAGCCCTGAAACACTCACACACTAAGGCCCCACCCTTCATTCTTGCCTTTAAAATATCTGTGGTCAAGCCTTAATCTTATTAGGCAATCTCTCATACACACCAATGAAGTCTCATTATCAATAGCATTGTTTTTGACCCTGAATGATCAACTTAATCAATCTATCTACACACAAACACCCACACACACACACCCCACTTCAATTACTTTTGAGAAGCACTGGAAGGGAGGCTCTCTAAATTATTTAATCAATCAATCAATCATTTGTATTTATCGAGTGCTTACTGTGTAGAAGTGGGCAACGAGATTGAGTCCTTCAAAAGCCAATGGTAAGGGGTTTCTGTTTGATGCAAAGGTGGATGGGCAATCATTGGAGGTTCTTGAGAAGCATAGACTGAACTTTTTTGTAGAAAAATGATCTGGGTAGCATAGAGAAGAATGGACTGGAGTGGAAAGGGAAGGAGGCAGGGGTGTTAGTAAGGAGGCTGATATAGTAAGCAGGATAGGATAAGCGTTTGGAGTAACATGGTAGCAGTTTGGATGGAGAGGAAAGGGTGGATTTTAGCAATGATGTGAAGATTGAATCAACAAAACTTAGTGATAGATTAAATATATGGGTTGAATGAGAGAGATCAGCCAAGAAAAAGGTCAAGGTTATGGACTCATTAGACAGGAAAGATGGTAGTTCAGACTACAGCGTTGAGAAAAACTGAGGGACGACAGGGTTTGGGTGGGAAGATAAGGATTTTTGTTTTCAACATGCGAAGTTTGAGGTTTTGGTGGGACGTCCAAGAAGAGATGCCTTGACGGCAGGAGAGAATGTGAAACTGCAGAGAGGTAGAGAGAACAGGTTTGGAGATGTAGATTTGGAAATCATCCACATAGAAGTGGCATTTGAAACTATGTGAGCTAATGAGTTCTCCAAAGGAGTAATGTAGATGGAGACTAGAAGGGGACCCAGAACTGAACCTTAAGGACCACCCACAGTTAGGGGGTAGGAGGCAGAGGAGGAGTCCAGAAAAGTGACTGAGAATGAGAGGCCAGAGAAATAGGAGAACCAGGAGCGGACGGTGTCAGTGAAGCTGAAGTCGAGGAGTATTAGGATAGAGTAGAGGCTGTTGGATTTGGCAAGAAAGAGATCGTTGGTGACTAAGAGGGCAGTTTCTGTGGAGTGGGTGAAGACTAGAATTGGAGGAGAGGAACTTGAGACAGCAGTTGTAGACAGCTCACTCCAGGAATTTGGAGAGGAATGGTATTATGGAGATGGAGACATAACTGGAGTGAGCTGTGGGATCAAGGGAGGGGTTTATTTTGGGATGGGGAGACGTAAGCAGTGGGGAAAAGCCAATAGAGAGCAAACAGCTGAAGATGGTTGTTAGGAAGGGAAGAAAGGAGGGGTCACATGCTTTAATATAAGGTGAATAAAAATAATAATAATTATGGTATTTGTAAAGCGCTTACTATGTGTAATAACAGCTGGGGGAGAGAAAGGAAAGTTGTATTGGACACAGTCTCTTTCCCACGTGGACCTCACAGTTTGAAGCCCCATTTTACAGATTAGGTAACTGAGGTGCAGAGAAGCAAAGTGATTTGCCCAAGATCACACAGCAGACAAGTGGGAGCTGAGACTAGAACCCATGACCTTCTGACTCCCAGGCCCGTGCTCTATCTGCTATGCCATGCTGTGAAAGGATAGGGTCAGATGTGCAGCTGGAAGGAGTGGATACTGAGAGAAGGTAGATCACCTCTTGAGATACTCTTGGGAAAAATGGGAGAGTTGAAGACGGGGCAGGAGGATGGTAGGACTGGAGAGGAATATGTGGTGAGTGTTTAGTACGTGCAGAGCATTGTACTAATTGCTTGGGATCAGTACGATAGATGAGTTGGTAGACATGTTCCTTGGCTACAAGTAACTAGAGAAGGATTCTTTCAACCTGAGGATCGTTCTAACGTTTCCTTCAAATTTCTCAGAACATTTCCCACTTCAGTCCTCCCTTTGTGCAAATAAATTCCCCATGGGGTAAGTACAAAGCAAGTTCAAGTCATTTTGAACTTTTCCATATGGGACCATGAAGGGTCAAAAAGGTCAAACTCTCACAGTTAGGCCTGACCCAGGTCTCCAGGCTCTCAGACCAATGGAAAGTACCAGAGTACCGTCTGTGTCTGTACATGAAATATAATTAGAATACTGAATCCTTTTGGACCAAGAACATAATCTTGTCTAATGCCATTGAGTCATTTCCGACCCATAGCCACACCATGGACACATCTCTCCCAGAACACCCCGCTCTCCATCTGTAATCATTCTGGAAATGTATCCTTAGAGTTTTCTTGGTAAAAATATGGCAATGGTTTACCACTGCCACCTTCCATGCAGTAAACTCGAGTCTGCACCCTCGACTCTCTCTCCCATGCTGCTGCTGTCCAGCATGGGTGAGCTTTGACTTGTAGCAGATTGCCTTCCACTCACTAGCCATTGCTCAAGCTAGGAATGGGTATGCCTCTGCTTGACTCTCCTTCCCATAGCTGAAACTGGTAGAGTACTGGAAACTCTCCAGGTGCGATCCTGAGAGGGGAAAGTACATAATAGCTGACAGTCATTGTAGGTTAAGTGACCCACAATCAAATGGCCAAGAGTCCCAAATGCAGGGATGCCCAACTCATAACCCAAGCCCTTCTGACTGAGGTGGTCAATGGGTTGATTCTGATTTCTTTAACCCACTGACAATTGAGATTTGCTAGCAATTTGGCTAGTTTTAGGTTATCTATAACACCTGCAGCTCGGAAGAAATTTGGAAAGAACTGATCCTCATTTGGTAGGTTTCTGCCCAAGAGAGAAGGACGTCCATCTTAGCTGACTCCCCTCTAACTCAGGCCAGTGCAGTTTGGCATTGCCTCACTACTGAGGGAGTCTTGGATGAGGGGAAGACATCAGAACCCTGGGTGGCAGAATTGTCTGAATGTGGATGGAGGTATTTTATACTTCTTTATTTAGTTGTCCTTTTGCAAAAATCTGAGTGTGGAGGAAATTGATTTATGACTCTGGAACTTGAAATCCTTTATCTATCTTTGCTGCAGCTTGCAGCACTGCAGCGTTTCTGAGCAGTGCTTGGCTTGATTTCATCCCTGTTCCAAATGGAGATCTGGTACTTGCCTAATCGCTAGATAATGCAGAATCCCAAAGCGGAACTTGGGAGGATGAACAAGTACAACAGCTCCCTCTGGATTTTGCTAAAGGCTTTGAAGATGTTGAGGGGAGCTGGGGTCTTCTTTGCCGGTATATTTGATCTGTTCCGCAAGAACAAAATTCCACTTGGCTTTCAATTCTTGTCCCCAGATTTAAATTCTTGTCCCCATGGCCGCTACCAACTACTCTGTCATTGGTTGCAATCCAGGTTTCTCCTTCCAGAGGTCCTTTAAGGGCACAGGCATCATCACTGAAGGGGGCTGTGGGGGCTGATGCCCCTGGGGTTTCCAGATGTTCTTACCCCCTATGGTGTTTGGGTTGGAATCCCAGCCTCACATTCCAGATTTCTGACCAGATCCTAGAAGGGGAGCATAAAGGTACTGAAACTGAGTCTCTCTGACCTATTGGGTCCTTGAAATACCACCATCCCCTCCCAAGGCCCCATCCCACTTTATCTACTCCTGAAAAAGCCCAGCCTCCTCATTTCCATTAGAGGACGGTGAGGTTCGAAAGTCCAGCGCCCATCTATGAGTGGCAGCTTTCCGGAGTCTATGTATTCTTCTTAAGCGTAGTTCAGTACTACCCTCCCAGGAACTCAAAGGAGCTAATGGTCTCCTGGGATTCTGTCAGTCCCATGAACTGCTCTGGGCTCTCAACGGATTGTGACTTCCCGGGTCTCTCTCACATCCCGATGTCCAGGAAATGGTGCTGAAACTCCACAAGATCCTCCGGCTGCCCTGGCCCTGAATGAAGTCAAGTTCTTATCACACCCTGAAGCAGCCAAATATGTTCAACCCCACTGAAACCGGGAGAGGAATAGACAGCAGGAAGTGTTTCCATATAGGGGTAGTGGTGAATCTTCCATGCTTGCAAACATGTCACTGAATCCTCAAATTCTAAAATCCCATGCCTCCACTTTTTTCTCTGATTACATATCATTAAATACCATCAGGGTCCTTAAAGGGTTGATATTGGCAAGACGAGGAGACTGCTGTGCGCTTGGCACACGTTCTATGACTGAGCCCAGCACAACGGGACTAGAGAATGCCAGCTGCACTCACTGGCACCAGCAATGGGCACTGACTTCCTGGCATCATGGGTGGCTTGGTTTTTTCAGTTTGGTGGTCCGTTACGTCATCGACAGCAATCTGAATGGGCTTGGTCCACCAACCTATCAAATTTACATGCTCAGAATTTTTGGTTTTGCACAGTTCATGGTATTTGGGTCATCTTTTTAGTGTTTGAGGTTCCTCATTTATGAACTTTTGGACTGTGGTTTCTTCTGGGTGGAAAGGAAGAGAATGTTAGAGGCAAAGAAAGACAGAGATGGAGTGACAGAAAGAGGGATAGAGAGAGAGAAAGGGAGAGTGACAGAAAGAAGAAGACAGAGAGCTAGAAATAGAGCTTGTGCAAGAGAGAAATTCTCCATGTTTGCCAAACGGAAGGGTTGGGAGAGAAATCCCCCAAAGTCTCCAACCAATCATTAGAAAGCAATAGCGAGTGACCCCGACTATAGAAAATCTCTTAGCACTGGCCCTTTAGCCAGCACAATAAATGGTCCCCAAACCCTTAGAGCACACTGAAAAACATGTGTTCCACAGCCAGGCACTAATGGAGAATAAATACATTTGCTAACCATAGCCTGGGCTATTAAACAGACACATCACCAGAGGCCAGGGCTCACAGCATGCCTGACCTGGGCACAGCCATTAGCAAGCCAGCCAGAAATGCGTGTGGGACCAGCTATGCAGGGACAGTGATGCCACACTGTGTTGAGGCTGTAGCCTCCGGCAGGACCACTGCCCTTACCAAAGATATTGCACTGAAGATGTGTTGGCTGCTCCAGGTGTGAGGCCCAGCACAGGGCAGGAGGAAAACATAAAATGCAGTCCTGCCGTGTCTGCAATGTAGGCTCAGGGGAGCAAAAAGATTGCTTCTACTCTCATGAAGCTGAGAAATATTGGAAGAAATCTAGAATCCACCCCAACTTCTCCCACTTCAAAGTCACCCTTCTTGTCTTGCCTTGTGCTGTCGAGTCATCTCCGACCCATATCAACGTCATGGTCAAATCTGTCCCACAACTCCCCACCTCTATCTGCTATCATTCTGGTAGTGGATCCAGAGAGTTTTCTTGGTAAAAATATAGATGTGGTTTACCATTGCCTCCTTCCGTACAGTAAACTTGAGTCTCCACCCATGACTCTCTTTCCAGCACAGGTGAGTTTTGACTTGTAATAGATTGCCTTCCATTCTAACCACGGCACAAGCTAGGCATGGAATGGATATGCCTTTGCTTGAATCTCCCTCCTTTAGTCGAGTCTGGCCGAGTACTGGAAAGTCTCCAGGTGCGACCCTGAGAAGGGAAAGTACTAATCCAGCCCTTGTGTCTGCTTAGCAATAGTTCTTTTCCATCACTGACAGACACCCATGCTTACAGGCTTCTTCACCTCTTGTCTCCAAGACATCTCTGCATAGGTGTTCCACCATCATGTCAATTGATTATTCAGTCAGACAGTGGTAGTTACTGAGTACAAACAGTGTGTAGAACACTGTACTGAACTCTGGTGAGAATGCAGTTCAATAGAGTTAATTAGATATGATCCCTGCCCTCAAGGAACTTATCTAGCGGGTTGTGAAACTCAACATGTCTAAAACTGCTGTCCTCATCTTCCCTCCTAACCCACTCCACCTCTTAACATCCCCATTTCCATTGGCAACACCACTATTCTCCCCTTTTTTGAAAATGGTATTCAAGTGTTTACTATGTGCCAGGCACTGTACTAAGTGCTGGGATAAATATAAGATAATCAGGTTGGACACAGTCCGAGTCTCACATGGGACTCACAGTCTTAATCCTCATGTTACAGATGAGGTAACTAAGGCACAGAGAAGTTAAGTGACTTACTCCAGGTAACGCAGCAGACTCGTGGTGGAGCAGTGATTAGAAACCAGGTCCTCTGACGCCCAGGCCCATGGTCTTTCTTCTAGGCCACACTGTTTCCAGTTCTAGAAGCCCAAACTTTACTGTCATCTTTGACTTCTCACTAACTTTTAACTTCAAAATTCAAAACTTTACCAAATCATGCCAACTGTTTCTTCACAATATTTTTCAAATCTGCCCCTTCCTTTTGATTAGATTACTCTATCAACCTATTCATTGGCCTCCCTGACTCTGGCTTCTCCTTTCTTTCATCTATACTAAGTTATGCAACCCGAATCCTCTTCCTAAAATTATGTTCTGCTCATATCTAATCTCTCCTCAAAAGCCTTCAGTGGCCATACATTTTCCTTTTCATCAAGCAAAAACAACTGACCATTGACTTTAAACCTCTATACCAGGAATCTCTCCTTCTTACTTATCTGGCCTCTTTATCACTATTTCCCACTTCACACTCTATCATCCTCCCAAGCTCAACTTTTCTTTGTCCTTTGGTCTCACCTTTCCCACCTCTGAACCCAGACTCATGCCCTCTCCTCTGTCTGAAATCCCTTCCCATTCAATTCCATCAGACCCAAACTTTCCCCATCCTCAAAGCTCATTTGAAATTTAACCTTCTCCAGAAGGCATCCCCCATTTAATTTTCTTCTCCTCAGGTCATATCCTCCCTACGCCTTTACAATCCCCCATTGTGCCGTTGTGCATATTAATTTATGCACTCTACTATTTAAGCACTTATACATGACCTATGTATCATTATCTCTCTTCCTCCCATCTGTAAATAATTTGTAAACTCCTTGAAGGCAGGGATATTCTATTATGTTCACCCAGGTGCTTAGTGCAGTGCTCTGCACACAGAATAGGAGCTCAATAGATTTCATTAATTGATTAATGAAAAGCAGCATGCCCTAATGGAAAGAACAGGGACCTGGGAGTCGGGGGAGCTGTATTGTAATCCCAGTTCTGCCACTTATCTGCCTTGTGATCTTGGGCAAGTTGCTTAACTTTTCTGGGCTTCAGTTCCTTCAACTGTAAAATGGGAATTCAAACCTGTTCTTCCTTCTACTTAGTCTGTAAGCCTCATGTGGGACCTGATTATCTTGTATCTACCCTAGCACTTAGTAAAATATTAGGCACATAGTAAGCATTTAGCAAATACCACACTATTATCATTATCAATTGATTGATAATAATATACATCATATACACTGAGGACTTACAGTGTGCAGAAGATTGTACTAAGTGCTTGGCAGAATACAATATAAAAGAGTTAGTACACATGTTCCTTGCCCATAAAGAGCTTACAGTCTAGAGAAGGAGACAAACATTAAAATAAATTACAAATATGCACATGTGATGTGGGCCTGAGGGTGGGATGAATATCATGTGTCTAAAGGGCACAAATCCAAGTGCAAGGGTGATACAGAATAGAATAATCCAATCCTGATGTGGTTTACACCAGAAGTGAATTCCTCCCACCCTCTCAGAGTCAGAAACAGACCCACCTAGCAGGGCTTGAGGCAAAGCAAACCCCATAATGAAAAAAATGGCTTGGAAGTTGAGCTGGTCTCAACTGGGTTTACCATATCAGGCTTGCTAACCTGTTCATGTGAAAATAATTTGCCTCAAGTCTTGCTTTGATCACAATTAACACAATGGGATTGGAATCTCATCAGTTGAAGTGATTTGAGTTTGTTTTTCTGGGAGATGGTAACTAAATATGTGTTTCCTCATTGGTCCAGGGGCCTACCTGATTGACAGCTATTGCCAAGGGTTTTTTTGTCACTTGGAGTTGTTCCTTTGCCCTGCTATGATCCGTAATTCTTGATCTGAACACCTTTTTCCCCACCTGGCAGAGGGTTGGGGTCAGGACCAAGAGCTGGAAAAACAGATACAGTGCCCATTTAGCTGGAGGACCTTTTCTGATGCGGGGTCGGGGGGATGTCTTAGAGTTGGGATTGGCCATATTCTGGCTCCATAAATGGTCAGTCAGTACAGAGACCAAGATGCTGCACAGATCATATTCTTGCAGGATCACTTGGCATACATCTCTCTGCTTCTCAAAATACTCCATTGACCATCTCCCTTCATATCAATGAATCAGTGGTATTTACTGTGTGCAGAGAACTGTACTGAGCACTTGGGAGAGTTCAATACCAGTAGAGCTCATCAAGCAGAAACTTCTTACCATCACCTTCATTGTTCTCCACCTTCTCTCTCCACTTTACATTTCAGCTCTCTTCACCCATCCCAACTAACACTCTTTGCTCCTTCCAAGCTAACCTCCTAATTATACCTCATTTTTGACTTTCTTGCCTCCAACCCCTAGGTCATGCTGTTCTTTCAGGGTTGGAGCTTTCTTCCTTCCCAAATCTTCCAGATCACAGTTCTCCCCAAGCTGAAAATTCTTCTAAAATTTCCACCAGAAAGCTCTCCCTGATTATTTCACAATATTCCCATGGGCATCAGATCCATACATGCCTTTAGAACTTGCAAACCTTAATCCTGTTTTCAGTATATTTTGAATATTTATATTATATGTATTTATATTATATATGCATATATCTGTATACACCTATATATCACTACCATTTTATTCTGATGTAGTTGCTCTGCTTCCTGGCTTATACTGGTTCCTCAAATGGATTTCACTGTCTATAAATACATTTCTTTCTATCTCCCCCGTTAACTTATCAACACTGTCAGGGCATCTTGCTATTGGTATACTCTCCCAAGTGCTTAGCACAATGCCTAACACTCAAAAGGCATTCTGTAAATGTCATTGATTGACTAATTGTCTGATCTTGAAGTTTCTGTTCAGAGTCCCCTGATTGCTGCTCATCAGGTTGATCTACAATTCAATGACAATCAATCAATTGTATCTACTGAACACAGTGTGCAGAGCACTGTACTAAGCACTTGGAAAAGTTCAATATTATAGAGGTGATAGGCTTGATTCCTGTCCACAAGAAGCTTACAGCCTACAGAGATTGTAGCACATATGCTAAAAATTGTGCTGGGCAAAAATAAGTACAGCAAGAGAAAACAACCCTGTTAACTGTCCAAGGGGAACAAGGACTGTGACCAACCTGTTTATCTTGTATCTCCCCCAGTGCTTAGAACAGTGCTTGGCACAGAGTAAACTCTTAACAAGTACCTTTATTATTATTATAATTTCCTGGATCAACCTTAAGTTCCTTCCAGTCCAGAAATTTGTCTCCAACAGAGGCACAAGGACACTTAAAATTATATGTCGGTCGCCCTCTTGGACATGAACCCTCATCCTCTGGGACTTGCTGAAAGTTTCAGGAACCACAAGGAATTTCACCGTTGAAAGAAACATAGACTTGTAACAAGCAAGCTTTAATGGAAGTCCCCAAGACTCATTATTATGAGGCCTATAAAGAGGCTTGGGAAATCAAACAAACGAACAAAAGACTCAAAAAATAAGCACCAATAAACAGAAAGCTTTGAGCTAAAAGGACAGCTCTTCCTTCACTTCCTCTTTGAAATTTAGAAGCCTTCAAGACCTTCCCCAGCACTTGACTAAACTCTTGAAGAACGTTAAATTTATAGGATGGGAGGTAATGGATAGGAAGTAATTTAATCCGAGCAGTAGCAAGAGATAAACAAAGTGGCTCTGACTGGCTTCAGGTTGTGTCCGTGTAAAGTTTGTGTTGTGATTTTAAGCCTGTCAGAGAGATTTTAATTTTGATGATGGGCGATCAAGGTGAATGGGAAATTGCTGAGTTTGGAGGCTTGCTATTTAAGTTATCCTGAAAGTACCACTGTTTGGAAGACAAAGAAAATTTTCTGATCAGTGGTTCGGGCAACCTGGACTTGCTGGACTCCAGAAATCATGGTATTTTTCTGCTCTGTGGACTCTCAAAGGAAGCCTGCTGATTTTCTCTTTTTCTTCAATTGGCCATTCTATTCACAGCTTAGAAAACAGCAGTATACTATTTTCAATGAAGGGAAAACAGATTAGGATCCAATAAGGGTCATAGTAAGATCTAGGCCATCTGCCTTGCACACCTCTACCCAAATATCAAGCTTTATTGAGTTTTAAAGAAGTTCAGTTTATTGTCTGCCAATGATTTTCCTCATCATCCTTCCTCATCGTCCTCGGTGATATTCTCTGCGTGCTTACTTTGGATCTAGCACCGTAAAAGATGCTGATGCTCAATCCCATGCTCACGCTTGTGATGCTGCTCACGTGAGGAGTAAATTTTAAGAAAAGATTCCTGCTCTTGGCCAGGTTACAGCCTCTTGGCTGAGATGTGAAAAAATAGAAGCCAAACACATGTACTGTGGGACCTTAACTGCAAAACTTTCTATTGACACATACTGAGAAACATGGTAATGAAGCTGTAGAGACTGGTGTTCACTGGGGATAGGGGAGAGGTGCTTAATCAAGGAAGGCTACCTGAAGGAGATGGATCTGATTAAATTTCAGAGAGATATGGTGTCCTGGAATTGAAGGGAGGAGGTAATTCTTGGCACAGGGGAAGTGGGGTAAGTGATGGTTTGAAGTTACCACCTCCTTTTCCTGACCTATCTAAACTGTGGGTCATTCTCTAACATCATAATAATAAAAATAATAATACAGTAATTTATGGGCACATAGCCACCCTTAACTCTTAGGTATATATCTATTTTCTCTATCCATCCTTTTAGTCAGCTTTCCTCCTTCTTCCTCTCCCAGTTGCATTTTTATTATTCCTCCTCTGTACACTAACTGTAAATAATATTAAAGTATGAGTACCCCTGTGTATAGAGAACTGTACTAAGCTCTTACTGTGTACAAAGGCCTGTAGTGGGCATCCACTGTGGATAGAGCACTATACTAAGCAATACTGTACTGGACACCTAAGGTATAAAGAGCACTATACTAGGTGTGAGTTTTCTTCAGAGCACTGTACTCAGGTCCTATTCTTCACAGAACTCTCCTGTGATCACCTTCTACCTTAAATGTTAATTATAATTATGGTATTTGTCAAGCACTGTTCTAAATGCTGGGCTGGATACAAATAACTCAGATTGACTACAGACTCTGTCCCACATGGGGCTCACAGTCTAAGTAGGAGAGAGAACAGGTACTTAATCCCTATTTTACAGATGAGGAAACTGAGATACAGAAGCTAAGTGACTTGCCCAAGGTCACCCACCAGGAAAGTGGCAGAAGACAGCTTTGGGAGTCTGCCACTCATCTGCTATGTGACCTTGCATAAGTCACTTCACTTCTTTGTGCCTCAGTTACCTCATCTGTAAAATGGGGATTAAGACTGTGAGCCTTACATGGGACAAGGGACTGTGTCCAAACAGATTTTTTTGTATCCACCCCAGAGCTTAGCACAGTACGGGGCACATAGTAGTGGTTAACAAATGCCATTACTACTGTTATTATTATTAATAACAAATACCATTACAAAAGTGGAAGTCAGAATTAAATCCCAAATTCTCTGACTTCCAGGCCTGTTCTCTTTCCACTAAGCCACACTACTTCTAGATGCTAAGGGAAAGGGTGTGCAGAGAGTGGATTCCAGTCATGGTTCTGTTATTGAGTTTCTGTATGACATTTGGCAAGTTGCTTAATGCCCCAGGGCCTCAGTTTTCTCACCTGTAGAGTGGGGATAATAGTATCTGTGCCTACCTTCACCACAGGATTGTTATAAATTAAAATGAGATCATTGGTGTGATTTGGACATCTTAAAAATTCAAGGTAATAGTATTTCTGTCACCATGGACTCCCTGGAGCATCAAACATTTACAATTCAGGGCCTTCTTAATAAATCATCAGACAAAACCTGAGCCTCAGGCTTGGAGAGGGTTGTAAGAGTTCCATAATCAGGGTGGAGTTTGGGAGGATCTTAGGCTATCCATAAATCATCCTTTTAAAGAAGAAAAGCAAACCCCAGTTGGACTTGGGTTTGGGGGTAGAGGCAAAGAAGGATGGATACTGTCTCTGAAAAATAATGGATTTAATAATGATGTTGGCAGGCCTTGGTTGGTGCTGGGAGGGAGTAGGAAGAATAGTTTTAGAGCTTCGGAAGAGACCTGGAAGACAGAAGGCCATCTTGAATATCCAATGTAACTAAGACAATAGCCATCTTCAGCGCTTGGAGACCTCAGTTACCTCTGACCCCCTTGGTCCCTTTACTTTTTAATCTGTGCAAAGTCACTAGTGGCAAATCATCAGAAAACTCTGTGACTCTCAGTGATGAAGAAATACCCAAAACTGAGTCAGTAAAATCAAGGGCAATATTTACTAGCAAAGAAAATGGCAAGATAATTAAATCTAGCAACTATTTTGTCTTACATCCAACATAAAGTTCCCATTTTAAAAGAGACTTTGGTTATATATATTGGAATTATGTTTCTACTTTTTTTCTGCCATAGTGTCAGTAGTGAAGTTGGTAAAAATATGCACCTGTAATCAAAAATGAAGTTATCTAATGTCTGAAATGTCTTTGGATTTTGAGATTTTCCCTTTCTGAAGAACATACCAATCCCTGGGCAGTCTGTCTCTATTTCTGCCTCTCTTTCTCTCTGCTTCCCTTTTTCTCTTTCTGTTTAGATGTGGCAGTTTTGTGAAGAAAAGAATGGCAAAAGTACTCTAGACCATGTTATGGTCAAAGCTTATATGTTTCTCCTATTTTTCGGACCTGGAGTTTCATTCTTAGCCCACTGACTAGCACCCCTTGAGTAAGACAGCCTTGGGGCAGGCAGCAGAGAGGTGGAGAAGGCCAGTCTTCTTGAGCTGGCACAGTGAATGAGCAAGTCACTGTTTGCTTCCCTTGAAGTTTCACCTTCCCTATCTATAATGATAGTAATTGTGATGCTTGTTAAACACTTACTATGTGCCAGGCACTGTACTAAGCTCTGGGAGAATATAATTGGGTTGGAAACAGCCCCTGTCCCACATGGGGCTCACAGTCTTAATCCCCATTTTGCAGATGAGGAAACTGAGACCAAGAGAAGTTAAGATGCTTGCCCAAAGTCGCCCAACAGACACAACATCAGCGATTGCACATTGGTCCCTTCAAATTAAGAATGTCACCATAAGAATCCTGAAATATGATGCTTTAAGGATGGAACACTGAAAATAGGAGGCAGCTGCATGCTGTGTCCTGAGGTAAATCAGTGACTTGTGTCATAGACGAGATCTTTTTTCCAAGAAAGGACAAGGCTACATGGAAAAAATGAGCTGAGGAATGAAGATCATCCATCTGACAAGGGGACTGGGTGATGAGGTAGGAAAACCAGGATTTATCAGCAGAAGTTTAGATAAAAAATGAGTTGTTGGGAAGGGTCTTTATTCGAGTTGGGACTGGCATATTTAGGGAGAGTAGAAAAAACCCAAACAAAAGTCACCATTTAGCTCAAAGGGTTTTATGGTTCTGGAGAAGGCAGAGGAAAGGGGGACAAAGATGGTTAAGGATCTGGAAAAGCTTCCCAGTGGAATCAGAACCCAGGTTTGTCTGACTTCCAGGCCTGTGGTCTATGGGCTAGGCCACACTGCTTCTCATCTGGCCCAGCTACAGTTAGTTGGTAGCCTAAGAAAACACAGGCACAGTGAGGCCCTTTCAACTTTTAGAATATTGGGAAGGCTGTGGCTGTGTCTGTGACAGTGAGACTCTTGTAACTCTAGGATGCTCAGCCACCTAGAGCCTGAAATTTTGCTTCTTTAGCCACAGGACCCTATTGCTTTTTATCATATTTACCATTTTTCGGCTTTTATGCTGTTCTTCTGTTTTATTGTTTAAAGTCTTCTTAAGTATCTATCAGTCCCCTCTTCCCCCTGTGGTTTTTTAGGTTGCAGATCCTTTGAGGCCCTGTGGCTGTGTCAAACTCTCACCAGTATATTTTTCCCACAGTGCTTAGTTCAGTAATTTGCACATAGTAGGTGCTTAATGGATACTAATTCTCCTATTACTACTATTATATTTTCCAAAAATGAAACTCAATTTGAACTGGCTTTGTGGACATAGTGTGTCCACACATTCCCCTGGGGCTAAAATTTCCCCCATAACCTTTGCAAATGCAAGGTTATGAACAAGTGGCCCTCTATAAAATCCACTTCCTCATAGCAGCTATCAGTTCACTTTAATTTTTCCCCATCAGGTCTAGAGAAAGGAAATTCTACCTAAACCAACCTACTTTCTTACTGAAGTGTCTATGGAAAATCCAGAAAAAATGTACTTGGTTTTCAGCTTGCCATCCAAGTAACTGCACATCTGAATCAATAAAGCTGATAAAGCAGATTGCTAAACTCAATACCTTCTAAGTGGATTATTCACAAACCACATTTTATCTAATGTAAAGTAATTCAAAAAAACAAAACAACCTCTCTGCAGACAATCCAGCAGGAGCCAATGGGATCCAAAGATTTCCACTGGCATTCTCCAAAGGAGAAAGATGGCAAAGGTCAACAGCAGATGAACCTGGAACCTTACAACTCTGGAACAGAAACGTCCACCTGCCTGTTGTCTGAACACCTGAACTGGAAAGCCTGGTCTTCTATTAATAAGCACGTCTTGTCGGCAGAAACAACATCCAATTCAAACTGATATCAAAACAAAACCTGTTCTGGTTTTGGAGTCTCAATGAAAGAAATCTATGTCTGATGCTATTTTTAATTAGCTTTGAAAACAGTACTGCTGTCAACCCCAGCCACCCAAAGGGATGTGGCATTAATACAGTGTATACGAATGCAGCCTGCATAATGGATTGGATTGCATCCTATCTCAAGGCTCTGCTCCCATTCCGCCTTATTGCATTTTACCTCTTCATTTTTTTTCTTTCCACGAAAGAATGAAAGTTGCTCTTACAGCACCCTGGTTTGGTTACTATGGTAACCAGATGCAGAAGGAGGTGCGGAAGGGGAGAGGGAGAGCCACATTATTATCAGCAGGAACTTAAGCACGTTTACCTTGGACACAGAGCAGCTAGAATTCAATCTAGGAGACAGGCCCACCTGAGGTCGGCTCCCTCTGAGCCCCAGCAAGTAACCGGAAAATTGCTTGATCCGAATGTGCATCCAGAGTCCAGACCAGCAAGAGGACCAGCCTTGGGACACCAGATTTGTCTGGTGGGTAGCACTTGCAGAACACCTGTCAAACCCCTGACCTCTGCCAGAGAATACAAAATTCTCCTGTCACAGGTGAAGAGGATTTATTTCAGGGGACCACTACTGGGGAAGAGAGAACTGCCCAGCTGTGAGTCTGAAAAGTAACCAGCAATTTAGTCGAATTACCTACTAGGCAGAAAGATCCTTGAGGGCAGGAATCATGACTACCCACTTCATTCAATTGTTTTTACTGAGTGCTTACTGAGTGCAGAGCCTGTGCACACCTCTATTGTACTATACTCTCCTGAGTGCTTAGTACAGTGCTCTGCACCCAGTAGGCACTGAATAAATACCACTGATGAGCTTGTTCCCCAAATTGGAAATGTCTCCAAAAGAGATTGTTTTTTTCTCTCTCTAAAGGATCAAAGGTTCAGACCTGTATTCAAACCAGTCCACTCACCCCTATCATAATCCCACATCCTTCTCTTTCAGTCTCAGGTTATGAAGGGAATTTAAACTCGGCCTGCCTTCTGCCATGTTTTCATTAGCCTGTATCTCCCCAGATCATCTGGATTTGGGGCCCAGCTCTGTCGGGGGTACTTGAATGTGTTTAGTTTGGAATTTGTACTTTATTAAAACCAAACTCCTATAAGGAAGGCCCCCTCCCAATCACTGCCTCATGAATGTCTAAGGCAATAAATAGCAGCATCTTACATTTGGTTCCAAAGATACAGATATTGGTCATAAATTACATTTTTGTCTCTCTTTCCCTTTTAAACAAGCAAGGAGTACTTGTTTGTTGACTACTAATTTGTAATTTGTCACAGAGAACTGGCAAAGCAGTGGCCATTTGGATGTGTGCAAAACTAATTCCGTTTTCCCCCAAGACCCAAGCAATTATAGACCTGTCGTTTTATTGCCAATTGCAGGCATACAACTGTGGTGTGGAGTTGAGGGATGACTCCCAAACCGTTTAAGATTTCCTCACATAATACCCTCCCCTCCAGGCTGGGAGCGACGGCTTCAGTTGTACTTAATAACTTTGCTCTTGGCATAGGTCGCCTCATCTCTACTGATGCATCTCACGTCCCGTCAAAGCCTTGGGAGCCGACACTTGTTACTTAGCTGCAGTGATGTGACAGGGGTTAATAGCAGGGACCTTTGGACAAATTTCTCCAAGAATCCTGAACAGGAGCTGTGGAGACTTTAGATACTCATTGCTTCCTTCCCCTCCCCACCTTGTAAATAAGGACTACAGATTAACCAACTCATACACTTTCAGAAACTGCTACTAGGTTGCTCTTTTTCCAGAGAAGTCAGTTAAATGATTAAGCACTCTTTACTACGCAACTTGGGTGGATTATCGGCTTCTACAGTTTCTCTCTCGTGCAACTTGGCTTTGACTTATCCTGGCTCAACTATGATTGACCCTCATCCTAGGCTGCTCCACACACCTGAATAGCATTCTCCAGTGTGGTGCATGCTGCCCCTTTACAACTCTCCTTCAAATTCCCTTCCAGATCTTACATCAACCCTGAGGACTCTTTTGGTGAGGTGGAAACAAAGTGAGATCACACCTACCTCCTTATCATAATCTTCATCCCACATTTATGCTGACATCTTGAATGGCAACTGGGAAACATAGTTTTGGGGAACAGAAAGAGCGAGTAAAAGACATGGCCCCTGCTGCATAAGACCTTAAGGCCTAGTTGGGAAGTGGGAGTCGGGAATGCTTTTTGGAAGCAATGCCTTCTTAGGAGGGCTTTGAAAGAAGGAAGGGATGCAGCTTGGTGAATCTGAATGGGGATTGGTGTTCCAGGAAGGGAAAAGATATCAGCAGTAGGTTGGAGTTGAACGAGTTGAGAGTGAGGGATGAGATTGGGTGCGGGGTTGGGAAACTGGATTGAAAAGTCCCAGCTCAGGGATAGAGAGATAAAAGAGGGAATATCTAGTTTGAAACAGCTGGCGGAGAACTTTGAAACCTTGTCTTCAGGAGGTTTTTAGACCTCTGAACTCAAATTTTAAGACTCTAACCCACAATGCTCTCTTTGCTCTTCTCCCCTGCCACCACCCCCCTCCAGCCCCACAGCACTTATATATTTATCTGTAATTTTATTTATTTGTATTGATGTCTATTTTCCCTCTTCTAGACTGTGAGCTTGTTGTGGGCAGGGAATGTCACTGTTTATTGTTGTATTGTACTTTCCCAAGCGCTTAGAACAATGTTCTGCACACAGCAAGCATTTAATAAATACAAGTGATTGAATGAATGAATGAATGAATGAAAATGCTGCATGTGGAACTCAATCATTCAATCATATTTATTGAATGATTTCTGTGTGCAGAATACTATAGTAAGTGTTTGGGAGAGTACAGTAGAATAAATAGAAATGATTCCTGTCTTTATAGAGTTTACAATCTAGTAGGGAAGGCAGACATTAAAATAAATTACAGGTGGGAGAAGAAACCAAGGTCCAGCATATGTTCATAAATCCTTAGGTGCAGAGTGAATACCTAAGTGCTTAAAGGGTAGGACTCATTGCATTGGAGATGCATAAGGGAGGAAGGATAGTGGGGGAAGTTGATAGATTAGTTAGGGAAGACTTTCTTCAGATGTAACTTTAATGGGGCTTTGAAAATAGGGATGATAATATTAATGGTATTTGTTAAGCGCTTACTATGTGCCAGTCAAGTTACTAAGTGCTGGAGTGAATACAAGCAACTCAGGATGGACACATGGGGCTCAGAGTCTTCATCCCTATTTTATAGATGAGAAACTGAGACACAGAGAAGTTAAGTGATTGCCCACGGTCACACAGCAGAAAAACGGCAGAGCCAGAATTGGAGCCCGGGTCCTTCTGATTCCCACGCCTGTGTCTATCCACTAGGCAATGTTGATTTGTCAGAGATGTGAAGTGGGAAGGAATTCCAGGGAGGAGGGAGGGCATGAGGAAGAAGTCAATGATAAGAGAACGAGAGTAAGGTAACAGTTACTAGCTTGGTGTGAATTATGTGGGTCTTTTTTTCCCCATGGTAGTTGTTAAGCACTTATTATGTGCCAGGCACTGTATTCAGCTCATGTCCCATATGGGGCTCACAGTATTAATTCCCCTTTCTGTCTTGTCTGATGCTGTCGAGTCATTTCCAACCCATAGTGACTCCATGGACACATCTCTCTCAGAATGCCCCACTTCCACCTGAAAATCATTCTGGTAACATATCTGCAATTTTCTTGGTAAAAATATATAAGAGGTTTCATTCATTCATTCAATCATATTTATTGAGCACTTACTGTGTACAGAGCACTGTACTAAGCACTTGGAAAGTACAATTCAGCTAAAGGGAGACAATCCCTGCCCAAAATGGGCTTACAGTCTACATGGGGGGAGACAGACATCAAAACAAGCAAACAGGCATCAATAGCATCAATATAATAAATAGAATTATAGATATATACACATAAAATAAGTGAACAGGCATAAATATAAATGAATAGAATTATAGATATGTACATATATACACAAGTGCTGTGGGGCGGGGAAGGGGGGTAGAGCAAAGGAAGCAAGTTGGGGGGATGGGGAGGGGGAACTGAGGAAAGGGGGGCTTAGTCTGGGAAGGTCTCTTGGAGGAGGTGAGCCTTCAATAAAGCTTTGAAGGGGGAAAGTGTGATTGTTTGGTGGATGTGAGGAGGGAGGGCATTCCAGGTCAGAGCTAGGATGTGGGCCAGGGGTCGACGACAGGACAGGCAGGAAAGAGGTACAGCAAGGAGGTTAGTGGCACCAGGGGAATGGAGCATACAGGCTGGGCTGTAGAAGGAGAGAAGGGAGGTGAGGTAGGAGGGGGCAAAGTGAGGGAGAGCTTTGAAGCCAAAAGTGAGGAGTTATTGCTTGATACAGAGGTTGATAGTCAACCACTGGGGATTTTTAAGGAGAGGGGTAACATACCCACAACGTTTCCTTAGAAAAATAATCCAGGCAGCAGAGTGAAGTATAGACTGAAGTGGGGAGAGGCAGAAGGTTGGAAAAGATGCTGATGCAGTAATCCAGGCCCACCCATTTCCTTCTTCAGCGCAGTAAACTCAAGTCTCCATCCTCGACTGTCTCCCGTGCTGCAGCTGCCCGGCACAGGTGAATTTTGACTTTTGTAGACGATTACCCATTTTACAGGTGAGGTAACAGATACAGAGTACCTGACTTGTCCAGGGTCTTGTAGCAGACCAGTGGCAGAGCTGGAATAAGAACCCAGGTGGTTCTGACTCCTAGGATTTTACTCTATCCACTAGGAAACATTGCTTCTCATAAACAGTGTACTTCCCTCTAGCTGGTCTTTACAACTCTAATTTAAGTCTGTTTCCTCAGTTTAGAGGACCATGGAGGCTAGCTGTTGGAGAAGCCGGTAGACAGTAGCCTTCTTTTCTCTCAGCTAAAAACCTCAGTTCCTTGTGGAAAGCTGATCCAAGGATGAATTTTCCTTTGCTACCCTTCTTTCTACCATCTCTGCTATATTCACGTCCTTCTTACAGGGAAAATTTACAAAACTGGACCCAATATAGATCAATAAATCAATCACCCAATCAATAGTATTGATTGTAGAGTATGTGTTGAGAACTGTACTGAGAAGTAGTGTGGCTTAGTGGATAGAACATGGGCTTGGGAGTCCTAGGTCATGGGTTCTAAACCCAGCTCTACCACTTGTCAGCTGTGTGACTTTGGGCAAGTTGTTTAACTTTTCTGTGCCTCAGTTACCTCATCTGTAAAATGGGGATTAAGATTGTAAGCCCCACGCGGGACACCCTGATTACCTTGTATCTACCACAGTGCTTAGAACAGTGCTTGGCATATAGTAAGCACTTAGCAAATGCCATTATTATTATTGTTATCATTACTGTAATAGGTGCTTGGGAGAGAGCAATACAGTAGAGTTGGAAGGCCTGTTCCCTGGTAAGAAGGAGCTCACAGTCTGAAGTTGGAGTCCAACACTTAAATAAATTACCAATAAGGACTTAGGAGAGGATAAGGATATATACTTAACTGTTGGGGGCCGGGTGGGGAGAATATCAGGTTTTTAAGGAGTGTAGATCCAAGTGCATAGTCAGCATAGAACGGAGATTAAAACAGTAATTGAGCAAATTATATTTTGGTAAAAGTGTAATTATCCAGTTTGTGTAAGACTTACTTCTGATAGTATATTCCAAGATTATTCTGGCTTTTGGAAAACAGGCACTATTTTGCTGGCTTATATCCAGCTTGTAGTCCACTATGATCCCCAGATCATTTTCTACCTTTCTGCATCTTTTTGCATTTTGGGCTTACAATCTTTTTTAACCCCTAGATTTGTAACGCTTCTGAAATCCCCTTTACTTCAGGTAGCATTCCCTGATTAAACTCCATCACCCTAGACCCTGTCATCCCAACTGATACCCCGCCCCTTAAATATGTACAGTTACCCATAGTATTTGTGCAACATGGCAGTCTATTTAGTTGCAGCACATGTTTTCATCAGGGAGTTGGCTATAGTTTGTGGGGGGAACATCTTCTCAGTATAACATGATCCCCAGGTGGGGGCTAGTAGATTCTGTGCAGGATTATAAATTACTTATTTATGTTAATGTCTGTCTCCCCCTGTAGCCTGTAAACTCGATACAGGAGGGGAATGTGTTTGCTAATTATGTTGTATTATACCCTCCCAAGTGCTTAATATGTGCGCTGCACATAGTAAATGCTGAATAAATACCACTTATTCATTGAGTGCATGGCGACAGTGAAAATGTGATACTATGATACTTCCTAGTGTTTGCTTTAATAATAATAATAATAATAATAGTGGTTGTGCTATTTGTTAAGGACTTATTATGTGCCAAGCACTGTAATAAGTGCTGGAGTAGATGCAAGATATTCAGATGGGACACTGTCTCTGTCTCACGTAGGGCTCACAGTCTACAGGAGGGAGAGCAGGTATTGAATCCTCATTTTACAAATAATGAAACTGGGGCACAGAGAAGTTAGGTAACTTGCCCAAAGTCACAGAAATAGACAAGTGACAGAGCTAAGAACCCAAATCCCCTGACTCCCAGCCCTATGTTCTCTTGACTAGGCCACAGTTCTTTTCTCTTGCTGTACTGTACCACATAGGACATGTGTTTCTTTCTGTTTGGCTTGGTCAGCTTGGGCATGACTAAGGAACAGGCTGGGGGAGATTTGTGGGGCAGCTGACCAGGATCTAGGGCAGCTGGCCTCCTTCTGTCAGGGAGCAGTTTGGCCTGATGGAAATAACATTGTCCTGGGAGTCAGAGGTCCTGGGTTCTAATCCCATCTCCACTAGAGGTCTGCTGTGTGATTTTGGGTAAGTCACTAACCTCCTCTGGCACTCAGTTACATCATCTATAAAATGGGGATTAAGAGTATGAACCCCATGAGGGACATGGACTAGGTCAACCTGATTAGTTTTTATCCAACCCAGTGCTTAATAAAGTTCCTGGCACATAGTGCTTAAACAAATACCATTCTTAAAGAAAAAAAAGAGGGCAGATGCCAAAGAACCAGGGCTGAGAGGCCTGATATTATTTTCAGGGACAAGAGGATTCCAGCCTCCACACCAGGAAGCTTCTACAGCTGAGCCCAGGGAATTTGCCCCTCTATGAAATAAATCCCGCTGTGGGTAATCTGACCACTCTTCTGCCCCTCCTCAGGGCCTCCTGCCTCTCTTAAATTTCCTTCTGTCTCAGCAATTTCTTTTCTAACATCATCATCACTGTGAATTCCAACTCCATCTTCTGGGAGGCTGAGCAATGCCACCAATTTGTGGGACACATTTAATGAACCCACACACACTGGTATGTGTGTTGATGAGAAAACTTTGTGGAAACTTTGGGAGAAGTTTTATCCTCTTTCATGCAAGAACCATATTTATGTTTAGAGCCCACCAGGTGGGTGGGTAGCATCTGTTGGTACTCTGAGAGAACACAGTTTTCTAGTGGCAGGTTATTTTAGTGCAGTCCTCTCAGAAAGTGTCTTTAAGACTTTTCTTTTATTTATATAAAGTCACTGTTTGGCAAATGTGCGGTCTTATGATCTATTTGGAAATACAGTAATTTGCACCGGCTTGTTCCAAATCTGTCAGGAGAGGGTCCTCTGCCTCCACTCTCACCCCTAAAGCCCCATTTTACTTCTGTTTCTGTTTCCAAATAGAGTCCTCTGCTCATTGGGCCCAAATAAATGCTGAATTGGCAACGGCGGATGGAATGGTGCAGAACTGACATCACCATCACCAATTTGTGCTAACAAATTGGGGCCAGGGAAGTGTGGCAGTGTTGTGGTGGCCATCTTCTTCATGAGCAGAGAGAAAAGAAGGGAGAGGGAGGAAGGGAGACAGGTAAATGGTCAGGGAGAGAGTCAGAGAGGGTGAGTTAAATAGGGGGAGAAAGAGGCAGACAGAGAGAGAGAGAGAGAAATCGTGCCAGAGGAACAGAAGCAGGGAGAAGAGACAGATGGTGCAAGAAGGAGAGAGAGAGAGAGAAAAAATGTATATACTAATAATAATAATAGTTGTAAAGCACTTACTATGTGCCAAACACTATTCTAAGCACTGGGATAGATAAAAGCCAATCCAGAAGACCCACGTGGGGCTCACAGTCTTAATCCTCATTTTACAGATGAGGTAATTTAGGCATAGAGTAGTTAAGTGACTTGCCCAAGGTCACACAGCAGACAAGTGGTAGAGTAGGGATTAGACCCACATCTGCTGACTCCCAAGCACGTGCTCTTGTCACTGAACCACACTGCTTCCCAAAGGAGCAGTCTACAACCTTTTGACACAAATGGGGCAAAAGTTCATTTTGGGGTGAGTATTCATATGTATCTATGCCCCACATGGAAAATCCTTGAGGATTCTCTTGCAAAGAGGAATCGTTTTCTTTCCACCACAAATGCCTGTGGGTGACAGAGACTGTAAGGTCATTGTGGGCAGGGAATGTGTCTGTTTATTGTTATACTGTACTCTCCCAAGCGCTTAGTATAGTGCTTTGCAACAGTAAGCACTCAATCAGTACGACTGAATGAATGAATGAGGATGCGCTGTTGCCCTATGGCACCATGTCTTGGGACATGGCTTAGCAGGGCACTCCTGGTGCCAGTTGTGAGCTGGCAACTCCCCCAGTAGGTGGTAGTATCCTTCTTCCATCAATCAATCAATCAATCAATCAATTAATGGCATTTATATTAAGTACTTACTGTGTGCAGAGCACTATACTAAGCATTTGGAAGAGTACAACAGAGCTTTTAAACATGTCCAGTGCCCTTAAGGAATTCACAGCCTAGAGGGAAAGACAGACATTTAAATAAATTATGAATATTCATTCATTCATTCAATAGTATTTGTTGAGCGCTTACTATCTTCAGAGCACTGTACTAAGCACTTGGAATGCACAATTCGGCAACAGAATATGTAATGTATATGTATGTAATGTATATGAACATTAATGCTGTGGGGCTCAGGTTGAGGTGACAAAAATGTATAAAGGGTATGGAAGTAAATCCTGTCTCTGAAGGAGCGCAGGTGGATGTACTGCCAAGTGTCAGTGCTGGAATCCCCAGCACTGGGGGATTCCAGCCTGGGTTTCTCCTACAATAAGCTTCTTCTTCTTCTTGACACTGCAGTGGGAGATGAATTGGAGGTGAATTGGAGGTGAAATGACCACTGCAAATTTAGATGGATTGGATTGTAGAGACCTCATGAATGAGTGGGGTGATGGGGGAGTGAGGAACCTGATGGGGATTGGGGCCCTCATCGAATAATGATAATAATGACTGTGGTATTCGTTAAGGGCATACTATGTGACAGGCATTGTTCTAGGCACTGGGGTAGATACAAGATAATCGGGTTAGACACAGTCCCTGTCCCACACAGAGCTCACAGTCTCAATCCCTATTTTACAGATGAAGGAACTGATGCACAAAGAAGTTAAGTGACTTGCCCAGGGTCACACAGAAAAGTGGCAGAGCCGGGATCCACTCCTAGTTCCCCTTCCCGATCCACCCAGGTGTCTGTAGGTCAGGTTGCTCCTCCCTGCTGGTAGTAGGCGGTCCTTATCGGGCTGGCGACTTGAAGTTGATGAACTGTCACTGGGTCCTGGGAAGCAACTGTTTTAAAGGCCCAGAGAAATGTAGTCTATCTGAAAGAGCAGTGGATGGACAGGAGATCACTGAAGTAGATTGCAAGTCTGGCAGACAGCCCCTGAAATGCTGTTTATTCACTTTAAGCTGAGGCTTTGGGAAGACTGCGATGCCAAGCTGTAGATAGGAAAACAACAACAGATTCTGCAGGTAGTAAACACATGGGCACAGTGACTGGTGATCTTCCTGTGCATGTGGAATACAGCTGCCTTGCACTGACCATTTGGCCCATAGCCATGATGGGCAGGGATAGCAGCTCACCATAGGTAACATCATCCTCACACCTGTACATTAGGAGCCTTTTAGTGCTTCTAGTTATATCATATTGGAGACCTCATGGGCTAGAGGTCTGAGGCCAAATCAGTCCAATACCACCCGTGTTCTGCCAGTGCCAGGTCTGGTACCCCCAGGAGCCCTAGGTAGAAGGACTCATTGACCCCTTTTAAATGGCCATTAGCTTACTTCCATGGGCAACCTCTCCAATTCTGTAAAAGAGGTTTCAGTTGAATAATAATAGTTATGGTATTTATTAAGCACTTACTTGTCTGCCAGGCGCTGTACTAAGTGCTGGTATGGGTACAAGCAAATTGGGTTGGACATGTCCCTGTCCCACCTGGGGCTCACAGTCTTAATCGCCATTATACAGATGAGGTAACTGAGGCCCAGAGAAGTAAAGTGATTTGCCCAAGGTCATATGGCAGACACGTGGAGGAGCCAGGATTAGAACCCACGATCTTCTGACTCCCAGGCCCCTGCTCTATCCACTATGCCATGCTGCTTCTCTATTCCAAGCTGCAAATGACAGCTTATCCAGTCCAGAAGGCTGGATATCCTGCTTTAGCCCTAATGTGGTTTTCTAGTCCCTAAAACAACAGGTATTGGGGTCCAGGGGAAGGGAGATGTGAGTTTGGCTTTCTGCAAATCTCAACTATAGCTTGTGGATTTTTTTGGAGTCTGAGCAGGGATCTAAACTGGCCCCATGAGGAACCTTTATGAAAAAGTCTTCCAATTGCTTTAACTAGTAGAATGAATTTCAGAGACCTTAAACCTCTTTGAAATTGGGAAAAATTTCAGTGTGGCCTAGTGGAAAGAACGTGGGCCGAGTTAGAGGACCTGGGTTCTAATACCAGCTCTGAAATTTGCCTGCTGAACAGCGTGGCCTAGTGGAAAGAGTAAGGGCCTGGGAGTCAGGGGACCTGGCTTTTAATTTTGGCTCTGCCACGTGTCTGCTGTGTGACCTTGGGCAAGTCACTTCACTTCTCTGTGCCTCAGTTGCCTCATCTGTAAAATGGGGAAAGACTGTAAGCTCCATGTGGGACAGGGACTGTCTCCAACCTAATTATTGCATATTTTCCCGGGACAGTGCTTGGCACATTCTAAGAACTTTAAAAGTATAATAATAATAATGGCATTTGTTAAGCACTTACTATGTGCAAAACACTGTTCTAAGCGCTGAGGGATACAAGGTGATCAGTTTGTCCCACATAGGGCTCACAGTCTTGATCCCCATTTTACAGATGAGGTAACTGAGGCACAGAGAAGTGAAGTGACTTGCCCAAAGTCACACAGCTGACAAGTGGTGGAGCCAGAATTAGAACCCATGACCTCTGACTCCCAAGCCTGTGCTCTTTTCCACTGAGCCACACTGCTTCTCTAAGTGCTATTATTAAATTGCTTGTTGCAAATGTCCATCTGAATCCCCAAACTCAAATTCTCTTCTGTAAATTTTGGGGCAAAAGAGACTTGTGGTTTAGAAACTGACCAGTCATTAGCACTTGACAAAATGATACTTATTCGCTCTCCAAGACTCTTGAAAGATATACATCAAAAAGTCCACTTTGGAAAGCTGGGGCTTTGTTCAACTGTCACCACTCTGACATTTGTAAGAAACTGATTGAACATTCACACCACACTGAAATCCTCTGATTAGTTAAGTGTGTCATGCTGCAATCATGGATCTAATGGCCACAGTGGGGGCATCTATTTCAATCTCTCAATCACTGAGATCTGGACTCTAAATACATCGTGCCTGACAGCTGAATCACTGAACCCCCAAATTCCATTTTACAAAATTCTTCCTCCTCCTTTCCCACAACCTGAGCTGTGCATCAGTGTGAGGGTTGAGTAGAGTGTGTACTGAGGAGGAAGACAACTAAAAGACATCCATTAAGTGGTACAGGTCTTCCACTTTCCAAGAAAGAGGCTTAAGCTAGCACTTTTGAAGGGTAAAGCTTTTGACTGGGAGGGGAAGGGAGAGATAAGAACCCCTCAGCTGTGATGGCTGCGATGGAAGTGGTTATGGTGAGATTGCCACTCTTGAAGAATAATCAGTGGTATTTATTGAGCACTTTCTACCTGAAGAGCATTGTACTAAGAGCTTAGGAATATACAATACAACAGGGTTGGTAGATATGTTCCCTGTCTACAAGGACCACAGTTTCTGTAGTGGGAGACAGACATTAAAATAAGAGGAGGAAGAAATATCTGGATCCACCCTGCCCCCCCCATCTTTATCACCTTGTCCCTTTCTATTTCTCCTTCTGAGTCAGTGATGTTCCACATAGCAGGGGTGGGAAGAAAGCCAAGTTCACTCCCCAGCTGCTAGGGAGTTGGAGATGGTCTGGGGAAGTGAAGATGTTTCAGGGTTTAAAGAATTAAATCGCCTGAATGACATCTGCATAATAATAATGTTGGTATTTGTTAAGCGCTTACTATGTGCAGAGCACTGTTCTAAGCGCTGAGGGAGATACAGGGTCATCAGGTTGTCCCACATGAGTCTCACAGTCTTCATCCCCATTTTACAGATGAGGTAACTGAGGCACAGAGAAGTGAAGTGACTTGCCCAAGGTCACACAGCTGACATGTGACAGAGCCGGGATTCAAACCCATAACCTCTGATTCCAAGCCCAGGCTCTTTCCACTGAGCCACGCTGCTTCTCCCTGCAAAGAAATCCTGTTAGCATCAACTCCCTAGGACACTGGGGGACCCTCTAGAAGATGAGGCAAAGATGAAATTTGAGTTGACATCTGCTTTCTGGACACAGGCAAGTTGAAAATGTCATATTATCACCCAATTTGGAAAAACATTACAAGTAGTTGAGTCTCCGCTTTGAGGGGAAGTTATAAAGGAGCAGAATTCATTGAACTGGAACATGGGCTTTCTTCATTAATAATGACAATAATAATTGTGGAATTTAAGTGTTTACAATGTGCCAGTTACAGTAGTAAGCGCTGGTGTGAATACAAGCAAACCAGGTTGGAAACAGTCCCAGGCCCAATCTAAATCCTCATTTTACAGATGAGGTAACTGAGGCACAGAGAAGTTAAGTGACTTACCCAAGGTCACACAGCAGACAAATGGCAGATTCAGGATTAGAACCTAGATCCTTCTTATTTCTAGGCCCCTGCTCTATCCATTAGGCCATGCTGCTTCATTCCTCGGGAGACACTCAGAAAAGGGTGGTCAGTGGTCCACTTTTGCTGAGAAGCTAAAATGGAAGTCTCCATAAAGTTCATAAAAAATTTTAGTTCTATAAACATTAATAATGATGATGGTATTTGTTAAGCACTGACTCTGTGCCAAACACTGTTCTAAGCAGTGAGGGAGATACAAGGTTATCAGTTTGTCCCATGTAGGGCTCACAGTCTCAATCCCCATTTTACAGATGAGGTAACTGAGGCATACAGAACTTAAGTGACTTGCCCAAAGTCACACAGCTGACAAGTGGTGGAGGCGGAATTAGAACCCATGACCTCTGACTCCCAAGCCTGTGGTCTTTCCACTAAGCCACGCTGATTCTGCCTGCCAATAAACAATGGCAGCAAGAGGAATCCCAGAGGCATCACTGACACAGCCACAGCCTCAAAGACCATCACTTTGCAGCCTGGCTTCATTGGAAGTAGTAGGGGCCCAGAGATGGAGTTCATTTTGAGTCCAGTTGGCTGCTCCCATGGGAACATTTACCATCCTTTCACAACCCTGGAACTCCTGCTCTCTGCTGCTTTTGATCTGTTAGTAAAAATAGTAATAGTAGTAATAGAAGGAAGAGGAGAAGGAGGAGGAAAAGGAAGAAGAGGAAAAGCAAGAAGAGGAGGAGGAGGGCAAAGTGGAGGATGATAATTTATTAAGTACTGAGTCTGCAAAAAATACACTGGGGAAAAAATTATATAGGTGGGAATTAGGCACCCTCCCTCAACTCTAAAGAATTCTCAATCTAGGAATAAGAAGGGGAGATGAACGAGTGACAAACACATTAGGGAAGATAAAATAGTCAAAACACAACAACATAAAAGACAATGGCCAAAGGTAAATACAAATTTAAAAAACCCGAAAGAGAAGCAGCTTAGTTTAGTGGAAAAAACACGGGCTTGGGAGTCAGCGATTGTGGTTTCTAATCCCCGTTCTGCCACTTGTCAGCTGCATGACTAAGTCACTTAACTCCTCTGTGCCCTGGTTACCTCGCCTGTAAAATGAGCAGTAAGACTGTGAACCCCATGAAGGACAATCTGATTACCGTATCTACCCCAGTGCTTAGAACACTGTTTGGCATATAATAAGTGCTTGACAAATACCATCGTTATTATTATTACTGAGATAGTGGAGCAGATTTTCCAACTCTTCAAGTCTCGGAGTCCAACAGTCACAGCTGTGGTAGGTGTCAGAGCTGCAGCAGCTGTCACAGTCATCACAGTGTTCTAACTTTGTGGAGGTCCAGGGCCTGCTGCTACATCTGTCCTTCCTGCTCCCTGGACCAGGCCAGGCTGGGAGCAAAATCCTTAGGATGGCAATGAGGGCAAGTGCCAGGAGTTAGGGTTAGTATGTGCCAAGCACTCTTAAGTGCTGGGGATGATACAAGTTAATGAGATTGGACACAGTTGGGTTGGGAGGTCAAGGCTGCCCACCATGGTTTCTTGTGTCCTTCTGCTGGTCCAAGGGAGTCAGGATTGCATGGAGGGCAGAGGGTGGGGACTCCCGGAGACAGAGCTGGGTAATCCAGCGGGGTGAGAGGCCGAGCCGCTTGCTGCTACTGCTTGTGCAATTTGTAAAAATCATCCCCAGCAGTTGGCAACACTGGCTCAGAGTTGTCTCTTTGTTTTAAGGAAAGAATGGAGTAACAACAGGGAGAGTGTTTACTGAGCTTGCAATGAGGGTAGAAAAGCAACATGACTTAGTGAAAAGAGCATGGGATTGGGAGTGAGGGGACCAGGCTTCTAATCTTGCTTCTATCACTCTCCTGGTGTGTGACTCTGGGCAAAACAATTAACTTCTCTGTGCCTCAGTTTCTTCATACATAAAATGGGGATTCAATATCTGCTTTCCCTTCCCCTGTGAGGGACAGTCCCTGTGTCTGATCTATGTTGTATCTACTCCAGCACTTAGTAAAGTGCTTGACATATCAATTAATCAATCAGTGGTATTTATTGAGCATTTACTGTGTGCAGAGCATTGTACTCTGGGCTTGGGAGAGTACAGTACAATTGAGTTGGTAGACAAAATCCGTGCCCACAAGGAGCTTATGGTCTAGAGCGACTTTGTGAAACCCGTACTAAATGTTAACCAAATACTAGAGTTGTTATTACTGGAAGTATTGCAGTGTACTGTACCAAGCATGATGGGAGTTAGAGGAGGAACAAAACACACAACATATCCTCAGGGAGTTTAAATCTAACAGACATTCAAGAAGAAAGAAACTATTCAGTCGATTGGATTTATTGAGCATTTACTGTGTGCAGAGCAGTGTACTAAGCACGAGGGAGAGAACAATATAACAATATAAGATTCCCTGCCCACAATGAGTTTACAGTCTAGAGGGGTGGAATACAGCGTGGCTCAGTGGAAAGAGGCCAGGCTTGGGAGTCAGAGGTCATGGGTTCGAATTCCGGCACTGCCACTTGTCAGCTGTGTGACTGTGGGCAAGTCACTTCACTTCTCTGGGCCTCAGTTCCCTCATCTGGAAAATGGGGATGAAGACTGGGAGCCTCATGTGGGACAACCTGATTACCTTGTATCTACCCAGCGCTTAGAACAGTGCTCGGCACATAGTAAGCGCTCAACAAATGCCATCAGTATCATCCTTAAAAAAATTAAAGGGTTAAAACAGAAAAGTGCTCATTTGTAACTGACAGAAATGAAGAACACCACTAAGGGATCACTGAATGATTGCCACCAGGGATGGTTTGTAGGATTCTGGGAGGGCTTCCTGGAAGAGGTAGGAAAGGAACAGTGGGGTTTTGAAAAGAGAAGGGGAAAGGCATTTTAGGTGGGCAGTGACTCAGAAGAGAGAGGGCAATGGAAAGCAGGTTTTCTGGTCGGGAGCTGATAGTACTTGGAGAGCCATAGAGGGTGATTAAGGCAAGTAGCTTGAGAGTGTTTAGGATTCATGTGGGATTGTGCCTTAAAGCCTTTGACAAGGAGTGCTGTGATACAAAAATGTCAGGATGAAATAGCTGAATAGATAATTGGCTACACAAATGAATACACAAATTAAAATGAATATGGGTCCAATGGGGTGTTGAGAATAGATTAGGGAAGGCTTCCCAGGGAAGGTGGCCTTTTGTGAGGATTTTGAAGACAGGGAAGCAACGATGGGTTTCAACACTTCCCCGTTCAGAGAGCTGCCTGGGTTTAGAACACTGTGATACCTCACTTTCTGCCTTTACAATGTCCTCCTAAAAGTCATATTTCTTCCAACTGCTCCCAGGCACCCCTTAAAATGATACTACAAAAACTCCTGCATAATAAGCAGTAGGCAATTCCAATATCTGCTCATTGCCATTTACCGATTTGAGTGCCTGAATGATAGTTACATGATTCTGTACTTGTCCTTTACATGCAATCTGTTTATTTAAATTGTGCTCTCATCTCCTAGAAAATTGTGAGACTCATTTCAATGTCTCCAAGTGTGGATTGAAAGATAGGGAGTGGAAATAGAACCTCTGTGGTCATCCTAAAGTTTAGGAACCTAGGGAAGGATAGCTGGAGTGCCTCCTCCCAGATAACTGTCAACCATCCCCTTCTCCTCAAAACCTTATCCAACCTTGGTTTCACAGACTCCATCCTCTCCTGGTTTTCCTCTTATCTCTCTGGCCATTCATTATCGGTCTCTTTCTTGGGCTCCTCCTCCCTCTCCTCTCCCCTAACTGTAGGGGTTCCTCAAGGGTCAGTTCTTGGTCCCCTTCTGTTCTCCATCTATACTTACTCCCTTGGTGAACTCATCTGCTCCCATGGCTTCAACTCTCATCTCTACACAGATGACAACCAAATCTACATCTCCTCCCCTGTTCTCTCTCCCTCCCTCCAGGCTCATATCTCTTCCTACCTTAAGGACATCTCCACCTGGATGTCCACCCGCTACCTAAAACTCAACATGTCCAAGACTGATCTTATCTTCCCTCCCATAGCCTGTCCTCTCCCTGACTTTCCAGTCACTGTGGACAGCATGACCATCCTTTTCATCTCACAGGGGGTGTCATCCTTGACTCAGTACTCTCATTAACCCCACACATCCAATCCATTACCAAAACATGCCAGCCTCACCTTCACAACATCGCCAAGATCTGCCCTTTCCTCTCCATCCAATATGTTGCCTTGTTGGTACATACAATCTCTCATCATATCCCGACTGGATTACTGCATCAGCCTTCTTTCTGATCTCCCATCCTCCTGTCTCTCCCTGCTTTAGTCTACTGCCCGGATTATCTTTCTACAGAAATGCTCTGGGCATGTCACCCCCCTCCTCAAAAATCTCCAGTGGTTGCCTATCAACCTTCACATGAAGCAAAAACTCCTCACTCTTAGCTTCAAAGCTTTCCATCACCTGGCCCCCTCCTACCTCACCTCCCCTCTCTCCTTCTACAGCGCAGCCCACATACTCCGCTTCTCTGCCGCTAATCTCCTCACTGTGCCTCGTTCTCACCTGTCCCGCTGTCGACCCCTGGCCCATGTCCTACCTCTGGCCTGGAATGCCTTCCTCCTCACATACACTAAAGTAGCTCTCTTCCCCTCTTCAAAGCCCTACTGAGAGCCCACCTCCTCCAGGAGGCCTTCCCAGACTGAGCCCCCCTTTTTCCTCTGCTCCTACTCCCCTCCCCATTGCCCCTACTTCCTCTGCTTTACCCACTTCCCTGCCCCACAGCTCTTGTTTACATTTGTACATATTTATTACTCTATTTTATTAATGATTTGTATATATCTATAATTCTATTTATCTATTTTGATGCTTTTGATGCCTGCCGACTTGTTTTGTTTTGTTGTCTGTCTCCCCCTTCTAGACTGTGAGCCCATTGTTGTGTAGGGATTGTCTCTGTTGCTGAATTGTAGTTTCCAAGTACTTTTTACAGTGCTCTGCACACAGTGAGCACTCAATAAATACAACTGAATGAATGAATAACTGGAAGCACCTACCCCCATCATTTAAAAGAACAATTGCTTTAGACCGGGTTATATCTACTCTAGATAATAATAATAATGTTGGTATTTGTTAAGCACTTACTATGTGCAGAGCACTGTTCTAAGCGCTGGGGTAGACACAAGGGAATCAGGTTGTCCCACTTGGGGCTCACAGTCTTAATCCCCATTTTACAGATGAGGGAACTGAGGCCCAGAGAAGTGAAGTGACTTGCCCACAGTCACACAGCTGACAAGTGGCAGAGCCAGAATTCGAACCCATGACCTCTGACTCCAAAGCCTGTGCTCTTTCCACTGAGCCATGCTGCTTCTCATCTAGAGCCACTCGAGGAAAGCTATGTGGGCCAGTGGAATGAGCACAGGCATGAGAGTCAGAGGATTTGGGTTCTAATCCTGGCTCTGTTGACTGCTTGCTGTGAGACCTTGGGCAAGCCACTTAACTTTTCTGTTCCTCACTTTCCTTAACTGTAAAATGGGAATTAAATATCTGTTCTTCCTCCTACTTACACTATGTTCCCCTTGCAGGACAGGGTCTGTGTCTGAACTAATTAACTTGTATCTACCACAGTGCTTAGAACAGTGTTTAACAAATATCACAAAAAATGTTACCTAGATTCAGTCTAGATCCCAAGTGTTCACTGGTTTGCAGATGCATGCTTCCAGGGAGACTGGACCTTCGTTGAGACATTTTCCTTCAGGGAAAATTTATCTTTCAGGGGGTGGGGGACACTTGCTGTTTAATCCAGTGTCTAGGGGACACACCATGATTGCAAATCTAAAATGATCCAAAGACCAGGTAATTTTCCTCTTCATTTAGGCCATGGAGCCTGGAGAAGTTCCTTAGAGCCAATTCAGAATGGTGGCCTAGTGTATCCAACATGACCCAGTTTATCTCTTTAACTTTTAAGGACTTGGTTTTAGTAAGATTGAGTGGATACATAGGTCCTGGTGAAGAAATGAAGCATAAAAATCACCAGTTCTTGTTCTTTTCACCCACTGAATGCCATGGAGAGAACTACTGACCTTCAATCTGCAGAATGGGGGCAAGGAGTTCAGCATGGATCGTAAAATTATCCTAAGCAAGTCCCTTCTTCAAATGCTCTTGACAGTCAATCCATCAATCGTGTTAACTGAGAATTTAGTGCTATACTAACTGCTTGGGAGAGTATAATAGAATTAGGAGACACAGATCCTGCCTTCAAGTTCCTTACAATGTAGCAGAAAAGCCACTATTTTCACCAGGCATTCCCTAATTCCTCTTCTTCCTGTTTATACCATTCCATCATCCACCATCAGCACTTATATTTACACATTGCTTTCTTTCTATATTTATTCATTCATTTGCTTGCTTTTGATGCTCCCACTTGAATATCTATTTTTCCTCTTGTTCCCCAACATATGTGACTATCTCCTCTCCTCTGAGATTGTAAGCTAATCAAAGCCACACAAAAACTGCTTTTGATGATGATGACGATGAAGATGGTGATAATGAAGATGTTGACGATGATGATGATAACTCTACTGATGATAGAACTCCCACCAGGGAAGATGGATGAACCTCAATCATGAAACTTTGGGACCAATAATTTTTGCATAATAATTGATTATAGTGCTAGTGTTTCATGCAACACCACTCTCCTATTCTCTTCCCTGTGAGTCACATTCCCACTGAGTGAGGGTGGAGAGAGATGTGGTATTTTGAGATGTGCATGCAAAGGCTTTATAAATGCAAGACCTATTTAAAGGTCAAAATGCCACAGCACTGTGTCATAGTTACATTTGTGGTCTAGTTGATAGAGCATGGGCCTGGGAATCAAAAGGACCTGTGTTCTAATCCCGGCTATGCCTCTTACCTGCTGTGTGACTTTGAACAAATCACTTCACTTCTCTGGGTCTCAGTTACCTCATCTATAAAATGGAGATTAAGACTGTTAGCCTTAAGTGGGCCGGGGGTTGGGTCCAACCCAATTTGCTTGTATTTGCTTCAGTGCTTAGCACTATGCCTGGCATATTGTGAGTGCTTATCAAATACCACCACCACCATCATCATCATCATCACCAATTTCTGTTATCTTTGCTGCCCATGTCAATTTGTTATTTTCAGAATTCTTACTAGGTCTATCCTCCTCATGGAATGTCCTGCATGATTCTTTGGTTAGAAAAGTGGACCACTGATGCCGTAGCCCCAGAAGACTTAAATAGAACCGGAACCCAGATCTTCTGATTTCTGAGGAGTGGTCTTTCTGCTGGACTACTACAGCAGAGCTAGGTAAAATATGAACACACCCCTAAATTGGCAGCATTGCAGTGAGAGATTTAAGGTGAGAGAACAGGAATCATGACCTGGATTGTACAGATAGAATGCTTATCCTAGGGCAACTGAAGAATTTGCTTCCCTAGAGTCGATGAAGACTGGGCTCCCAATTCTTTTTATAGGGTGGCCCCACAGGCTTTGGATGATGCAGGCTGCCATTGTGAGCATTTTGATAAATTGGGAAATTCCCTATTCCAGAATTGTCTGTGTTTAAAGTGCCTGTTTAGAGAAGCACACTGCCTAGTAGAATGCACATGGGCCCGTGAGTCAGAGGACTTGGATTTTAATCCCAACTCTGCCAGTTGCTTGCCGTGTGACCTGTGGCAAGATACTTAACGTCTGTGGCTCAGTCCTCTTGTTCTCCCTCCTAATTAGACTGTGAGCCCCATGAGGGACACAGACTGTGTGCAAGCTAATTAACTTGTTTCTACCCTCGTGCTTAGAATGGAGAAGCACCATGGTGCAGTGGATAGAGCACGGGCCTGGGAGTCAGAAGGTCGTGGGTTCTTAACCCAGCTCCACCACTTGCCTGCTGTGTGACCTTGGGCATGTCACTTCACTTCTCTGTGCATCAGTTACCTCATCTTTAAAATGGGGATCGAGACTGTGAGCCCCACGTGGGACAGGAACTATGTCCAACCCAATTTGTTTGTATCCACCCCAGTGCTTAATACAGGGCCTGGAACATAGTAAGCATTTAACAAATACCATAATTAACATATAGTAAGTGCTTAGAAAATACCATAAAAAAAGGGAAATGGGCATTTCTCAACTCCAAAATTCTTCTTGGAAAAGGAGGCAGGATTCGGTGTTCAAGGGTAAACATTTTCTCTAGCCTGATGCTTACATCAGAGGAGAACTCTTTTTTTATTAGGAATGCACAGCAAGGATGAGGAGGAAAAGCTGGGCAAGCAGAAATACAGAAGGTAATGACCTGTGGTTTGAAAGCCTTTTGGGCTCAATTACTCTGGCAGGACACAAGTAGCATCTGCCTAATAGATGAGTAGACACCTGTCTGGGGGCCAGAGAGAATGATCTCTAATTGATTTGGTTGGATTTCATTCAACAGCTGACAGGGTCTAGAGGATGAGAATGAACAATCAATCGATTAATCAATCAGTAGTATTTCCTGAGCACCTGTGTGCAGAGCACAGGGTAAAGCACTGGGCAAAGCACTTGAACGATGGCAATAGACTTGATGATGTTGGTATTTGTTAAGCGCTTACTATGTGCCGAGCACTGTTCTAAGCACTGGGGGAGATACAGGGTAATTAGGTTGTCCCACGTGAGGCTCACAGTCTTCATCCCCATTTTATAGATGAAGGAACTGAGGGCCAAAGAAGTCAAGTGACTTGCCCACGGTCACACAGCTGACAAATGGTAGAGCAGGGATTCGAACCCATGACCTCTGACTCCAAAGCCTGTGCTCTTTGCACTGAGCCATGCTGCTTCTCATGATCTCTTCCCTACCCTCCCTACACTGCATCCTCGCCACCAGCATCACCAGTTCCTGGGTTTGCATGTGAGGGAGAAGGGAGAAAGAAATGGCACACCAGTCTACCTCCCTCAGGCCCAAATAGCCTGTGCCCATTTGGTTAATAGAATTGTTTACTACTCAAATACCCTCTCACCAACCTGGGGTTCACACCCACTAGCCGACAATGGGAGTGGAAATAGTATTTGATTAATTCATGACACAAATGGCAGAATGACCAATGGCCCAAGCCTATGGCTCTGGGCCAGGAGAACATCCTTATTTTTTAAGGAGCACTGCAACCCAAGCTAGCGGGGGAACCCAAGGCCCCCCTCCCAGCTCTCCACTGACAGGGAAATCAAAGGGATCACAAACCCCTGCCTTCTCTTCACAGAGAAGCATTATTGCCTAGTGGAAAAAGCTTGGGTTTGAGAGTCAGAACACCAGGGTTCTAATCCTGACTCTGCCACTTACCTGCTGTTTAACTTTTGGCAAGGCACTTCTCTGTGCCTCAGTCCTTCATCTGCAAAATAGGGATTCAATACCTGGTCTCTCTCCTACTCAGACTGTGAGCCCCATATTGGACTTGATTATCATTTGGCAGATGACGGAACTGAAGCACAGATAAGTGATTTCCTCAAGGTTATGCAGCAGACAAGTGGCAGACCTAGGATTAGAACCTAGGGCCCCTGAATCTGTACCCTTCCCATTAGGTCATACTGCTCCTCCTCTCTTCCTCCTCTTCCCTGCTGCTAGGCTATAGCCAGCCTTGGTGGTGAGGAGTTCCCTTCTCTGAGTAGGCCCAAAGAAAGATCAAAATGGCTCCTGCCTGTCAAATAATGGGCTAGAACTCTCCCTCCCACAAATGTGATCCCCACATTCTTAAGGAGGTAGCTTGGGTTGCATAGAAAAGAAATAAAAGGCATAATCTCTGTCCTCGATGGTTTTATAATCTAATGGGGCAGACATTTTTTCTAATGGTGTTTGTTAAGTACTTACTATATGTCAAGCACTATTCTAAATATTGGGGTAGATACAAGTTAATCAGGCCCAATAAAATCCCTGTCCCACATGAGGCTCTTAGTCTAAGTAGGAGGGAAAATAGGTACTAAACCTTCATTTTACAGTTAAGAAAACTGAGGCACAGAGAAGTTAAGTAACTTGTCCAAGGTCACACAGGAGGAAAGTGGCAGAGCCAGAATTGGAACCCAGGTCCTCTGGCTCCCAGGCCCAGGCTGAATCCACTAGGCTGTTCTTTTTCCCACTTAGCTACACTATTTTCCAGTGGAATTTTTTAATAATATTTATTCATCTCTTATTATATGCCATAATATACGAGATAATCATGTTGGAGACAGTCCTTGTCGTACATGGGGCTCACTGTCTTAATCCCCACTTTCCAGATGAGGTAACTGAGGCAAAAAAAGTGACTTTCCCAAGGTCATGTAGCAGACAAGAGGAGTAGCCAGGATTGTAACCCAAGTCCTCTGTCTCTCAGACCTGTGTTCTTTTCACTAGGCCATACTATGAGCTCGTAGGGGCTGGGGTTAGGCTACTTTGAACTCCAGTTCTGGATCTGCTGGCAGAGAATGATGAACTGGCTCCTGTTTTTGACTCCAGATAGGATTTAGTTATCACCTTCCTCAATCAATTTCCACCCATTTTTTGTTGTAGTAAAAATAAAAACTTCTAAATGAATGAGGGGAAAAATGAATAAAATGAAAACCTAAATTTTGAATTCTCTGCAACCTAAAGGAAAGAGTAAATCATGTTCATCATACCACCATCTCTATGTGGATGATTCCCAAATCTACCTCAGCCCTAACCTCTCTCCTTTTCTGCAGTCTCACATTTCCTCCTGCCTTCAAGACACCTCTATTCGGGAGTTCAGTCAACACATCAAACTTAACATGCCTGAAACAGAACTCAACTTCCCACCCAAACATTCCTCCCCAGAAATCCTATTGTTGTAGACAACATTACCTGCTTCCCTGTCTTCCAAGGCTGTTATCTTAGAGAAGCAGCGTGCCTCAGTGGAAAGAGCACGGGCTTAGGAGGCAGAGGTCATGGGTTCTAATTCCGGCTCCGCCACCTGTCAACTGTGTGACTTTGGGCAAGTCACTTCACTTCTTGATGCCTCAGTTACCTTATCTGTAAAATGGGGATGAAGACTGTGAGCCTCACGTGGGACAACCTGATTACCTTGGATCTACCCCAGCACTTAGAACAGTGCTCTGCACACAGTAAGCGCTTAACCAATACCAACATTATTATTATTATCTTGCCATCATCCTTGACTCTTTCCTTCATTTAACTCATACATTCGGTCTATCACCAAATCCTGTCTGTTCTATCTCACAGCATTTCTAGAACACCTCTTTTCCTCACCATCCAAATTGCTATCAGGCTAGTCCAAACATTTATCATATCTCTTCTTAACTAATAATAATAATAATGTGTTTGTTAAGTGCTGATCTTGTGCCAGGCACTCTACGAGGTGCTGGGGTGGATATAAGCAAATCGAGTTGGACACAGTCCCTGTCCTACATGGGATAGACTCAACCCCCATTTTACAAAGTAACTGAGGCACAGAGAAGTGAAGTGACTTGCCCAAGGTCGCAGAGCAGACAAATGGTGGTGCTGTGATTAGAACCCATGACCTTTAGACTCCCAGGCCCGTGCTCTATCCATTATAATAATAATAATGATGATGGCATTTGTTAAGCGATTACTATATGTCAAGCACTGTTCTAAGCAATGGGGGGGATACAAGGTAATCAGATTGTCCCATAAAGGTCTCACAGTCTTAATTCCCATTTTCCAGAAGAGGTAGCTGAGGCACAGAGAAGTTAAGTCACACAGCTGACAAGTGGTGGAGCTGGGATTAGAACCCAAGACCTCTGACTCCCAAGCCCGTGCTCTTTCCACGGAGCCATGCTGCTTCTTGTATAGCATTATGCCATGCTGCTGCTACAATTCCATCATCACCCTCTCTGATCTCTTTGCTTCCAGTCTTTCCCCACTCCAGTCCATATTTCTCCGCTACCCAGATCATTTTTCGGAAATGATTTTCAATCCCTATCTCCCCACCCCTCAAAACCTCTAATGGTTGCCCTTCAATCTCTGCATCGAACAGAAACTCTTTCCCATCAGTTTTAATAATGATAATAATTTAATCATAACAATAATAATGGTATTTGTTAAGCACTTATTACGTGCCAAGCATTGTTCTAACCTCTGGGCTCAATCAACATTGCCCTTCCCTTCTAAACTCTTACTATGACACAGCCCACACACTTTGGTCCTCTACCAGTGATCTGCTCACTGTGCCTCGATCTCATCTCTCTCACTGTTGACCCCTTGCTCATGTCATGCTCATGTTTGGGGAAGCAGCGTGGCTTAGTGTAAAGAGCCTGGGCTTGGGAGTCAGAGGTCATGAGTTCGAATCCCAGCTCTGCCACTTGTCAGCTGTGTGACTATGGGCAAGTCACTTAACTTCTCTGTGCCTCAGTTACCTCATCTGTAAAATGGGGATTAACTGTGAGCCTCACGTGGGACAACCTGATGACCCTGTATCTCCCCCAGCGCTTAGAACAGTGCTCTGCACATAGTAAGCACTTAACAAATACCAACATTATTAAATCCCAGCTCAGCCGCTTGTCAGCTGTGTGACTTTGGGAAAGTCACTTAACTTCTCTGTGCCTCAGTTACCTCATCTGTAAAATGGGCATTAAGACTGTGAACCCCATGTGGGATAACCTGATCACCTTGTATCCTCTTCAGTGCTTAGAACAGTGCTTTGCACATAGTCAGTGCTTAACAAATGCTATTATTATTATTATTATGTCCTCCCTTCCACCTGGAAGTCCCTTCCCTTTTATATCTGACAGAGCTCCACTTTTCAAAGACTGACTAAAATCACAGTTCCTCTAAGAAATCTTCTCTGGCTAATCTCCCTCTTTGCCCTCCCTTCTGTAACACTAATGCATCGTGGTCTGTAACCCTTAAACTTTTACACTCACCCCACACCCGGCCCCACAATGCTAAAGTACATATCCCTAAACTTGGCCACTTCCTCTATCTCTAATCTATTTAATATCAGTCTTCCCTTCTAGACTGTGAACTCCTTGAGGGCATCATCCCTACCAACTCTATAGTACTATACTCTCCCAACTGCTTAGTACAGTGATCCGCCCACTGTAAGCACCCAAAAAATCGATTGATCGATCTTGGTTCAATGTCCCATTTTGCTCATTAGGAAGGAGGTCTGGCCAGTTCAAACTTCTGGAACAACAACATGCTTAATCATTCCCCCATCGAATGGGAAACATTTTTTTCTCAATCTACATCCACAGACTTAACCTTTCAGGGGTATGGAGACCCCAAATTGTTGGACTGTGAGCTCAGTTGTGGGCAGGGAATGTGACTACCAGCGCCGTATTACACTTTCCCAATCCCTTAGTACATTCATTCATTCATTCATTCAATAGTATTTATTGAGCGCTTACTATGTGCAGAGCACTGTACTAAGCACTTGGAACGAACAAGTCAGCAACAGATAGAGACAGTCCCTGCCGTTTGACGGGCTTACAGTCTAATCGGGGGAGACGGACAGAAGAGAACAATGGCAATAAATAGAGTCAAGGGGAAGAACATCTCGTAAAAACAATGGCAACTAAATAGAATCAAGGCAATGTACAATTCATTAACAAAATAAATAGGGTAATGGAAATATATACAGTTGAGCGGACGAGTACAATGCTGTGGGGATGGGAAGGGAGAGGTGGAGGAGCAGAGGGAAAGGGGGAAAAGAGGGTTTAGCTGCAGAGAGGTAAAGGGGGGGTGGTAGAGGGAGTAGAG